>NC_136507.1:73840574-74188074 GCF_053919585.1 Euprymna scolopes
TTAAATGTTAGATGAAAGTCCTTTGTGGAATCAAGGAGTTTCGAAGGTTAAAGTCCTGTGTGAAAATAAGGAAATTATTTTAAAGTTTGTGTTTTATCTGGCGAAGTTCGCCTTAAAAGTCGCATGAGGAAAGTAATTTGTTGTTATTAATTAGAAAATGTTATTAATTTGAAAATGTTATTAATTTGAAAATGTTATTAATTAGAAAATGTTATTAATTTGAAAATGTTATTAATTTGAAAATGTCATTAATTTGAAAATGTTATTAATTTGAAAATGTTATTAATTTGAAAATGTTATTAATTAGAAAATGTTATTAATTTGAATATGTTATTAATTAGAAAATGTTATTAATTAGAAAATGTGCGGAATGGATGCATATGTGCATAAGTGATTTTTGAGTGTCCGCGTGGCATGTGTCATCATGGTGTTGACGGCTTTGGCAGCGATGATGTTATGAAGACGAGAGGCATGTTCTCGTGTGTCGTCGAAGCGATAAGAAAGGAAGAAGACTGAAGTAACTGAATGAACGAAATAAATTAAATTAATTTAATTAATTCTAGAAGACTGTTTAATGCGTTTTTATACATTTTGGGCTCCAAAAACAAGATTGCTACTGCTGATATTTTAGTTTTTGGAAAAGCGTTAAAAAGACGATCTTCTAAATTTTCTCATTGGTCGCTTGTGTCACGTAATACTGTCGCCAACTACGTCCGTCAGAAATATTTTCATTTTACTTTTGTTGTTGTGAGAAAAGTGTGTGGGCGTATTTGAAATTGTACCGTTGCTGGAAGAACTTATTTTTGTGCAAAATGCGCAGGGAAATTGAAATGAATAAAGGTTCGTTTATTTGCGCGCAAGCGTGTGTGTGTGAGTGATTGCACAAAATTCCTAAATTCAGCAATATTTTGAAAATATTGATAAATTCTGTTTATCTATGTTTTTCCTTACAATTCAAAATAAAACTTTTGTAAAATACCTATAGCGTCAATTTTTATTTTATTTATGTTTTTTACATTATGACTCGATTTATTCGTAAACGTGTCGCAACGACAAAATAAATTAATCCTTTTTAAACAAGAGCAAAAGTACATTTTAAGTGTAAAAAGTCAATTCAATTCACCGATTACATTGACAATTTATTAACTGAAAAAAAAATGAGATAAAACAATTATTTATCAATAATTAAATTAAATACGGCATGCAGGATGCAAATCCTCTCTGTTTTTCTTGTTTCTTTTTTTCTTTTTTTTACAATGTTACCCACCTGTGATTCGCCTTTAATAGAAACTAGCATGGGTGCCCGGCGTTGCTAGGGTGTTTGGAGGTGTGTATTGGGAAAAAAAAGTGGTAGTAGGCAAACGGGCTCGAACCCATACCGCGAAGAAGGAAAATAATGTGAAAAAAAAACAAAAACGATACGTCTTTGCCATTGCGTCAATCGCCAAACCGGAAGTAGCGAAGATTTAAATTAAGGCTAGTCAATCGAAAAGAGGGGATGACTTTCGAAAATATCGGCGAAAATAGCGACCTCTCATTGTAGAAAAATGCCCAGTTGAGGGTGAAGGAATTAATTTTTTGGGCCAATTTTTCAATATTTGTCGTCCGAAGGGTCTTGTTTCCAAATGATACCAATCTCGTGAAAATCCGTCGCCTCAGTCAAAAGTTTTAGGCAGACATACATACATACATTTATACAAACAGGTGAGATTTATATTATAAACTAGTCTGGGTACCTAGCCTTGCCCAGGTGTTTGGAGGCGTGTGTTGAGCAAAAAAAAAAAATTAATAAAGTGGTATTAAGCAGGTAGCCTCGAACCCATACTGCAAAGGAGGAAAAGAATGTGAAAAAAAAAAAATCCTGACGTCTTTGCTGTTGCGCCCATAGCAAAACCGGAAGTGGCGAAGGTTTAAATTAAGGCTAGTCAATCGAAAAGAGGGGATGACTTTCGAAAATATCGGCGAAAATAGTGACCCCTCATTGAGTTTTGAAAATATCGGCGAAAAAAGTGACCTCTCCCTGTAGAAAAGTGCCCAGTTGAGGGTGAAGAAATTAATGTTTTTAGCCAATTTTTCGATATTTGTTGTCCGGAGGGACGAGCTTTAAAACGATACTAATCTCATGAAAATCCTCTCCCGAATGTTCTAGGCAGACGTACAAATATACATACATACATTTAAACAGACAACTGAGATTTATATTATAGAAGATTATCCCATTTTTTAAATTATTCTTTTTTCTCTTTGTGACCCTGTTCCTCATTTTTTTTATTTTCAGTTGTTTTATTTCCAAGATTAAAAATTACTATGCTGATATTTGTACGTTTTATGCTGTTGCAGAGGGAAGCAACCGGTTATTAAACCAGTTGACCGTGCAACTAAAATATTAGACACAGAGGCAAAAAGAAAACAGCAATAGCAAAAGGGAAGAATGACAAAAGGCTGAAGTAAATTTAAAGACGACAAATCGCTTTTTATTTACGAAAAAGAAGAAATAAGTAGAAATGGTCAATTTGAAAAGGCCTAGAGATTGTGGTAAGTCCAAGTTAATCAGGATCCGCCTACGTCAGTAAGCACTGTAAGGTGAGCATCAGCAGACTGCTGAGCTGGACATCGGTGAGGGCTAGAAAGATGAGCGTCAGCAGGCTGCTGAGCTGGATGTTAGTGGGCTTTGGTCGACCGGCAGTAGAACAGGTAACTTGACGACTACCGACACTGGAACGGGCAACCGGACGTTGACGGGCTCTGGAGTATGTAGCCTGATGTGGTCCGGCACTAGAAGGCTGCAGGTGATGCTGGAAGGCTGTATGGAGGTGGGGAAGGCACTGGAACGATGTAGGAGGATGGGGCAGGTGCAGGAAGGTGTTGAAGGGACCTTTGGAAGTTGCTGTTGATGAGAACCTTTGGCTGCTTGGCTGCTAGGCTGCTGGGCTGCTGCTGCTGCCATCAAAGTCGCATTCTGGAGCTTCCTGCTTCCTGGCCGAGTATTTATTTAGTGCTTGGCCCTGGCTCTGGCATTATCAACTACCAAAGCCTCATTTGGGGTCCAAGACATTTAAGCACAAGGTCGGTAAGTACAAGTGGGGGTCGGGGGTTATCTAACTAATTTTGCTAGTCTTTTATTGAAAACTTTATTCAGCCCAAAACTAAACTCTATCACCATAATACCTCATTCTCCCCATGGTTTTTAGCCACTTAAAAGATCCCCAGCTTATGAGTTTGAACTTTATTTACAATTTCTGAAAAATATGCAAACATGTATGTATAAGCAACAAAAGCAAAAAATGATGTACAAACTTCAAATTTTTTAACAAGCAAACATAAAAAGGATAAAATGGTGGGAGGGATGCAAATTATGAAATACCCAAAAAAGAAAACAACTAAGTAAAATGCCTATTGGGGGCGGGTTAGTAAGGCACTCCTAACCTAATTCTAAGTATGGAACGCCCACTGTTTTCTGACTAAAGTTGAAAACAAGCAGGTCGTTCTCTAGTGGGGAGTGTGGGACCTAAGGATGATCATTCAAAAAACAAATTTAATTAGGATGGGAACATAGGGAATGGACGGCATCTTTCAAGATCAATGTATGTATATGAGCAAACAGACCAGGGACAAAACAAAGGGTAGAACGGGCATCTTTGGAAGCTCTCCTAGTACCAATAAAATAAAAACAGGGACAGGAACTTCACTTAGGCTTTCCTTAATCTACAACCTAACAAAAGTTTTTTTTCACCCGAAATGGTTACATCCTAACTAGCCTAACTCTATAAAAACATTGATCAGGTCTGGGTTCTGCAGAACGTTAGCACCGCCTGACCAATACAATTGGGCAGGAAAACAAACTCAAACCAAGCTAGTGATGTGTACCCATCTCCTATCGAAGTCCATGCGATATAAACTCTTCCAATTGCATCTGATCTTTACTTTAAGCTGATGCTTAAAGTAAGCAACCAGATCCTGATTGGAAACAGATCCAACCCCATGGACCATGTCAAGATGTGTAATCCACGTCACTAACCTAGCTACTGCTAGAATTGCGAGAAACACCATTCGTTTCTCCCCAGTAAACGGCGGGTCCATGTTGTCGACAACGTATGCCAAATCAAGGGACACCAGCTACTTGGGGTCAATGCAAGCCATTACCTCCAAAACTCCAAAGTCAATTGGAAAGGAAAAAGGCATGTTCTTTGGTTTCATCTATTGTTGCAGTGCAGACAGAAGGGAAGCTTGTATGCTCTTCCTTCATCCCTGGCTAGTTTGTCATAGAGTGGCAGTGCATCCCAGACTAGCCTCCATGTAATAGAAAATTCAGAGTTGTTTAAGTAACTTTGGCTTGGCACCAAATTCCACCATGAGTGAACCTCTTTCCTCCACATGCATAGCCGTTTAACCAATGGATCCTTTGTGGGTCCCATTGCTAAGTCCCGATATAGTCTCTTTCTAGACCAAGCAAGGTCACTGGACTCTGGCAATGCCTTAAGAGCGGCCCAGCATTTGGCAAAAAAAGCGTCTCCCCACCTGGTCTTCGACGACTTTTAGTGGAGTGGTCGGGTATGAATCGAGGAAAGGAGCGTTCGACCACAGGGACCCACAGAGAATCTTCAAGTAACATGCGACTCAGGAAAACCAACCTTTCAGTGTGTCGATGACACTCCAGGTCGGGCATCCCCAAGCCTCCTTCACTAATAATACAAACCTGTCTGCAGACAAACGACTTTCTTCCTTTTCAAAGAAGCTTGAAGAAGTAAGTAAATAAATAAATTAAAAATGTTAAAATAAAAAAGGTTTTTGTAAATAAATAAATCAATTAAAATCTTTCTCGCATGCGTATCTAGCCTTTACATGAGCCGTTCACTTGAAAAATAAATATCTGTGTGCCCAGTATCGTTTTTCCCGGGAGTACCACATTTTCAAGTTAATTTGTACTTAAAAATGTTCATGGTGTAAAAAAACAAAACAGTCTTACAATGAAAATTCCTTCAAAATGGTATTAAAACAGGTTTCAGTTACACAAAAAGTTTGCGCTGCTGAAGAAACAACAAATGCAGTCGGTAGAAAATTTTGGTCAGTGTCTAAAAGACAAAGAGTTAACAGTTTTAACAATAATTGAAAATAGAAAATAGATTAAAAAAAACAATAACAATTCACTCAAATGGCAGACTCTACAAAATATGATATTTATTTTCAAGTTAATCCGAATTATTTTTTCATTACAATAAATCTGCTGAGCCCAAAATAGCCTTGTGGCTTTTCGAGATCTTGTGGCCCCCAGGGAGCCTGCCCCCCCTACAATTGCGGGGTCTGTGGGGGCGTTAAGCACGGCCCTGCTGCTGCTGCTGCTGCTGCTGCTGATGATGATGATGATGATGATGATGATGATGATGATGATGATATTTTGTGTGGTATATCACTGAAGAAGTATGACAATTTTCTATAAAGGGCACTCATTCAGTTTTTTGGCAATTGCAATTATTCGTTGTTCTATGATTATTTATATCAATGCTTGTGTCTAAATGCAAATTATTAAATTCAACCAGAGAATTCTCCATCAGCTTGACTTCCTACATAGGATTCCTATGCAATCTGTTTTGCATAGGCGGCGCAATAACTAAGGTCGGTCCTGATTTTGTCATTGCTTTTCAGCATTTTATTGATGTGTTTCTTTACAATTTTTCCTAAGTTGTTGGTTGAGCTATAGTTCCGTTTTAATTTGCTTTTATTAAAAATTGTATGCAGTTTATTACTTGGTGTAAAGTGTTTACCGATGATATGTAGAAATTTATTGCCTATCTTAATTTTTAACATTAGATTGAAGGAGGGTGTAAACTTAATAAACTTTCAACACTGATTTCTCGACCCATTTGTATTGGTTTCTATATTTCATATTCTTTAAATTAATTTTGTGTATTCACTGTTTTTAGGGTGGTGCTATAAATGCTTTTATGTTTATTAAACGTTACTTCATCTATTCTTACTAATTCTATTTTCTATAGACTTAGGTATGGGCTTAATTATGGAGAGTGGGTGGTTTAGTGACAGATATTCATATATGAAGTTGGCATTTACTTTCATAAGATGTTTATATCTGTTTGTTTCTAGATTAAATATGACACTCAAGAAATCTACCTGTTTAACGTTGCCAGTAATCTCAACCATAAGTCTCTGTTTTTTCTCCTTATGTATTATCTTTCTAATTCTGTCATATTTAGTGTTAGTGGAGTCTCTAAATATCATTACACCATCATTTCTATATAATCCTATATCCCTTACAGCTATGTTTTTATTCTCTGTAATATTGCGCAGTATATATAATCCTGCTAAGTTTGATGCCTCTGCGGAATCCAATGACCTGTGGAAACATTGAAACTTTTGTTTGTTTTTATTTTTGTTTTTTAAGTTATTTATTTCAACAATTTTTCCGGGTATTTCCAGGATGTTGACGTGTCATTGCACAAAAAAAAAAAAAAAAACATAGAATCGAACTTTTATTTCTCCTTTTATGGAGACAAAGAGTAAAGGTTTATTTATCGTTCATTATTTATCTTGGTTTGAATTTTTACCTGCTTCTCAATTGTAACACTATTAAACAGAGTTAGTTTAATGAGTGGCTAAAATCCAGCATCATAGAAGGAGGGTAGTCTAGAATGGTAAAAATAGGTCTGTTAGGGGCGTTTCAGGTGACCGCCAATAGCCCACCCGCTCACTCATTCCAAAGGGAAGATAATGCCTGGGAGCATAACCTTCTAGGATTGGGCCGAACCATTTAAACAAAAAGGTCCTGCATCCTATTGAACCATACACATCAGTATGTGTCGGTAAATCAAAAGGATTCCCAACTCTAAGTAAAATCGGTGTTAAGTCAAAATGTGTTCCTGGTATTAAATATTTCTCATTTGGGTTAAAGATAAATAATCAAATAGATGTTAAAGAATATCAGGCAAAGTTTTTATTTTAGATAATTTATTTTATAAAAGTAACTATTTAAATCGGTGGTTTGATTTATTTCGGAAAATATAATAAAATGGGATCAATTAAAGATTAGATATCCTGTAGCAGAAGACAAAGATTGTCGAACATTTCAAGTGGCACCAGTTGGTCGACCTTGACATCGCCTTTGGTTGTTTGTAAACACGTCAAATAGCAAACATGATCGAATGTTCGCGAGCAAGATTTTTAAAAAAATATATTTACAAAATTTTTAAAGATTTAAAAAAAAATATATACGGTTAACTAAACTGCAGAAGCACCTATTAAGCCACATAAGTTCTATAATTGAATCCCCCTCACGCAAAAAAAAAACCCCGAAAAATATAAAAATGTTTGGTGCTTATGTTTTTGTAAACCGCATTAAAAACTATGAGACAAAAAAAAAAAAGGTCCCCCAATTTGTTGTACTTTTCTTTAACTGTAAGTCATAAAAAAATTGTCAGTCCATAATTTTTTGATTGGTACGCCATGTGAGAAGGCAGTTAGCTCGGTGGAGCAAGCCATCGTTCATGTTGCAGCGCGCGCATGTAGCGTAAACGGAAGCTGCAAAATGGTGAAAAGTAGTTCATAGGTTCAGGGGTTAACACCATGCAAACGGTAAATTTGCCCCAAGTTTGACTATCAGATTCGTTGTCAGCGAACTCAATTACCTATTAAAAACAAATTAGAGTGGTCGGTGTTCTGTTGTAGCGGATCTGGATATTTACCTTCATTTTTATTTAAAAAAAAAATAAAACAAAAAACTTGCTATTTGCTTACTTCTCCATGAAGACAAATTAAGTACAAGTAAGTTTAGCGTCCGAAATTTTCAGTTTCTAATGTTTTGTAATTAATATAGTTCATTCTTTTTATTTTTTTATTTTTATTATGATTATAATTAATTATTATTAAAGTTCTGTAAATATATTTTTTAAAATGCACTCAGAAAGACACCCATTTATTTTATTAAATTTATGTTTTGTGTAAATAGAAAAAAGTTATTTTTTTTTATCCTTAAAAGTTTTGTAAATATTTAATATTAAAGAAACTGTTTTGTAAATATATATTTTTTCTTTTAAATCTTAAAAAGTTTTGTAAATATATTTTTTAAAAATATCTTGCTTGCCAACATTCGCTATTTGACGTGTTTACAAACAACCAACGGCAATATCAAGGTCGAACAACCGGTGTCCCTTGAATTGTTCGCCTATCTTTGTCTTCTGCTACGAGGTATCTAGTCTTTACTTGATCCATAAAATGTTGTTTGCTTTCTTTTTATATATACTTATTTGTATTTTAAATAATTTATTTCACAAAATAAGTTTGAGTTTTTTATTGGGGGAATCAAATAGGTGACTCTTTTTCTTTGTTTTTCAAACATAATAAAATGTTGTTTTTTTTGGGGGGGTTGTATTATACTATGCATAGTTTATTATTTGCTACCAATTAAATAAAGTTGACGTTAAATGGGCTGGTAAACAACAAAACAAAATAAACCAAATACAATACGCAAAAGTCCAGCTATAATTCATCACAACTTTCTCTCTCAACTTCCAGCACATCTCTCCCCACTGCCTCTGCCAACAGACATTTTATCAGAAAACTGACCCCATTCTATTTGCATATATGTGCAGTGGAAGATGAGATCTCGTGAGATTCCGCGAGACTACACCTTATAAATCCATGGCTGCCATCTTTAATTTCTCTTTCTCTCAGATCCCATCCGAAGGTAAGTTGTATGACCGCACAACACAAACACACACACACACACACACACACACACACACACACACGGGGACGCTTTCCTCTTTGATTGTTACATTAAACTCTACACTCTCCCCTGGTCTCTAGACCACACAATTGGCATGGTGGACGCGGTCGTTTGTTGTGGGCACTCCTACGAAGGGGGATTGGCTGGACTACTTCATCTTCATTGGAGCCCTCAGAAGATGTGTCAGAACCATTAGCATCAGCGTTAGGGTGTACAGTCATATCATCAGGCTGGACTTCTTATTCTTCATTGGAGCTCTCAGAAGGGTGCTGGAACTATCAGCGTCAGTGTTGGGGTTCACAGTTGTACTATTGTGGGGAATAGGACAGATCCACGGGTCATCGTTGGACGAGTCACCATCACTGCTACTCACCAACTGGTTCGTATTCAGGGCAGGCTGGATATCCTTCACATGGCGTGGAGTACCATTGACTAGCACGGCTTGCTCACTGATAATGCCAGTGATTCGCCCTCTTTGAAAGCTGCTGGTGCATCAATTATTGGGAGGCTTCACCCAAACAGTGTTCCCTAACTCATACGGTCCTCGGGTTTACTGCCGATCAGGCAGACGGGCATCTTTAATTTCTCTTTCTCTCAGATCCCATCCGAAGATAAGTTGTATAACCGCACAATACACACACACGGTGGCGCTTTTATCAATTGTTAACTATTAAGTATTCACTCAAAAACAAGAGGTCACCAAAAGTCAATAAGGTCAAAATGCCAATGTATACCAACATAACATTCACTTTTCAAAAGTTGATTTTTAGAGATATTCAGGTATGTTTTTAATGAATATCACGTTTCTGTCGCCAACAAGCAGTTTTTATGATATTAAGACCTTTATTATCCAATGTATTCCCTAATGGTTTTTAGTGGTCACCATTTTTTCTCACTTAAATGTGCATATTTGATTTGATTTGCATCGTCAGCTGTGAAAAAAAATGGCGACCACTGAAAGCCATTAGAAAATGCATTGGGCAATTAAGGTCTTAATAGCATGAAAACTACTTGCCTGCGACAATTTTAAATGTGATATTCATTTAAAACAGACCAGAATACCTTTAAAATCAACTTTAGTTGGTAAGTTGTTACACATTGGCAATTTGACCACGCTCTTTGAAAAGTTCTACTACAATTGACACATATGTAGGTTTGGTTAGATATATTGAAGCAGGATTATCTGCCCCTGCATAGACTAGGCGACATGGAGAGGAAAATTCAAAAGGAAGGATGCTACCGAAATCAGCTTAGTGACAGACAATCGATCACCCCTCATAGCTAGTAATTCCTTCAGTTGTAAACTCATTAAATAAGTCATGTTCATATTGTTGATCTCCATGGACTCGTTTTCATCCATTTATTTCTTAATATTTGTTTCTCACTGTTCATATACAGTTTCACAAGATGAATCATGTCAGGTTTTGTATGTGCTCTCCACTTATGTCAGCATTGTTTTAAGTCGTCTTGGACTTCTTGCCATTGTTAACTTCGGTGGTGTGTGCAATTCTAAGAAGTCCATTCTTTCAGACTATTGCCTTGCTGTTTTGACAGGGCTGCCCAGGCAATTTTTGCTATCGAACACAGTGAATCTGAAAATCTCACCGAAGTTATATTACGAATGAAGTTATATTACGAATGAAGTTTCATGTCAGTAACCAATTTTGATCTAACACCATTTAATACGGGCTTTGAGTCGGGAGTACTTCTGGATTGCCATATGAAATGGTTGGCGTCAAAAGTACCGCATGTTTTGTCGCAGATGTCATAGTAGAAATGAAAACAGAGTGATCTCCCTTGAGTTAAACCACGCTTCTTCGTCTGATGTAATCTTTTGACGCGTTTTATCTTTCTGTGTGTGATTTCTTATAAATACGTGAGTAATTGAATATATTTGTCTTTTGTATCTATCTACTAAGCATTTATTAAAAACAAGCTGCTATCGTCTGATATTTGATCTTTTCAAGGAATCCTGTTAGATTTATTTTAAAGTTGATTTATTTCTTAAAACTTCGTTAACAATCTGCTCGTTCATTAATTTTCACCGGTGTTTAAAAAAAAATGGTTTTGTTCTCAAAGAACGAAACATTTAAAAATAGGTAAAGAAAAAAGATTACTTAAATTTGATTATATTTTTAATGAAGAAATATTTGATTTCCACAGTAAGCAACCATAGAATTATTTTAAGCTTTTATTTTGAATAAAGATCAACGATCAATCAGTGCTCGTCGTCATGAATCAACGTGTATAAGAAAAAAAAAAAAAAAAAAAAGAAAGAAAACTAACACGTGGAATTTCTTTTCAAAATTATTTATTTCAATAAATAAAAACTGGAACGGTATGTGTAGAATATGTTTGGGCCTTACGGGCCGTGCTTAAATAATAATTATATTTAGAAAACCATTCTTGAAGGGGGGATTTGTTAACTATTCTGTACTTTCACCTAACAATTTAATAGTAAGCAAACGATACCGTATAAAACTAATTTAACTTGAAAAGTATTTCAGTTCTTGTACAAGAATCCGATCTAAAAAAAATTAATAAAATTTCGAGTGCTTGTCAAAATAGTCGACAGATTGATTTTTTTTTTGTTAATATATGGTTTAAGCAAAAACGACAGTACTTACTTAATTGTCATGTCGAAAATAGTATTTAAAGAAGTGCAGTGTAACCCGGATAAAAGAAATGAAAACGGATATAAGAGAGATTTTCCTTGGTCCCAAAGCCTGTGTTAATATACAGTGTAACCCGGATATAAGAAAGCCGTGAGGACTTGAGCCGAAGTCTCTTATATCCGGGTCACAATGTACAGGGTGGGCCAAAATAAGGGTCCTATTTTTAAAGTTATTCAAATTTAAAGATAGGATCCTTATTTTGGCCGACACTATTAAAAAATTAGGAAAATTCATCGAGTAGAAAATTATTGGTATTTTCTACGACCTGCCCCAGTGCCCCAGTCCCCACTGCCCCAGTGCCCCAGCATAGTATAAACACCCCCAACCACCCCATATATCCACTGTATTCACAATCTTCAAGAACAGCTTTCGGAATAAACACATTCCAACCTCACTATGTTAAGAACGGCTTTCGAGGTTGGGGGATTATTCCGAAAGCCGTTCTTAACATGGGGAGGTTGGGGTGTTTATAATATGTTTGGGCACGTCGTAAAAATTTACCAAATTATTTATAGTTAAAAGTAATTTTTACAAAAGTTGCATTTTCCCTAGATGTGAACACCTTGAAGATTGTGAATACAGTGGACATACTTATCTCGCTTTTCGTCACTTTAATGGCTGACGTTTTGTTTTAGCCGATAGTGATAGACCTTTTTTTTTTACTAAAAACACAGTAGCAGTTGTTCTAATCGATGAATTTTCGTAATTTTTGGATATATTACTATTTTCGACATGAAAATAAAGTACTGTTGTATTTGCTTAAAACCACATATTTGAAAAACCGATTTGTGGACTCTCTTAACAAGCACCCAAGCTTTGTAAAGTGTAGTAGTAGGTGTATCAGAATTTCAAAATGGGGGGGGGGACGGGGGAGGGTGAATTTTAAAAAAAAAAAAACGTTTGTCGAAAATATTATATTTGGTTGATTGGAAAAAGCATAAAATTTCACATTGACCCTGAAAATATCGTAAAAATTGAATCAATAGAAAAATTTTGATAAATTTTTAAAGTTTAAAAATTGAAAAATATTTAACTCGTAAAATTCGATTTCATTACGTTAAAAAAATGGCTGCATTAAGGCGCGCCGGCACTTTGTAAACACTGTTTTTTTTAGAAAAATAAAAAATATTTCTATTATTTTTTAAACAACTTTAATAGTTTATTTTGGAAGTATATTCCATAAAGAAAATAAACAACTCACTTTAAAAAGAGAAATTACGAGTTTTTTATATTTTATTCACAGTTTTTTGTTAGGGGTGTCAAAAATTTCCCCCAAATTCTGATATGCCTAGTGGTAGGGTTCTAGCCCTTGATGAGGGGGTCTACAAGCAGAGGACAGACAGACAGACAACCAGTAAATTGGAATTAGTCATATTTATGAAGAAACATTAGAAGAAAAAAACAATCCCCATCTGGCATCAATTGAAATGAATGGCTCTCGTCTTCAGGAGGCCTCAAGTTTTGACAAGCTTCTGGGCTTGACCATTACTCCTGATCTTAAATGGAACACGTATATCAAATCTGTTGCCAAGGCCGCTGGAAAAATGGTGGGATCTTTCTATCGATCCAGTAGATATCTCACTGCTGATGCAATTCTCTATTTATATAAGAGCCAGGTACGTCCAAGGATGGAATACTGTTGCCACATCTGGGCAGGAGCTGCTAGAAAGGACTTGTCCTGCCTTGATAGAGTTCAAAATAGACTTCGTAGCCTCGTAGGAGATGTCCTTTTCTCTTCCTTGCAACCTCTATCTCACAGAAGAGATGTTGCGAGTTTGTCTCTGATGTATCGTTATTTTCATAGAAAGTGTTCGACTGAGCTTCAATCTATGGTCCCCCCTCGCAAAACTTTCACAAGAAACACTCGTCTAGCTGTAAACACTATCAATAAATCCCCCCACTCTTTATCTGTGCCTAAATCTAATCTATGAAAAAAAAAAAAAGAAAAAGTACAATGTGAACAAGTTCTAATTGAATCGTCCCCCTAAGTAATCCAAGTTACAAAATTCCCACTGTTTACTATGCTAAAATCACAATGACTAATGTATACCTATTAACCCTTATCCTTGAGTGGCCTCTGGGCCTTGATAAGTGGTGACACCCATGTAAAAAAAAAAAAAAGAATAGGTAGTAGGAAACGATTTTGCCAAAATAAAAGAAGGCGACTGAATTTCCAAGTGATTCCTATGAGTGCTAAAAAGCAGATGGCTCTAATTGCTATCCTCTTTCCTTCTCTGCTTCGTTGTAATTCGCTTTCTTCCTTGCTCCCGCAAATCAAGGAAGTTTTCACAGAAACATGGGAACTCTTAATATTTTCAAACAATGAAAATCGTTCCAAACTCGCACCATAAATAAATAAACAAACACCTATATACGAATGTAGTAAGCCAGTGCCAGACTTAAAAATTCCTATACGACTTGGTCAACAAAATCTGTTTTAGACAGACTTTACCAGCCGCGCATGCACAGAAGAACTCAAGAACGTATTCTCTACAGACACCCCCCCCCTCCTCCTGTGCCCATTGGAGCTGGAGGTGGCAAGGCGGAAAGAACTCAATGACTTACATATTAGCTTCTTTCATCTCGTGCACACATTCATAAAGTCCGGTGAATAGAGAGGAATTACTACTCACAACTATATACATAGTAGAAGAACAAGGTAAACCAACACACACACATACACAATGGTACGCTGCCAAATACTCATGTACATATATTGCTTTGTATATGACTTTTCTCTCTATCTAAGGCCTTTGACAGGGTCTGTCATGAAGATCTTATGAAAATTAAATCCTATAGTATTACTGGACGAATACTTAATATAATCAGATCCTTTTTCGACAAGAGAAAAATTCAGGTTATACTTGGTCATACATCAAGACAGCATGATATAAATGTGGGTGTGCCACAGAGGGCGATCCTTGGACCTTTTTTTATTCCTATAAACGGCCTCCATAAGAAACGACTATGACTATTAACCCAACTTCATTCACCAAACGTCTAGGCTCCAAACGTTTGCCCCATCGCTCCAAGGTCACATCCCTGTGGCTGCTTTACAAGTACTTTCATAGAATGTACTTTGCTGAACATACATACACATTCTCGACTAACCCAACAAGCAGCAAAATCCCACCCCATTCACTGTTGAGATTCCTAGATGTCAGAAAGCCTTCTACTCTAATAGTTTCTTCCCTCGAACTGCTGGACTTGGAATTTCTTCCCTGTTTCCTGCTTCCTTGACTCTGCTAACATGCAAAAGTTTAAATGTAATGTGAACATTTTGCTGCTCAACTCTCTACAGTTCCCTGTTAGGTGCAATCACAAATAGTCGCCCCTTACGTTCAAAGTGGCAATATACCTACCGTGTTTGAATGAAAATGAGTAAAAAAAAAAAAGAAAAAACATGTTTGTGTACGAGGGGCGTGCAATAAGTAATGCCCCCTGACCTACTTCCCATAGCAGTAGAGCAACGAAACTTGGCACAGTTATTAGTCTTTCTCTACATAGGAACCACCCAGAGTTATGCATTTCTCCCATCGTTTGATGAAGCTCTGGAGACCATTTTTGTAGAAAACCCCAGGTTGGTCCTCCAACCACGACGTGACTTCAGAAATCAAGGCTGCATCATCTGGGAAACGCTTTCCTTTCAAAAACAACTTCATGGCTGGGAAGAAGTGAAAGTCACAGGGTGCAAGGTCAGGAGAGTAGGGAGGATGAGGTAGGATTTCATAACCACACGCCTGTGCTTCTGATTTGGCGACATGCGAGTTGTGGACCAGAGCATTGTCCTGCAGGAGGAGGGTACCTTTGCTAATCTTCACCGCCTCTTGATTTTGATAGCTTACCTTAATCTCTTCAAAAGCAAAGCATAATAGGCTCCTGTACTTGTGGTACCCTTTGCCAGGAAATCTGTCATCACTACTCCGTCCTGGTCCCAGAAGACTGAGCATGACTCTGCCAGCGGAGGGCTGCACCCTTGCCTTCTTTGGAGGTGGTGAGTCCAAGTGCTTCCACTGCATTGACTGGTCTTTGGTCTCTGGATCATAGTGATGGACCCAGGTTTCATCCTGTGTAATCAGTCTTTTGAAAAACTTTGACTCATCTTCTTGGCACATCTCCAAATTCATCCTCAAGCACTCGACGTGTTCTCGCTTCTGGTATGGTGTGAGCAACCTGGGAATCCATCTGGCAAACACCTTATACATATGCAAATGGTCATGAATGATAGTTTCTACAGACCCTGTACTAATCTTGACATCTTGGGCTATTTGGCGAATAGTAATGTGCCGATCTTCCAAAATGGCAGCCTCAACTTGACGGACAGATGCCTCATCAATGGCAGAAGGGGGTCGACCAGGTCTGGGAGCTGTTTCCACAGACTTCTGGCCATGTTTGTATTCACGATGCCAGCGTTTTACAAGGTCATATGATGGGGCATTATCACCGTAAGTTTCTTTCATTTCATCAAAAGTCTCCTGTGGTGTGTGTCCTTTCAAATACAAAAAACGGATCACTGCTCGACATTCAACAGGCTTCATTTCACACCTGACTCAGTTCAAACATCTGTAAAACAGAAACCACAATTAGTTCAGAGCTGTAGCTGTAATTTGCCACATAACGTGTAGAGATTTAAATCATTGCACATGCAAAATTTCAGCTAGATCAGACAACTGGAAGTGGGTCAGGGGCATTACTTATTGCACGCCCCTCGTAGATGACTGAAAATATTTTTATATTCTTATTTCTTGAATAAAAATGTTTTGTTATAAATTTTTGTTTTTCTCCAATTTTCAGTTATAAAATTCTGTTTATGTTTTAAATAGCACTTGCTACCTGGTGACCCTTCTATTCTCCCATGTTTCATTTTATCTCCATTTTATATGCATGCCCATATCTCTATCTCTGCTATTACATGGAACTGTGTGTGTGTGAGTTCATTCCCTATGGACTTGAAAACACCTGGGTCGATTTTTATGACCTTTTAAACACAAAGGTACTTTATGTGCATTTTTTTTTTATTTTTTTTTATTACATTTTCACCCCAAACAAGGCACATTGCCACTTTGGTGTAGGGGGCTACTATCAGGGGCAGCAACTACTGGGGCACTATGTTGGGATTTGGGCAGCAAGATGTCGGTTCACGTTACACTTGAACTTCTGCATGTCGGTACAGTTAGGGAAGCAGGGACCTGGAATGGAATTCCAGAGTCTAGCGGTTCTGGGGAAGAAACTACTGGAGTAGAAAGATCTTTTACATCTAGGGATCTCTGTGTGGGGGTGGGATTTAGCTGCCTGTCGGGTTTGTCGAGGGTGTCTACGTCATGGGGGCACAAGTGTCTGCCGTTCGTCAGAGCATTCATTATTAAAATACTTGTAGAACAGGCAGAGGGATGCAATGTTTCGTCGATGGGACAGAGGCTGAAGCTTCTTAGATAGGTTTTGTATCAGAATGTCTTCAATAAGTATCAATAATCAAAATAATCTGATGAAAGAAGGAACAATCGATTTTAACCAAAGTTAACATCACAAGTGCATCTGAGAAGTTTTATTACCACACAAGCCAAAAGGCCTAGTGTATAAAATCAACAGTAGGTTCTTTGATATAACAGGGACACATTCAAAATGAATGTTTCTGTTCAAGGCATAACTGCACTATGATACTTGACTTTTTTATTTTAAACTTAAATTCAAGCCATTATCACTGCACAACCAGTAAGGCCAAGCATATCAAATCAACAGTAGGTTCTGTGATATGATAGGGGTGCGTTAAAAAAATTAGTGATTTCATCGATTTCGATGGCAATGAAAATATGGGTGCGTGAAACATTTGTTGATCATGATTCAGTTCAGGAATGCGTTCGAAACACATCTCTATTTAAAGCACAATTGAGCCATGATACTTGACTTTTGAATTTTAAACTTTAATTCAAGCTATTATATGAAAATAATGTTATAAAATCAACAGTAGGTTCTCTACAGTGCAATGTAGACTACAATGTATTATGGACTGTTACTGCATGAAGGTATGTGAAGTTTACTCCTGGTGATCTGCAGTGGGTTCACAACTATAGCAATTAATAGATTTGATTGAAAAATTGGCGATTTCACCGATTCCAGTGACAAAAGTATTGGAAGTATAGAACATTTGTTGGTCGTCATTCAATCTAAGGCAACAGTAAATTAGTAATAGATAATTGTTGACCCCAAAACCCAATGCAGTCGTGATCATGGAAGCATGTAGTTAATTGTTTAAGATTTTGTTAATTAAAAAAAATTCTATTACAATATTATTCGTCATTGTACAGCATCCACCTCTCATGTCAACTTCCTAACAGCAGGATTAAGCAAGGGGGAATTTTTCTCTTGGCACCAAAATCCAACAAAGTCTATGCCGTTTCTGAAATGACCTTTTCCCTGTTGATTGCAATATTTTGGTAGTTCTGTGCAGTTCTAGGAGGGCCCCCCCCCTAAGTTTTGCCTTTTTTTGAGAAAGGTTAGTTTATTGTGAATTGCCTGAGCCACCTCTAACCGGGAATGTTGACTCAGCTTCCCAAGCATTTTTTACAGGCCAGAGTGTCCCTCCTGAGGGAGGAGGGCTGAGCTCTTTAATTCCACTATTCGAGCCTTGTGTCATATCTTACTACCATGGGTGGGAAATAAATAACATCAACTTCATAACACGTGCGTTAGAAGTGATATGATCTCCTGCAACCTGATGTTGGATCTGATTACATTGATAGTATGAGATACTGCCTGATGTTGCCTACACCAGAGTAAAGGACATTCAGAGCACTCGAAATATCAAAACTGGATGGAGAAGAATTTATTGTATTAAAAAGAAATCCTAGGGTTGTATTGGGGGCAGATGTACTTTTATAAGAGAGCGCCATGTGAACCGGGATGTTTCCGATTGTGATTTACGAAATAGATTGGAAATGACTGCGTCATTGCCAAACTATCAATTAGATGTTCATCCGTAGAAAAAACAATGATCATTTGATTATCCTAGAGAGATGGTGTATGGCACACACTGAACTGTGAAACAAGGGTTGCACAATCTCTAATGACTTTTCTTTTTAGTCAGTGCTGCTTGATTTCAGTGGCAAGAAGTCCAAGATGACTTAAAGTGGAGAGCACATACAATACCTGACATGATTCATCTTGTGAAAGTGTGTGTGAGCAGTGAGACACAAATATGAAGAAATAAATGGATGAAAACGATTCCATGGAGATCAACAATATGAATATGGTTTATTTAACGATTTTACAACTGAAGGAATTACTAGGTATGAGGGGGGGATCGATTGTCTGTCACTAAGCTGATTTCGGTAGCATTCTCCCTTTTGAATTTTCCTCTTCATGTCGCCTGGTCTATGCAAGGGCAGATAATCCTACGTCAGTCTTTCTAACCAAGAGTAGATAAATGATGCTTCAAAATGGTTCTTGGCAAGGGAAATAATTTAAGGGAACAACGAGAACGAGTTATCTCCCCTTTCACATAGATTTTCTAGATTTATTTATTTATCCATCTAACAATTCTTTTAGTGTAGTATCTGCTCTGATATGACGCTTCATCTTTTCTGTCCTCCGTTAGTGAAGGAAAAATCCTGAGGCAATTTTTATTTTTGTTCCAACCTGGAGTGCCCCTTTTGGAGGAGCTGAATTTTCTTATTGAAATCTGACCTTGTGTCTAACTATACTCTTGGGGAGGCGACAAGCAAATAGAAACAATTTCCTAACCATATACTTTTTCTAAGTATTTACATATATATATATATTAGTGATGAGTTGATTTCAATATGTTTCCCCAATTCCAAGACAATTACCGATTCTGTTTTAAACTCTACGTCGGATTAACATAAAAACCTACAACATGTTCATATATTTTCGTAAACATAAAAATGCATTTGTTTTAGTTTTATGGATAGTTTAGAATGAATAAATATTTATCATTTCATCATTAATAATAGTCATAGTAAATTAAGTTTTAAAGAAAACCGAACAACAACAAAAAGAACAATTAAAAGAATCGTTTTTGGCATCAGAAATTGGACACAAATTTTTCGGATAACAATTTTTTTGATTTCCGATCCTAACACTAATATGTGTATATATATATATATATATATATATATATATATATATATATGGCAATTAAGCTACACAGAATATTCTGCGTTTCATTCTTGTGAGAATTACAATTTGTCAGGCTTATGAGCTTATGAGCCTGATGAATTCTCACAAGAATGAAATGCGGAATATTCTGTGTAGCTTAATTGCCATACATATTTTTATAACTTACTACCTAGCTCTACCTATGTATTGAGCACTGGTGAAGTAAATACTGAAAATTTACACATAAAATTATGTTTTCATATATTAATTTAAGTGATAAAATGAAGTAGTCATATATATATATATATATATATATATATATATATATATATATATGTATATATCACTAAAACTCTGTAGATCTTGCTTGTTCCCGTGCACAATTGATGATGTCATCAAAATGATGATGTAACTAAAAGATGATGCCTATTAAAACTAAGATGGGAATAACAGAGCATGACAGATGAATTAAAGAGCTGGAAAAGGTGAACTGCTATGAACTGGTGTTGACCATAAAGGTCTGGAAGAAAAGCAGAACTTGATAATAAAGGGAAACAAAATATATTGAACATAAACGCAATAACAACAAATGAAGAGTGTAGGTATACATGTCCGACTGCCACGGATGCAAAACTGGTGCGTAACCCGTGTACTAACATTGCGAGATATTATTCCGGTGTTTATAATAAGTGGAAAAGTTCAATATTGTTGGTCAGGTGGACACACCACATAAACTATTCATTGTGTTGCAGATTGTTGAGCTGCGATAGTAGAGAGTGGGTATACATCAGTCTGACTGCCATAAGTGCAAGACTCGTGCATAACCATTGAGAGAAATATTCTCCCAATGTTTATAGTAAGTGGAAGAGGTCATTATTATCTGCAGGGTGGTCATCACAACATGAACAAAGAAAAACCTGATGACGATTAAAACTGACCTGAAAACCAATCTAGGCTCCCAAATCTTCGAGGTTCACCATTGGAACAGTGAGTAGCTAGAGATCATGTAATTGCTGACTTCAAATCGTCAGGGTTGATCGACCTACATGAGAGAGAGTGGTACGGATGGATGGAGCCGGCTCAACCCATGCCGGGTGAATTCTGTTTCAAGTACAAGTATAGTGATTAACATTGAAATATCGTGATGTCATCTATACACATAATAAATTTGAGTTGCAGTTTCCCTTCTTAAAAGAGACTTGATATGAACTTAACTGAACACTTCAAAATATTTCAAACTCACCAAATACAAAAGCTAAAGTTCATTATTATGCTAATTCTGATCAAATCTCTCAAAAGCATATTTTCACACAGAAAATGGCAAACACTTTACCTCTCTACTTAACCAGTCCTCCTCTTCTCCTCATTTTACCACCATCAGTTTATTTACTAATATTGGTATTCATTTTACACAGCTTCTTAATGGTATGGATGTTCAAAATTATTGATAATCTTTGCATTTCATTACAGTATTAACAAATTATCATCATACACATAAACAATGCATTACACAGAATAATCTTGACATTTAGTGATCACTACAACATTAGAATATCTTTCTTAACATATAATTAATCACACTCTCTACAATCTCTACAAAGCCATTATTTGCCCATACATGGAGTATTAATGCCACATTTGAGCTGGTGCATCTACCACTAGTCTCTCATTCTTACACAGGATCCAAAACAGTCTCAAATTTAAATGGTCCCACACTATTGGCCAAGCTCCAACTTCTGTCCCATCACAACAATGTTGCATCCTTGTACCTGTTTTAAAAGTACTTTAATGGAATGTGCTCTCATCGAACTCATAACGCTTGTGCTTCTTAGACTAATACAACAAACAGCAAAATCCCACTCCTTCACTTCACATAGGAAGATGCCAGAAAGACTTCTATTCTAATAGTTTCTTCCCTCAGACTGCTAGATTTTTTAATTCCCTTCCTGTTTCCTGCTTCCCTGACTGTACTAACCTGCAGAAGTTTAAATGTAATGTGAACATACATCTTGCTGCTCAGCTCCCCACAGTCTCCTGTTAGACACAATTCCAAATAGTAGCCCTTTACATTCCAACTTGCAATATGGTTTGTATGGAGTTAATAAACATTCACCAATAGAATTATGAGTATTATTCACAAAGATACTGATTTTATCTACTTGCCAAAAAACACGAGACATGGTCATCAAACTTCAGTCAACTATTACAGTACCTATACTACAACTCCATTACAGAGACAACAACTACGGATAGCAGTGATTGCTGAGAATGCAGTTAGAAGATTCGAAGTTCCTATCCGTCGCGGTTACCACCTGACGAAGGCCAGAGGAATAGTTGGTAGAAACGTCGTGAAACAACAACTAATAAAGATGAAAATAATAGTCCACAATAAATAAATTAGTATAAATGGTGCTCATCTCAATAATGAATTCCGATTAAAATAATATATATGTTTATTTCATTTTAGTATTTAATTTTTTTTTTTTTTTGCAAAATATTTATCAACAGAAAGTTTATTTTTTTCTCCAAGAAAAGATTTTTTAACCATATATATTGTTAGATATAAGTACAAGTTTTTTTTTGTTTTCTTTTTTGTAACCATATTTTTTTTCTTGTTTTTTTTTTTTTTTCAAGACTTGTTGTTCAGTCAAGTTCTTTTGGTGGCACTGTCCATTTGTACATCTCCAGGAGAAACCATCCTGTACATACAATCTTTTTTTAAGTTTACAATTGTTGTATCGCATTTTGGGGGGACAGCAATTTCTTCTCCTGACAATATGAGATTGTCTGCATCGATGTTTTCATTTCTTTATTTCATGTATAGCTTTATTTTCTTGCCTGTCATTGATCTGTTTGGCGAGTTTGAAAATATATTTGTTTGTCAACTTTTTTTTTTTTCATTGGTTTAGTCGCTTTCTTCCAATTCGGATGTCGTCTACTTCCATTTAGATAGCGCTTTTTCATTGGCTAATCAAACTCCCAAAAATTCAATTAAAAAAAATAATAATAAATAAATAATAAACTAATCAGAAAATAAAAAGTCCCCCCCCCCCGCTTAATATCACCTTAAAAATTACTAAAAACATAACAGAAAAAAAAATTAAATAAATAAAATAAAAAGTTGAGTTAGCGTTTCCACATTTGAACGATGCTCGGGCGACATGATGATTGCCGGTCTCGCCCGATCCATGCTTGACGGGAATTCACGATAATTCAGGTCAAATTATGCAAAAGTACCCAAAATTTAAAACACCTACTTTTACTTACTGTAAAAATATTTATATTTTACTATTAACATTCTTATTTCGTTTTCATTCTGCGGTTAATTGTTTTTCTTTTCTTTAAAAACAAAGGTGGTGGTGGGGGATCCTTTCTTTTTCTTTTCATGCCTTCTTTTTTTTCCATTCTTTTCTTTTTTTCATTCCTTTCTTTTTTTTTCATTCCTTCTTTTCATTTCTTTTTCTCATATAATCTGCCGCAGGTGCCAGTTTTGGTAAGGTGTTTAGGTGCGGTTCTTTTTCTTCTTTTTTTTTTTCTTTTTTTTTTCTTTTCCTATGAAAACGAATTCCTGAGATAACTTCTTAAATTTTTGTTTTTGATTCTTTTGTGAGAGGCGGTTGGGGGGGGGGGCGAATATTACCTCCAGTTTTACAATGTTGCCACTCGAAATTAGGGTTACTGGTTAAAGATTTCATTAATTGTTCAAAACACTACATCGACAGACAATGAAGGATCCAACACTTATGCAGTTAACCAATTTGTTTCGAGAACACCCCGTTCATCATCCTAATGGGAGTACATTTTATTCTATTTTGGGGTGTGGGGAGATGGTGATTACAGCGGTTTTATGGCATTGTCACTTGGACTTAGGGTTAATGGTTAAAAATTTCTCATTTCGAACCGATTTTTCAAATTTCAATTATTTTAAATTTAATTATTGCAGAAACATTTAAAATAAGTGTATCTGATTTCCAACTCTTAACGTCAACATTCCTTTCCCGGGCAACGTCGACACAGAAGCAACTAGTCTATGAAATAAGAATGCTTATGCTGTACTCAAATAATATTTAGGAATCCATTCTTCACATGAAGATGAGAGGGTATTTTTATTTTTTTTTTAACTATTCTGTACTTTCCCCTAACGCTGTAATGAACAAAAGATACCGTAAAACTTGAATTTAACTTGAAACTCCTATTTATAAAATAGCACAGTCCAGTGACGTGAAGAGAACTTTTTCAGAGCAGATTCTCACGTGAAAAAAAAACAAAAAAAACAGTGTTTCCATGGGGCACAGGTTTACAATATTATGTTCCTCTGAGAAGGGCACTTTTAAAATAGAAGTAAACGGGGCAAGGTGCTTGGGCACCCCTAGCACCCCCCTCCCACCCTGGCACAGTCCATAAGTACTAAAATGAAAGAGAGAAGGTGGGGTGAAATATCTATTGTCTACTTACGCCCAGCGAACAAAGAATACCAACAATGGAAGCATAATTATGTGAAAGTTGGAGAATCTGTTATTTCCAAACTGTTGGAAACTGAACTGACTTTGTGATTAAATGTGGTTAAATTGTATGCAAGTAGACAATCTCAACACATGTGGCATTTAATTAAGAACATCTTATTTGTTGTTGTTATTGTTGTTTTTTTTTTTTCTTTTCTTGAATTTTTGAAATGATCATGCCTGTATCCTGTTTAGGGCCTAGAATTACCCGTCTGTGTAACACAATACCATGGGACTGCTTCCTAGCTGACTATAACATGATCGTTTTCAAATCTAATGTTAACAAGTTCTTGTTGAGTCGTCCTCTTAAATAATCAAACACTACCAACTGGCTGCCTGGTACTCATTAGCACTTATCCTTGAGTGACCTTTGGGCCTTGACAAGCAGTGACCTCTACTAGTAGAAAAGAAAACAAAAATATACCCTCTCCTCCTCCTCTAAAAACTTAGTAACTCTGATAAAAGTTAAAGAGAGCCTAATAAAACACGAAAGCAGATAAGATTATTTGGATTCTTTGGACTTCTGGTCTTAACTTGAGTATTATTTTTTACAACGTTTCGACCCGATGTAACCTCCGAACTTCTTCAGGAGTATCTTGTTGAACTCTGGAATCTGCACAGAATTTCGAACGGAACCGTTTATTTAATCCATGGGGACAGCACACTCTCGTTCTGTTAGCTATGATTGAGTAGAAGTCCTAAGTAATTTGCAATTATATTTTGACTGTCGCCCGGACTGAGGATTGAACCTTCAATCTCCAGAACAGTGTAACTTTTTTTTTAACTGGATTCTATCGAAGACCTTATCCACTACAAGAGTTTTAGGTTTGACAAACAGATACCAAAGTTCAACAAGATACACCTGAAGAAGGTCAGAGGTTACATTGACTGAAACGTTGTGAAAATAACACTCAAGATGAGAACAGTAGTTTGAAAACGGCCATGTTATAGTCAGCTGGGAAGCAGTCCCATGGTATTGTTCCACACACAGGTAGTTCTAGGCCCTAAATAGTATACAGGTAGGATCATAGAACAAATATCTCTGAAGATCTTTGCTGTCTATGGATAGATTTGGATGTTGTGGTTGTTTGCATGCTAATAATTTGGAAAAGGTATTAACCCACAATTTACACTCAATTATGGGTAAAATAGCAACTTGTGGTAAATTAATCTATTATATAAAGGAATGTTGTTTTTTTTTTCTGTTTGTTTGCATTGCAAAAGCTCAGAAACTACCAAAGATACATTTACTAACCTTGTATACTCTAGTTTAGAATAATCTCTAGCAGGATATTGTAAAAAAAAAAAATCAGTTAGGAAACATTGGGGAGTAAAAAAGAAACAATTATTTGTAATACCATTCTCACCTTGATTTTTATTTTAACAACATTTCAGCCGATGTAACTTCCGACCTTGTTCAAATGCATCTCTTTGAACCTGGGAATCTTTACATTGAACTATATCCTAGAGACTCCCGAGTTTGGCATAGAGACTTCAGAGTTCTATATAGACTTCCGAATTTAGAATAGAGACTCATCAGTTTAGTGAAAATGGTTGGAGGGTCGTCAGCTGAAACGTAACAACAACTAAGATGAGAATAGTAGTCCCAAAAAATCCAAATTATTCATTTTCATTTGAAAAATTCCGAAACAGAAAAAAACAAAAAAAAAACTTTTATTAAAAAAATAAAGGGAAATAACTCTATAAATATTTTTTTAAAGTTATTTCCCCTAAACCAATTACTAGTAAAAATTACAGAAATTAGAAGGTAAAAAAAAAGAAAAAAAAGGCAAACAAAAAAACTTTTAAATGTTAATATAGTCCTGGGAGTATGAGTAGACAAAGGTCTTTATTCATTCATGGGTAATGCCATGTTACTTGGCTAGTCATATACAAGGGTCGTTCCAGAAGTAAAGCCTCCTATTTTTTTTCTTTTCTTTTTAACACATAAATTTGAAGAGCTTTGATGATGGGAGTCGTACCATTAAAACGAGCAACCTTTTATGCTCCAGAATTTATTTTTCTGCATAATTATCACCATTCTCAATGCACTTTTTTTTACCAGGAATTCAATGACACATCTCTGCTTCTAACGTGCATTCATGACAGGGAGTGCTTTTTTAAGAGTCTCACACCATCAATACTTGCAACAGAGGGATTAAACTTTCAGATCATAAATGTATAAGTTCAGTCATCATAACAATGCAATTTGCAATCCCCTCTGATCTATTTGGGCGAAATAAAAAAAAAAGATAGGAGGCATTACTTTTGAAATGCCCCTCGTAAAATAAATCATTTAGAAATAAGTATTATGTCTCAACAATAAATGACTCCAAAATTGGGTTGATTTGCTGTGAGACAAATTAAGCTAAATATCTTTAAGGAGACAACAGACCAGTAGAATCAAGGTCATTATTAAGGTTGACTGTTTTCTGTTGGGCTGAATTATGGTCCTGTTCATTTCTAGAGGTTCCATCCTTCCAGATTTTATCTTTTCACCTTTTGAGCGAATATTACTAATCTCCCGAGGCGCCCCTACTAGGGAATGACGATGGGGCTGTGCAAGCATTTTTTGTTAGTCAGAGTATTCTTCCTTTATGTCACTGGTTTTTCAAATTCCACTTTCCTGACTTTGTGTCACATCTTCCTGCCATGGGATGGAAATGAATAAAAATTTTTTTAAATCTCCAGAGATAACAGAGCAAAGTTCATTGTATGCATCCCTTTTTTAAACAAGGAAAGCTTTTATCCTATAGTGATTTATTTATTTATTTATTTATTTATTTATTTTATCCCAAATGTAAGAAGGAATATTTATTAAACCTATGGGTCAAGCATAACAAAAATAAAATGTTGCCTTAAATTTGAAGAAGAAAAAAGGTTGTTTACTTTTTTGTATGCCATTTTAAGTTTTTTTTTTTTTTAATAATAAATGTTTACCAAACAAGATGACAATAAAAAATAAATGTATCAACAAATTGTTTAATTTTTCTCCCCAAAATTAAAATTTTATTTTGGTAAAAATCTATTTAGGTTCATATTTAGATTCCGCGACTGGTAGTTAGGATCAGTGAAATAAATAAAATCTTGGGCAATGGAATATTGCATAATATTGTCTGTTGTATATATATACTAGCTGTACATACCCGGAATTGCCAGGTAAAAAAAACAAATTACCAGGTAGAAGGTTTAGTCACATACTATTTAAGATACACCAAATATCCTAAGTTGCTTCGATTTTCCTAAAAGTTCACCATATTTTGGATTTTTGCAAGCATAAAACATAGTCATCTTCGTCTATGAAATTCAAGCAAGGAAATAAAATCCCATAACTTAAAGGAAATAACTCTTATGTTGAATGAAAACTTACTTCCATTTTTAAGCGCAGTTGATGTTAGGTACAATAATAATTGAAAGTAAACTAAATTAAATGCAAATTAAATTAAAAATAAATTAAATAAATCAACTTTACATAATATTTTTAAACAGATTACTTAAAACGATTATATTACTAATTTCCATTAAAAATGTATACCTAATTATTAAAACAGATTTTCTTTAATGTAATATGCAAATGAAATAACCTCTTGAATGTTGATTCCTTTTTGAACATAAATATATAGAAATTATGCTGCAGTAAAAGTATGTAGAGTCCATTTTCAGTATTGAAAACTATTTGTGAAACTTTTTGTATATATTAACAATCGTGAACAAACAGGCAGGAATATGACTTTATTATAAAAGGTATATGCTAAGTTGTGTGAACACCCATTAAGCTTTTACCTTGAAAAGATTGGTCTATAAAAAGAATAGAAACATATATTTTCCCACATCTCTCTTTCTTTCTCTCTCTCTCTCTCATTTATAAAAATGAGAATGTGTGTGTGTGAGAAAGAGAGGACACTTCTCAACCTATATATACTTAACGAAATTTTTATTATAAAGACATGAAATTTAGTCTATAGGGTGTTCAGATATGTGGAAAACTTTTTAATCAGTTTTCATTTGGAAAGAAAGGGCTTCTAAAAGGTAAAAAGGTAAAAATTGGGAGTCATCGGATTTTTCTGTTTGCTGTTTCATGATCGCACATGCGTGAATGATTCATATTACCAATTCCTTATGCTAAGTATAAGTTGGTTTGAAAACACCTTTTCAAAAAGTGTTTCGCACTAGCCGAATGGTAATCATACTTGACTCACTGTCTTTATGTTTTGGTTTCAATCTCGGCTTGAGTATTTTTTTTTTTTTTTTTTTTTTAACTTACAAGAAGTGAACGGTTTAGAAAAAACATAATAATAGCATGCATATGTCTCAGTTTGTGTATGAATTAAAATATAATATTTATGCATATTTTAGAACTGGGCAACACCAGCCGGCCTGCTGGTATATCCATAAAAGTGAGAATGCATGTGTGCAGACACTTCTCAACCTATACAATCAACAAATGTTTGATCTACAGATTTGAAATTTGGTATATAGAGTATTCAGACATGTGGAAAACTTTTTGATCGGTTTTCATCTGGAAAAAAGGGCTGTTAAGGGGTTAAAATTGAAAATTTGGTATGTGGGAAGCCACCGGATTTTTATCTGTTTTCAACTGTTTCATGACTGCACATGCGCGGTTGTGAAATATAGCAGCTTCCTTATGTTAAGTATAAGTTTGTTTGAAAGCACTATTTAAAAGGCATATCTAGTGGGTGTAATGGTTTGCATGCTTGACTCACTATTTTTAGTCTTTGGTTTCGATCTCAGCTTGAGTATTTTTTCACAAAAAGTGAACTGTTTAGAAAAGCATAATACTCGCATGCATATGTCTCTGTTTCTTTCTTTCTTTTTTTTTTCTTTTGCTTGAGTTTTTTAAAAGGAATGTAACATTTAATACCTTCGGTATTTGTTTATAATCAATTAGAATTCTGTATTAATTAAAATATAATATTTATGCATATTTTATGACCGGCAGCCTGCTAGTATATATATACTAGTATATATATATATATATATATATATATATATATATATATATATATATATACGCACACACATGCACACGTTTTACTTTTTTGTGTCAGTTTGTATGTGTTTATGTTGTGTCTGCATTTTTTCATTCACTTAGCCATCATTTTCATTGTAATTGTTAATTGACTTATTAGGATAATTAATTACACTTAAAGACTTTAACAGAAGACAGATTAAATTCAAGCAACCAGCTATTCTCAACGTGTCATTCATGGACTCCTTAATGTTGAATATTCTTATAGTGGTTGTCTATGGGTAGTGTTTCTCCTCTTTCTGGTCTATCAGGACGCTGTTATATGTTATATATGCTGTTACATGTACTATGTATTTTTTCTGTGAAACAAACAGCTGAACTCATGTCATTATGTCTCCTTTGACAACTCTATCTATCAACAATAAAATAAATCGTCTACTTTATAATAAAGGCCCATGTGTATTTATTTTGCATAGGCAGCTGGCTTTGACCACTTTCTACCACTTCGTAATTTAATTTCTTATCACTACTTTAAATCGTTGAAAAAGAATTAATTGATAAAAAAGGCAAAACTAATTGATAAAAAGACAAAACTAATTGATAAAAAGACAAAACTAATCGACACAAAAAAGAACACAAAACTAATCAACAAGAAAAGCAAGGCGAAACTAGTCGACGAGAAAAGGAAGGTGAAACAAGTCGACGAGAAAAGGGAGGCGAAACAAGTCGACGAAAAAAGGAAGGTGAAACAAGTCGACGAAAAAAGGGAGGCAGAACTAGTTGACAAGAAAAGGAAGGTGAAACAAGTCGACGAAAAAAGGGAGGCGAAACTAGTTGACGAGAAAAGGGAGGCGAAACTAGTCGACTAGAAAAGGGAGACGAAACTAGTCGACTAGAAAAGGGAGGCGAAACTAGTCGACCAGAAAAGGGAGACGAAACAAGTCGACTAGAAAAGGGAGGCGAAACTAGTTGACGAGAAAAGGGAGGCGAAACTAGTTGACTAGAAAAGGGAGACGAAACTAGTCGACTAGAAAAGGGAGACGAAACTAGTCGACTAGAAAAGGGAGACGAAACTAGTCGACTAGAAAAGGGAGGCGGAACTAGTCGACAAGAAAAGGGAGACGAAACTAGTTAACTAGAAAAGGAAGGTGAAACAAGTCGACTAGAAAAGGGAGCCGAAACTAGTCGACCAGAAAAGGGAGACGAAACTAGTCGACTAGAAAAGGGAGACGAAACTAGTTGACTAGAAAAGGGAGGCGAAACTAGTCGACTAGAAAAGGGAGGCGAAACTAGTCGACTAGAAAAGGGAGACGAAACTAGTCGACTAGAAAAGGGAGACGAAACTAGTCAACTAGAAAAGGGAGACGAAACTAGTCGACTAGAAAAGGGAGGCGAAACTAGTCGACAAGAAAAGGGAGGCGGAACTAGTCGACTAGAAAAGGGAGACGAAACTAGTCGACTAGAAAAGGGAGGCGAAACTAGTCAACTAGAAAAGGGAGACGAAACTAGTCGACTAGAAAAGGGAGGCGAAACTAGTCGACTAGAAAAGGGAGGCGAAACTAGTCGACTAGAAAAGGGAGGCGAAACTAGTCGACTAGAAAAGGGAGGCGAAACTAGTCGACTAGAAAAGGGAGGCGAAACTAGTCGACTAGAAAAGGGAGACGAAACTAGTCGACTAGAAAAGGGAGACGAAACTAGTCGACTAGAAAAGGAAGACGAAACTAGTTGACTAGAAAAGGGAGACGAAACTAGTCGACTAGAAAAGGGAGGCGAAACTAGTCGACTAGAAAAGGGAGACGAAACTAGTCGACTAGAAAAGGGAGGCGAAACTAGTCGACTAGAAAAGGGAGGCGAAACTAGTCGACTAGAAAAGGGAGGCGAAACTAGTCGACTAGAAAAGGGAGACGAAACTAGTCGACTAGAAAAGGGAGACGAAACTAGTCGACTAGAAAAGGAAGACGAAACTAGTTGACTAGAAAAGGGAGACGAAACTAGTCGACTAGAAAAGGGAGACGAAACTAGTCGACAAGAAAAGGGAGGCGAAACTAGTCGACTAGAAAAGGGAGGCGAAACTAGTCGACTAGAAAAGGGAGACGAAACTAGTCGACTAGAAAAGGAAGACGAAACTAGTCGACTAGAAAAGGGAGGCGGAACTAGTCGACTAGAAAAGGGAGGCGAAACTAGTCGACAAGAAAAGGGAGGCGAAACTAATTGATTAGAAAAGGAAGGAAGAACTAAGAATGGATTTGGAAGAATAAGATAAAGACTTGGCCAGATGCAGTTTAGTTTGGGAGACTACTTCTAAAAGCCGTCCAACACATGTCTGCATGTAAAACAGACATTAAGCTGAATATGATGATGCCCATTGAGGCATAACTCTATTCTGTTCATATACCAGTTATTCAGTAACAAAAGAATATGCACGCAATAGAAACATCTACTCATGTTTTCCCAGTATAGAGAAAACTAAAAGTAATTTTTTGTTTTTTGGCAATAACAAATTTTTGTTACTTTCTCTTCCATCGACACTCCCATAGTTGTCACAGGAAATTCGATAACCTTTCTCTATTCTCTTTCTCTTTTTGTTACTAACACGATTCGGTCAACAACTATCTCATATACAATTTTGAACACAATTTATTACAATTACAATTCTGCCCATGGCTAGAAAAAAGGCAGTCTGTAGTTGAATGGGGTTTTAAGTAGATGATAACATTTAATGCTACTAAGACTAAGCTTCTTTCCTATAACAACTGAAAAAAAAAACCCTTCTCAACCATCAATTGCTAAATAACACCGTAGAGCTCATCCTTCAAACTACTCAACTTTGAAAATGACCATGCTATGGTCAGCTAGCAAGCAACCCCCAACCATAGATGGACTGTTCTAGGAAAGAATTTTTGCTTAGTTTTATGCACAAATAAAGAATGAGGGAAGTTATTGTAACTAGAAAAGTATGTTGGCAAAACCATAAATTGGAGCTCAGTCGAGTGATTAAAGCATTATGCTAACAAAATTAGATCTAGTTTGATAACAATTTTGTGCAAATTATAATTTAAAGACAAAACTATACCATAATAATTGAATTTAACTTTAAAAATCCCATTAAAAAAAATAATTAGATTTTTTTTTTTTTAAATTGGATAGTATTGTTTTTCTTTTTTTAAGGATAAAACTAAATGAAAGTAAAACAGACTGTTTGGGCAATGCTGAGTAGTTACAGCTATTGAACATAAAAAAATTTTTTTTGTTAAACATTCTTGATACTTTGGGCTTGGGAGGCAGGTGGGTGGGTCAAAAGCTTAAATTTACTGGGTTTTTTTTTCTTTTACCAAGCTATTTAAATTTATGGAGTCTAACAACATTGCAGATGAAATTTTATTAAAATTACATTAAGTAGATTTATTACCAGAAAAAAATTATGATCTGAAAATTTCAGATTCAATTCGTAGCAATCGGAAAAGTTTAACAAAAGATGTTTAGTGAATGGCACTGTCGCTCTGCTATTCAATGTTCAATTTTTCTAAAAATTCTCTCTACGAGGGTCGTTCCAAGAGTAAAGCCTCTTATGTTTTGTGAAAAAAAAAATGATTCTATTTAGATTTGATTGTTTTGTAATAAACACAAGTGAAGCATGCATGGTTCCCCATGAGTGCACAGTGAACGAGGCATAAAAAATGACTAAGTTCAGCATTTACCCTCCCCCTTTAGCCCCAAAAGTTCCCAGGGGACGTCAAATTCTGGTGAAAATGAACAAACAATGCAGTTTAAGGCCTTAACATATGTGAATTTGAGTTCTGCACCATGCAAAAAAAAAGAAATAAGTAAGTCCATCATTTGCCACCCAACCATTTAGCCTCAAAAGTCCCCAATGCCTTAATATATTTAAATTTGAGTTCAGCACCATGCAAAACTGCTAAATAGACATACACAGAAAATTTTGGATGAATTTTTATTAGCCCCAAAAGAGCCCCTGGGGCACACCCAAGAGTTATCGCAAAGTATAGACAAACAAAATTATATAGAAATCAGTTACAACTTTTCAGATAGTTTTATAAAAATCAAAGGCATTAATTTTTTTTTTTAATAAGCAGAAAAGTGTGAATTTTAGCCATTTTAACCCGAAAGGCGTAGTTATTGAGAAAAGTGCGGACAGACGAACGGACAAGAGTGAATTCACAGGTCCACTCCCCTTTTGTCAGGGGACAAAAAAATATTTATTTATAAAAGAATATGTGAATGTTAGAATGCAAGAAAATTACTTACATGTGAAAGAACCACATAGATGGTGGCATTTGTTAGTTGATTAAAACAAAGCAAAAAAGCAAAAGTGTATCAGGACCTATAAGAAACAGTCATTCCCTAGAGTTAAATGTTTGAATTCCGATGTTCTTATATTCTTCAGCGGGGAGCAATTATTATTTGGATCTTTTTTTTTTTTTTTTTAAGGAATCACACTTATCAAGGCCCAGAGGCCACTCGAGGATAAGGGTTAAAGAGTGTACAGTAGTCAAAAGGACAATATAGTAATCGGGAGAAGTGTAAATTTGGTAAATTGGATTACTTAAAAGGAACGGCTCATCAAGAACTTGCTTACGTTGGACTTGAAGATGACCATATTGTAGCCAGCTGGAAAGCAGGCAAACGGAAGAGAGTTCCACAGATTAGGAAGTTTGTATGTTTTTTTTTTTTTTTTTTTTTTTTTTTTTTTTACAAAGGCATCACCACATTATCAAGGCCCAGAGGCCACTCAAGGATAAGGGTTAAAGAGTGTACAGTAGAAGTTGGTCAATATAGTAATCATTAGTAATGAAAATTTGGTAAATTTAATAACTTATATGGAACGGCTCATCAAGAACTTATTTACTTTAGACTTGAACAAAACCATATTGTAGTCAGCCGGAAAGCAGGAAAACGGAAGACAATTCCACAGGCGTGCAGTTCTAAGAAAGAAGCTTTGTTCATGGAATCTACGTTTAGGTTTAGGCACAGATAAAGAGTGGGGGAAATTATTGATAGTGTTTACAGCTAGACGAGTGTTTCTTGTGAAAGTTTGGCGAGGGGGGACCATAGATTGAAGCTCAGTTGAACACTTTCCATGAAAATAACGATACATCAGAGACAAACTCGCAACATCTCTTCTGTGAGATAGAGGTTGCAAGGAGGAGAAAAGGACATCTCCTACGAGGCTACGAAGTCTATTTTGAACTCTATCAAGGCAGGACAAGTTCTTTCTAGCAGCTCCTGCCCAGATGTGGCAACAGTATTCCATCCTTGGACGTACCTGGCTCTTATATAGATAGAGAATAGCATCAACAGTGAGATATCTACTGGATCGATAGAAAGATCCCACCATTTTTCCAGCGGCCTTGGCAACAGATTTGATATACGTGTTCCATTTAAGATCAGGAGTAATGGTCAAGCCCAGAAGCTTGTCAAAACTTGAGGCCTCCTGAAGACGAGAGCCATTCATTTCAATTGATGACAAATGTGGATTAGAATGTTGATGATGTAAAGAGAGAAGCTTGGTTTTAGATGCATTAAAAGTAACCAGCCACTCCTTTCCCCATTGTACTACGTGCTCAAGATCAGAGGAGAGAGAATTGGAGAGAACTTGCTCGTTTACTGTCTTAGATGTGGTACCATAAATGGTAGTGTCGTCAGCATAAATGTCTACAAATGATGTAAGGATATGATTTGGAAGATCATTAATGTAGATCAGGAAAAGAGTTGGGCCCAGGATGGATCCCTGAGGGACACCGGCATTAATATTGTGAGCTTCTGATTTTTGCCCCTCAACTACTACTCTTATGAATCTATCAGAAAGAAATGATTTAATAATTGAGAAGACTTTTCCAGCTATACCATAGCTAGCGATCTTATGAAGTAAACCTTTATGCCATACCCTATCAAAGGCTTTAGATATGTCAAGAGCAATTGCCCTAGAAAGATTGCCACCGTCTAGAGATTTGCTAATCCTATGCGATATAACTGTAAGGACATCTGCTGTAGATCTAGCAGAACGGAAACCATATTGAGTGTCACTAAGAAGGTTATTTTTGTTGAGATGTTTGATTACTTCTGTATTTAATACAGATTCTAGCAACTTACTCATGACGCACAGGAGACTTATTGGCCTGTACTGAGAGGGGGATGAGCGATCACCTGAATTCTTAAATACAGGGCATACTGATGAGATTTTCCAGGGAGATGGGAAACTATTCTCCTTAAGACAACGTTTAAACAGTTTTGTAAGTATGGGCGCTAGTTCAGGTTGAAGTTTTTTGAGTACTATGATTGGAATACCATCAGGGCCAGTTGCTTTACTGGAATCAAGGTTTTTGATTAGTTTGGCAACATCACGTACAGATATACGTATATCACATAGCGTGTTTTCTGATACAAGAGGAAATATTGGGGGTTGGCGGTCTTGGTCGCAAAGGGTAGAATTAGCTGCAAAGTTCTTGACAAAGAGTTTGGCTTTGTCTGATGCTGACGAGATTACCTCAGATCCATTGATAATAGTTGGGATGGAGCACACGCTTCTGTTCAGGATTCTGTTTGCTATTTGCCAAAACTGGTGGGAACCAAGCCGCTGCTCAGCTACTTTGGACTTAACAGATTGAGCATACAACTTTCTTGCGTTCCTTATTACTTTCTTACAATGGTTGCTGGCAGTCCTGAAAACGGCTTTAGTTTCCATACATCTATTACGTTTGAAGCAGTGGAAAAAGTGATTTCTGTGCGCAATGGCAGCAGCACATTCTGGAGAGAACCATGGCTGGCTGTTAGGTTTTTGCTGAAACTTTTTAGAGGGTATGAAATGGTCAATACCTACAATTAACCATTCAGTTAGGTCTAATACTATAGAGGACACATCCTTTTTAAACATGGAATGCAGAGGTAGATCAGATATAAATGTACGGAAGCTATCCCAGTCAGCCTTAGTGTATCGATATACTGTACGATGAAGAGGTACGTCTGGGGACTTATTACATTTCATTTTTATCTTAATTGATACAACAGAGTGGTCGGAAGATCCAAGAGGCGACAGAACAGAAACTGAACATAGTTCAGGGCAAGTTGTGAGAAAAAGGTCTAGTAGGCTCGCATACTGGCCGTCATTATCGGGCACACGGGTAGGTTCCTGAACAATCTGAGTGAGGTCATAGGCAATGGAGAAATCATGACAGAACCTCCCCTCATCATCGGTCTTGTTTGAGTGGGTCAACCATTCGACGTTGTGAACATTGAAGTCTCCACATACGTGAATGTTAGCTGTAGGATAAGTAGAAAGGACTTGGTCAATTTTCTCAGATATGCTTTGAAAGATAGTAACTCCGCTGTTGTGGGGGCGATAGAGAGTAAATATAAATGCAGTAGTGTGAGCTAAAGCAACCCGGAAGCACATATAAGGTAAGTTAGGATCTTCCCTGGAGATGTCCCTCCCACATGGAAAGCTATCTTTAATATAGGCACATATTCCATGCCCATGGCGATCTTGGGGGTCAGATTTAGAAGTTAAGTTAGAGTATCCTGTAATTGCAAACTCATCAAGGGAAATAGCCTGTCCAATGCCAGTTTCACTTAAAAATAAAAGGTCTGGTTTAGTCTCCTGTAATTGGGTTTCAACCTCTGGAAGGTTAGAACGTAGACCCCTGATGTTGGAGAAGGAGACATGGTAGTAGGGGTCTACGTTGGAAGTTGGAGAACCGGGTTTAATCGTGTATTTTTTCTTGAAACTTGTCATGATGAAATTTTGGAATTTGTGGACTAGGTCGACAGATTTACTTAGAGCAGGACAGAGAGGGGAAACTAAGAGAGAAAAAGAAACGAAGAATTTTTTTTTTTTTTTGTACCACATGATAAGGTAAAGCCGTAACAATTACCCACTAGTATGGCATCGAGAGGCCCCACCAGAAGCTACTGCATGGTCCAGATTCCATTCACCAAATGGCAATACAGCAGCCCCAGTACTTTGCACCTGCTGATAGGACAGCCTCCTTAGTGGTTAATCCAAGGTTCGGGTCCCTGACTATCAGGCGGATAACGTCAGCCCAGACAAAACGTTTACCTCCAGCACCCTTACTAGTGACATGGCTACAAGGATAGACATAGAAACAGAAAATTTCCACCAACTCTGCCAACTGTTCGCGCAAAAATACTGCCAACCTAGAAAACAGCTTTTTCTTCTCCCTTTGTCAGAAAAATCACTCATTTAAAAATGAGGACTGAGGGACAAATAAGAAGAAGCGAGAGTAACAGGAGCTGCCGATAACGCATCCACAATGCGTTTTCTACTCTCCATTAAAAAAAAAAAAAAAAAAAAAAAAAAAAAAAAAAAATCAAAATAAAATAAAATAAAAAAATAACTATTAAGTATTGTACTTAATAAAAGTCCAACGGACCTGTTTAAGGGAAAGTATGGTGATAGATTCCCCTCCCACGAACTAAAAATGAGTACAATTAGGTAATCTATTTTTGCAATCAACTCGGTAGATAAATAAACATTTATGGACGAGAAAAAAAAAAAAAAAAAAAAAAAAAAAAAAAAATTAAAGCTAGCATTTAATACAACAGAAATACATAAATTAAATACTGAAATAAAATGTAGTTATTAATATTTGAATCTTAAAATAAAAAGTGCGAATTAATAGAGAAAATCACTTATCACAACAACGCATTCCGTCTCCAAACTAGTGAAGAATTTAACTTTTAATAGCGTTCAGAAGATTTTTTTTTTTTAAATTAACCGTTAAGAGAAAGCGTGATTTTATTCTGAACTTTAACTAATCACGTTTTAAGCAACTTATGATATAAAACAAAATCGGATGGGGGGGGGGGGGTTCTTCCGAAGTTAGTTGGTGACGATTATAAGTAATTGCGAGATAAGATGGGAGCCAGAAATTAGGGGTGGGGGACTGAAAATGATAATATAATGGATTGATTATACAATATTTAAGATCAACTTGGTAGATAAACATTTATGGACGAGAAAAAAAAAAAAAAAAAAAAAAAAAAAAAAAAAAAAAAAAAAAAAAAATTAAAGCTAGCATTTAATACAACAGAAATACATAAATTAAATACTGAAATAAAATGTAGTTATTAATATTTGAATCTTAAAATAAAAAGTGCGAATTAATAGAGAAAATCACTTATCACAACAACGCATTCCGTCTCCAAACTAGTGAAGAATTTAACTTTTAATAGCGTTCAGAAGATTTTTTTTTTTTTAAATTAACCGTTAAGAGAAAGCGTGATTTTATTCTGAACTTTAACTAATCACGTTTTAAGCAACTTATGATATAAAACAAAATCGGATGGGGGGGGGGGGTTCTTCCGAAGTTAGTTGGTGACGATTATAAGTAATTGCGAGATAAGATGGGAGCCAGAAATTAGGGGTGGGGGACTGAAAATGATAATATAATGGATTGATTATACAATATTTAAGATCAACTTGGTAGATAAACATTTATGGACGAGAAAAAAAAAAAAAAAAAAAAAAAAAAAAAAAAATTAAAGCTAGCATTTAATACAACAGAAATACATAAATTAAATACTGAAATAAAATGTAGTTATTAATATTTGAATCTTAAAATAAAAAGTGCGAATTAATAGAGAAAATCACTTATCACAACAACGCATTCCGTCTCCAAACTAGTGAAGAATTTAACTTTTAATAGCGTTCAGAAGATTTTTTTTTTTTTTAAATTAACCGTTAAGAGAAAGCGTGATTTTATTCTGAACTTTAACTAATCACGTTTTAAGCAACTTATGATATAAAACAAAATCGGATGGGGGGGGGGTTCTTCCGAAGTTAGTTGGTGACGATTATAAGTAATTGCGAGATAAGATGGGAGCCAGAAATTAGGGGTGGGGGACTGAAAATGATAATATAATGGATTGATTATACAATATTTAAGATCAACTTGGTAGATAAACATTTATGGACGAGAAAAAAAAAAAAAAAAATAAAAATAAAAAAAAATTAAAGCTAGCATTTAATACAACAGAAATACATAAATTAAATACTGAAATAAAATGTAGTTATTAATATTTGAATCTTAAAATAAAAAGTGCGAATTAATAGAGAAAATCACTTATCACAACAACGCATTCCGTCTCCAAACTAGTGAAGAATTTAACTTTTAATAGCGTTCAGAAGATTTTTTTTTTTTAAATTAACCGTTAAGAGAAAGCGTGATTTTATTCTGAACTTTAACTAATCACGTTTTAAGCAACTTATGATATAAAACAAAATCGGATGGGGGGGGGGGTTCTTCCGAAGTTAGTTGGTGACGATTATAAGTAATTGCGAGATAAGATGGGAGCCAGAAATTAGGGGTGGGGGACTGAAAATGATAATATAATGGATTGATTATACAATATTTAAGATCAACTTGGTAAGTAAGGAAGTTGAAATTAAATAATTTCACTGTTTTAAAATTATTTCTTTTGTATCAAAAAAGGAATTGATGCATTTGAGCTATATGAGAGGAGATAAATGTAAGCGAATAAAAATGTTTGCTACCTTCTTTGTGGGAGATGTATTTGTGAGAGGCAGGTGGATTGGAATAAATGTAAGGATTTTTTTTAAAGTGACAAAATGTAATTATTTTTTTTGTGAAACATGCATTAGGAATTGCTGTAAGTGGTTAGTTGAAATATATATTATATTAAGTTTTTGGTTTGAAGCAAAGGAAGGATAAAAACGATTTCACTTTATGTATTAGATGTGAATTTAGCAGAAAAAAACTCCCATTTTCTAAGAAACACATTTTTTTTTTTTGCGTGACATGATCCCTCATTTCCACTTTTTATTTTTTACCACTAAACGTAAATCTCACGTAATTGCCTAAAACAAGTAGGCCCTCCTCCTCCTCCTCCTCAATAAATAATGCACAGAATTTATCTCCCATCCTTGAAATAGTGAAATCATTTTACATTAAACTTATATGCGAAACTGATTCCTCGAGTTTAAATTCTAAAATAATTATTTCTTCTTTCCTATAAATTTTCAAGGTGTTCTCTCATAATCACCTTAAAAAAAGAACAATCATCGCATTTATTTGAAGAGGAGTGGTGATTTAACATCAGGTGTCATATACAAAGTTTTTTTTTTATATATAGACCAATGAAGAGGAACTAATAAACTTTGGTTTTCATTTGTCAGTGAGAATACTAAAACAAAAAGTGGGTTTCACTTTTAATATTGTAAACATTAAAAAAAAAACTATTACTACTTTTAATTACAGTTGACAAATAAGGCATTTGATTAGTTATCTATAAATATAAAAGCGAAAATGTGTGTATGTATGTATGTTCGCTTTTTGTGTATGTCCAAGAAAGGCTTTTTTCCGAGAAGCGATCGGTCGACTCACTTCTTAAAACTTTTTATATCATGTCTAAATGATAATATCTACGAGTTAACAACGGGGGTCGCCTGTCTATTTAATTTGCTCGACTTTGAAAAGATAAATATTCAACATTTTTTGATCGCCACATGTGCATTAAGCTTTTTCGTATAATAAAAGCGAAACTAATTCTGGCGGCATTTTTCTGGAAACGTCCGAAAGCAATCAGCTTTGATCAATGTGGAGTTTCTTCTTATATCAGACAATTGCTATTCAATTTGGACAATTGCCTTTTTATGGGGAGCTGGTTTCCCCCCCCCCAACATCTTGAGGAAACAAAATAAAAATGAAAAAGCTGCCCCGCAGTAAATAAAATACTGCCCCGCAGTCAAAATAGACCTCATTAAGTCATTAAGTATGGGCACCTGCTAATTCCTTAATACTTAAATAAATTCAAACATGTTTCCATCACTATTTTGTGGTGGCCCAGTGGTTAACGTCGCATGTTTTTTTTTCACACTTTAATTTCCAACTTCGCCTCAAGGGTTCCGGTTCGATCCTTCATACTTACCTACCAAAACTTTTTTTTTTATTTTAACCCCCCCCCCGACACAAACACCCGGGCATGCCGGGTACCCCCCACCCGACACAAACACCCGGGCATGCCGGATACCCCCCCCCCACTAGTCTACAATATAAATCTCACCTGTCTGTTTTAGATGTATGTATGTTTGTATGTCTGCCTAAAACTTTCGACAGAGGTGACTGATTTTCACGAGATTGGTATCATTTTGAAGCTTGACATCTCGGATGACAAATATCGAAAAATTGGTCAAAAACATTAATTCCTTCACCCTCAACTGGGCAGAGCGGTCAATTTTTTGCAAGCCATTTTTGCAAGTCATCGTATTGGATGGTGGGATTGACTTTGCCTAATTTTAACGTTCTGAACTTCCGGTCACGTCATGGAGTAGGGGTAAGACGTCAGGTTTTCTTTCACTTTCTTTTCCACCTTTGCATCATGGGTTCGAGCCTGCCTGCCTGCCTGCCTATTACCACTTTTATTTATGTTATTTTTTGCTCAACACACACCTCCAAACACCTAAGCAACTCCGGACACCCAGGCTAGTCTATTATATCATGGGCAAATATGTGTGTGCTTGTATGTCCAGCTAAACAGAAAAAAAATAAAGACCCACAAAAGTGGCATTTTTTTAATCGATGTTGCTCTGAATGAATAATATCAAAAGTTTTAGAAAAAAATGATTCATTCTTTGGGGTCAACTGGGCCATGTTTCAGCATAGGTAGGTTGTTTTTTAGGCCATTTTATTTACTAATTTGAAAATAAAACGCTAATTCATTCCTGAGGCAATCTATTATATAAATGAGAGTTGTCTGTATGTAGACATGTCCCACTACAGAGAAATGAGCTGGGCGGACAATAAGAAGGGTATTGGCAAGGGTAGGGAGAAACAGGGAAAGTGTGGGAAGTGTTGCAGAATAAAGGATAGTATTGGCTAGAGAGAGGTAAAGGAATAGAAGTTTTAATAGAAACATGTTAGACTTTTGCCTTTATCAATATAATATAGTCTATTATATAAAAGGGTAGTTGTCTGTATGTTTGTGTGTCCAGCTAAAAGTCAAAACTACTAATCAAAGATCCACAGTTTATATTTTCTTCATCAGTATTGCCCTGCATGCAAAATGCAAAATTTAAGGGAAAAAATTTTCTACTTGGAGTCGTCCTCCAATATTGCATTTTAATCTCTTGAGGCTATTTTTATTATCAATATAATTTCTTTCCATATTGTTGCGAAAGAAGATGGTACGAATGGAATTACCCAGGATCAAGAATGTCAGTATGTGTCCCCCTTTTTTTTTTTTTTTTTTTTTTTTTTTTTACTCCATGTCCCAGAACAATAAATGTAAAACTATAGTACCACATTTTGTAGGGATAGATCCAGTAAATTACATTATTATTTTTTGTTCAATACATAAAAACAAAAGAGAGGAATGGGTTGGGCAGAGTTTTAATAATTTTAAACTGATGAAAAGCAACTATAAAGACAGGTAATTCATTTCTCATTAATTAATGTTTGCGATGATGATGATGTTTTTTCTTGTGACACCAGACGTCGGACAAATAAATTAATATTCAGATATCAAATTTGTAGATTAACACTCTTATATAAAAATGAGATTTTTATTTTTGTTCTAGGTGCTTTTTTCCTTTTGTTTTAGGTGATTACTTGTTAACAACTTGAAAAACTTGACGGAAATAAAAAATAAAAAAAAACAATAATTGTAGAATTTAGACCGGCAGTTTAATTTCAATACAAAATTTTAATATAAAATGATCATCATTTCTAGAATATTCTAACTTTGTAGGGATCTTCACTAAATTTGTAGCACTAACCCTAAGTATGCCTGGCAAGGTCGTAACTTCCCCTAAAAACACATAGAATTTATCTCTTGGAGAAAACTAATACGTTTTAGCTAACTGCTCTCAAATGCTACAATATCTCATAAATGAAACTCATTTTACAGTAAATTAATGTGAAGCAGATCCTCCCTTCTTAAATGATTGACTTTTTTTTTTGTTTTTGTTTTTCTTCCCATTAAGGTTTTCAGGATGTTAACACATAATCATCTAAAAGGGTGGAATCCTGTTTTAGTTTGGAGGGGTGATTTAGTTTGGAGGGGTGTTAATTTACAACAACAATAATAGTAGGGGAACCTGGGACAAAACGAAATACTTAAGAGAAAAAGAACTGTCGAGTCAAAGGTAGCATTGATATATAAACCATATTCTATGTACTGAACATTCAAAGTATTGGAAAACAACGCCACAACAAAAAAAGATGAGAAATTATTTTCAAAAGAAATACAGATGATTTATTCAGCTAACTGTATTGTCCCGTTTTGCCCCATGCTTGGGGCAAAACGAGACGGATCTTGATCTGAATAAGCCAGTCTTCACAGAGCTCACAAATGAAGATTGGGGTCTTGTTGCATTCGTCTAGACTTGCACAGCCGTAGTGTGCCCATTTCCTACAGTTCCCTTGACAGGCTACCCAGCTTTCTGCACTCTAAGAGTACAGTTCGTCACTGATCAAAATAGATAAATTTTGAATACTTAACCCCTTTTTGATGTACGGGGCTGAATAAAACAATGGTAGATGTTGGTGGCAAGGTGATCTCTTGATCAAATAAATCTGAATAAAACAATGGTAGATGTTGGTGGCCACGTGATCTCTTGATCAAACTGATCAAATTGATCTGAATAAAACAATGGTAGATGTTGGTGGCCACGTGATCTCTTGATCAAACTCCTCACGAAAGAGCTCTCTCTCTCTCTCTCTCTCTCTCTGTTTCAGTTATCTGTGGTGTCTCGTTTTACCCCGCTATCTCATTTTGCCCCATGTATCCCTAATAATAATAAGTTTGTGCATAGAAAAAGAAGAAATCTATTTCTACAAAGATTCATTAAAATATAAGTTTAAATATGAAAAATAATTGGGAAATTTTTAATTCATAAAACAATTTAAATGTCATTAGAATATTTAAAAATACACCTACATTTTGCAAATTTTCAGTCTTTCACATAGGTCTAGTCAGTGGAACATTTATGTGACAAATAAACTAACCAAAAGTTCAATAAACCATGAATCATTTTTTTATTAGTAGTATATATTTTATGGCTTTCTATATCTGTCTCAAACAATCTCAGATAATTTTGTTTTACAATCTGTATACAGACATGTGATGAGAAGGTGGATCTGCCTTTAAGCTGAAAACGGTGAATTACTTGTACTGCCTTAAAGCACCACAGAAATTTCTGAGTCTAAGTGTAAGTAATACAGACATAATCAAAGAAGAATTGATGCCAAACAATATTTTGCACGAAAGTATGAAAATTCAGAAATTGATTTATATCTCATTGAGTTCAAAGTCAACCTTTTCTTATACGTTTTGCCCAACCCTGGCAACTGCTAGATGAGGGATGGACAAAAGTTTGCCGGGCAAAACTCAACTGGACAAAAGCTATGAGCATAAAATAAGTAGCTAAAAAGATTTAAAAAAACACTCTTTATATTCTACTGTTGATTTAATTATAAAAAATGTTTTATTAGTATTTTTCTTGACAAAAATATTTTATTGGACTTTTAAAATATTTTTTTAACATAAACGGCATTCTTCCAAAGTGTACCTAGTTAATTTGCGAAAGTTTCAATTTTGTTTATTTTACGAAAATAAAATACATCATATTTTTATGTTATTATGATCTATAGATTTTAGTCTTACTAATTGCTTAAAAACAGTAAGTTTTTATCAGTAGTACCGGCAATGGGAAATTTAGTTTTCAAAAAATGCAAAGAATCGTTTTTGGAATCGGAAATTAGGCTTATTTTTTTTCCGATTCCTATATTCCCAAAAGTTTTGATTATTCTCATTAATCGTCCCAACACTAATATATAGGTATGCACACATATTTTTTTTTAAATTAAACAAAAAGTTAAATAAAAAATAAATGGCATTTCTCTCTCTCTCTCTCTCTCTCTCTCTTTATATATATATATATATATATATATATATATATAGATTGTTGAATTTTTATTTATTTTTTTATTAGCGATTAATTTCTTTCTTTATACTTCGCTCCCTGAGCGTTTTTATTATAAGAAAGGAGTTATTTGCCCTTTGTTTACATTTTTTTTCGTCCACATTTTAGGACGTATTTACTTTTTTATTTTATTTAAATACTAGCGGGGGTGGGTACCCAGCGTTGCCCGGGTGTTTGTAGGTGTGTGTGTTTTTGAGTAAATGAAAAGAAAAATCGTTGGTTGTGTTTAAAAAATACGAAGCCTTCACGCGCAGTTAGAAAATAGTAAAGTGTGAAAAAAAAACATGCAACCTGGCAAGTGCCCGTTTTTGACGAGTTAATGACATTAACTTTGAGTGCGAGACAGTGTTTTATTTACCGCAAGTCTGTTGGCTTCTTTTTTTTTTTATATGAAAAAGCTTAATAATGCACATGCGGCGATTGTAAGCAATAGCTGTTCAGCAGTTAACATTTTCTGCGGGACAGTTTTTAATGAGATCAATAACCACGGTTGTTTGTTTTTACCTAACTTTGGGGAAAACCAGCTCCCTGTTTATTAGGGGTAGTGTCTCGTCTCGAAATGAAAGCAAGTCTGATATGATGAAGCTGACATCGACCAAACGTTACATCACTTTCTAGACACCACTGATCATGGGCCAGTGATTCAAATTGAGTTTCGCTTTTTTATGCCGAAAAACAAAAGCAACACATGCCGAAAAACAAAAGCAACACATGTCGAATATTTAACGTTTCAAAGTCAAGGCAAATTTGATAGAGAGGCGACCCCCCCCCCTTGTTAAGTCATAGATATTATCATTTAGACGTGATATAAAATGTTTTAAAAATGAGCGACAGCCTTGAGAATCCTCCAGAAAAAAAGCCTTTTGAAGACATATACAAAAAGAGAACATACATATATACACACATTTTCGCTTTTATATATATAGATTATTTATTATTAATTAAACATGCATGTATATAGATGACTTACTTTTATGCACGTCGTAATTATTAATTAATAAATATATATATATACATACACATACACACACAAATTTTATTTTATTTGACGCCCTACAAATGTCAGGTAATTCAGCTAGTTAAAATTCAAGTAGTTTTTATTTTGAAAATATTTTATTTTTGTTTGTTTGATAGTATTACAATGAAGAGTATGACTTAAATATAGGTTGTTTTTTTTTTTGGTGGGGGTAAATAAAACAAATTCGGTTTATGGCCATGTTTAGAACAAGTTAGTGTTTTGATTCAACACATTGTTTTTTTTTTTTTAATCTGGAAATTTTAATAAAATTCCAATTTTCTCTTGTTTATTAACAGAAAAGCTAAAAACTAATCGAAATGTCATCAGAGGAAACTCAAGACGTGGATCAATTGTCTGGTAAGGTTTTTTTTTTTTTTTTTACATTTCGTAGAAGTCTCACCCGTTTGTCTACTTTGCGTCATAAACTTTACTAACCTTGAATACATGAGTTATTTCTGGTTTAAAATATTTGCATTTAACTACAACCAATATAAACAATTTCCCCCCCACTCTCTATCTGGCCTAAATCTAAACACAAATTCCATGAACAAAGCTTCTTTCTTAGAACTGCCCACCTGTGGAATTCTGTTCTGCTGACCTACTTTCCAGCTGACTGCAATATGGTTGTCTTCAAGTCCAATGTAAACAAGTTCTAACTTTTTGTTGAAATGTCCCCTTAAATAATCTAATTCTACCCAATTTCCACTACTAACGATCACAAGCTGTTGTTTCGGCGACCACCGTACACTCATTAATCCTTATCCTTGAGTGGCCTTTGGGGCTTCATAAATGGTAACTTCCCAGTAAAAAAAAAAAAAAATTATTCAATCACACAGTTGGCTGATTTCACATTCTTTCTTTTTGTTATGTATACTAGCCAACACTATCCGGAGCCATAAAAAGAAAAAAAAAAAGAAAGCTGTGTAACATCTTTATATTAAAACTTCTATCTTTCTACCTCCCTCTATCTACTTCATTTTTCCCCTCCTTTTTCTCCTCCACCTCTCTAGCTGAACACACACACATAACTCTGTTTTATGTAATAGAAGATTCTTCAAGGAATGAGTTTGCATTTTCTTTCCAAATTAGTACATAACAAACACTGACCGTGAGGAAACCTGACCCAATTGTCCTCCAGAAAATGAATAATTTTTTTTTCTAAATTTTAGATATTACTAGCAGGCCATCTAGTGTTGCCCGGTCGTAAGATACGTTTAAATATGATATTTTGATTCATGCAGATTATGTATTTATTATTATAGAGATAATTTTCTATTGATTATTATATTGAACCTAATGTGTAGTAGTGAGATCAAAACTAAAAAAATATATATATATTTATGACTTGGGTGCCATCAGCTAGAATCAAAACCAAAACATATAATTCTCCACCCTCATTCCTTAGCCTCTGAGCCATGCTCATACTCTATCGTCTGATTGTCAAAGACAAGATTCAAGCAAGGGTGCATGGTCCACAGAGTTTTATAATTACATCGATTCATTCAGAGCAATGCTGACCAAGAATATACCAACTTTATAGGTCTTTGTTTTGTAGCTTTTGACTTTTAGCTGAACACAAATGCATGCATGCATACATACATACATACATATGCACATAAAACTACCTGGCAAATATACTCGATGAACTAAATGAAAGACAGATCCAAACACTTGCACTTAAAGGGACAGTCAGAATCTTAAAAAGATCTCTCGGTTGGAATATATGAGATAGTGGGTGATTGTTTGGCATCTGGTAGGATGCCCCATTCCGAGCTTGAACAAACTGATCAGAAAATTAAAAAAATACACAGATAACTGCCGTTTATATAATAAAACGATATATAAGCAAACGTTGAACATAACCGAATCCTACTGCTTGATTATACCTGAGTTTTGTTGGGGTTTTTTTTTTTTCAATTTTTCTAATCTTTTTTTTTGTTTGTTTTTTTGTGTCAAAATCAAGAAAATTAATGACACTTTCGATTCTTCATTGAATCATCTGTGAAAAACAAATGAAAAAAAAAAGTGGAAAGAAAGAAGAGAATAAAAAAATTTTAAAAATCAGTCAAAAATGCATTTATGGAAGTTGTTGGTTGTCAAAAGAACAAACCAGTGCAGTTCCAGTAGAATGTTTACAATTTAAATTTTCAGATGCCAGAATCAGTATTGAAAGATAACTTGTAATTTACGTTAAGCATTTTAAAATGTTATTACAGGTTTCATATGTAATGTTACTAATTGTAGGTTGCTGGGTTTTAATAAAAATAACTTTGAGTATTTAAACAAATTTTTTTTTTAATGAACTTCAGAATGTTTTATTTTTATGTTTAATTCTAGACTAATTTTAATTGAATTATCTTTTTAAATTGTAATTTCAAATAAATAATTAATGTATCATCATCATTGCCTCTGTTCAGTCTCGAGAAACAATGCATCCCCCCCCCTGTAAGTGTGGTTGCACGTGTGATTGTGAAGCAAGGGTTGCACAGTCTCTAACCACACCTCTCCTCAATTGGCATTGCTTGATTTCAGTGGCAAGGAGAAATGCAGGACGACTGGAAACAAACGAGTACAAAACAATGATCACATCCTACAAAACAAAAAATAAAATATTTAATTTTCATTCTATCTTTAATATAAGATTATTGATTACAGGAGGGGGCAAATTCTTCATTTTGTGTGAGCCAAAAATTGAATAACTTTGGAAACGTAGAGTGGATATATAAATATTAATATTTATAGAACAATTTTAACCAAATGAAAATGCTCAATACTCGAGATAGAGCATTGATATAAGAATGAAAATTAAAAATTTGTAAATTAGAATTTACAATATTTTGAAGTTTTCAATCTATGTGCTAGCCAGCAAAATTGTGGCCAGCCTATAAATATTATTTTGCCAAGTATTTTCCCACTGGGAATAAGAACCATTTTTTGAAACTCCATGGAATAAGGAAATTTTTATTTTCAACTTGTATTTCTTCTGTTAAATAATAAATGCTGTTAATTCTAATTTGCAAATTTTAAATTTCCTTATATATATATAAAAGAATTATAATAATTTTAGTACGAGAATAAACTTAAAACAAGATATAAATATTTTTAATATTTATATAAACAATACAAACCAGATGAAAAAGGTCAATTATCCAAAAATGGAGAAGAGCTTAAATATAAGAAAATAAAATTTTTCAAATCTGCATATAAGGAAAAAAACAGAAATTTTATTATCAGACAAGGAATACTAAAATAAAAATTTAGAAATGGATAATAAAATTTCTGTTTTTTCCTTATATGCAGATTTGAAAAATTTTATTTTATTTTTTATATATATATATATATATATATATATATATATATATATATATATATATATATATATATATATATATATATAAGGGGATCAAAAAAGTATAAGGATTCTTTAAATGGGGACTTTTCGCTATAATAAAAAGCTTGACATGCAGGTCGATATAAAAGGAAAAGATGTTGATAATAGAAAGATATCTACTGATGTATGTATATTTATTGTTCAATTTGAAACAGGGGAATACACTATAGTGTGTAGGGGTTATGAAATCTCTTTATGCCAGGCATTTCAAAGGCTAATGCTTCTCATCAGAAGAGGAGGGGATGTGCTACGTAAGAAGATATGAATGCAACATCTAACGATAGGCATATTTGTGTGTGTGTGTGTGTGTGTATATATATATATATATATATATATATATATATATATATATTAAGTAATGTGATTTATAATTTAAAATTTTACAAATTTTTTAAATTTTAAATTATAAATCGCATTACTTAATATTGAATTAGCTCTAGGAAATTTAACTATCGAGCTTATTATATATCTAAATTACAACCAGCACTTTCTATTTCCTGTATTTTAATTAAACTAGTAATTTCACTGTTACATTAAAATACACTCAGCTCTTTAGAGTATTGTTCTAATCTCCTTTAAATTATATATATATATATATATATATATATATATATATATATATATATATATATATATATATATATATATATATAATATAAAGGAGATTAGAGCAATAGTCTAAAGAGCTTAGTGTATTTCAATGTAACAGTGAAATTACTAGTTTAATTGAAATACGGGAAAGAGAAAGTGCTGGTTGTAATTTAGATATATAATAAGCTCGATAGGTAGATATCCTAGAGCTGATTCAATATTAAGTAATGTGATTGATAATTTAAAATTTGAAAAATCAAATTTTAACTAAATTAAAAATGCGTTTCATAAGAAGGAACAACAACAAAATCAATTATCTGTATGATCGTTTCGGAAAACAGTGCTTTTTATTGTGGTAGACATCCAGTTACGAACAATAATTATTACATATAGTTTTTTAATAAGCAAGGTCTCCTCGTCAGCAAATTTTGAAGGGTTTTTATTAAATTTAAAAGACACCATAAATAAACCTAGCATTGAAAGTAAGGCAGATGTATCTGAAAAAAATTAAAATAAAATGTCTGGATTTAAAGTTGATAAGAAGTTTAATATAGGTTATAGATAGAAAAGAAAAAGAATAAATATAGATTTGAATTTGAATTATAAATTTGCTTTGAGTACACTATTAAAAATATATATATGCATATATATGAAAAAATAGGCACATATATACATAGATATACTGGTATATACATAAAAAATATAGGTATAAAAATTTACCTTTTAATTTTTCGCCTTTTGAAATCAGGAACTATGGTTAAAATACTCATATATATGTTTGCTATAGTTTTTCACCTCTTTGAATGATGAATTTTAAAAGGGGGGACGTCCGTGTAATAAGTTATTTCCGTTAGTGTACTTTTGATTTAAAGATGCCACGGTTTATATTTCGAATGTTGTTTATATAATTTCATAATGTAAGGGGGGATAATTAGTCATATTTTCTTTTATTAAGGGCGCAAGGTGGATAATTAGTCTAACTTAATTTATTAAAAAAAAAAAAAAAAAAAAGATTGTAATCTATTTTTACTAATAAGTAGTTTTTCATGATTTAAGGTTGTTTATATTTATTAAATTTAAACCTACATGTTTATGACTACATGTAAATATTAGTTCTTGTCTTGAATTTAAAATTGTGGTTGAATTTTTTCTATCTTCGTATTTTAAAATTTTTAGGGTCTCTTTTGTACATAGTGCACAGAATTTATCTCCTGGTTTATATTGTTTGCAAGACTCAATTACTCGCCATTTTAAGTTGAAAGAAATATTGCTATTTTTTAGTTGCCAAATATAGTTGGATAGAGTAGTTTGGTTTGCGTTGAAATTCTATGTTTTATTAGGCCAGATGTCGAACCAAAATATATTGCCTCTTGTTTATTGTGATTATTTTCCGTTAGGTCTAGTGCTGGATTATTATATGGGGGGTTAGTTTGTAATTGATCGGTAGATTGGTTTAAGTTGGTGTCATTATTTAATCTGGTAGTTGAGTTATGGCTGTTAATAGATTCATGTAGATTTGGGGTTTTTGATACTGTGCAGCTATAGATAACATTTTTAATTTTACATGAGCCCTGTAGGGGACATTTATTTTTTCTTCCACAGTTACAGTCTGATGTATTTTGTATAGTTGTATTTTGTAGCTTATTAATTTTCTTATTATTAGAGCTAATTATTTTTTGATGAAGGTTAGGCATAGTAGAGTAAGAGACTTTGATTGTGTTCTTATTGAAAATTTTATTATATATATATATATATATATATAATGTGTCACTGGATAATTATATTAAAAAAAAAACAATATATATGCCGCTCCCCATATGGGGGTAACAAATCGGTTAAAGGGAAAATTATTCCCAACTCACATTTAGGTAAAAATGCACTTTTGTAAATAATTTAATTCATTCAAAACGCGCAAAAACAAAAACAACTAACATTTATATATACACTTCATGCTAAAAAAGCACACACAAAGGAAGGGGTGAACCCAAGGTCAACTGGGCCTTTGTCCTGTAAGTGCCTGCCCATTGGCTGATTAGGAAAGGAGTGGTGGAAACTAGGAATCTGATTGGCTAATTAACAACTCAATAGAAGGTGCGTATATAATAACAACCACAACTCCTTGCATAAACCTGACGAATCCTAACTTGGATGAAACGTGGAATATTCTGTGTAGCTTGATTGCCATATATATTTTTATTACTTACTATATAAATATTTGTATAGGGAGTATACATTGAAGGGAGAGCAGAGGATTATTCAGGGTATTATTAGATAATTATGGTACTTTAAATATGCTAGAGTGCGGCTTTAGTAGGATTGGGTGATAGAGGTATAGAGTACACTTTTAGGAGTAGTTATTATGGGAGTGGATTAACTCAGATGAGGATTTGTAATTTAAATGCTGTCTTCGGTTGTCTGTTTTTGTTCATATGTTACGTTACTTCACCATTATGGTACGGAAAAATCTGTTGGACTATTTCATGTGCATTTCTACATGTGACCAATCAGCTTTTTCTTTGGATTCTACCACATTTTTCGATTTTTCTTTATTGAGCCTGGACTTCATTTGGAATATCCTTTGAACCTATACATTTTTCATTATCAATTTTTTTTTTTTTTTTTAACACAGTGATCACCACTTATCAAGGCCAGGAAGCCACTCAGGGATAAGGGTTATTGCAAGTACATTACGTTAGTGTGGAGATTTGATGAAGTGTTTACTTAAGGGGGTGGTTCATTAGGAATTTGTTAACGTTGGACTTGAACACATCCAAGTTGTAGTCCGGTGGGAAGCAGGCAGACGGGACAGAGTTCCACAGGCGTGCAGTTCTAAGAAAGAAGCTTTGTTCATGGAATCCGTGTTTTGATTTAGGCACAGATATAGAGTGGGGGAAATTTTTCACAGTGGATTCAGCTAGACGAGTGTTTTTCGTGAAAGATTGGCGAGGGGGGGACCAGAGATTGGAGTTCAGACGAGCACCTGCCATGGAAATAACGATAAAACAAGGATAGGCTCGCAACGTCTCTTCTGTGGGAGAGAGGTTGCAGGGTAGAGAAAAGGGCATCCCCCACTAAGCCACAAAGTCTATTTAGTACTCTATCAATCAGGATAGGCTGTTTTTAGCAGCTCCTGCCCAGATATGGCAACAGTATTCCATCCTTGGACGTACTTGGCTTTTATATAGATAGAGAATTGCATCAGTAGTGAGATATCTTCTGGAGCGGTAGAAGGATCCCACCATCTTTCCAGCGACCTTGGCAACAGACTTGATGTACGTGTTCCATTCCAGATCAGGAGTAAAGGTCAAACCCAGAAGCTTGTCAAAACACGGGGCCTCACCCAGACGAGAGCCATCCATCACAATTGATGCCAGATGGGGATCAGAGCGTTGATGATGTAAAGATAGGAGTTTGGTTTTGGATGCATTAAAGGTAACCAGCCACATCTTCCCCCACTGAACCACGCGCTCGAGATCAGAGGAGAGAGAATCAGAGAGAACTTTGTCATTTACAGCCTTTGATGTGTTTCCGTACATGGTCGTGTCATCAGCATAGATGTCAACAAATGATTTAAGTATGTGTTTAGGGAGGTCATTGATGTAGATCAGGAAGAGAGTTGGGCCCAGGATTGACCTCTGAGGGACTCTAGCATTTATATTGCAGGCCTCCGATTTTTGTCCATCTACCAACTTACATACAAATATGACTTCTTGAATAATAATCATCATCATCATCATCATGTAGTCCGTCAGTCTTGACAATGCCTAGTCAGGGCCTCGGTGCTTTATCCTTCAGTGTTGGCATAGTCCTCTTTCTGTGTGAAACATCCGGTCACAGGCACTGCATATGTGGGTGCCAGGGTTGTGTTGTCTATAGTGTCTCAGCTCTAAGGTTTTTCTAATCTTTCTCTCTATTTCTTTCTTTCCTTTGTGGAGACTGTTCCGCCAACCACTCCTTCCTTTGGCTTGTTCCTCCAAACTCTCGACATTGATGTCCATTGCCTTCAGGTGCCGCTTTGTTACATCTTTGTAGTGAAGCTTCTGACCTCCTACCTTGCGGGTTCCATTTTCCAGTTCCCCGTAGAAGATCATCTTTGGAATTCGGTTGTCTTCCATTCTAGTAATGTGCCCGGTCCATCGTAGTTGCATAGTAGCAAGGGTAGCTTCCACGCTATCTAGGTTTGCTCTCCTGAGAACTTCCATGTTGCATAATATATAGTTTTCAATTCATGTGCCAACCAGCAAAATTTATGGTCTGCCTATGAATATCATTTTGCTAACTAATTTTCTCTGAGGATAAGAATCGTTCTTTGAAACTCTATGGAATAAGGAAAATGTTTAAAATGTTTCAATTTTTGTATTTTGTATTATGGGATCTAATTAACTAATTACTGGCCAACAAGAGTTAATTATGCTAAGCTATACAATTAAAATAAAGAATAAAAGATAAAAAAAAAAGAAAGGAAGAAAAATTTTTTTTTTCTTTATCTTTTTTCTTTATTTTAATTGTATAGCTTAGCATAATTAACTCTTGTTGGACCCTAATTAATTAATTAACTACCATACCATATAATACCTACTCCTAAAAGCATACTCCATACTGCTACCGCCCAATCCTAATAAATACCTGGCATAAAGAACTTTCCTAACCCCTACACACTGTATTGCATTTCTTTGTTTCAAATTGATCATTAAATCTATATACACCAGTATATATTTTTCTATTATCAATATATTCTCCTCTTATGTATATATATATAATAGTGAGAATGTGTGTGAGGATATTTCTTAACTTAAATACTCAACAAATTTTTGATTTACAGACTTGAAATTTGGTATATAGGATATTCAGACATGTGGAAAAATTTTAATTAGTTTTCATCCGGAAAAAATGCTACTAGGGGATAAAAATTGAAAATTCGGTACTTGCAGATCATCAGATTTTTATCTGTTTGTCAACAGTTTCACGACTATGCATGCGCGGATCGTTCACATTACGTTAAGAATAAGTATGTTTGAAAACGCTTTTTAAGATCATGTCAAGCTGGTCTATTGCTTATCGTACTTGTCTTACTGTCTTTAGGTTTTAGTTTCAATGTCAGCTCGAGTATTTTTTTTTTTTTTTACTTAGAAGCATTGAACTGTTTAGAAAAAACATAATACTCACATGTTTCAAATTCCTTCCGGGTTTTTTGTTTTGTTTTGTTTTTCTTTTTACTTCATTTTTTTTTTTTAAAGGAATTTAGTGTACCATTTAATATGGGCAATGCTGGGTATATCTTCTAGTATATCTATATAAAGGGAGGGGTAGTTTGCTTGAAGCATTACTGGTAAACAAATATATGAATGTTTAGGCTGATAGCAATATAGGATACTGGGATGTTGAAGTGACATACAAACAAAAACAGATAATCAAAGGCTGCATTTAAATTACACATCTTCATGTATCTGTTTATTTTTTCAAATAAATTAGTAAATATAGACTCACTCTTACTCAGATGGTACAATGTCTTTGATAATTTTCCGATTGCCTGCTTTCCAGCTGACTACAATCTGATTGTCTTCAAGTCCAATGTAAACAAGTTCTGGATGAACCGTCCCCCTAAGTAATCCAATTTACAAAATTCCCACTACTTATGTTTACTACGCTATAATCACATTGACTAATGCATACCCATTAACCCTTTATTCTTTAATTGCCCCCGGGCATTGATAACTGTTGATTCCTGTGTAAAAAAAAAAAAAAAAAAAAGAAGTAAAATCATCTTTTTCCAAAAGAAAACAAATTTGCCATAAAGATGAAACAACAAATATAAATCCAAGATGGCTATCTATTTACTGATTTATATGTGGAAGGTTTTTGGAACAATCAATATATATATATATATTGAGCACGGACTCTTTTTCTATTCTTAGTCATGCTCATTCATTATATCACCTTAAGATCTTGGAGACTATTCACGTTCGACTTAGAAAACCTTCTCTTTGCAAGCAAAGGGAATGCTTCCTGGGTTTGAACGTGATTAATCTCTAGGGTATTCGATCATAACGCTGTTTTATTTTAATCGTTTTCCCACTTTTTTTTTTTTTCTTTCTTTTTTTCTTCCCGTAAATTGAATAAAACGCAATTTTAATCGCTTTTTCATTCTTTGTTTTAAAAATTCCCTCGATACAGCTTTGAGAAGTGAGAGTCAAAACCGGTCAGCTGGCTCCCCATTTCTCTTTCTTTCCTCTCCTGTTTCCCCTTCCCCCCACCCTTTTTTGGAGAGAAGATTAAAGGAATATATATATATTTATATATATACAAATTTACTTTTAATCATGAATCATGAAAGTCTTCCCTTCGTAATTGCAATATATATATATATATATATATATATATATATATATATATATATATATTATTTTTATTTATTTATTTATTTTTTTACATAGGAGCCTTCACTTATCATGGCCTAGAGGCTACTCGCGGGTAAGGGTTAATAAGTGTACAGCCAATGGGGCAACATAATAGTAATCATTAGTAGTGTACATTTGGTAAATTGGATTACTTAAGGGGAACGGCTCATCAAGAAATTGTAGTCAGCTGAAAAGCAGGCAAACAGAACAGTTCCACAGGCATGCAGTTCTAAGAAAGGAGCTTTGTTCATGCTATCTACGTTTAGGTTTAGGCACAGATAAAGAGTAGGGGAAATTAGTAGTTTCAGCTAGACGAACGTTTTTCATGAAAATTTGGCGAGAAGAGGGGAGCATAAATTGGAGCTCAGACGAGGATTTGTAATTTAAATGCTGCCTTCGGTTGTCTGTTTTTGTTCATGTGTTACATTACTTCACCATTCTGGTACGAAACAATCTGTTGGACTATTTCATGTGCATTTCTATATCTGACCATCTACTAGTTGGCTAGTTGTGTACAAATCCCAAGAGCGATAGGAGCCTTTTATCATGTCTGAAAGTGACACAATGTTCAACAAACAAGATTGGAGATGCGCCTCTGTGCAACTCATGCTCTCTACTGATCCAAGTTATGACAACAGGACCATTGCCAGCACCTCCAAAATGCAAATCCGGATGGCTCAACACTTGAGGACACTGCTCAATGAAGTTTCCAGCCATGGTTATGGTCTTTGGTGTGGTTTTAAGTGAGGGTCACATCATGCCACCTCACATCTTCAAAGTCAGCTAAATAATCAACACCAAAATGTACTTAGATATGTTGAAGAGTTTGGTGATCCCCTGGTGCAATCAGGTGGCCGCTGGCAGATCCTGGGTGTGACGGCAAGACGGCACTGGCCCACAAGTCCAAAGAGATCCAGGCTTGGCTTCAGAAGGAGTGCTATGACTTTGTACCCTTCTCTCACTGCCCCCTCCCCTTCCTCCAACCTTTAAACAAAATCAAATAAAAATAATAATTAAAAGAATCGTTTTGGCATTGGAAAATCTGTACAAATTTTATTGAATTCCATTACCCTCAAATATTCCAATTTTTCTGATTCCCGATTAATCGTCCCAACACGAGTAAATTTACATATTAACACCTTCCACTGAGTCATCTCCCACTCAGTTTTATTGATATTGTACTTTTCTTTTAAGTTTTACAGAAAGAAGAAGACGAAAAAAATAATTTTGAACTTAGAGTGGGGGATCAGTTTTGTATTTTTTTAATGTAAAATGATCCCCCATTGTCTGGCCATTCTAACTCATTGTAGCAGTTAATTTTCTTATCATTAACTCAGTGTAGTATCTATTCTTCAGATGCTACACTTCAATTTCTTGTCTGTCAGTGGAGGGAGAAATCCTTCACGACTGAGACAATTTTTATTTTTGTTCCTTTTCTCCGGGTTAAAAAACGACCCTGGTATTTAACTCTATCCTGTGGGGAGGCATTGTAAATAGGAACTCTTAAGTTCAAGTGACACGGTCTTAAGCCTCCCCTCGCCCCTTCCTCTTCCCCCCCCCATCCCATAAAATAAACCACAGCAGATTTTGCTTTCATCTATATATATAAAAGCCAAACGTCTGTGTGTATGTATGTATGTTTGTTTGTAACGCTAAAACTTTTGAAAGACAGAACCAAACTTGACAAATTTGGTATCATATCGAAACCCAATCACCCGGATGACAAATATCGAAATTTCACATCAAACAGACTACTAGAAGTTGGTCAACTGATCAGTTATCTTCGAGGGGGGGGGGGCCCCAAAAAAACCTGTCATTATATATATAAAAGACAAATGTTTGTTTGTAACGCTAAAACTTGAGATGAAAGATTCCTCTCCCCTAAGAATAAAACATATGTTCAATATCTGCTTTTGTTTTTTCATTGTTTATACGGTCCCGAGCAACGCCGGGTAGCCCTGCTAGTAGCTAAATAAAAAAAAATTGGTTAACTGTCATAAGATGTTAAAAAAAAAAAAAAAAAAAAAAAGATTCACAAAAATATTTTACGAGAAAATTGCATCATGTATTTTCTACGAAGGAAAAAAAAAAATGCTGTGCAGTTTTAGTTTCACTTATGTGTTGTTATATAAACGTTATCTCTAAGTGATATTGCATCAGAGAAACCAGAAACGTCTTGAAAGGTAGGTAGAGATCGCTGCCTCTCTGGTTTCTTGTGTACAAATAACTTTATACAACATGCATTTTCTCCTTAACTCACGGACCCCTTATATCTTTTCGTCTCTTCTTTCCCCCTCCACCTCCTTTCAAGATCTTATAATAGTCCCTACACCACCTCCATTGTGATTGTTCTACCAGGTCCGTCGCTTGAGTGTTTTTAGAGGTGATACAGCTACAAGTAATATTTCTTGCAGATTTCACAAATAAGCATTGCTTTAAGTTTCAACCCATATCTAATAGGTCCCACACTATTGGCCAATCTCCAACCTCTGTCCCATCACTGCAATGTCATATCCCTGACCCTGTTTTACAAGTACTTTAACGAAATGTGCTCTGATGAACTCATAATACTTATATCCTCTCGATGTACATAATCCGTACTAATCCGCCAAGCAGCAAAATCCCACCCCTTCACTGTTGAGGTCTCTAGATGCCGGAAAACCTTCTACTCTAATAGTTACTTCCTTTGGACTGCTAGAATTCCCTTTTTCGTGACTGGACTAACCTGGAGAAATTAAAATGTAATCTTAACAGACATCTCGTTGCTCAACTCCCCACAGTCACCTGTTAGACACAATCCAAAATAATAGTCCTTGCATTCCAAGTGGCAATATGCCTTGTTTGGGGGTGAAAAAGAGTTTTATAAAAAAAAAAAAAATTCAGGTATAAATTATATAGCCATATAAAAAGATCCATTTTGTTGCCCCCCCCTCCCCAGACAAAAGGAACTGTAAATGCACCCCTGTCTGTTTGTTTGTTTGTCCATTCATCTATCCACACTTTTCTCAATAACTACGCATGGAATTTTGATAAATTTTGCACAAACATTAAACATGATATGAGTAAAAAGTAACAGAACGGATTTTCCAGGAAAACGCTCCCCCCCCCCCTCTCTAGGGGTGCCTTTCGAGTGAAAATGGCTAAAATTGACACTTTTGTGCTTATTAAAAAAAAATTGATGCCTTAGATTTTTATAAAACTTTCTGAAAAGTTGTAACTAACTGATTTCTATATAATTTTCTTTGTCTATACTTTGCAATAACTCTTAGGTGTGCCCCAAGGGCTCTTTTAGGGCTGATAAAAACACTCCATTTTTGGGACTATTTTACCGTATTTTTCCAAGGTTTTCTGTATGTCTATTTAACAGTTTTATATGGTGTTGAACTCACATTTAAATATGTCAAAGTCTTTAGGCAGGGCTCTATGGACAGATTTATCTTTAGTTGACCTTTGACAACTAAATATTTTCGTTTACTAGCCAAATAAAAAAGTTACTAGCCAAACCCATATGATTTTTAGAATAGGACGTCTTCGTTCTATGACGAGTATGTACACCATAAAGATTTTTCTGTGAGTGTTTTTTTTAATAAGTGTAATTCTAAATATATACCGAATTTTATGTTGATACTTGAAGGTATAAACATTTGAATTTCCTTAGATGTTTTTTAAAACAGCCTTTGTTAAGTAAAAAGTATGTTATTTTGTTAAACCTTTTATTGTTTAAATAATTTGATTCTGCTCGTTTTATTAAAACAAAAAAGTTGAAAAGGTATTTTTCACTCAGTAGTGAGCTTTGAAAGATTGTCATTGAAAGAAATACAATCGCCAAAAGATAAGCGTTTCATTATTTCTAGTCGCCACTTTGAAAAATCACTCGCAATCTAGAGCCCTGTTTGGACTTTGGGGCTAAATGGGAGGGGCAATGATGGACTTCCTCATTTCTTTTTTGCATGGTGCAGAACTTAAATTTACATATGTTAAGGCCTAAAACTGCACTGTTTCTTCATTTTCACCAAGATTTGATGTCCCCTGGGAACTTTTGGGACTAAATTGGGGGGGGGGGGGATACTGAACTTTGTCATTTTTTTTATGCTTCGTTCACTGTGCACTCACAGGGGACCATGCATGCTTCATTTGTTTTTATTCTGTTTGATTGTATATCAAATTTTTGGTGGCGACTTATGACACAATACACCTCACTTCTTTTTCCACCCTCCAAATATTTTTTTACTGTGTTTTTTGTGGTCGGTGTAACCTGCAACCTTCTTCAGGTGTTGAATTCAGGAATCTGTACAAAGTTTCGAACAGAACCTTTTATTTAATCCACGGGGTTATCTTTGTCTCGTTCCCTCAGACATGAGAGTATGCTATTCCTGTGAATTGAATAAAGGGTTCTGTTCGAAATTCCATGCAGAAAGATTCTCGAGTTCGACAAGATACACCTAAAGATGGTCGGAGATTACATCGGATGAAACGTTGTGAAAATAACACTCAACATGAGAACAGTAATCTGGATTATACAAAATATTAATTTAAATTACTCAAATAAAAAAATAATTTGAACTAGCTTTAAAATTTCAGCAAATCCTTGTGTATTAAAAGATTAAAAGTGTTAAAGGATATATACATCTAATTATTTTATAAATAAAGATTTAAAAAAAAAATAAACATTAACAAATTACATATCGTATGTTAATACTTTAATTGAAGTAATACTTTAATTGCTAAATAATACTGTAGGTAATAATTTAAATATCTTTTTGAAAAAATAATTTATGTCAAAAACATAAAAAGAAAACCCCATAGTTTAAAAAAAAAAAAAAAGTATCAAAACAAAAATGGAACTAAACACTCCCAGACAATCCCAGGTAGAGACAGCTATTATCTTTCTCTTAGTTTGTCTGTCTGTTCTACTTTTTGTTGGAAACTACTGGTCGATCTGATTGAAATTTTGTGTGAACCTTTGTTATACAAAGGTTCACACAAAATTTGATGCATCGAAATAAAGTGCAGCGAACTAAGTATTATGGTATCTGTCCAATGCACAGTTAGGGATTAATAGAGATTAGTACTTAATGCAAAAATGGGCATAAATTTAACCATATTCAAGTTTCAATTTGGCATAAAGCACTCAGATTATAGTTTTTACCTGATTTTAGTGGGCTGAAAAGTCTAGTTTAAAAATAATAGTTGTATAAAATTGCATCGTTTTCGTGGCAAATAAAATAATTTCCTGGAATGCCAAGCAGATACTTTACTTTTTCTCTCTTTTTCTACATGGCATTATTTTAACTGTTTTTATTTCCTCTTTTTTCTACCTTATTATCTAAATCTTTTAATCTCAGGTTGCATTTCTTGGCTTTCTCTCACTCTATTTTCTCAACTTTTTTTTTCTAATCATTTTTATTTAACTTGGTTTTGTTTGTTTTTTTCTTTTACTTTATTTTCTTTTCAGTTTTAATGGCTTTTTCTTCAAATTTTTAAATAATACTTTCCATCACTTTCTTAATTTGTTTTTTTTTATATATTTCTTTTTCTTCACTTTCTCTTTTTCTTCACTTTTTTCTTTTTCTTTACCTCTTTCCCACCTTTTTTTTTTTTCACATTTTTTTTTTTTGTCAATTTTTTTCATTTTCTCTTTTTCTTCACTTGCTCTTTTCTTTTTTCACTTATTTCTTTGTCGCTAATTTTTTGCATTTTTCTTCATTTTTTTATTTTTCTTCATGTTTTTCTTCACTTTTTCTTTTTCTATTTTTTCTTTTTCTTTTTAATTTTGTACTTTTTATTCACTTTTTATTAAAATTTTTATTCACTTTTTATTTATTTTTCCTTCATTATTTATTTTTCACTGCTTTTTCATTTCCTTTCATTTTTTTTCTCCCTTTTCATTTTTTCTATGCTTTTTATTTCAGTTTTCTTCTCTTTTTTTATTATCATACACCAACACTTGATAAATACACTTGAGCACAAAATTATATATTTTTTATTTCCACTCTTGGATAATAAATGCAATTTATAATGCTTTTCAAACTTAATCCATTATTGTCTATAATACTTCTTTATTTTTGTCTATTTCTTACTTTTTTTCCTTGTTATTTATTTTATACCTCTCCCTCATTCTTTCTTCTATTTTTTGCATTTTATTACATTATTCCATTTTCTTTAAACATTTTATCTTGTTTAACTTTTTAGTCTTATTTTCTCTTACCTTTTTTTATTTTACCAGATATTTTTTCATTTAAAAACATTTTATCACAACCGCAGAAATGTTTTGTTTTTGTATCTGTCAAACTTTTAAATTTCCTTTTAAATATTCATTTTCTCTTTTGTAGACGGTGTTTCAGATATGGAGATTAAAACTGATCTTAGTCTTGACGAAAAATATCACTTAATCTCAAGAAATCTTCAGGTTAGTTGTGCTTTATATTTGCTCAGAAAATGTTCTTGTTTTTTTTTTCTATTCATTATATGTCATGTGTCAGATGTATTTGATATTTCTCAAACTCACTTTTCAGCCTGTCAACTTGAGGCCCTACAGTACATGAATCAAGTACGTTAACTAGATAAATATGCAGTTTTCACAGCTAAGCTTAAGGAATGTTAGAATATACATTTTTGAAACAAATGGACACACATCCAAAGCAATAGCAAAAACCCTAGAGGAAGATCTCCAATCTGTAGGGGAATGGGGATAAAAAATGGACGGTTACATTCAATGCTGCCAAAACTAAGCTTCTTTCCTTTAATAATTACAAGAAACCTTCTCAACCACTAATAGCCATGGCTAATGATACATTACCTGAAAATACTTTGTTCAAACTCCTTGACTTCACGTTTACAGGGAACATGAGTTGGAACATATACATTGAGGGCATTGCCAAGGCTGCTGCAAAGAAGGTGGGATCTCTCTACTGTGCTAAAAAGTTACATATACCTGAGAGTATCCTGTACCTCTACAAAGCCATCATTCGCCTATATATGGAGTATTGTTGCCACATTTGGACTGGAGCATCTGCTACTATTCTCTCACTCTTAGACAGGGTTCAAAGGAAAGTCACCGCCTTATAGGTCTCGCACTGTCAGACAAACCTGAGAAGCAGCAAAATCCCACCCCTATACAGTAGAGATCTCCAGATGCCACAAAGACTTTTACTCTAATAGTTTCTTCCCTAGAACTGCTAAACTTTGGAATTCCCTTCAAGATTCATGTTTCTCTGACTGTACTGACATGCAGAAGTTCAAGTATAATGCAAACAGACATCTTGCTGTTCAACTCCCTACATAGTATCCCTGCAAATTATGTCCCAGATAGTAGCTCCCTACATTAAAGTGGCAGTGTGCCTTGTTTGTGGTGAAAATGCAATATAAAAAAAAATAATAATAATAGATAAATATTTGACAGAAAGGAGTTTACGGATGATATCAATAAGCAATAACAGACAACCTCAGCTGATCTAAAACGTCAAAAATGACACAATTGGCAATTGTCTAGATAGAAAAGAGTCAAAGTTTTAGGAACTAAGAAAACAGTTGGTCATATAGGTAATGACAGAATTAAATGAGAGAGTTTGGGAACAAGCGAAGGAAACCAAAATAACTATCAGATGTAGCCCCAAGAAAAGACAATCCAGTCATGCGACTCAACCCAACATGCGTCCGAAAATAAAGCTACATTGAAAATAAAGCTACATTTAAAGCTGCAACAAGAAATTGCCTTCTGTGTTCCATTCACACGCTACTCAATTTCTGTGATGTTTATTCTACCATCCACAAGGCAAGTGAAGTAATGGACAAACTCAGCAACAAAGAAACACAATTGAAAGTATGCTTGTCAATATGTCTCTTTGTCTACACTCTCATTATTTTCATGGAAAGTGCTTGTCTGAGCTCCAATCTACCGTCCTCCCCTTGCCAAACTTTCACAACAACACCACTCGACTAGCTACAACCACTATCACCAATTTCCCCCACTCTGTATGTGCTGATTCCATGAACAAAGCTCATTTCCTAGAATGACCTGCCTGTTCCACTGACATGCTTCCTGGCTGATTACAATATGGTAACCATCAAGTCCAATGTAAACAAGTTTTTATTGAGTCGTCCCCTTAAATAATCCAAATTCTACCCAATCTACATCATTAATGGTTACTACACTGTCACCTTACATTCATTAACACTTACCCTCGAGTGGCCTTTGTGTCTTGATACATTGATAACCATTGATGCACGTTCCATACACATAATGACTATGAAACAGTGTATTTTAATACATACATGTAGACATAAGCATTGATGGACATATGACAAACTTTCTGTAAATTTCACTCTGTATTAGTGATGGGATGATGCCAATATTTTTCCCTGATTCTCGCAGTTGGTCATGTCGGATTCAAATTCTGCACAAGTACCAAATTTTCTGCAAACAAACAGTTTTCCAGATATTAGGCAATATAATTCCTTATGTTATCAGTAGTGGTCATTGTTGTATGCGCATACATGTGCATATTTAGCTATCAACTAGCAATTTTACAATCTGATGTTAAGTGCAAACGCATACAGAATGGGAACCTGACGATGACTCAGTGACACACCATTTTGGATGGAGCTCGCAAAACTTAAAAAAGTCCTATTTTGTTGTTTGGATATTTCTTCCTTTAGGCTGCATAGAGAATTTTGTTGCTAATGCTCACATAATCTTTACCTCCAGGCGTCATTTTTGAATATTTGTCATCATCATAGAATGCTTGAACAGACTCAAAACCTTGTTGGGAGAAACTTCTTCCTTTCTTCTTGTCAGTTAATGAAAGAATACTGCGGCTTTGTTTAAGTGCTCATGCTTCATGGACTATGCATTCAGATACATTGAAGTAACCTGCAACCTTCCTGTGCTACCAACTTTTAGGAACCAGAGTCATCAGTTGAATTTTTTCACTTATGCTCATACCATTCTTCAGTTTGACCTGCATAGCATCCGGCAGATGATTCAAGTCAGCTGTCTTGGCAATCAGTTCTCTTTCACTCACCCTGCTTTCAGTAGGGCTTTCAAGTTCAGGGCTTTCAATGTCAAGAATTTCAACAGCAACTTTTTTCTGATTTTCATAGCTCCTCTCCAGTTTCTTCTGTACCATGCAGATTTGTGTTCGTTTCTGCACTCCAGGAGGTTTTAATGGAGAAATATTGAACATGGTCAAACCCTCATTCAATTCTGTGCGCTTTTCCTCTTTCTCCAGCTTAATTACCGCAATCGTCGTTTTCTTCAGTCAAACTCTCTTCCGTATCCTGTGCAACTGTGGTGCAATGACATCGAAATTTCCATCCAGGTTTCACATTATATCTATGACTGTTCAACATCTGAGCCATCTTTAAGTTGATTTTGCGGTCATCCACTGCCTTCTTTTTGTGTTTGCTGAAGCTGTCACAGCACTGTTTGTGATCATTCTAAAAGTATTCTACCAGGCGAAGCTGATGATACCTGTAAATATTGAGAACAGAATCATCAGTGACACCAGCACTCATCTTGAAGATGGTTTGTTCATCGGCATTAAATTCACTCACACAACACTGATTTGTTGAAATATTGTCAAGTATACAATTTGCTAGGCAAAAAGTGTTTTTTCCAGATGATTTCCTATTAACATGTTTCCGATGTGAGTTTTTCCTATTTTTTACTATTTGTGGCCAAAAATAGATTTTTAAAAAAGTCTATTTTAGGTGACAAAAGTTTTCAAACCCTGATTTAAAACAGCGTTTTCAGTTTTTGTGATGTTTCTCAGGTACAATTTGAGCTGATTGCCATCAGTACGTTATAATTGTCTAAAAAAGCAATGACTCAAAATCAAAACTTAGTTACTGGTATTTTATGTGCAATACAACAGTATGTGGCAAGTGACAAAATATTCCAAATTTTTTCTCATTTTTTTTCAATATAATTGTAATAAAAACTTTTTGCCTCCAGCAACACTCAGAGAGCTTCATTTGATGAATAACTATCTCATTAGGCTACAAGAAATTACCCAATTTAAAAGTAAATACTTGCCAAGAATTTTTGACATTTGTGACTTTTTCTAGATTTTCTGAAAAATTATTGAAAATATAAAAAACAACTTTTTTCTGAAATCCTAAATTAAAAATCTGGTGCATACAAAAGTTACCTATCCATATAAGGAGCAACTTTTATGAGTCAGATCTTCAATTTTGGTCTTTTAAAAATGTTTATTTTTACATAGATGTTTTGCCAAAAAGTGCCCAAAATTGAGCGCTCTTGTATCTTGGGTTCCTATATAATTTTTTAAATTTTCAGATTTTGAATTGAAATGCCCAAATTTGAATTTTTCATTGAATTTTAATCCAGAAACATGTATAATAATGTGGTATATCATGCCTGTTCAAAATCGGTAAATTTTGTTTTAAAGTGTGCCTAAGATTTTGAAATGTGTCTTATGCATGTCAGTACCCAAAGACTATTCTTAGTTGAATGTTTTTAAGTTTTATTAGACAGGAACTGCATAGGAAAGTCATTGAAAGTCTCTTTGGCAATAACAAACTGATAAAGAACACCACAAGCAAAGAACAACTTAGAAAATGCTAAAATTCTGAACAGCATAGCTTCGCCCTTTGAAAACTCAAACACGACTTGGAATAAAATTGTTATTTCATACACAAATAACTAATATACTACATGTAGTGAGATCTGTAATGACAAAATTCAATTGTAAAGTGAGTTCCAAAGAGTTCAAATTCTATGTTTTTGTTCTACTACTCAAGGAAATCACACTAGTCTGTCACAAATATCGCAATCTTCTTGCTTAAACCGAGAAATTATTTTGAAAAATACCAAATTTTGGGATTTAAATATGCCAGAATAGTGGTAATGCCAAGAGATATTTTTTGATTTTATGAAAGTTTCATCCTATTTTATTTCAAAAATCCAAAAGTTGTTCCAGGAAAAGTACCACAATTATCCTTTTTTGTTCCTCTGCTTTGGAGGGCCAAACAGCCTTTTAAAATGTGCCATGGTGGCACATGAATTGGTCAAGACGAGGTCTTTCCTTTCATGTAGTGCCGTTCTAACTATGATTTTTGGATTCCTCATCCTTAAAAACATACTTGAATGAAATTTAGGCCCAAGAGGATTATTTTTGGCTCCAAAATTGAAAATTTTCCAGAATATCCAGGTTTTAAGACAGGGTGTCGTGACGCACAAATTTCTGATTTCTGGACCAAAACCAATCCTTTGAAAAAATGGATCCCTTTATTCAAATATAGCTGAAAATGCAGATTTCTCTTAGTTTTTACCTAAATTTTACGAGGTGTTCATAAGAAAAAAAAATCTGATGGGGGTGTTGTCAGAGCTGGATGATATGGGCTGAAATGTCCCGTAAGAGTTATTTCTCATTTAATTTTCTTAGAAACAGATGGGTGTGTTTTGTGCTTCCCTAAATCCAACATGTGGTCCATTTTCAGGAAAATCCTAACAAGTTAGAATATTCGGTGTATCTTAAATATGTGACTGAACCCTCTGTCCGGCAATGTTTCAACCTAACAACGCAGGGTATATACAGCTAGTATAAATTTAAACTGTTTACTTACAGTGGTGTACAGATGCATTTATCTCTTTTGGAGAGATAATTGGTTTGCATGCTAGAAAGTGTGTTTCTTGCATGTTTGGACTTGAAATTGATGACAAGCCTAAATCATTGCAATGGTTGCTACAATTTTATCTAATTGTAAATAACTGTGTCAGAAACATCCTAGCCCCCCCCCCCAAAAAAAAAATATTTTAAAATTATTTTTGTAAAACTAATGTAAAAAATTATTTTTCTAAAACAATATATTTTCATAAATAAAACCTGGTGCTATATCGGATCAGGTTGTCTGAGGATACTAGTTTCCTGACCCAAAATGCACCAAACATTGATGTTATTGTTTTTTTTTGTTCTGTTTCCCTTTTGCAAAACTCAATCATGTTCGGCAAAGTCAAAAGCAAAAAAAATTTTCCTCTATAAAACAACAAAGCCAAACACCATGAATAAATATTTAAAAAAATTTTTTTTTTTATTCCGTTTTCACCCCAAGCAAGGCACAGTGCCACTTTTATGTAGGGGACTACTATCGGGGTCATAAGTTGCAGGGTTGCTATATAGGGAGTTCAGCAGCAAGATGTCTGTTCACATTACACTTGAACTTCTGCATGTCAGTACAGTTGGGAAAGCAGGAACTCTAAAGGGAATTCCAAAGTCTAGCAATTCTGGGGAAGAAGCTATTAGAGTAGAAGACCTTCTTACATCTAGGGATCTCTACTGTGTAGGGGTGGAATTTTGCTGCTTGTCAGGTTTGTCAGGGGTATTTACATCAAGCGGGTACAAGGGCTTGTAGTTCATTAGAGCATCCACCATTAAAATACTTGTAAAACAGGCAGAGGGATGCAACATTTCATCGATGAGACAGAGGCTGAAGCCTAGATGACAGTTCAAGACCTATCAAGTCGGCGACTCTTTTGAATCCTGTCCAGGATTAGTAGCGGATTCATCAGCCCAAATGTGACAACAATACTCCATACATGGGCGAATAGAGGTACAGGATACTTTCAGGTGTAAGTAACTTTTTAGGAGGGAAGAGAGAGCCCACCTTCCTCGCAGTGGCCCTGGCAATGCTCTCAATGTATCTGTTCCAACTGATGTTCCCTGTGAACGTTAAGCCAAGGAGTTTGAAAAAAGTACTTTGAGGTAATGTATTTTTAGCCATAGCTATTGGTGGTTAAGAAGGTTTCTTGTAATTATTCAAGGAAACAAGCTTAGTCTTGGCAGCATTGAATGTGACCATCCATTTTTGTCTCCATTAATATAAAGAACTTAAAACATAAAATCTTTTCAAAAATTAAAGGATTTGGCATTAAATAACCAGAAAAGGGTTCATATGCTATAAAACAAAACAACTAAATCAAATATTATGAATACATATTTGAAGATATAAAGAACTCAAAGCATAAAAAACTTTTTTTCCAAAATTAATGAATTTTGCATTAAATAACCCAAAAAGGGTTGATATGCCACAAAACAAAACAGCAAAATTGTCTGTCATTTGATCCATCATGCATAAGTTTGAAATAACATTTTGTCTGTCTGCCATGCTTCATTTTGGAGTAGCTAATTACACATTGGGCACATCTTAAAAATATATGTTTTTATTTTTTTAATTCCAGGAAGTTCTTGGTGAAGATAAACTGAAAACAATCTTGAAAGAGCGTGATGTGAGAATCCACTGGGGAACGGCCACTACAGGCAAACCACATGTTGGTTACTTTGTACCAATGACAAAAATAGCAGACTACCTAAAAGCTGGTTGCGAAGTAAGTACAATCATTTTATGATTAATGCCTTTTGAATAAATTTGGTAAAACTATTTTTCCCATTCAAATTAATATCAATCCAATGGATCTGTTTGCCTACACCCAGATAATGTTGTGTTATTCTAGTATAGAAGAAATGGGTAGAGTGTTTAATTGCATATGTAAGAGCATAGATTTTTGTTTCAAAGAGCATTATGCATTAGTTTGATTGTCTATCAATACCTGCAGTTTCACAAAAGCACTGGAAGCAACCTGCAGGACTAAAGATATCACCAACTGTAACTGTCCTGTTAATCCTATGACGAGTTATATATATATATATATATATATATATATATATATTGAGACAAGTGTTATTAAAAACCACAGAATTTTTCTGTTTCACTATTTTTTTTATCTTCTCCAATGTCTGAATAATTTTTTTTTTGCGTTTTTCTCAAAATTTCCAACAAAAATAAATATATCATCCATATACCAAACATAAAAAAAGGCTTCTCAATAACACTTATCTCAATGAGAATACGCTGCCTAAATATACCCAATATATATATATATATATATATATATATATATATATATATATATATATATAATCACCAGATCACTGAAGTAAAGCTACGATAAGCCTGGCCAGTACCACATGGGTGACCATTTAAGAATGCTAGGCAATATATTACCGTGCCAGACGTAGAAATTTCTAGGCTCGTATATAGGGGCACGTTAAATCCACTGGGATAGATTCACTCTTAGTCTTCGTTAAGACCTGCATCTATGAGAAGGAAAACGCTTATGTAAAAACCTGAGGTTTACTGTCTGCTCTGTCCTGTGGCAGCCATTGCACCGACTGAAATTAGCAGTTGTACCAAAAAGTGTGGCAGGTTCTGCACAGAGCCTTCACCACTATAAACAAATCATCTGTGCAGATTTCCGAACAACTTAGTTGTTGTGGCGGAACCCATACCTTGAAATCGATGGGAGAGTCCATCACTTTGAATATTTTATTAAATTAAAATAAACAAATAAAATTAAATTAAAAGCAGTTTGAATTCCTAGGGATACAAAATTCAACATATCGTAGACTTAGTGCTTGCATAAACCAACTTACTGCTAAAAAAATTCACATATAAAAGCGAAATTCTAGTATATATAACAGACACAAAAAAATAAAAACATAGACCTTTAACTTAAATTGTAAAATAGAAAATGGATATTCTCAGCTGTTGACCATGAAATTTAAAAACAAGACAGCTGTTAAGTTTATGGCTCTGGCTTACCAATGGAAAATACCACTTCCCCAATAATGAAATGTAGAAACAATTCAGTTACTATTTCATTAGTATATAAATTAAAAAAAATAACTATGCACATGATAATAATACTATTTAAAACTTATTCTGAAGAATTATTCTATGACTTTTATGATATTTTAATTCATGCAGATTTCGTATTTATTATTGCAGAGCCAAATCTATTGAATATTTTATATATAATGAATGAATGAATGACAAAAGTCTATATTCCAAAGTTCATGATGTTAACCATCTTATAATTTACTCCTTTAATTCAGTTGACATTTACAATTCTTAACAGTATCTGTTTTGTAGCGCAAAATCAATCACTTAATTATTATATTGATCAGTGAATCTATTATGCCCTTAACTCATCAAAAGAAATAGCAACAATCAATCCATCAAAAAAAAATAAAGGGTATTTTGACATGCTTAAAATCTGAAAATTGGGAGAGAAGCTGTAAATACCTTATAATATGTTTCCGTTACGGCATTTTGAATTTTAGAAATAAAGTCATTAAACCCATCTATTCATGCTACGAAACAGATATTGTCAAGAATTGTAAATGTCAACTGAATGAAAGGAATAAATTATAAGTTGGTCAACATTATGAACTTTGGAATATAGACTTTTGTCATTCATTCATTATATTGCTCTGTAATTATATTGAGCTTCTTAAATAAGGATTGGTATATATTATAAGAAAATAAAATATATTTCCACAGATATATATATATATATATATATATCTGTGGAAATATATTTTATTTATATAAAAAAAAATTTAAAAAAAATATATAATAACATGTCATAAAAAAATAATAAAAACAAAAATTGTGTACTACTAAAAAAAAAAAAAGGTGTTGTTTTTTCTGATTGTATAAATTATATATATATATATATATATATATATATATATAGTACTGATTTCAAATGTTTAAAAATAAATAACTTAGGTGTCATCAGCTAGAATAAAAAAAAAAAAACATTTAACGCTTTAGCTACATTCCCACATCAAGCTATGAATGAATTTGCACAAAAATAATAGAAATATTTCGGCAAGTTGAAATGAACATTTTTGCACTTCAACTTGCCAACATATTTCTGTACACATTATTTATCCATTCAAAGATTGTAATTGTTATAAACCATCCTTGGTTTATGATTTATATTTCCTGTTAATTTCAATGTCACTAGTATTTAATAATTTACCGATTTAATATTTTCACATACACACATACATACATACATCTACTATTTTATTTATATAAATATGTTAGTTACCATATAAAATCATACAGAAATAAAGATGCAGATATATAGACATATATACTGTTTTTAAAATAAATGTTAACAATTTATTATACCTTACAGACACTAGTGTTTTATGCTTATGCAATCATCAGTATAGGAAATGATAATTACTGTTGTTTGGGAGATTCAAACCCAGTCATAACACCGCACCCCACCCCTCCCGCCTGGACTTTGTAGACTAGCATCTTTCCTCCCAGCCACTGGCAATTAACACAGGAATAGAAAGAAATTAAGTACCCATGAGTGTCATGTCGGCAGGCATTCACAGTAAACAGACATGGAGAGTATTCAACGACAGGAAGTCGGAATTATGCGTAAGGAAAAGTTTAAATTGATAAGCTAAAACTATTCATGAGTTATGCTGGGTGAGATTAATCGGCATATATTTATAGTAAGAAATGGATAGTGCTAGCAGGAAGACCCGACATGGGATTAAATGAGGATCATTACTGAGTACTATTTCACTATGCCCATATTACTATCTTTGTTTTGCCTCCTAATATGGTTGGAAGAAATAGAAATGTTAGAAAATTTCTTACACATATGGTTTAAATTTCATTAAAATCATATATATATATATATATATATATATATATATATATATAGGGAAAATTAATTAGAATCAAGAATCAGAAAAATCAGAACTTTTTGGGGTATCAGAATCGGAAACATTTGTGTCTATTTTCTGATGTCAAAAATGATTCCTTTCATTATGTTTTTCTTTTTATTTGATTTTTTTTTAAGACAAAATCTTCCACTGCTTTTAGTAATAATAAAATAATAAATATTTATTGATTTTTACTTACCAATTAAACTAAAATCTACCACCCCACAAGTGGGTTTTTTCCGTTTGAGAAAATATATGCACATTTTACATGTGTTTTTATGGTAATCGCGAAAAAATAACTTTATAGTTAAATATTTAGAGATGTATAAAAATCAGAATCAGTAATTTAGTATGAAATCGAGGAAAAATATTAGAATCATCCCATTACTAATATATAATGTTCCATGAAACTTTTTGATCAAAGGACCACTACCATCGTGACACTATTGTTAGCCAGGGAGTATAACTTGATTTGTGCATGCCATGGGAATGTTTCTGGAAGGGTTTTTACTCTCTTGGCATGGCACTAGCTGCTCCCTGGAGGACACGATAGGTACATCCCATTTAAATGAAGGAGCTGCTTCGTCAACTTGCTCTTAATAGGTCTTTGGTTGGATTTTCAGCATCATTAATTTTCTCCAGAGAATAAATATATATATATATATATTTATAGGATAGATTTTAAAAGAATCATAACTGAGAACCATAAAAGTGAGGCACAAGTCCCCTCACCTCTTAAAAAGAAATAAAATCGAGAGTATCCGGCTCTCACAAAAGGATGCTTATCGTTGTCACACCTTGAGATGATTAAATTTGATTCAAAATTGATCTTTGATCAACTACAAAGTCTAAGACACTTTCAATAGTTATTTTTATACCATGTTTTGTTGAAATCTCTTCATTAGTTACTAAATCAATAACACAGGCATTTTTATTTATACAAAAGACTAGCCTGGGTGCCTGGCGTTGTCTGGGTGTTTGGAGGTGTGTGTTGAGCAAAAAAAAAAAAAAGTGGTAGTAGGCAGGCAGGCTCAAACTCGTACCTTGAAGGAGGAAAAGAATGTAAAAAAAAAAATGTGACATCTTTGGCGTTGCATCCATTGCCAAACCGGAAGTGACAAAGGTTTAAATAAGGGTAGTCAATCGAAAAGAGGGGATGACTTTAAAAAATATTAGCGAAAAAGTGACCCCTCCCTGTAGAAAAGTGCCCAGTTGAGGGTGAAGGAATTAACGTTTTTAGCCAATTTTTCGATATCTGTTGTCCGAAGGGTTGAGCTTCAAAATGATACCGATCTCTAGAAAATCCGTTGCCTCTGTGAAAAGTTTGAGGTAGACATACAAACATACATACATTTAAACACAGGTGGGATTTATATTATAGATAAACTTTGATTAGATTACCTTATAAGTAAATAAAAATTGGTACTAATCTCTGATTTTATGCAGCATGTAGAGTCCAGTAGCAGACAAAAAAGAATTTTTAAAAATACAATGGCTGCTGTGACTAATTATATTCTTGTAGTTCTAGTGAAGTAACGAGATTTCTTGTCACCTCGTATGCAAACAAGATGCTGCTGACTTGAATAAAAAGCCTGTTTTTCAGAGGCAGTTGCCAATTTGAAAGCAGGGTGTCAAATTTGGTGTATTTTTTTTTTTTTTTACATAGGCATCACCACATTATCAAGGCCAAGAGGCCACTCAAGGATAAGGGTTAAAGATTGTACATTAGAAATTGGACAATATAGTAATCATTAGTAATGAAAATTTGGAAAATTTGATAACTTATATGGAACGGCTCATCAAGAACTTATTTACGTTAGACTTGAACACAACCATATTGTAGTCAGCCGGAAAGCAGGAAAACGGAAGACAATTCCACAGGCGTGCAGTTCTAAGAAAGAAGCTTTGTTCATGGAATCTACGTTTAGGTTTAGGCACAGATAAAGAGTGGGGGTAATTATTGATAGTGTTTACAGCTAGACGAGTGCTTCTTGTGAAAGTTTGGCGAGGGGGGACCATAGATTGAAGCTCAGTCGAACACTTTCCATGAAAATAACGATACATCAGAGACAAACTCGCAACATCTCTTCTATGAGATAGAGGTTGCAAGGAAGAGAAAAGGACATTTCATACGAGGCTACGAAGTCTATTTTGAACTCTATCAAGGCAGGCCAAGTCCTTTCTAGCAGCTCCTGCCCAGATGTGGCAACAGTATTCCATCCTTGGACGTATCTGGCTCTTATATAGATAGAGAATAGCATCAGCAGTGAGATATCTACCGGATCGATAGAAAGATCCCACCATTTTTCCAGCGGCTTTGGCAACAGATTTGATGTACGTGTATTGAGCTTTGACATCAGTTTGTGTCAAAGGAAATTGTTAGTCGAAAGTACAGAATAGTTAATAATCCATTTCGGAAAGTGCAGAATAGTTAACTATTGATTATTTAACCACAACCTTGTCTACTCCTTCCTTAACTTATACTCGGTACATGATGGTCTTGTCTCTCATTCAGGTGACCATTCTGTTTGCTGACCTCCATGCCTATCTGGACAATATGAAGGCTCCGTGGGATCTCTTGAAGCTACGAGCAAAATATTATGAAAGTGTAATCAAAGCAATGCTGAAATCATTGGGCGTCGCATTGGAAAAGCTCAAGTTTATACATGGAACAGACTACCAACTTGGCAAGTGAGTATTTAAAACAATAATTCTGTTTGTGTTTTTGTTGATGCAATTTTTGACTGATTGGTGAGGGTTATTAGTTTAATTTTCAATAATTGAGTTGTTAAATCTACGACATAAACGTTTCACATCGTATTAAATATGGCGCCATGTTAAATTTAGCGGGTTTGTAAAACTCGGAAGAGAAAAGTATGAAATCTAGGGACGAAGTATCGAATAAGACCCCCTGGAAGCCGAGAGATTCAGAGGGGGACATATTTCAATCGACACCGGTTGACTGCCAACGCAAGTGTCATTTATAAACAAACATATACAATCTGAGTTGTTTGTTTTATTCGTTGATTTTAAATATTAAGAAAAGATTTTAAGAAAAGTAGAGGGAATATATTATGTCGGGTTTGTTTTTTCAGAGATGAGGTGGGGGGGGTTAACAAAACTTTTCAGTAAACGAACATAGAGATGCTATATATCAAGTAATTTCTCGTTTTAAAATGAGTTCATCCTGCACAATCATTGGTCCCCCAAAAAAGGAGAGATTAGACCTAGTAATTCACTCCTGTTCGTCCGTTCACATTTTTCTTAATAACCATGCTGTGGACATTTTAGAAATTTTGCACAAACATTAGTCATGGTGAAAGTAAATTTTTGCCAAAATTAGTTTTCCAGGATAACTCTAGTTGCCTCCCTACAGGGCATTATAGGGGTAAAATTGCTCCAAAATCATTCATCCACTCATTTGTTAGCACTTTTCTCAATAAACGCACTTTGGAATTTTTTTTTAAATTTTGCGCAAACATTAGTCATGGTGAAAGTAAATTTTTCAATCGTGGCGGAGGAGGACCCTCGCATGCTCGGCTACATTTCTTTTTTTCTTTTAGGCATTTAGGAAAAAATATTAAATATTTATTTTTTAATGTAAGCTGCATTTTTTTCTTTTCTTGGTTCTCATGTACTATTTGTATCCCTGTTTCTACTCTCGGTTTATCTTGCTCACATTGCCCTATTCCGAATTCATAACAATGGGCTGCCATCAATGGACTTCTTTTTTGTTTTTTTTGTTTTTTTACCAAAACCGTCCTTAACAATATTTTTTTCTTTTCAAACTGATATAAATTATTGCACAGTAGAAATAATTAAATTAAAACAAAAATCAATTTTCTCATTTCGCAGCAACAATTTTTCTCTACAAAACAACCAAACCAAACCCCATGAATAAATATTTGACAATATAAAGAACTTGAAACATACCTTTTTCCAAAATTACTGGATTCGCACATTAAATAACCCCAAAAGAATTGATATGCCATAACTCCAAATTAACCGGGCAATGCCGGGTAACTATGCTAGTAATAGTAATAAATAAAACACAAACAAGTTACGTTGATATGAGAAACACACACACAAAGTTTTCTTATAATTTTCTTAGTAGTTTATTGCATAATGATTTTAACGCATATTTTTCTTTCTATTTTTCTTATCCAGGGAATATACATTAGATGTTTACAAACTGTCCTCGTTGGTTACTGACCATGATGCACGTAAGGCTGGAGCTGAAGTGGTCAAGCAGGTTGAGCATCCATTACTGAGCGGTTTACTCTACCCTGCACTTCAGGTAAGATTGGTTACGTATTCAAAAGTTGATCGTTTTAACTACATTTTCTATATCTACCAACATTCAGTGTGTGTGTGTGTGTGTATATATATATATATATATATATATATATATATATATATATATATATATATATGATGATTGCTACTTCTTCACAGAAGCTTGCTATTTCTTCAGATTGATGTAGCGCATCCATATGCATGTAGATGGCTCTTTAAACAAGCTACACTTTTGCAAAATCGTTCACAGAATTGATAGGGGAGTTTGCCAGTATTTGATGTTGTTTGTGGTGAAACTCCATTATGCACCTTTCAGAATCTTGTCAAAATGCTTGCTGAATTAGAGACGAAACCAGAGATATTACAGCAATACTTGTGTGGTATAGAAAACAGTACAACCTTATACAATTGTTTGTCATGCCTGACATTGTGTGACCTCACATGGTTTACTAAACCAGCTTTAGACAGAAGAAATCCATCACAGATTTCAGTTCTTGTTGCGATTTGGCAGAAATTGCAGATTTATTCTGCTTCTGAAGGCACGTTTCAATACTGCATGCTTAAAATGCTTTTCCTCAAATTTTCTGCATCCGTCTGTAATTATTTTTCTCCATTTATTTCGATCCCCAGTTTGAACTTCCCAATCGTTTATAACAATCTCTAGCAACGAGGTTTGCCCTCAAGACGTCCTTAAACCTTTTCGTAGGTTTATGCTGCAGTCTCCTTCCTATGGAAACTCACTATAAAACATATATATGGACCAAGTAGGGAATAAGGAGTCCGGTCGGCTTCACTTAGAAAGGAACATATTTTGGGTGATACCGCTTTAACCTTCACATTGGTACGTTTAAGTGATTTTTCGCGACCAAAAATACATTTTTTTATATATGTATACAATTTTAATTAATCTTTGGATTGATATTTTTGTTTTAAAAAACAAGTAAATGAAAATAAATAAGTAATAATAATAATTTTTTTAACAAAATTATTCAAACAAAAATTTGAATTGATATTTTAACCGTGTTTTGAACGAATATCACATTTAAAATTGTCACCAACAAGTAGTTGTTTACAAGTAATACATTTATATATTTACAAAGCAAAACAAAAAATAATTACCAGCATAATAATTTAAAATTTAGAACCTTTTAAATAAAACTATTTAAACCAAATTTTTTTAAGGGCAGAAACAAATATAAAATAACTGATTTGTTTTGATGTTTGCAAATGTTTCATGGATTTTTTGCAACCAAGATTGATTTTTTATTTTTATATAGAGTCCATTTTTTTTTTTTCTGTGTGCGTTTTTATTAAAAATCAATATTTATTTAATTATCCTTTAAAACATTTTTCAAATCTCAGTTCTTTATACTTGTTGCTTATATTTCTGATTTTATTATGCATAAAATTGCCTCAGTCTAGAAAGAGTTCTCCTTCACTGACTGCCAGCATGAGACATAAGTGTCCTAAACTTTCAATTATTACGTTGTTTTTTTCTTATTATTGTTTGTTTTATTTTTGTAAATATATAAACGCACTCTACATAAAAATTAATCCTTGTCTCGAATAATTTGATTGAATATTTTTTTTTTGGGGGGGGGGCTATTTCCAAAATTTTATAATAAAAATATCAATCAACATTAATCTAAATTTTTGTTAAAATAGTTTTCTTTAAAAAAAAATTGTAAATAAACGTACTCTCCATGAAAAGAAAATCAATCTTGGTCTCAAATAAATAATATAACTCGCTTTTATTATTATATTTAATGAAAATACCAATTTGCGAAATTTCACCCCAAAATTAAAACCTTTTGTAAATGTATAAACGCACTCTGTGTCATGAAAATCCACTTGAAAATTTAAAAGTGTTACTGGTATTGTTGCTAAAGTTAATGTTTTAAAGAGTAAAGAACACCAACTTCGACTACGGCGCTTGTGCAGTACGGCAACATACCAGAACCAGATTATTATTCAAAACTGTAGCAAGACTCGCTCAGCTACTTTAACGATATATATCCCTTTTGCGGGACATATCGGAAAGAAACTTTGTTCATGTAAGCTTTGTTTGGTTTTAGGTACACAGGGGAAGAAAGGAAAATTATTTTCAGTGGTTTTAGATTGTAGGATCAGGAAGGACATATCGACGCCTCCAAAGTTATGACTTTACAATACATTGCTGTATGACAAGTGAAACCCTAACCTTAATACTGCTGTCAGCTGTGGTCTCCACAGAAATCTGCAAAATAGAAGCACCCCAGAGAACATTAATCAGCAAAATATGTGGAGTAGATCAAATGAATTACTGGGAAATGCTGAAGAAACTGCAACTGTATTCACTACAACGTCAGAGAATGATGTATTATCATCCATATATGGAAAATCTTGGAAGGAAGGGTCCCAAATACAATAGTAGAAATAACCCACCAGTGGAGAGGAAGGATGTACTATATATAAACCACATCTGGAATTACACAGAGGATCAAGTCCTCATCCACCACAGCTTCACCTACAGTGGCACAAGAAGGCACATTCAACAATGTATTCCAGCCGCAATAAGAAATATAAGTCGAGTGTCCCCCGATACTTTTAAGAAACATCTGGACATCTGGCTGGAAAAGATACTTGACCAGCCACAAACACTAGGCTACCATAGTCCCAACCATAGTCTCAACCTTAATCATCTAGTGGGCTGGACCTCTATAGCTCAAGGGAGAAGGTAATCTGATGAATAAGAGTACACCTGACTCTTTCCTCTGTACAAGATTATAATTGGTTGACTAAGCCATACATATCGACAGGTAAAGCCACCTAGGAACAGATGTCAAAAGGTATGCAGGCTTCACACAATGAATACCAATTTCGACTATGGCACTCGTGCAGTACGGCGACATACCAGATTGTTACTTCAAACTGTAGTAAGACTCGCTCAGCTACTTCAACGATATATATCCCTTTCGTGGGACATATCAGTTATCATGTAAGAATGAATCCATTCTAGAGAAGAACTTTTTAAATTTTTTTTTATTTCTTTCAATAAATTTTTCATGATAATATGTGGTCAATTTCAGGCTTTGGATGAAGAATACTTGAAAATAGATGCACAGTTTGGTGGTGTTGATCAAAGAAAAATCTTCACTTTTGCAGAAAAGGTAACGCCTCATTTGCTTACATCTCTCTCTCTCTCTCTCTCTCTCTCTCTCTCTCTCTCTCTCTCTCTCTCTCTCTCTCTGATATTAACAGATCAGGCTGTCGGAAGGTCTGAAGGTTATTTATCTCCTATGGCGGAAGCATGTGATACAAAAATCAGAAAGTAGGATTGAAGATTTTTATCCTGGGCCCCACCAAAATCAACAGAGATTTGACCATTCCTGTAATGAACCAGTCCCTGCTGATTTTGCGGTGGGAGTTTAGTTCTGTGCAATTCTAGGAGGTTCACTTTCCAAGGCCTTACCTTCTTTCTTTAAGAAGGGGTTAGTTTATTGCTAATCGCCTGAGGCACCCTCACCAGAAAATGCTGACGGGGTTGCCCAGGCACTTTTTGCAGGTCAGAGTGCCCCTCCTCTGGGACGCTGACTTCACAATCCCACTTTCCGACCCAGGTGTCAAAGTTCTTGCAGTGGAAAGAAGCTAAATACTTTTAAAGAGCCTGGTCAGCAAAAAATGCGTAGGCTGCCAATCAGGGCGTTTTAGGTGATTAAACGATAAACTAACCCCTTCTTAAAGAGAGAAGGTAAGGTCTGGGAGGGTGGACTTCCTAGAACTACACAGAACTAGCAACATACTATAGTCAACAGGGAAAAAGCCATCTCAACAATGGCCTAAACTCTGTTGAATTTGGTGCCGAGAGAAAAATCCCTGTCTATACAAGCTTCCTGATAAAATATGCATCAAACATTTACGTTATTGTTTTTCTTTTTTTTTTTCTTCTTTTCTCTTTGCAAAACTCAAGTATGTTCTTTAAAGCCAAAAACAAAAACTAACAATTTTCCTCTACAGAACAACCCAACCAAACACCATGAATAAATATTTTAAGATATAATGAACTTTAAGCACAAAACTTTTTACCAAAATTACTGGATTTGGCTTTAAATAACCCAAAAAGGGATTAATATGCCCTAAAACAAAACAAACTCTCTCTCTCTCTCTCTCTCTCTCTCTCTCTCTCTCTCTCTCTCTCTCTCTCTAATTAAATTATTTGATGTAAATAGCTTCTAATATTTTCAATCTTTTAATACATAAGTATTTTAAAGCTAAAAATGATTTCCATTTGAAGAGTTTAAATGCTTGGAAATTCCTTTCAAATTTCAAAGGGTCACAAATTCTCTCTCTTGCCCTCTCTCAATCTCTCTTCCCCTCTCTCAATCTCTCTTCCTTTCTTTTTGTCAGCATGTCTTCAAGTTTTTATAGAATCCTTACAATCTATTTTTGAATTAAACTTTAAACTTTCCACAAACTATTTCAATATATAAAACTGAAAGTAAATTCTGTTGATATAATCTATCTATATATCTATAAAAATGAGAATGTGTGTGTGTGAAGACACTTCTCAACCTATATACTCAACAAATTTTTAATCTACAGACTTGAAATTTGGTACATAAGGTATTCAGACATGTGGAAAACCTTTTAATTGGTTTTCATCTGGAGAAAAGGGCTGTTAAGTGGTCAAAATTGAAAAATTAATATGTGGAGGTCATCTAATTTTTATCTGTTTCTCAACTTTTTTATGACTGCGCATGTGCGAATTGTTCACATTATGTTAAGAATAAGTAGGTTTGAAAACACTTTTTAAAGATTGTGTCAAGCTGGTCTGATGGTTATCGTACTTGACTCATTGTCTTTAGGTTTTGGTTTCGATCTCAGCTCGAGTATTTTTTTTTACTTAAAAGAAGTGAAATCTTTAGAAAAAAAACATAATACTCACATGCACATGTCTCTGTTTCTTTCCGTTTTTTTTTTTGTTTTTTTTTTTTTTTTTACACTTCATTTTTTAAAGGAATTTAACAGTACATTTAATACTGTAATTGTGTAGCATTTAGGATAAAACACTTTTAGCAAATTTACTTGTATTTATATATGTAAAACTGAGCTCGCCTCTGTGTGTGTACCTATTTACTACCCACGGGACAGAGTTAGACACCAGGGTCGTTTTTTAACGTGGAGAAAAGATACAAAAATAAAAAATTGTCTCAGTCCTGAAGGACTGCTCCTCCAACGAAAGAGAACAAGAAATGGAAGTGCAGCATCTGAAGAACAGATACTACACTTTGATCTTGCCTCTGTGTGTGTATGTGTGCATGGAAATTCTCTACCAAACTACTCTCTGAATTTTTGGTCTCTAGACTTGAAATTTGATGTATAAGGTATTTAGACTTGTGGAACAATTTCGATTTGATTGTTAGCCAGTAAAGAGTCAAAATTAAATAAAAACAAGTGAAGCATGCATGGTCCCATGAGTGCACAGTGAACGAGGCATAAAAAAAAAAATGACTGAGTTCAACATTTCCCCCCCCCCCCGCCCAATTTAGCCCCCAAATCCCCAGGGGATGTCAAATCATCGTGAAAATGAACAAACGGTGCAGTTTTAGGCCTTAACATATGTAAATTCGAGTTCTGCACCATGCAAAAAAAAGAAATGACTAAGTCCATCATTTGCATCCCCCCCAATTTAGCCCCAAAAGTCCCCAAGGCCTTAACATATTTAAATTTGAGTTCAGCACCATGCAAAACTGCTAAATAGACATACACAGAAAATTTTCGACAAATATAGTAAAATAGTCCCAAAAATGGGGTGTTTTTATTAGCTATAAAAGAGCCCCTAGGGCACACCCAAGAGTTATCGCGAAGTATAGACAAACAAAATTATATAGAAATCAGTTAGTTACAACTTTTCAGAAAGTTTTATAAAAATCCAAGGCATCAATTTTTTTAATAAGTACAAAAGTGTCAATTTTAGCCATTTTAACCCGAAAGGCACCCTAGAGGGCAACCAGAGTTTTCCCGGAAAATCCGTTATTACTTTTTTACTCATATGTTTAATGTGCAAAATTTCCAAGACGTAGTTATTGAGAAAAGTGTGAATGGACACTGGTGAATTTACAAGTCCACCCTCCTTTTGTTGGGGGACCAATAACATTGACCTTAGCCTGGCATGTCGACTACTCCCATTTCCTTTTTTGCGTTTGTATATGTATAGATTTAGGTCATATGCTAACGGACAGCTGTATGGTTTTGGTTTCAATTCTAGCTGATGGCACCTAAGTAATTTTTTTTTTTTTTTTTTTTTACTTTTGAAATCATTTCATCTATTAGGTACAACGGCTCTATGATAATAAATACAAAATCTGCATAAATTAAAGTATCATAATAAAGCCTATTTTATGACCGGGCAATGCCAGGTATCCTGCTAGTTTGGTATAAATTGATACTCAATTAATGCTTTTTTCTTTTTCTCTAGTACCTGCCACACTTAGGTTATGCGAAAAGGGCTCATTTAATGAATCCAATGGGTAAGTGAGTTTTTCTGTTTTCTTATTTTGCGCATAAATCAATTCTAACCTGACATGTCATTTAGGTGATTATTTTCATTATTCCATCTTTAGAATTCATGCATCCTTACATTCTATGAACGATGTTTCTGGCACAAGGGAAAGAACTGTTGTTTTCTAAGTCAGAATTTTATCAACACCTTATCGTTGGCTTGATTGTGATCTTGAAATAGTATTTTTATTTTTTGGCTCCTTGAAATAGTATTTTTATTTTTTGGCTCCTTACTGATGTTTTCATTAATGAGAGATCAATAAAACAAGTAAAAGTTTAAAGTCTCTGTTTGCCTATGAGGGTAGAAATCTGTTCTTAATGTGAGCAAAATCAAGCTCTTCACAAAAAAAGAAAGCAAAAATAAAAATTGCCTCAGTTTAGAATGATTTCTTTGTTGCTGACTGAGGACAGAAAAGAAGTTGGAAGTGATTCATGAAACATCCAAGCTCAGCATGGTGTACAAAGACAAAAAAAAATTAAAATGAATTAAATTAAAATGAAATAGTTTTCCTTTAAATTTCAGTACCCGGTTTAACGGGAGCGAAAATGAGTTCATCAGAAGAAGATTCCAAAATTGATCTGATTGATTCGGCGGCTCAAGTGAAAAAGAAATTGAAACGAGCTTTTTGTGAACCAGGAAATGTCAAAGACAATGGAATCTTGTCATTCTGCCAACATGTCCTTTTCCAGTTGCCAATGGTAGAAAAAGGTAAGCGGCTTCTCTCTATCTCAGGTTGAATCATATGATTCTAGTCAGAATATTTCTTTGGTTTAGTATCATCTCTTTACATCCTTACTACCAGGAATTTCCATTTCAAGATTTAGCATTCATTTTGGATTTAAAGTACAATATCTTTTTTTCTGCCTCAATATCTAATTCCCTTCTTCTGTGTATCTAAAATGTTTTAAAACCGTTAAATTTTCTATCTTGATTGCTTTTAGCAAATAAGGTGCAAACCAATAAAAAACGTTTGCTAATATTTTTCCTCTGAGGAGATGAATAAGCATCGAAAACTCATGGGTTAAGGAAATAGGATTTATTCAATTGTATTCTTTGTTTTCAAACAATAAATTTTATATTTGAAGATTAACCTTTTGAAATCATAAAATTTAAATACGTAAATTTTGATTCATGTGCGCTCTATCTTGTATATTGGGCAATTTTATTCAGCTGGGATTGTCTTATATAAAATATTACATCTAATTATATTTTGTAAGACCGAAAAATCACTGAATTTGCATATCAGTAGATACATTTCATTTCATTATTCTGAAGAATATATATATATATATATATATATATATATATATATATATATATATATATGGAAAAGGCAGAATATTTCCATTATTTGGACTACTTTTCTCATGCTCAGTGTTATTTTCACAATGTTTCAACCGATGTGACGTTCGATCGATGCAAAATTTGATTGTGGAATGTACCTATTACAGTTTGCTTGACATGTGTTAGCTGATAGACTTTCTTGTGTGTGACTTGGTTGCTCAGGTGACATAGTATTCACATGCATGCAAGAGATTCAGGTTTCGAATCCCGAGTTCGGGTTAGGGTTCAGCTGATGAGCCCAAATGAGAGCGAAACTCAAGTTTATTTGCTTTTATGGCTCATGTGAGCTGCAGCGTTGTTTGACTATGGGAATAATTATACCATCTCTCGCATTCTGAGACTTCATACATAGAAAATATATATTTACTCTACAATAGTGTTGAGCACTTTCTTCAGGTTTTTACTAATTACCATTTTTGCTAAAAGGCTAAAATTTGGACTACCGTTCTTGTATTCAGTGTTACTTTCGCATTTCAGCCGATGTGACCTCTGACCTTCTTCAGGTGTATCTTGTCAAACTCAAGGAATCTGTATGTAATTTCAGACAGAACCCTTTATTTCAACCCTGGGGGTAGCATGCTCTTATTCTGGATAGAAATCTCAAGTAATTTGCAATTGTATGTTTAGTGTTGTTTGCACTGAAGATTAAACCTTCAACCTCCAGAAGAGTGTAACTTACGACTGAATTTTACTAAGTACTTTACTCACTGATTGAGATTGTCAGACTGACTTCCTCATCTTGGTTGTTATCGTCACAACGTTTTGGCCGTTTTGCCCTCCGGCCTTCATCAGGTGTTTTGTATCAAACTGGGGAACCGTTTGTTAGGAGTCTCGAACCCAACCCTTTATTATTAATACAGACAATTACTGTACTCACTATACCATACGTCCTTAAAGACAATTCCATTATGAATTTTGGGAGCCTTGAACCTATTATCACTTTAATTATTAGGCCTATGACAACAGCATATTCTTCTCATTATATTGATTCTCAGCTATATATCGATTGATATCTTATATGTTTTTTATGTAGAGTGATGTGGTTCTCGGTTAATTGTGTCTGTGTCAGATATATACTCGAGAGTAAAAAGTAATGTAAATAATTTGCTGTTGTCCTAGCCTTATTTATTATCATTTTTATTATTATTATCACTTCTATTATCATCATTTGTATCATCATCATTATCACTTTTATCATCATCATTATCAGTTCTATTATCATCGTTAACATCATCAGCAGCAACAAATTTTCAGATAAAATAAAAATGATTTTTTGAAAGAAAAAATACAAATTCAGTTTTTATCATGTGAATTCGGTTTTCTATCCAAGTTTAATGTAAATAGAAAAAAAAAAAATTGCTGCACATATAATGTTTAACCAGGCATGTCAAACATACAGGACGTAAGCTGCATGCGGTCCTTTGCAAACAGATTTGTGGCACCCCCCCACATAAAAGATACTGTATTTTGTCATTCAACAACCAAAGTTATAGTTTTTTATATCTTCCTTTTAAACAAGGTACAAAAAAGAATTTCTAGCCTATTTAGGTCCCACACTATCTGCCAAGTTCCTGTTTCTGTTGCATCACCTCAGTGTTACATCCCTATATTTGTTTTACATATGCTTCCACGGAATGTGTCTCAATGAACTTATTGCACTTATACCCCCTCAGCATAAACACCTCGACTTTTGTACTCTAATGTAACGTGCCTGTTAATTCTCTTAAACATTGCCGTTACATTTTAACACTCAAACCCAACACGTTGTGTCTGGGGCAGTCGCAAGGAAACAAACAAAGGAAGCTCGACTCAGCTTTTTTTTTTTTCCAAATTTTAACAAAAGGCATTTATTTCCGGTACTTTCTAACAACTCATTCCATATTGTTTTAAAAGTTCACCATCCAATGTGCAGAAATTTAAATGTAATATGAACAAACATTTTGTTGCACACCTTCACCCCCATACATGCAGATTTTCTCCTTATAAACCTAGCCCCTATCACAGTAGCCCCCTAATACTTCAGTTGCAAGATTACTTATTTAAAGTTAACAAAAGTATAAAAGATTTTAAAAAATCTTAAACCGTACATCTTTCACTGAAAAACGGCATACTTTTTTTTTCAGAACATTTCTTTCACTTAAAAATCATATATCATATTTTATCCACTTTAAAAATTTATTGTAGTTTTGTACAAATTTTTTGTCATTGTAAAATTCGTTTAGTTTTCTTTTGTTAAACTATTTTGTTTTGCTTTGCATTTGTGCAAATCCTATAAAAAAATCATCTGTTTACACATTCTATGTTTGAAATTTGGAAAACAAAATCACTCTTCTTCAATTTTTATTAAACAGCTTCCTTTAGTAGCATGCGGCCTTCATAAAAATAAAAATAACCCCACGTAGCTCTCAAGAACTTGACATTTGATATGCCTGGTATGGGTTTGGTATGTTTCAGCACCGTCAATTTGGCATCAAATTAGTGCTTCATTGGTCTAAAGATTCTTTTTTTTTTTTTTAAATTAAATTCAGTAAACGAAGATGTTTTTTGTCCTCCAATTTATCAGAGAGGGACCTATGTTTTCAGTGGCGTCTTGCTTCTGTGCGTCCATTAGTCCAGATGATTGCCAGGTAACCGTCCATTAGTTTTTCCTGAAATTTTGCCACAAATTATATTTTATTAAATAGATGTGCACAGTAAAAAAAAAAAAAAAAATTTGCAAAAATTACCGGTGCGTCCTCAGGGGCTCAAAAGAGGTAAAAAATGATCCAAAACATGCCTTTTTGGAACTTTTTTTCATATTGCTCAAAAACTTGATATGTATGTCTATATAGTAGTTTTCCATGGTGCTGAATTCAAATATGCATGTCTTAAAACATTAAATGGCACCGTTTGTCCATTTTCACTGGGATTCGGCATTCCCAGTAGCTCAAAAGGGGTCACAAATGCTCCAAAATTGCAAAAACTGACACTTTTTATCCCTTAATTTTTGCCCCATCCATTAAATTTTTCTGAAGCAAAAATGTGAAGTCAACATTGGTCCTTCACACTTTTCACATTCATCATTTCTTCATTATTTTTTGTGGCGTCATCTCACATGTAGCATCAGAGGGGGGGCACACGCACGCATGGCTTGTTTTCTTTGAATAGAATTGAAATAAAAATTATTAAAAGAAAAAAAATTTAATTTGATTCAAGAAAAAAGAACTTAAAAATAATCCTGTTTATTTAAAACACAATACAAAAGCAAACAACACTCAGTCGTCAACGAGATTATATTTTCGTATTGTTTTTATTAATTTGAAAAAAAAAAGAATTAAAAATATTTTTAAGTTTTTAATCCTTAAAAAATTAATAAGAAAAAAAATTAACCAGAAAGAGTTGTTGCAAAAAAATAATTTTTTAATAAATGATATATTTTCACACTGTTTTTCTTCATTAAAAATAAAAAAGTTATGAAATCTTTATATATACGAGAATATTTATACATAAAAATATATATATATATATATATATATACTCAAAGAATATAGATACGCAAGAATATATGTACACTAGAATTAGGGGTAGGCTATAGAAACAAAATTTTCGAATAAATGCCAAAAGTGGCTTATTACCTTCATTTATATGTAAATAGATGGGAACAAGTGATTTTTTTCAAAACGGGTCAAAATTGGAGGGTCGCTGGCCCCAAACGTGATTTGACCGCGTCAACGCATGAAAATGGCCCAAATTTCGCCCCCGAACACACTTAATCATTTATTGAAAGCCACAGGGTGCATTTTTTGACTATAAATGCATTTGTATCATTAAATCTAACATTCCCATTGGCTATCCCACAAGTATAGGGCTTTTTAGGGTATATACGAGAATATTTATACATGAGAATATATATACATAAAAATATATATATATATGCATATATTTATACTCAAAGAATATAGATACGCAAGAATATATGTACACTAGAATATATATATACACAAGAATATATATACGAGGGGTATGCAATAAGTAATGCCCCTTACCCACTTCCAGTTGTCTGATCTAGCTGAAATTTCGCATGTGCAATGATTTATATCTCTACGGGTTATGTGGCAAATTACAGCTCTGAACTAATTGTGGTGTCTGTTTTACAGGTGTTTGAACTGAGTCAGGTGTGAAATGGAGCCTGTTGAATGTTGAGCAGTGATCCAGTTTTTGTATTTGAAAGGACGCACACCACAGGAGACTTTTGATGAAATGAAAGAAACTTATGGTGATAATGCCCCATCATATGACCTTGTAAAACGCTGGAATCGTGAATTCAAACATGGGCGGAAGTCTGTGGAAACAGCTCCCAGATCTGGTCCCCCCCTCCTTCTGCCGTCAAGTTGAGGCTGCCATTTTGGAAGATCGGTGCATTACTATTCGCCAATTTAAAAAAAAAGAATTAAAAATATTTTTAAGTTTTTAATCTTAAAAAAATTAATAAGAAAAAAAGTTTTTGCAAAAACATGATTTTTCTTAAAAACACTTAAAGTGATATATTTTCATATTGTTTTTAATTTAAAAAAAAAAAAAAAACTTATAAAATCTTTATAAAAATGTGACTCACATGGTTGATGCCGAATCGTCCCTCCACCGAAACACCTCATTCCTGCCTGGTGTAAACTCTTTATAATCATACAGCCTCATATCTTGTTAGGATCTGCTTAATATGAAGATTTAGCATTTTCGTCATTTTTTTTTTGTGATAAAATTACTTTTTTCTTTATAGGTTTTGAGGTAAAAAGGTGTGCCGAGAATGGTGGCGATGTCATCTACCATACTTATGCAGAAATGGAAGAAGCTTTTCTCAAAGAAGTAAGTCTTTTGCTAACCAGACTATCAGCAAAATTCGATCCCTTCACTGTAGAGCTCCCCAGATGTGGACAAAACTTTTTACTCTAATAGCTTCTTAACTCGGACCACTTGTCTTTGGAATTCCCACCCTGCTCCCACCGACTATAACAATTTGCAGAAATTTAAATGTAATGTAAACAAACATCTTGCTGCACAACTCTCCACTTCTAAACCACCTGATCATAGTAGGACCTTAAATCTCAGTAGAAAATATGCCTTATATGGAATAAACGAAAGTAATAAAATTTTTTTAAAAATGGGTTCTTGTCCAGAATTGCCCCAAATAAAAATTTTTTGAATTTGTATGATGTACGTATTTGTGACGAAACGAAAATATCATATTCCAAAAATCACATAAATTGGTTGAGTAGTTTTATTTTTAAACATGAAAACCAAATTTTATGAGCAGCCAAGGAGTAACTTTCACTCTCCATTTTAGGAAAAAAATCTTTAATAAATAACTAAATAAAGGGAGATGACTCAATAATAATTCATACTTAACTAGATTTTCTTATAATGCCTATAAAATCCTATTAATCGTTTAAAAATTATTTTCTTTATAAAAATAAAGCTATTTGATCAATTAATATAATTTTTGGAATATGATGTTTTTGGCTCATCATAGGCACGTGCATCAAAAAGATTTTTATTATTTTTATTTTTTTTAATGTAGGAGGAATTCTGGACAAGAACCAAAAGATTTTCATATTTTTGAAAATCATTCTATCTTTTTATTGTAAAATTATCACAGAAAAAACTTGGTTAATCAAATCAAATTACGTGTAGATTTCGTACTAATGTCATGGAATAAACTCTAGAAAATATGCGATTTTGAACACAATCGTCTTCTTGTATAAGAATCTGATATATACTAAGATTGCGTACTGTTGCCTCATCTGGAGAGGTGCCACTTGGATTACTCTTTCTCACCTTGTACTTATATTTCAGCATTTACTCTGTGTTATATAGTAGGGTTCTGCATAACATGGAGCGGGTATATATTATGTATGTGTGTCTAAATCCGTATATCATCTATTGGTAAAAATGTTCTTCTAATGAATGTGTGTATACAGAGTGTATATATTAGTGTTAGGATGATTAATCAGTATCAGAATCAGAAAAATTTGAACCTATTTTCCGATGTCAAGACTGATTCCTTTAATTATCTTTTTTTATTTGATTTTGGTTTAAGAAACGTCTTCCACTGCTTGTAGTAATAATAAAATAATAAATGTTTATTGATTTTAAACTTCCAGTAAGACTTAAGTCTCTAGGTCACCCTCTCACAAGTGTGTTTTTACGTTTGAGAAAATACATGCACATTTAAGATGTGTTTTTATGGTAATCGGGACAAAATAACGCTTTTATAGTTAAACATTAAGAGATTTCTAAAGAATCGGAATCAGTAATTGTATCAGAATCGGGAAAAATATTGGAATTGTCCCATCACTAGTATATATGTGTGTATATATGTGTCACAGTTTCACGCTTCTGTATGGGTGTGAGACCTGAACTATATACCAAAGTGATCTCATTAAACTCGAAAAATTTCACCAACAAAAACTTTGAGCTATACTGAACATCAAATGGCATGACTATGTAACACAAGCGTTCGTGAGAGAGCAAACAGCTTCAGTATTGAGGCCACCACCATGAGGCACAGACTCCGTTGGTTGGGGCATATCCTCAGAATGGATGAAAACAGACTCCCTCGACAAACCCTGTACTCAGAGCTAGCCACAGGAAAAAGACCTATCAGCCACCCTCTACTGCGATATAAGGACCAACTCAAATCCACCCTAAAAAAACACTGGATTTGATCTTCACATCTGGGAAACATCTCAGGATCGGTGCCTGTGGCACCAATCCATCATACATGGTACCAAAGGATACGAGGCAGAAAGAAGAAGACTGGTGGAGATCAAGAGGCAGGACAGAAAAAAATGTGCTGAACAACAACGCCCCCTGCCAAGTATTGCTTGCCTTTTCTGCCCACACAAATTCCACGCTCAGATTGGTCTGAGAAGCCATCTACGATCCAAACACTGAGGGAAGAGGAAACTGAAATTCTCGGATACGAGAAATCGGCCGCCGCTGATGTGTCACAGTCATTTCTATGATGTGTGTATGTACATTTGTTCGTCTAATCTAGTTCTAACATTCGTTGAATTGATGCGTGTATAACACTTACAACAGTATTGATATATTAACAGAGATAGTTTAACAACGGACGTGTAACATTTACAACAGGAAGAGACAAATAACAGTTCTCCAGGATTTTAACATCGGATCAATGGAGAAAAATACCTGGTTCGTCTTTGGTCTTGTTTGATGGAAAGTTGCAAACAAGATTCATCCCAAAGAATCAACAAATCTCAGGTTTTCTTTTCAGCAACTTTATTACAGATGTTTCCCCGGTGGAAAGGTGCAATGCTGGTTCTAGACTGACGCCACTTCTGATCTCCTCTACTGGGAGTCATCACGATCTGGAGACCATCTCTTTCGCCCTCTGGCTACTGACTCTGTCTGCTCCCTCTCACTCCTGACTCTAACGATGATACATGCCTTTCACGCACTACCTTAAGTGCAAATCACTTTAAGTGACCTCTGCATAAGACTACATCAGACTCTAGACCTATTTTTAAATTATTGTTTGTTTTCTAACGTTCTTTCTTATTAGATATCTTAACACAAATAATTTTATCTGTAAATATTTTTGTGATGATAGCATTCTTTCTGACATTTATCTTTACAAATATCAATAACGATCATAATAATCCTCGACCAGTACACCTTTCGGCATTGCCTGGTCAATATCTAACACTTGCAGTGGTTGATCAAGTTCCATCTAGAGAATTTACCAAACAATATTATAAATTGCTATAGTGGAAGATAGCTTGACAGAAAAATATTCTAACTGAAATTCATTATATATTTTTTTTGGTTTATTTGAAGATATTTTGAATGTTTTTTTTTCTTCTTTTTCATTGCCTTAGACTATGTTTTGACCTGAATTAGTAACAGAATTTTATTTGTTTCCTAGGAACTGCATCCTGGAGATTTGAAAGCTGCTATGGAGGTTTACCTCAATATATTGCTGGATCCAATCCGGAAAGAATTTGACACTCCTAAGAATAAAAAACTAACAGCATCCGCCTATCCTCCAGTTAAGAGTATGTTAATAAATATTTTACGAATCATTCTGTAAATACTTGGATCAAGATTTTTGATCAAGATAGGTAAATCTGGAAGTCTATTCCTAAAAGCTGTCCAACACATGCCAGCATGTAAAAGAGATGTTAAACCGAATATGATGATCAAAAATCAATCTTTCTTTCTTACCAAATCTTTTTTGGGGGTTCATACATTAGATCCATTGCTCTTTCTGCTTCTTGTATAGCAGGTTCCCTCTATCGCTCTGAACACCTTTGAACACCGAAAACTATTCTCTATTTCTACAGATCTACTATCAGACTATATATGGAGTACTGTTATTTGGGCCGGTGAATCTTTGTACAATTTCATGATTTTTTATAAAGTGCAAAAACATTTGATTGGCTCCACTGTTTTTTCTTCTACTCTGCAACTTCTATCTCAAAGATGTGATGTTGCTAGTATCAGTCTTTTGTATAAATACGATTATGGCACGTGTTCTCCAGAATTTTCTGATCTATTCCCTACTTCTATTGTCCCTGCTTGTTTGACATGTTAATCTAGGTGTCTTTAATTCCCTGTTTTAGTACCTCATTGTAATACAGCTTTCTATTCAAGTAGATTCTTTCTTAGAACTGCAGGTTTGTGGACTCTCTTTATGCTGAATGTTTTCCCCTTACTTTTAACCTTGATATTTACAAGACTAAGGCTAATAGGCCTCTACTGTCATTGTGATAATTATCTTTCATTCTTATTAGCTCCTTATATTAAGTGACTTCATGCCTTGTCTGGAGCAATTTCCATAAAAAAAACATTAAATAAAAATCCCTTTGTAATTACATTGATAAAAGTTAAGTTTTTAAATATTTTGATTAGGGATCTGTTTTTAAATATTTCGATTAGGGATCAATTTTTAAATATTTCGATTAGGGATCAGTTTTTACATATTTTGATTAGGGATCAGTTTTTAAATATCTTGATTAGGGATCAGTTTTTAAATATCTTGATTAGGGATCAGTTTTTAAATATCTTGATTAGGGATCGGATTTTACATATCTTGATTAGGGATCGGATTTTACATATCTTGATTAGGGATCGGATTTTACATATCTTCATTAGGGATCAGTTTTTACATATCTTGATTAGGGATCAGTTTTTAAATATTTTGATGGGGATCATTTTTTTTAGTATTTGATAAGGGATCAGTTTTTTTCAGTATTTTGATTAGGGTTCAATTTTTTTTAGTATTTTGATTGGGGATCAGTTTTTTTAATCATTTTCATTAGAGATCAGGGTTTTTTTTATTATTTTCGTTAAGGATCAATTTTTGTAAATATTTTGATTAGGGATTATTTTTTAAATATTTTGATGGGATCATTTTTTAAATATTTGGGTTAGGGATCAGTTTTTAAATGTTTTGGTCAGGGATCAGTTTTTAAATGTTTTGGTCAGGGATCAGTTTTTAAATATCTTGATGGGGATCGGTTTTTACATATTTTGATTAGGGATCAGTTTTTTAATATTTTGATGAGGGATCAGTTTTTTAATACGTTGATGGGAGGGGTCAGTTTTTAAATAATTTGGTCAGGAATTATATGTATTTTAAGAAGAAATTCAACTTATTTTAAATAGTTGATTATTAATTATGCTGCAAATATAGAAATAAAAAATATTACTTGAGAGCATTTCATGTCTTTACCAATGTTATGGGCAATAGGATTTATGTAATAAAAAGATTTTTTTTCCCCCAAATGGAGATGTTTTTTTAGTTGATGAAATAATTCTGTTTATTTAAACAAATTTAAATATTTTTTGTTAAACTTTACAGAAGCAACAGTTGGAGAAGAAATTACGCCAGCCCGTCTTGATTTACGTGTGGGAAAAATATTATCCGTCGAAAAGGTAAACTCAGAAATATGTTAACATTGTCTCCTTGCCCTTTTGACTGGAATCAAAGAATACTATCTTTTCTGTCCTTGCTTGTTGAAAGAGAAATCCTTCTAGACTGAGTCAGTTTTTATTTATTTATTTTTTTTTTTTGTCCTAATTCAAAGTGCTTCTTTTTTGTTGAGATGAATTTTTCCCACATTAGATGTGATCTTGTGTGTAACTCTGCCCTTGTGGGAGAGCATATAAATAACTTATAAAAAAAGGTGCTTTCATATTATAATAACAAAAAAAAAATATTGAGTTTCAAGTAAAAACTAGTGGTGCCTACATGATTGTCATGTCGCAAACAGTAACATTCCCAAAAATTATGGAAAACAATAAGATAGGAAAATAATCTAAATATACAAAAGCGAAAATGTGTGTATGTATGTGTGTTTGTATGTCTCGCAAAAACTTTCAACACTGGTCACAGATTTTTGCCAGATAGGTATCATTTTAAAGTTCCAACCTTCGCCCGACAAATATCGAAAAATTGGCCAAAAAACATTAATTCCTTCACCCTAAAATCATCAGTTTTGTACAGGGAGGGGTGCCGAAAAAATCGTCCCCTTATTTTCTCTGCTCCTGTTACTACAACAATGACGTCATGTTTGATCTAGAAAACGTTTGCGTTAGTTTCAACCACCTGAAAGTGTTTTTAAAGGTTTAATTTTATCCGTTATTAAGTGTATGTCTCTTTGGCGTAGGGGTAACGTGTTGGGCATTTTTTTTCTGCCTTAGCCTCGAAGTTTCGCGTTCGAGCTAGTCTTTCTACCTAAACTTTTTTTCCTCTTTTACACATTTTTTTTTTATGTTTGTTTGCTGTTTTGCTTTGTATTAGTGTTTTCAATTTTTCTTAACATCGTGTTTTTTTTTATAATATTAAAACAGGGTCACCTTCTCCTACATACATCCCCTCGCCAAACACCCGGGCAACGCAGGGTACCCCCGCTAGTTATTAATAAAAAACAGTTTTCAATAAAGTTTAGATGAGGAATAAAATTTGTCCGACATTTTAAATTATGTTCATTACGTGATGTAAGCAACAGAACGTAATTATCTCCCCTGTCACCTTATCTCTTTTTCTTTTTTTAGTATAAGTGATTTTGCTTCATTTTAACAATTTCTTTTTTCATTAATAATTATTTTTCCACCTACATAATTTTTGGATATGTTATTATTTAAGACCTGATAATTGTGTAGGTACCATTTGTTTCACTTAAAATTTTATATTTTTCATAATTATAATATAAAAGCACCAAAAAGGATTTTTTGATGAAATTTCAACTTTCAGGAATTATCTTTTTCTTCCATTTTTATTTACTAAAAATAAGGCACTTACATAATATGGGTCACAGATAAAAATCACATTTGTAGTAAAAATGCTTCATCAGGCAAAAAGTAAGTAGCAGGAAAAATGATCATGTATAAATAAAATTCAATTTCATTGTAACTTGCAGTTTTATCACATTATCTGATTTTGAAGATTTATCTGAAAACAGGGGAGATAATGCAGTTTGCCATTTCACTAATTTTCAGAATAATTTTTACAAAAACTTCCCCATGTTAATGACATTAGAAATAATAACGTTACCATTTTTACAGCCATTCTTGACATGGGGGGAATAAAGTAATGGGGGTCATGTTATGACCTCACAAGAGTTACCTCCACTGTTTCAGGTAAATGTTAAGTACAAGCCATAGTGACTCATACAAAATACGATAAAATTGAATTTTACTTTTAATTCGATTTTTCAATAATTTTTTTTTTAATTTTTGTTGAGGGTACTTATATTTTACCAATATGTAAGTATATCGAAGAATTTTTCTTTGAAACGAGATTTTCCTTTGTGCTACCCCCTACTGTCTATAAAAAAAAATAATCATAAATTTAAAAGCATAGCATAAAGATATAGTGCTTTTAAGAGAGGTGGTTTCATTTACTTCATAATATATATATGACTTCATGTACTTTAGAGGAGATATATAAGGAAAAATAAGTTTCATAAAGGTAATTATGAAACACTAGTTAAACAAGTCTATGTCAGGTTTCTTAAAATTTTTCTCCTCTCCAAATCAACTTGACTAAAAAACATTTTGATACTTATGCGCATAAGCCTGAAGAGTCCTAGAGTGGATGTATGTATGTATATATATATATATATATATATATATATATATATATATATATATATAGTAAGTTATAAAATATATATGGCAATTAAGCTACACTGAATATTCCGCATTTCATCCACTCTAGGATTCTTCAGGCTTATGCGCATAAGCCTGAAGAGTCCTAGAGTGGATGAAACGCGGAATATTCAGTGTAGCTTAATCGCCATATATATTTTATAACTTACTAACTAGCCTTACCTACGTATTGAGCACTTTTGAAGTAAATACTTAAAGTTTACGCATAAATTTGTACTTTTGTATATTAATTTTATGTGAGTAAATGAAGTAGTTATATATATATATATATATATATATATATATATATATATATGATTCCAAGGTTATGAGGGTATTTTGGAGCATGAAAATGATGTTCTTTTTATATTTAATATTTTATTTTTATATTTCAAGCGGTCCTCCGTTCTTGTTCACAAAAAAGTATTGAAATGAAAATAAAGACGTTGAAAAAAATTGAAATTTGTATTTTGGACAGCGTTCATTTCTGGCAACAATATTTGAAAGAGTTCACATGAATTATTTTTACCTTTTGTGAAAGAAGAATGTTGTTTGATTTATTTTTAAAAAAATTTTTGCAATGCATTAATGTTCATTTCAACCGGCAAAAAAAAAAAAAGATGCAATTGATTTCAATATGTATAATAAATGATTAAAAACTGAAAGAAATGTGTAAAAATAATAATATTAATAGTTCTCATAGTAATAATAGTAATAGTTGAAACAAAAATAATAGTAAATAAATATAGTAAAGTAATAATAACAATGGTTATAGTTATAATAATAATATGATATTGCTAATATTATTGCTCCTATTTACTTGTCTCCCCACAAGGCATATATATATATATATATATATATATATATATATATATATATATATATATATATATATATATAAAAAGATGTTATGTTTTCATTTTAATAAATAACCTATATTATTATTTTCTCTGCATTAAAATGGATACAAATAATAAATTCTTGTGCATACATGTTTATAATATTTTACAGCATCCTGATGCCGATAGTCTGTACATTGAAAAGGTTGACCTTGGAGAGCCTTCACCTCGGACAGTGGTCAGTGGTTTAGCTGGTCTGGTTCCAATGGAAGAACTTGATGGTCGGATGGGGGTGTTTCTTTGTAACCTGAAACCCCAAAAAATGCGAGGAGTGGAATCTCAGGCTATGCTCATGTGTGCTTCTATGTAAGTTATTTAACATTTATTGCAAGTTATTACCTACATTTAACATTTCAGAAAATATGTTTACTTTGTTATAACTGTTTTCTATCAATTTATCTGATTTCTGATTCTTTCTTTCTTAAAAATCTCTTTATATAAAAGCCAAAATGTGTGTTTGTGTGTGTGCATTTTTTCTGTATGCCCGCCAAAGGCTTTTTTCCGACTGCTTCTTGGCTTGCTCGCTCATTCTTATAACTTTTTATATTCTACCGAGATCATAATATCCAACACTTACGAAATGACATCATAAATTTCTTTTATTTCGGCTACTTTTATCTTGCAACAAAATTTGCGCTCTGAATTCGTTTTCTCGGCTCCTGCTCCTGCATGAGATTTAACTTAGAAAACCACCTTCGCTTTTAAATGCTTATTTTCCACTGTTTTTAAAGTCCCTGGCTTAGTGGCGTCATGCTATGTCTCAAGGCTTCAGGTTCGAGCCTACCTACCTCCCAAAACTTTTTCGCTGTTTTTTTTTTTTGTTCTTTTTTTTAATATTTAACGCGAGCAATTTGTTTTCGAGCCTACCTTCCTACCAAAACTTTATTTCTTTTTTGATCTACCCCCGCCCCCAACACACACACCCACCTACAAACACCCGGGCAACACCGGGTACCCCCGCTAGTCTATTATATAAACGGCAGTTGTATGTGTGTGTGTGTGTGTGTGTGTATGAACATCAGGCTATAATTTCAAAATCTACTGAACCTGCAAAGATTATATTTTTTTAAATCGTTGTTGCTAGGGATGTATGATGTCTAACATTCAGAAAAACAATATTTACTCTTTGTGGATCAACTGGTCCCAGTCGTGGGGAGCCGGGTTTAAGTTTTTTTTTTTTTTTTGCTGCAGTTTCAATGTAATTATGTACTAATTTGGCAAAAATTGCAGAGTTATTCTTTGAAAACTTCCATAAACAACATCATTTATCTCCAATTTATGGTGAAGGCAGGGAGGGTGATAAACTCTATCAGGTTTGATATAGAACTGCTCTGGATGCCTTAATTTTAGTTGGGTGTTTTCAGTAGTAGTAATTACCATTAAAATATATGGCATAATCATGTTGGGACATCAGTTCCTGCCAGATCACTGAAGTTAAGCAACAAATGAACCTTGCCAGTACCAGATGAGTGACCATTTGGGAAAACTAGGTGCTGTATGTACTCTCCACTTATCTGGGCATTGTTTCCAGTCTTCTTGATCTTATATACTTGTACCTATTTACTATGCCTCCCCACGGGACAGAGTTAGACACCAGGATCGTTTTTTAACGTGGAGAAAAGGTACAAAAATAAAAATTGTCTCAGTCGTGAAGGATTTCTCCTCCACCAAAAGAGAACAAGAAATGGAAGTGCAGCATCTGAAGAACAGATACTACACTTTGATCTTGTCCCGAAGGCCAAGAAATTAAATACGGTGCCGACTCAGGAAAGTTATAGTTGGAGATATGCAACTCTTGCCACAAAAATTTCCTGTGCAGGCACCCTTCAATGGATATCCATAGTTTGTCAAGACGTTTTTCATCACTATTACACACACTATTTAATTTCTATTTAATCTATTGGCACTTGTACAGTTTAATCAAGACATTAAAAAAATGAAAATATCGAAAAAAGCTTATATTGTACATATCCGTTTTGGACTGAAGATCTCCAGAAAAAAATTTCACTTAATTCAATCGAGTAGTTTTTTTTTTTTTTTTACAGTGGAAAAACACATTTTTATGAGAGCACGTTGAAGTCGGCCATCTTGGAATCTTTTGAACACGCCACGGGGAGATAACTCCATGTAAAGCGCCGATACTCCCTCCCCATCTTTAATCCTAGCTTTTCTTCCTAAAAATCGAGCCTTTTGCTTGATATCATGACAAATAGTTTTTTCGCTGTAAAAAAGAAACTACTTGATGAAATTAAGTTAAATTTTTTTCGGAGGACTTCATTCCATAACAGATATGTACAATATAACCTTTTTTTCGATATTTTCATTTTTTAATGTCCTTATTAAAATGTACAAGTACCAATCTATTATATAAAATAATAACATTTAAGTTGACAGATTCAATTTTGAATCTGACTAACCAGATTTCATTTATTTATTATTGTTTGCTACAATTTGTTTTTACATCTACTCTTATTACTATATTACTTACCATATTTATTAACTATTTCTTAATGAATCATCATAAGGAAAAAATTAGCTAAGGGAAATAACTGTTATACTTTTAGAAGAGTTATCGTTCTTTGCCTTTATTTATCCATTTATTCCTACGTACATCTTGCTTTATTCTTATTACATCAAAACCGGGTAGATTTTTACTTTAGATACTGGACATAACAAAAAAGGTATACAAATATTTACAAAAGAAATTTGAACTTATTGGATCTTATGCAGTGCTGGTTTATTGCAACTTATATATACTAGCAGGCCGCCCAGCGTTGCCCGGTCATAAAATACGCTTAAATATTATATTTTTATTAATACAGAAACTGAGACGTGCATGCAAGTATTATGTTTGTTCTAAACAGTTCACTTTTTGTAACTAAAAAAAAATGCTCAAGCTGCAATCGAAACAAAACCTAAAGACGGTGAGTTAAGTACGATAACCATTGAAGCAGATTGACGTAATCTTTACAAAGTGTTTTCCAACCTATTTAACTTTAACATAAATAAACTGTCATGTTTCACAGCCCCGCATGCGCATTCGTGAAACAGTTGACAAACAGATAAAAATCCAATCATCCCCACATACCAATTTTTTTCAATTTTGACCCCTTAGTTGCCCTATTTTCCAGATGAAAACAGATTAAAAGTTTTCCACATGTCTGAATGCCCTTTGTACCAAATTTAAAGACTGTAGATCAAAAATTTGTTGAGTATATAAGTTGAGAAGTGTACTCACACACACATTCTCAAATTTATTCATATATATATATATATATATATATATATATATATATATATATATATATATAATATAATCTGAGGTTATTGTTTTCCAGAGATTAATAGCCAATAATATTTAACAAGGTTAATAAAAGAGGGTTCAATACCAAAGTTGAGCAAGCTATACTTTTTATTTGTTTTTACATAAGCAGTAATATATTGCTACAAGAGTGTATATACAGGGTGACCCAAATAAACGAGCCCCAACTCTAATTAGGCTCCGTTTCTTAGTGTTTTGTCCGAATGAAATGAAACTTTGGTCATAACTAGTTTATTATCTTCAAAACATCACATCAAAACACTAGGGTCTTTGGCCTTTTTTTCTCTGTTGACTGTAAATGCTCAGAAAAACAATTGAATGCCCTCTGTTTTTGGGGGGGGTCACCCTATATATATATATATATATATATATATATATATATATATATATATATATATGCAATAGAAAAATGTGAGCATGAAAAGTAATATGATTAAACTTAAACATGGAAAAGTAAAGAACTAGTTGTTAAAATTGGAAAAGAAAAGGGACAAGATATTCTAGTAAAAAATATAATAAATTTATAACTTAAAATATTGCAGCATTAAGAATTGATTATATAATGTTATAAATTGAATTTTTTTTTAATTCTTAATGCTGAAATATTTTAAGTTATGAATTTATTATATTTTTTACTAGACTATCTTCTCCTTTACTTTTCCATGTTGAAGCTTAATCATATTACTTTTCATGCTCGCATTTTTCTATTGTAATCCATGATTTTTCCAGGCATAAATTCACTTGCTCTTTGTTTAATTTCAGTCTTATTTTTTCCCCCATAAACACATATGTAATAATAATGTACAACACTCGTCTGCTTTCAATAAAATCCCCCAATTATCTCCCTTTCATGCTTTCATTCTCTCTGTTTCACTTGTTACTTCTCGTTTCGCAACAGCAGTGAATTAGTAGCAACAGTAGTAGCTGAAGCGATGTGGTTGCTATAGAAACTAGTCATAAAAAGCGTTGTTCACCTCCTTACATATTTTTATGATTTTGAACACCAGATAATTCATAATTTTTGTTTTACTGAATGAAAACTGAAAAACAATTTTTCACAATATTGCTGAGAAAGTGTACTACTTAATAATTGTTTAAAATTTGGTCGAAAAATGAGTGAGCTGTAAAGCTTTAAAGCAGGTCTATATGACTAAAACTGCCACTTAACTATATATTCAAACACTACCGTGTTTGAATGATATATACATACACTTTGGGGATTAGAACAAGAGTCTAAAGAGCACAGTATATTTTAATGTATTAGTGCATTCAATAATACATTAAAATAAAAGAAAACAGTGCTTGTTGTAATGTAGATATATAATAAGCTCGATAGGTATAGATATCCTAGAGCTATTTTAATATTAAGATAATTGATAATTTATAATTAAAATGAAAAATTAAAAATCAATTTCATAAGGAAGAACAAACAAAATTTTGTTTGTTCTTCCTTAATATATATATATAACAAACAAAAGGTCGTATTAAGATTATAATAAATCTTAATATATCTTTTTATCAGTAATCTGGTCTTATTTTGTATTCCTTATTCCATTTTTATGGCATGCTGTAAAAGAGCCGCTGATGCTGGCGGCAGCAGCAGTTAACAGTTAACATATGCAAATGACATCATAGCCGAGATGAGAAATCACATGTGGCCGGAGAAGCAAAAATAAAAGTTTTCTGTTACAAATTAAAACAGCGAGTTGAATTTCTTTCCTTTTTTCCATTTCCCTGTGATGAAGTCTAAATGCTTACAGCAACGTTACAATACTTTTGGTTTTCTTTCTGAAAAAGAAAGGTACTTCTCAAATTTGTCAAAGACATTTTGCCAACCCGGTTACATTAAACAGTAATTCCATATTTACTGATTTATATATGTGAAATGTTTTTAAAAATAAATAGATATACAAAGATATATAGTCTAAATATGACCTATGCTCATTTGTCTGTTTTTGTTCATATGTCATGTCACTTCTAACAGCTTTCTTATATACAGTTACATATTTATTTACCAGCAATGCTTCAAGCAAGCTATCTTTCCATTATATATATATATATATATATATATATATACACACACACACACGTTTTATTTGGTTTACATGAGCATTAAAAAAGAAAGGAAGGAAAAGATGGGAAGAGCTTCACATTTTTTCCTTCCTTATTTTTTTCCTCTATGGGTTTTCCTCTGTTTCTTTTTTCTGTTTCAATACAAACCTTAATCCTCACCCCTTCTTTCCCGTCTTCTTCACATATATTAAAGACCATTTCTTATTCTTAATGACATGTCATGTGACCGCCTGATAAATATTTTTTGTGATCACTGAATCCCTGAATAGTTTTCATTATGGACTAAGCTTTTGTATAAGCAATATCACCTGAAGAGGTCTTTATCTTGCTCTACATCGGTATTGAGCACCCTTTTATTAACCTCATTAATACTTCACTGGTTACTTTACCTATGGAAAATATTAATCTGGAATTATATATATATTGATTTTGTGGACTAGTCTCTTCTGTGGAAAGCAATCATTTATTAAGTCCCCTGATGAGGACTTCTGGTTTTAATTTACCATTTATCCGAAAGATTAACATGTCCAGTGTCGCAGCCATGTAAATTTCTTTATATTAATAAAAATATATCTTGCTCCTCTTTTATTGAGCACTCTTAATAACCTTGTTAAATTCATTAGTTATCACTCTTGAATACCTTTAACCTGGTATATATATTAAACTCTTGTTCCTCGTCATTTTAATTATCAAATTTCAATGTATGAAGTTATATTGTCAATGTCAAATAATTATCAAATTATTGTGTTTTTAGTGACGAACCCCGTCAAGTGGAACCTTTATCACCACCGGAAGGTTCCTCTGTGGGAAACGTTGTTTTTATTGAAGGTTATGAAGGTAACCCTGACGATGAACTCAAACCCAAGAAAAAAATCTGGGAAAAATTACAGGTGAGTTGACTATTTTTGTTTCTATATTTTGTTGTCACTGAAAGTGTTCTTAATTCTAACACGACTTTGAACAAGCAATAAACACAAATGTTCAAAGCTTGTTCAAGCAATGTATAGTAATTTAGTAAAGTGGTATCAGAATTAACAACACATTTAGTGAGTTTGAATATTAAGGTAGGAGTACATCAGGGTTCTGTACTCAGTCCATTGCTCTTCATTTGTGTCTTAGAAGCATTTTCCAGAGAGTTTTGTACAGTTTATGCATTTTTGAGATGAGGATTGGTTATTCATATTATTTGAATTCTTCGGACTATTGTTCTCATATTACGTGTTATTTTCGCAACGTTTCGATCGATCTAACCTCCAACCTTCTTCAGGTGTATCTTGTTGAACTCAGGACTATTTCTATCGAACTCATGAAATTGAACGGAATTTTGATCGGAACCCTTTGTTTATTTCATGAGGTTAGCGTGCTATAGTTGCATCAGTCATCACTGGATAGAGGTCCTAAATAATTTGCAATTGTATTTTTTTGGTTGCCCACACTTAGAATATAAATAATAGATAATATATACAGTAATAAGTAAACAATATGATATATATATATATATATATATATATATTCTAGTGGAACCGGTGGAAATTCCACAGCGGACTCTTTCATATGTAATATATTGATGTTGGCATTCTGTAATTGTTCAGCATAAACGGAGACACCCTGATATTATTGTCGATCTTTTGTTAAAACTACAAAAATATTTATCCAAGTTAGCAGGGATACCCGGTATAGCCCGGTCATAAAATACGCTTAAATATGATATTTTAATTTATGCAGATTTTGTATATATTATTATAGTCAATTTTCTATCGATTTTTATATATTAATTGTAAAAAGTTGTGATTTTTTTTATTTTTACAAAGGAGTTACCACTTATCAAGGCCCGGAGGCCACTCAAGGATAAGGGTTAATGAGTGTACAGTAGTCAAGGGGCACATCGTAGTCATCAACAGTAGTGGAAATTTGGTAAATTGAATTACTTAAGAGGATGGCTCATCAAGAATTTGTTCATGTTGGACTTGAAGACAACCATGTTGTAGTCAGTTGGAAAGTAGGAAAGCAGAACAAAGTTCCACAGGCATGCAGTTCTAAGAAGAAAGCTTTGTTCATAGAATCTACATTTAGGTTTAGGCACAGATAAAGAGTGTGGAAATTATTGATAGTGGTTTCAGTTAAATGAGTGTTTTTTGTGAAAGTCAGAACAGGGGGAACCATAGACCAGAGCTCAGATGAGCACTTGTCATGAAAATAATGATAAAGCAGAGACAGGCTGACAATGTCTCTTCTGTGGGAAAGAGGTTGCAGGGAAGAGAAAAGGGCATCTCACACTAGTCTATGAAGTCTATTTTGAACTCTGTCAAGGCAGGATAAGCTGCTTCTAGCAGCTCTTGCCCAGATGTGGCAACAGTACTCCATCCTTGGACATACTAGGCTCTTATACAGGTAGAGAATTGCATCAGCAGTGAGATATCTACTGGAGTGGTAAAATGATCCCAGACAGACTTGGATCTGATAATCTCAGATTAACAGGTTCAGTTGACAAAGGGGATGCCAAAGAAAACCTGGGAAGAAGTGATAAGAATGGCCATGAGAGAAAGAGGGGTAAATAAAGTTCTTGGTCAGAGATAAGTTAGTTTGGAAGTCAATATCTAAAAGCTGTCAAACATATGTCAGCACGTAAAATGGACGTTAAACTGATGATGACGGTTCTGATAAAGTGCACGAGACTCTATTCAAATTCTAGTAACTTGAAAACTAGCGTTTCGAAGAAACTGTCCATTTTGTGCCGAGGCTAAGCAAAAGTGTCTGGTCTTAAAACGTTGTGCGTGATTAAACAAATCGATATGTGGCACAACGGATAAAGGTGTTAATAAGAAAAAAATCATTTCTAAGTGACAGTCTTCTGTAACATCGTCGGGACTCACACATATGCAGACAGTTGCAAGAAAACAAAGACAATTGAAACAACAGACCTTTATTTACAGGTACTTCCAGAATAACACCTTATCTCTTGTTCAAAAGTCTTTTTGTAATCTGATGTGCTTAACAAGCCTCTGCCGTGTGAAATATGTGGTACTCTGTCCATGTTTAGGACGTGTCTTTCCACGTCTATTTCTCTCCTTGTGTCTCGAACCCTCTATGCCTCAGACATGTCTCAAATCCCTCTTCTCTGAACATGTGTGTTGTTTTTATCTCTGCTGTCATAACGCGCAGATGCCGGAAAGCCTTCTAATCTAATAGCTTCTTCCCTCAGACTGCTAGGCTTTTTTTTCTTAATTTTTGGTTGGAGTTTAGAAATGTCACTGGAGATAACTCCAGTTAAAGCGCCGACTCTCCCTCTCCATCTTTATTGCTAGCTTTTCTTCTTAAAAATCGAAGCTTTTGCTCGGTATTATAACAAATTGTTTTTTCGCTGTAAAACAAAAACTACTTGTTTCCGGAGAACTTCATTCCATAACGGATACATACAATATAATCTTTTTTTCGATATTTTCATTTTTTTATGTCTTGATTAACCTGTACAAGTACCATATATATATATAATATATATATATATATATATATATATATATATAAGAAATTTATTACTGTGAGTCCAGAATGAGTTTACATATTGTTTCAACTAGAGGAAGATCCTCAAAGAGAGGAAATATCCAACTAGCATCGTCAGAATTCATAGATGGACTCTATCATCTATGAATTCTGACGATGCTAGTTGGATATTTCCTCTCTTTGAGGATCTTCCTCTAGTTGAAACAATATGTAAACTCATTCTGGACTCACAGTAATAAATTTCTTATATACTGCTCTGGCTACACATTGAGCACTCTAGTCCGGTTTTTTCACCACTGGTAAATAAATGTATATATATATATATATATATATATATATATATATATATATATATATATATATATGGATAAATATATCTAGTACATTATTCATATCAAGAATTCAAACACAGCAAATATTTGGAATATTTTATTTTTATACTTTTAGATAATTCCAAAATGTCTCTTCTCAAAGTGACAAGTAGAAAGTTGGGTTTCCTTTCAGCAGCATCATAACTCTCACTTCCCTAATTCTGTCCTTTTTCTTTTAAATGGCAATTGCTCCAGACATAGCATGAAGCCACTTAATGTAAGAGGCTAAAAAAAAAAAATACTGCTTCAAGGTCAGAATCTGTCCAGCAATAAGTGTTAAATGAATAGATTTCGAATAGCAATTCTTCCTTCTTCGTCAGAAACCTCACTCTTGATGGAATATGAGAATAAAAGACAAAATAAGGAAAGCGAAAGTCACAAGGCTGAAAGTATATTCACATTCTGTGAACGATATTTCTGACAAAGGCAGAAAAATTGCTGTTTTCTGGGTCGGAATATATCTAACATTTCTCATTGGTTAGTTTTTGACCTTGATGCATTTATTTATTTTTTGGATAGCTTCTTACATTAAGTGGCTTCATGCCTTGTTTAAAGCGATTTCCGTAAAAAAATGTCTGTATTTTGATTTTACCTGTATTTAGAAATTTGGAGAAATTCTATTGTAGATTTATACTCTATTTGAGTAAAAAATATTTTACAAGAGTGATAATAACCAAATACAGGGTTACAGCAAAATCCCACCCCTTCATAGTATGGCAACGAAATTCGATACTTGACAAAAAAGTAAACAAAATACCAGAAGGAGCGTGGTGAAGTCCTCAATGGATGAGATCGCTGTCACTAAAGAGGGTACAGGTTTGTACAGCATATTTAAATAAAAAATTGAATGAATTGGTGCATGCAGTACAAAAGATTGGTCACTTCTGATTGAAGTGATGTTTATTTTTGTAATAATTTTTTCATTTTTTTTTTCATCCACAGCCTGACTTCAAAGTGAATGCAAATCGGGTTGCAGAATGGAGTGGTTGTTCCATGCTAACCGAATTAGGCAGTGTAACAGCTCCAACAATGGTAAATGCACCCATCAAGTGAAAACTAAATTGGTTCCACGTCATAGCAGGTTGACTATGCAGATTGGCGACGACTGAACTTCTTGAACAATTGACACTTTCTAATGTGCTCTGTTTTTTTAAATAAATAAATCAAAATAATAATTTCTAACAGAGAAATGTCTTCATCAGAACAACAACAAAAAAAAGACAAAAATTTAAATTCTTTATTCATAATTTTTATTAATTCTATTTTTTTTTTTTTAAATTAACGATTTTTGAATAAAGGAATTGAAAAAAAAAAATGAGGATTTTTTTGTTTGTTTGTTAAATGATTTAAACTTTTGGAAAGTTTGTATAATGAAATGACTGCCTCAAAAGATAAAAAGAAAAGAATTAATTGGAAATGTAGCTTTTTTTTTTTTTCTTGGAGGAGAGATTTACTTACAACTCTCTCTCTCTCTCTCTCTCTCTCTCTTTCTCTCTCTCTCTCTCTCTCTCTCTCTCTCTCTGCAAAGTATTCAGGGCATTTTTTGGAAAGGGAGGAAACTCATATCTTGGCAAATAATTTATAGCTTCAAAATTCATTTTTTAGAGCATCATTTGCTGAATTTAGCTCATTCAAAGAAACCACACTAACCCTCCAGGCTGGACGTAAACCTGGAGCATGCAATTTTAACTGTGTTTTGAGAAACACTTAAACAGCAGTTTGATACTGACGATCTGTTCATCCTCAGTATTACAGAGAGGTGGTACAATTGGTATCTTTCTCAACTGTTTTCCACTCAAAATAATTCATGGGATTGCAATTTGGAGAGTTGGAGAATCAGATGTTGGGACTGGTGAAGTTGTGGAAGTTCTTAGACAGCCTCTTCTGGGTTTTCTCGGGAGTGTGATACAGAGCAGAAACCTACTGCCACACGTATGGCCTTCTTGCAATCACCCTTTCCAACAGTGCACAGCAACTCAATATAGCCATCTGAATTGAATCGGAGTTTTTTTTCAAAGATATGAGGTGGCCTGAAGTGGCTTTTACTTGAAACACATTCTAATAACCAAAGTTTGAGGGAGCTTGGTCTTTATGATGTGCAGAACTGGTTGGAAGAAGCACCAAGGTGGTCAACTAAAAATTTGGCTTGCGACAATTAAAGCAGATATCGAGATCGTGTCCAGTTCTCACGTTTTTTGGTGTCCGTCGCAGTAGAGATCCGTAGATGTAAGAAGGCCTTCTACTCTAATAGTTTACTCCCTAGAACTGCTAGACTTTGGAACTCCCTCCCGGGTTCCTGCTTTCCCAACTGTACTGAGCTGCATAAGTTCAAGCATAATGTGAACAGACATCTTGCTGCTCAACTCCCTGCATAGTATCCCTGCAATTTATGTCCCCGATAGTAGCACACCCTACAACAAAGTGGCACTGTGCCTTGTTTGGGGTGAAAATAGAATAAAAAGGGGGGGAAGAAAGTGGAACAAGAACAATATACGTCATGGTCCAGCTGCTCTGTTCTTGTTTTACTCAGACCAAGTACAATCTCCAGGCTTTTCAAATTTGCCACTTGCATTTATTTCCTTGGTAAATAAAAGATGATATCTATCATCTTTAAACGAGTTTCGGTGTATGTCATTCTTCTTTTGCTAGTGCTGTTATCTTTTTGCCTCTGTGTCTACTTTATAGTTGTACTAGCCTGGGTGCCCAGCATTGCCCGGGTGTTTGGAAGTGTGTGTTGAGCAAAAAGAAAAAAAAAAAGTGGTTGTAGGCAGACAGGCTTGAACCCATACTGTGAAGGAGGAAAAGAATGTGAAAAACAAAACGTGACGTCTTTGCCATTGCGTCCATCACCAAACTGGAAGTGGCGAGAGTTTAAATTAAGGCTAGTAAATTGAAAAGAGGGGATGACTTTTGAATATATCGGTGAAAAAACTACCCCTCCTTGTAGAAAAGTGCCCAGTTGAGGGTGAAGGCATTAATGTTTTTAGCCAATTTTTCAATATTTGTCGTTCGAAGGGTCAAGCTTCAAAACGATACGGATCTCGTGAAAATCTGTCGCCTCTGTCAAAAGTTTTAAGCAGACATACAAACATACATACGTACATTCAAACAGACAGCTTAGATTTATATTATAGACTAGCCTGGGTGGCTGGCATTGCTCGGGTTTTTGGAGGTGTGTGTTGGGAAAAAAAAAAGTTGTAGTAGGCAGGCAGGCTCAAACCCGTGATGCAAAGGCGGAAAAGAAAGTGGAGGTGTGTGTAAGGCCATTGGTTGAACAAATAAAAAAAGGAAAATTACAAACACAAAAAAAAATACAAGCAGGAGTAGTTAGCAGGCTCGAACCCGTAACGTGCCAGAGGAAAAAGAGGTGAAAAAAAAAACTGTCTTACCGATGTGCCTGCCATGGTTGTGACGTCACAGGTGGTTGAAATAATGTCTTTTAAGCGACGTTGTGAATGCGAGGGTTGAATGACTTGCAAAAAATGTCAGCAAAAAAATCGACCCTCTCTGTAAAAAAGTGCCGAGTTGAGGGTGAAGAAATTAATGTTTTTGGCCAATTTTTCGATATTTGTCGTCCGAAGGGTTGAGCTTCAAAATGAAACCAATCTCATGAAAATCCGTCACCTCTGTTGAAAGTTTTTGCGAGACATACTTTCATGCATACATTGTGACGTGCCCCTTCTGAGGTTTGCTTTATTATCCGACCATAATAAGTTAATTTAAAAAAAAATTTTTTTCTCAGTTTGCATGGAAGTCCGTATTTGATTTCCTCTATCAAAAGAGCATTTTAAATGGAGATAAGAATTATCTGCCCTTCTTGACTCAAACACGGTCTATATGCTTGTTTGTTGTATAAAATAGATATCAGATGAATAGATAGATTTATTTAGCAATCGGCTGTCTGTTGCTGTAAGAAATGGTAGGTTAAAGAAGTTTCAGCATATATTTTTAACATAAAAAGATAATCAATTCAACGTGTGTGTGTGTATATATATATATATATATATTCCTGATTTTTTTTACTTAGATACACAAGGCCACCTGGGTATCGCCTGACCATGTAACAGAGAACCAGATTGACTACCTCTGTATCAGCAAGACGTTTAGGCGGTCTCTTCAAGATGTACGAGTGAGGAGGGGAGCAGATGCGGCATCAGACCACCATCTTCTGAATGTGAGACTCAAACTGATGCTAAGGAGAACCGTCCGGCAGGCAGAAGGTAGGGCAGAGTACAACATCAACCTACTGAAAGACCAAATGACTTGGGAAGCCTTGACTGTAAGCCTGAGTAACAGATTCCAAGTACGGCAGGAGCTTACCAAAGACACCAATGCCCACGACCTTTGGAAGGGAATAAAAGACATCCTTAGGGAACACATGCCAGGAAGGGCTTGGTCCAAAGAAGAACCAACACAAAGACTGGATCTCTATGAACACCTTACAGAAGGTTCAAACCAGAAGACTCAAGAAAAAGGCAGTGAATGAGAGCCGTACAAGGGGCAGCAAAATGACAGCCCAAGCAGAATATACAAGAGCCCACAAGGAAGTGAGGGACAGCATAAAGAAAGACAAGAGAAACTATATAGACAGCCTGGCAGGAGAAGCGGCAACATGAAAGACCTGTACATGATAACTAAAAAACTAGCAGGTAAGTATAACAGACCAGAGCGACCGATTAAAGACAAGCAAGGACAAACCATCACAAACTCTGAAAAACAACTTGAGAGGTGGGCGGAACATTTCGAGGAACTTCTCAACAGACCAGCTCCCGAGAACCTTCCAGACATTACTAAAGCAGACACTGATATTGATATAGACTGTGATCCACCAACAAAAGAAGAGATCACCCGTGCCATCAAGAAGATGAAAAATGGCAAGGCAGCCGGCCCAGATGGAATTCCAGCAGAAGCCCTCAAGGCAGATGTAGAAACAACAGCTGGCATACTACTGCCGCTCTTTGAAAAGATCTGGGAACAGAAAGAGGTACCGACAAATTGGAAGGACGGACACATAAAAAGCTGCCCAAGAAGGGATATCTTAGGAATTGTGAGAACTATAGTGGCATCACTCTTTTGTCAGTACCAGGGAAGGTGTTCAACCGGATTCTGTTGGAGAGGATGAGAAATGCAGTGGATGTTAGGCTCAGGGATCACCAGGCGGGCTTCAGGCGCGATAGATCCTGTACAGACCAGAGCGCCACGTTACGCGTTATAGTTGAACAGTCCCTAGAGTGGAATTCCTCGTTGTACATCAACTTCGTGGACTTCCTCAAGGCTTTCGACAGCATACACCGCGACACCTTGTGGCAACTCCTCAGGTTGTACACGGGGGACAGCTGAGATGATGTTTCAACATTAAGACTGGCGTACGACAGGGAAGCTTTCTATCGCTGTTCTCGTTTCTCCTAGCTATTGACTGAGTGATGAGACTAACGACGGATGGATGGAGGGATGGCATCCAGTGGACCCTTTTGGACTCAGCTGGATGACCTTGACTTCACTGATGATCTCGCTCTGCTCTCCCACAAGCAATAACAAATGCAGAGCAAGACTTCTAGACTGGCCATCTACGCTTCTCAAGCTGGTCTCCACATACGCCCTAACAAGACCAAGATCCTGAAAATCAATGCATTCAGCAAAGAGGCAGTGGAGTTCGGCAACAAAACTTGGAGTAGGGCAACTGCAGGCACGTGGGTACTCCATCATTTTGTACAAAAACATGTGTCCATGTGTGTTTATTCTGAGGAAGGTGAATCGTTGTCTTTTATGCCCTTGGTTCAACATGCAAGGGTCTTGACATGTACTTCTTCAAGTGAGACGTATAACTAGTCAAGTCTAGCGTGCTTCTAATTGCAGTTGGTGCAATCATTTGTTCTGGTAAAGTCAGAGGTCTTCCATACACAATCTTGGCAGCTGTAAGTCCAATGTTCATTTTAATGGTAGATCTGATACCGGGAAGTACGAGAGGGAGGAATTCCATTCAATTACTGGGATCGGAATGTGCCTTTAAATAAACCTTCAGTTGGCGATACAAGCATTCGACCAAGCTGTTTGAGGACAGGTGATAAGGCATGGTCCGTATATGCTTGCATCCAAGTAGATGTGAAAATTCAGTGAAAAGATAGGAATTGAACTGTTTACTCCTGTCGGTGGTAATAATTTCGGGCACACCAAATCTTGATATCCACTGTGAAATGAGTGTTTTGGTGATAGTCTTGGCAGAGATGTCAATGATGGGTAAGGTTTCGAACCATCTGGAGAATCTGTCAACCCAAGTGAGCAGATATGTAAAGTTCTTCGAAGGTGGTAATGGACCCACTATGTCAATATGAACATGTTCTCCAGTTCAGGAATAGGGAACTTTACCAGGGGGCTCTTAATATGTTGAGTGACTTGGGATTTCTGGCAAGGGCTACAACTCCGTGGTCAGTGGAGTACATCCTTGTTAATAACGGTCAATATGAAACGTGTCATCACCAATTTCTGTGTCACTCGGACGCCTGGGTGCAATAAATTGTGTAATTTTGAAAAAAACTGCTCGTCTGTGTTTGAGGGATACATTATAGACGTTTGTGTCCATTTAGAGTATACTGAGGAGCTGAGCGGTAGCTGGGCAAAATATTGTAGGTTATATAATTTCTCGTCATGCCCCTGGTTTAAGTGCAAGTGGGTCTGCATAGTTAAAAGTGATGGGTGCAAGTGAGTCTGCACTGGTGTTATTGATGGCTTGAATGGCATAATTATCCATGCGTGACGATGTATTGGGATTGCTTAAGAATCAGAGGTGGTTGTAGTGGGCTCATTCTGAAGGTGCTAAGCGTGGTTGGCCCGGTGTGGGGAGGTGGAGCATTATTAAATTCTGCACGTGCCGAAAATATGGCCTGTGTGGCCGTGATTGATGTGAGAGCATCTATCTCCATTGTATCACATATTTAATAAGAGATTCGGTGTTAAACAGGTGTTGATAATCACCGCTGGCAATAGTGTAGGTAAAATTCCAACGGAGGACAAATTGTTCAATGTACTGACTGCGGGATGTGAATCCATAGGAGGACCATGTGTGGCGTGAAGTTGGAGTCTGATTCATAGTGAAGCCGGGTTTTGTTTAATTTTCGATTTTTGAGCGATTATTGGTATAAATCGCTACTTTATTGAGACCAGTGTCATTAATTTGTAAGGAGGTCTGTGTTTGCATGAGTCGATATTCTGTTTAAGTCGAAATTAGATGACGGGAAAAGAATGATTAGTTTTGTTCTTTTTTTCTTTTCTTACTTTCAGAATGTGTTCGTTTCTTATTTGTAACGCGTTAATTTTTTTAAAATGAAGTGATCCACGATTTTGATGTATTTATTGTTTTAACAAAACTCATTAAAAAAATTCATGAGGACCAGCAGTAGTTTGTGGGGAGCGCCGAGATTTTGTGTGCCACCAATTCACTGTAGTCGAATTTGATAACAGTGTCGTTCTCCATTGTGAGCCATGTGGATGTTCTAGTCTGCCACTGTCGTTCGGTAATTCCTTGATCACTGTCCGTATACCACAGAAATTATGATTTATTAAATTAATAAAATTATTGTGAACTTAGTGCAGATTTTTGAGTAAGCAAAAAGGAACTGTCTCGCATCGTCATCTTGAAGAAAAAAATAAAAGCAGATAACTCTAGGTCGCTTGTTATAATAAAGTCGACAGATCGATTTTTTAATATGTAGTTTTAAGCAAAAACAACAGTACTTACTTGTCATGTCGAAAATAGTAATATAGCAAAAAAATTACGAAAATTCATCGAGTAGAAAATTATTAAAAATAATTTTTACAGAAAATTAAGAGAAATGGCATTTTTCCTAGGTCTGAACACCTTGAAGATTGCGAATCCAGGGGACATACGTTTCGCTACTTTAACGAGTGACGTACTGTTTTAGACCATACGAATAGACCGTTTTTTAACTAAAAAAGCAGTTGTTCTATTCGATGAATTTTCGTAATTTTATTATTTATTACTATTTTCGACATGACAAGTAAGTACTGTTTTTGCTTTAAACCACGTATTAACAAAAATCGATCTGTCAACTCTATCAGAACAAGAAAACCTGGAGTTATCTGCTTTGGTTTTTTTCTTCAAGATGACGACGCGAGACAGTTCCTTTTTGCTTACTCGAAAAATTTGATTTTTCTAATAAAACTACTTGATCAAATAATGTGACTTTTGGAATCAACACTTTCGTTCCGTGACAAGTACGTACATAATAAAGATTTTTTTTTTTTTTTTGAAATGTGGACTTGCACCAAATTCTATTTCAAAACCGAAGACATAATACAATTTTTTTTTTTTTTTTTTTTTTTTTGCGTAACAATGAAATATAATAATACTTAGTCCATAACCTGCTCGTAAACAAAAATATTAAGTCATTGTAAACGATCATATTTTAATTTTCTGCATGAAAACAGAACACATTTTTTTTTTTTTTTTTTAAGGAACTTTTTGTAGATTGACCGAAAAAAATGACCAATAAAAACCAATGTAACAATTGCTAGTGAGAAATAATTAGCCAATGAAATCGTAGTTTGCAAAAAGAGAAATCGCTCTTTTTATATATACAAGTAATGGCGACTAGGTGACAAACGTGATTTTACTGATGGGGTTAGCTTCTTGGACAAGCAATCATGAAGATTACACACCGAAATTTGGATAAAAATAACGATGGGTAAGTCAGTAGAACACCTCACATTTACTTGGAAGTGATTTCACCTGTTGTCTTTTAAGCTATCTAAATATAATCGCCATTACTTATGTTGGAGAAGGGGGGTACTTTTGGTTTGTAACCATTATTTTCCCGAACTTTTTTGTCTTTTACTATTTTTGTCATTCCAAACATTTCTAAGAAAATAAAAATAAAGTTTCCATTACTTACTCGTTTATTTATCAAAGTTCAGTAATATTTTTTTTTAAATAAAATTTAAATAATGGTATTTCAAAATCTCTATATCGAAAAGATGTTGATATATAAACAGGTTCGTTCTTTTTAGAGATTCGTCGAATAAAAGACAATTCTTTTACAAAGTGCGCTTCTATGGCCGAAACTAAAATAGCTAATAAATTTGGATGCTTCTTTACATTGGTGATTTTTGGTCAATGTGGTCTTGTTGTTCCACTGAAGACTTACTTACATGCAAAAGGGTGTTAATTCCGAAAGCCAATCTTAACATGGGGAGGTTGGGGGGTATCTCTAAAAAGAAGCTCTTTGCAGGTAAGTCTTCGGTGGGACAGCCAGGCCACATTGACCTATATTTTAAACCAACACATTTCAGGTGAAAACCTTATTACGTATTTACGTGTCATGGCGAAATTAATATAAATTCCAAAAGGTAAATTTTCAGATTAGGTCCACCGCCACAATTTTCTTTTAAATGACGACTTGAATAAGTTTTCTATGCTGAATACGAAAATCGCCTTGAAATTTTGCAGAAGTAATTAGTTATCGAGATATAAAAAGTTGTATTATGCATTGTATTCTTTGTCGGCCATCTTTGTTACGCGCGTAAATTTGTTTATGGAGCGCGCGCGTTAAAACGATGGCCGCTAAAGAATACAATGCATAATACAACTTTTTTATATCTCGATAACTACTTATTTCTGCAAAATTTCAATGCGATTTCCGTATGCAGCATAGTAGAAAACGGGTTTGTATTACTGTACACATAGATTCGAAAAAGTTGTCAAAAAACAAATATATAACAAATAAATGTTATCAAAGGCAAGATAAGTTACTTTTCTACCTAACTGGATATATTTTTCGTGTTTTTATTCAGTGTAACATGTTTATTCAGCTCGAAAAGCATACAGTGTTTACACCGATGTATTGGAAAATTCAAAATGGCGCCCGACACTCTCTTTAACACGGTAAGTTCAGGAAAAGATGTTATGAATAATAAACTAGACAAAATACTGTTAGAAATTCGCTCATTATATGTTACCGTGACATATATTCGGTGTTTTTTGTTTTTCGAACCGAATAAACGTTTAAAGTGAGTAAAACCACTAAAACCAGATAAGAGTAACTTACCTTGCCTTTGATAACATTTATTTGTTATAGTTTTGATCACTTTTTCAAGTCTCTGTGGACTGTAAAACATACTCGCTTTCCGGATATTGAGCTATGTAATTCCTTATGCTAAAAGTGGTGGCCATTGTTGCGCGCGGAAACTACCTATTTGCCGAAAATTTAATGCTATATTCGTTTTCAGCATACTCAAAAACCTAGACGTCGTCATTTTAAAGGGAAATGGGTAATGCTCCAGCATATTTTAAACACCCCAACAACCTCCCCATGTTAAGAACGGCTTTCGGAATACCCCCCCCCCAACCTCGAAAGCCGTTCTTAACATGGGGTGGTTGGGAGTGTATTTACTACGCTGGAGCAGGTTGTAAAAAAAAAATGGTAAATTTATACAAATACCGTGACAGCGAATTAGTAGAAAAAAATGTACCCTAACCCTAACCCTAACCCAGTTTTCAGATTCGTGTTCAGCCAAGACCGTCTTTATAACGAAGGCCACGGTTCAGCACACCGAAACGTAACAGAATACTACGTAAAAGATTTTACTAATTCGCTGTCACGGTGTTTGTATAATAATACCAAAAAAATACCGGAAAATGTTAAGGTAGAAACCAAGTCAAAAATTTATCGTGAACTCTTCATCGTCTACTTTATAGCATCTAAGAAAAATGCAGTTTAACCTAATTTTCTGTAAAAATGTTAACTATAAATAACCCGGATTACTCTAAAAAATAAATTAGAGTGGTCGGTGTTCGCTATATTTACCATAACTTTCTACATTATTTCTACTCGATGAATGTGTAAGAAACAAAACGTTTACGAAACTTGGAATATTATTTGCTAGTAACTAGTCTAAAGGAGATAAAAATTAAAATATTTTTCGCCTTGATCGTCATAAAGCATTATTTTCTTCTTTCAAAAAAAAAAAAAAAAAAGGCCTGAGAAACTGAAGACTTAATTTTAACCTTTTAAAAGCAAGTTAGGATCATTAAACCGTAAACGGTGCTTTTATAGATCAGCCCCAATGGCTGTTGTTGTACCTCGTTACCGTATTTTATTGAGCCAATATTGTCTGCCATAGGGGGAGATGCAAAAGCACCCTAATAAACATAAACACAATTAAGTTGATCATTTCCACCGCCTCGTTGGTAAATGTTGTCTATTTTATTCCTGTTTGCGAATTTTTAATTGGTGTGTAGTGTTAAGAACTTAAAACTGTCCTTGCAAAAAAAAAAAAAAAAAAAGTTCATATTCCACTATTGTTTTTGCCAATTTGTTACGATTTCATGTTTATGTTTTCTTTGTGTTTTTATTATTTTGTTTTTGGACATTTTTATATGGAAAGTAAATCCCATAGTCTGTTAAAGGCGCGCACCAGCACCACCTACCTACGCTGAAAGAATAAAAAAAAAAAAAAAAAAAAAAAAGCTCACACTGATAATGATGATACAACGAAAACAAAGGGGGGGGGGGGGGAATGATGAATTAAAAATGTAATTTTTACATTTTTGAAATCTCAACAATGACTTAAAAATAAAACAAAACGGTGGTAGAAACTCACCCAATAAATGTTACCGTCAGATTTATTGGGTGGGTTTCTACTCCAATTTTGTTCTATTGTTAAGGCCCAAAGATGTAAGAGACCTTGCTGCTATTTTTTCTTGTTCTCACGTAGCGTTCAACACTACTTGTTTTTCAGACTGAATAAACATTTAAAAATAAGTAAAAACATTACAAACTTATCCAGTTAGGTAGAAAAATAATTTGGGTTTGTATTACTGTACACAATAGATTCGAAAAAGTTGTCAAAAAACAAATATATAACAAATAAATGTTAATAAAGGCAAGATAAGTTACTTTTCTACCAAACTGGATATATTTTTCGTGTTTTTATTCAATGTAACATATTTATTCAGCTCGAAAAACATACAGTGTTTACCGATGTATTCGAAAATTCAAGATGGCGTCTCACACCCTCTTTAACACCGTAAGTATGGAAAAAGGTGTTATAAATAATAAACTAGACAAAATACTATTAAAAACCCGCCGAATATATGTCAACCTATGTCACAGTAACATATATTGAGCGAGTTTTTAACAGTATTTTATCCGTTTTTTTATTTATAACATCTTTTCCCACACTTACTGTGTTAAAGAGAGAATAAGACGCCATCTTGAATGTTCCAATACATCGGCAAACACTGTATGGTTTTCGAGCTGAATAAACATGTTACATTGAATAAAAACACGAAAAATATATCCAGTTTGGTAGAAAAGTAACTTATCTTGCCTTTGATAACATTTATTTGTTATATATTTGTTTTTTGACAACTTTTTCGAATCTATGTGTACAGTAATACAAACCCAATAATTTCTCTTGCCTTTGGTAAGACTTATTTGTTATATTTTTGTTATTTGACCACATCTTCGTACCTCTGCGGATTGTAAAACAAACCAATATTTTATTTTCTAGATAAAAAATGAAGCAGAAGGATCTGTGAAAAAAAAAAATATACAAACCTGTACTTAAAAAAATAATTGATTATCTAACACACACACGCACACATAATTATAAAACTCGGGACCTACTTGTATCTTCCCTGATTGGGCAATTCCATCTGTTAAAAAGGCATGACTGGTGAATTATATATATATATATATATATATATATATATATATATATATATATATATCTTTGAAGTTTTTAACCTTTAAAACTATATCAAAAAAAAATATTTATCATTCGTTAAAAAACCATCTAGTCAGTAAGTCATTTAATCACCTGCAATCACTGCATCAACTCGCTCTCGAATTTACTATAATACCAATAATTTATTTTTCAAGGGATCATCAGTTGTTTACCATGAAACACTGTTTCGGGGGATTTAAAAACTATATACTAGCAGGTGCAATGTATCCAGCGTTGTCTGGTATTAATCGTAACAAATTCCTTAAAAAAAGAAAAAAAAGAGACATGTGCATGCGAGTATGTTTTTCTTAACAATTCCTTTCTTGTAACAAAAAAAAAGAAAGTACTCGAGCTGAGATTGAATCCAAGATCTACAGTCAAGCACGATAACCGTTAGACCAGTTTGACATGATCTTAGAAAAGTGATTTCAAACCAACTTATACTTAACATAAGGGAGCTGTCATGTTTCACAACCGTACATGTGTAGTTGTGAAATAATTGAGAACAGATAAAAATCTGACGCCTCCCACGTACTAATTTTTCAATTTTGACTCCTTAGCAACCCTTTTTTTTTTTTTCTGGATGAAAACCGATTAAAAAGTTTTTCACATGTCTGAATATTCTATATACCAAATTTCAAGTCTGTAGATCAAAAATTCGTTGACTATATAGGTTGAGAATTGTCCTCAGATACACACAGTGGGCTGAGACGGTGAAATATTAGAAATAAGTCAATATCTCGGGTAAAAATAATCCTCCTGATTATGGTTGATGGCTCGTTGAAGACGTATTACCAAGCTTATTAGTGATAAAAATCTTTTTTGTGATAAAAATTTCGATTTTTGAGCGGTATGAGTCCAAATAACCATATTTGGTATAGTTGGCTCCCTCTACCGTGCTAGAAAACTACTTACGCCTGACAGTATCCTATACCTCTATAAGGCAACCATTCGCCCATGTATGGAGTACTGTTGTCACATCTGGGCTGGTGCATCTGTTGCTTGTCTCTCGCTCTTGGACAGGGTTCAAAAGAGAGTCGCCAACCTGATAGGTCCTGAACTGTCATCTAGGCTTCAGCCTCTGTCCCATCGACGAGATGTTGCATCCCTCTGCCTGTTCTACAAATACTTTAATGGTGAATGCTCTGACGAACTGCAAACACTTGTACCTCCCCGACGTAACTACCCCCGACAAACCCGACAAGCTACCAAGTCTCATCCCTTTACAGTAGAGATCCCTAGGTGCAAGAAAGCCTTTTACTCCAATAGTTTCTTCCCCAGAACTGCGGGTCTTTGGAACTCCCTTCCGGGATTCTGCTTTCCCAACTGCAATGATATGCAGAAGTTCAAGTGTAATGTTAACAAACATCTTTCTACTCATCTCCTTCATAATGACCCCGCTAATTAAGTCCCTGATAGTAGGCCCCTGCTTCAAAGTGGCAATGTGCCTTGTTTGGGGTGAAAATTGAATAAAAATGAAAAAAAAAAAAAAAAGAAATATTTGGGCATTGCAGACCAGAAACACGTTTTTGGCATATTTTAGCATAAAATAATCCCCTGATAATGGTTGAAGGCTCATTGGAAGCGTATTACTGTGCTAATTACAGTGGTAAATGGATTTTCCAAAAATTTCTATTTTTGAAGGGTCTGGGTCCAAATTACCATTTTTGAGCATTACGGGCCAGAAACACGTTTTGGGCCAATATTTGGTTTTAAAAGGATCCTCTGATTGTGGTTGAGGGCTCTTTTAGAAGAGTATTACATAACAGAAAGAAATGATTTGTTCAAGGTACTTATTAATGGTACATTTTTCGGTTTTGAAGACCAAGGCCAAAATAAAATCTGGATAGTAGGCCAAGTCTAGAAAGAAGTAATGCTTGAAAATTGGCAACTCCATTTCCAAATTTTTATCAACATTACCATCTGACTTTAGAAAATAAACCATGTTCAACTATTAAGACAAACAACATACAAAGCATCACATCATCACTTCAACAACATAGTTTCTCATAGACTGGGTGGGTTTTCTTGCAATATTGTGTACGATGACCATTCTCACTACAATGTTTGCAGAATGGCTGAGCTTGCATTCGTATGTTTACTTTAGGATCTGAACCTAACCGCAATCTGTTTATCACGTCTTCCAAATTGTCAGCTTGAGAGATTTTGTTGTTGGCCTCTAAACCAGATTCATCAAAAGACTTCAACCAACGACCATCGTTCATGTCAATGAGTTCCCACGAGTGGGCATGTAGTTTGTGTAGAATCAGTGGAACACTAATCTACATCAAATTCACTGGTTGAGTTGGTTTCTTCTTCGATTGGGTGGGTTCGAACTTTCTAAATACAATAAGTAAAGGGTGCAAATTTGGAGGTTTGAAGTTAACTTGTTTTTTTTGCACTTGGCAGATGGAATAGAATAGTCGTCCCATGTTAATTTTATAGTGAGATATAATCGAAAAGTATAGTGTACTGTCAATATATGCAATGTATGGTATGAGGCAAAATGTGGTTTGGTGTTATCATGCAATATGTGGTAGTTTACATATGATAATGCATACAATCATAACTAGAAAAAGTAATTTTTAATAATATTAAAAGGGTTGATTTGGAGGGTAAATCTAACAGCATTTTTTGATTTCTCAAGTCAAAAACGTTTCCGATGTAAAACTTCAGCATCAGAACTTAATTTGATCTCAAAATATTCAAGAAATGCTAAATTGGAAATTGGATGTTCCGAAAACGGCCTCCATTAGTTATTTGGAAATTGGCTTCTGTGTAAAATTAATTTTTCTTGAATTGCCACAGATCCGATTTCGCCATATATGGATTTTTTAAGACCTATAGACCTATCCCACGAGTGGGCATGTAGTTTGTGTAGAATCAGTTCAGAAAATATACACTGGGAAAAATCTAGCTTGTGGCATTTTGAAATGTTTACTATTTTGGGCAGAAAAAAAAAACATTGAATTTTAAGGATTTTTATCAAAAATAGGCAAAAATTTTGATTGAAAACCTAGATTTTTTGCACTTGAGGACAGCATATTTGATTAAATTCAGTAAACTTGGGGGCATTTCTAGTTTACTGTGAAAAAAGTAGGCTTTTGTTAATTTTTAAGCCTTTCAGCGATTTGGTGGTAAAATAAAGTTTCCATGAAAAAAGTGGGATAACGTTATTGCAAAATTAAAAAATTGCTAATCTTCAAACGTTCACCATTTTTCTTGGAATTGAGCATTTAAATTTTTTTTTTTTTTTTTTTTCTTGTTTTATTGAACTGGATTTTTTTCTCTAGTTTCTGAAACACCATGAGCCGTTGATGCCTGAGGAGTCGATTTTTTTATAATTTCCATACTCCAGCCCACTATAACATATTCTCACTTTTATAGATATTTCCGCAAAATCTCTCGCCTTGATGGAGGGGAGACTAAAACTTGCTTCTATGGTTTCAAATGATCTGAAATAACAGCAAAGGGAGATTTAATTCCACATATTTCTCATATGTTATATCGTCCCTCTTTTGGCAACGGGGTACGATTATGAATATCTCTAGTATCAAATAATCTTTATACACTGTGAAATTTACTTTATGTATGAAAACCAACGAAGGGAGATATAACATATGGAGAAATATTTGGAATCCAGTCTCCCCTTGCTGTTATTTCAGATCATTTGAAATCATAGCTGCAAGATTTAGTCTCCTCGCCATCAAGGCCAGAGATTTTGTGGAAATATCAGATATTTTGTAATTCATATGCAAAACTAGGAAAACAAGTGACTATGATTGCAGTATTGGTAAAGGTGCAGCATCTTTCCACCCACAAAAAAATCCTTTAAAATTACTGCTACTATAAGTTTTGGAGGATGATGAAAATGAAAATAAGTCAAAATCCCAGAAAACGAGTAGTTTCCACGAAATGAAGAAATTATAGTTTGAAAAAAATGGACGCTCACTTTTCTATATTAATATAACGTAAAATGAACACTCACTTTATAGCCGTCTTTTTTTTTGGGGGGGGGGTATTGTATTTGTTTTAGGGGTGATGTTTATTTGATAATTGTGGCCTAGTAGACCGACACAAAACCTACCTTAAAAAATCTTATTTTCTATAGGTTTTTGGGTGTGCTGAAAACGAATATCACATTTTTCCACAAATGAATATTTTTCCTGATATTAAGCGATATAATTCTTTGTTATAAGTGGTAGCCATTGTTGTATGCACATACGCATGCATATTTTTACTTAATACCTGGAAAAATACTTATTTGCGGAAAATTTAAATGCGATATTCGTTTTCAGCACACCTGAGAACCTATAGAAGATAAGTTTTTTAAGGTAGGTTTTGTATTGGCCTACCAAGCCACAACTCCCCCCCCCCTAAAAAAGGTAGCCATAAAGTAGGTGCTCATTCTATATTAAATTAATATATAAAAATGATTTTTGAAACAATGTGCAACCTTAAGAACAAATGTCACATAGCCCACTACACAATATAATATAATCGGTCTATAATAATCGGAAAGAACGTGTTTTTGTTACTGTTTGTTGGGTTGTTCTTCCGCCAATACTTTTTTCGTTGCCTCCTCACGAGGGCAAAGGTCCAGCTCCCCCCCCAAAAAAAAAGGCACTCCGGACGGGTACAAAAATCAAAATCGCCTCAATTTAGAAAGATTGCTCCTCCACTGATCGAGGACAGAGTAAACCAAGTGTAGCATCATAACAGATACTACAATTTGTTCCTAGCCAAAAGGTCAATCTGAGGCAAATACAATTTTTGATTTAAGGAATATCCTCCTCTCGCCCAGACGAGTATTTTGGATTGAACAAAAGAAATTAAAAAAAAAAAATAACAACCTGTCTGCACTTCCTAATTAATTAGTCAATTAATTGTGGAGGACACAGAGACAACCAGTTACAAAAATCGATGGTGATTCTTTATTTCATTGGACCGGTCGAATGATGATGACGTCAGGATTTCACATTTGGGATCTACGTAGTTTGATGTTCTTTCCTTCGCTTCCAAAGGACTCGGACTCCAACTCTCTCTCTCTCTGACTAGCAGATGCGACTGTTCTGCCTCAACTACCCTCATCTGACTAACTCTAGCTCCTATATTGAGAATCCCCCTTTTGCTATGACATCAGAAGTGTGTTCCCCAAACATGACCAATTCATGTGACTGTGCACACGTTTTTCCTAACACACTTTTGACAACAATTCTCAACTAACCGATTTTTTAGCCTAACTTATTTTTTAACAATACATTTTTAATTTGTATTGTTCATTTTTTTTTTTTAGCTGACATTTTTAATATTCAGTTTTGTAAAAGAATGAACAATCAATTCTTTTTACGATATAAACAATATCTTAACTATTTATAATAGAATTTAACAATATAAACAATATCTTAACTATTTATAATAGAATTTAACAATATAAACAATATCTTAACTATTTATAATAGAATTTAACAATATAAACAATATCTTAACTATTTATAATAGAATTTAACAATATAAACAATATCTTAACTATTTATAATAGAATTTAACAATATAAACAATATCTTAACTATTTATAATAGAATTTAACAATATAAACAATATCTTAACTATTTATAATAGAATTTAACAATATAAACAATATCTTGACTATTTATAATAGAATTTAACAATATAAACAATATCTTGACTATTTATAATAGAATTTAACAATAGACCTTTTTAACATTCCGATTTCTAACATTCCATTTCTTAACCTTGCTTACAAGGTTCGAGTCTCGGCTTATCCTAATCTCATTTTCACTTATCTAATGTTTTTTGTTATTTACATGGAAAGGGACAGCCCTTTTTCCTGTAACACAACTACAACTGTGTGATATAAGGCAAAGCTGATATAATTCAAATCCAGGATCTACATAGTTAACCTTCTACCCCCTTCGCCTCTAAGGGGACCCTCCTCTGACCATGTCAACTTTTGGTCGATCAACTCTCTCCGACCGACTCTGCTGGCTGTTCTACCTCAACTGCCCTGATCTGACTAACTCTAGCTCCTATATTGAGATTCCTCCTTTTGCTATGACGTCAGAAGTGTGTTCCCCAAACGTGACCAATTCACGTGTCTATGCACGCTTGTCCAAAACACACTTATGCAAACAAAGAATCCTCTCCTAACCTATGTTTTTAACAATGTATTTTTAATTTGTATTGTTCATTCCTTCTAGCTGACATTTTTAATATTCAGTTTTATAAAAGAATGAACAATCAATTCTTTTTACGATATAAACAATATCTTAACTATTTATAATAGAATTTAACAATAGACCTTTTTAACATGCCGATTTCTAACATTCTATTTCTTAACCTTGCTTACAAGGTTCGAGTCTCGGCTTATCCTAATCTCATTTTCACTTATCTAATGTTTTTATTTACATGGAAAGGGGACAGCCCTTTTTCCTGTAAAGTTTTGATCGTTACTTAGCACATATCCATTGAGCAAAGGGTTCTTGCAAATAATTCAAGTACAGATTCTCCAGTGTGGCGAGATAAACAAGGGGGAAAGAAAAAAAGAACATTATCTTCCAAAAAGTATTGGACTGAATGAATAAATTAAAGATTATCCCTTACATTTTGATTTTAGTATTTGTATTGAACTATGTAGCACAATATTACTTTAAGTAAGCTGATAGGAGGTTACGTCGACCAAAACACAAAAATATCATCCAAGATGAGAGCATTACTATAAATAATAGAAGCTAGTGGAGCCTGTGGAAATTCCATGGAATGAGAAATATATTTAATCAACAAACATAAACCTGATATTTTTCTGGAGAGAGCCAAAAAATTAGTGTTTTGGACAGAAAAAAAAACAATAACCTGCAGCAAATATGAGATTATTAACATTGCTATGAAAAAATGTGTCTGTTGTATTTTAAATTTAGAACTGATCCAAATGAGATAAATTAATAAATACTTAGACAATAATATTGTGCTACATAGTTCAATACAGATACTAAAATCACATTGTAAGGGATAATTTTTAATTTATTCATCTGTCCAATACTTCTTAGAAGGCAATGTTCTTCACCCCCCCCCCTTTATTTTGAATGTTCCCTTTTTTGCGTCACGTTTTGCTGACTTCCTTCGGTGAAGAACCACTGCATGTCGAAATTACGAGTTTTTTCTCATACTATTAGAACAAGGATTATATATTATTATAATAATATTTCAAAAGGAGGCTACATCAAAGGAGGTCACTCATATTCTTGTCCAGGGTTGCCAGATTGGCTTTTTTTGAAAGAAAATCATGCATTTTTTTTTTTTTTTATATATATATACTTATTAACACCTTAAAACACAGATTTTTATGTTGAATATCTATCTCATAATGACAGGAAATTATGCAGGTTTCTAACAGATAACACTTGGCTAGAAACTTCCAAATCTGACCCTCAAGATCGCCATAGGCATGGAATATGTGCCTATATAAAAGATGGCTTTCCATGTGGTAGGGACATCTCCAGAGAAGATCCTAACTTACCCTATATGTGCTTCCGGGTTGCACTAGCTCAAACTACTGCATTTACATTTGCTCTCTATCGCCCCCACAACAGCAGAGTTACTATCTTTAAAAGAATATCTGAGAAAATTGACCACGCCCTATCTGCTTATCCTTCAGGTAATATTCATGTATGTGGAGACTTCAATGTTCACAATGTGGAATGGTTAACTCCCTCAAACAAGACGGATGATGAGGGGAGGTTCTGTCATGATTTCTCCATTGCTTATGACCTCACTCAGATTGCTCACGAACCCACCCGTGTTCCGATACTGATGGCCAGTATGCAAGTCTCCTTGACCTCTTTCTCACAACTTGCCCTGAACTGTGTTCAGCTTCTCTTCTGTCTCCACTTGGATCTTCCGACCACTCAGTTGTATCAGTTAAGATAAAAATGAAATGTAATAAGTCCTCAGATGTACCTCTCCATTGTACAGTATATCGATACTCTATGGCTGACTGGGATATTTTCCGCACATTAATATCAGATCTACCTCTGGGTTCCATATTTAAAAAGAATGTGTCCTCTGTAGTATCAGACCTGACAGAATGATTAATTGTAGGTATAGACCGTTTCATACCCTCGAAAAAATTCCAGCGAAAACCTAACAGCCAGCCGTGGTTCTCTCCAGAATGTGCTGCTGCCATTGCACATAGAAATCACTTTTTCCATTGCTTATAACATAATAGATGTACTCAGACTAAAGCCGCTTTCAGGACTGCCAGCAACCACTGTAAAAAAGTAATAAAGAATGCAAGAGAGTTGTATGCTCAGTCCGTCAAGTCCAAAGTAGCTGAGCAGCAGCTTGGTTCCCACCAGTTTTGGCAAATAGCAAACAGAATCCTGAACAGAAGCGTGTACTCTATCCCAACTCTCATAAATAGACCTGAGGTAATCTCGTCAGCATCAGACAAAGCCAAACTCTTTGCCAAGAACTTTGCAGCTAATTCTAACCTTTGCGACCAAGACTGCCAACCTCCAATATTTCCTCCTGTATCAGAAAACATGCTATGTAATTTACAAATATCTGTATGTGATGTTGCCAAGCTAATCAAAAACCTTGATTCTAGTAAAGCAACCGGCCCTGACGATATTCCAATTATAGTACTCAAAAGACTTCAATCAGAACTTGCGCCCATCCTATGTTTAAACGTTGTCTTAAGGAGAATTGCTTCCCGTCACCCTGGAAAATCTCATCAGTATGCCCCGTATTTAAGAATTCAGGTGATCGCTCATAATCTTTGCAGTACAGGCCAATAAGTCTCCTGTGCATCATGAGTAAGTTGCTGGAATCTGTTAAATAGTGAAATAATCAACCATCTTAGCAAAAATAACCTTCTTAGTGACACGTAATATGGTTTCCGTTCTGCTAGATCTACAGCAGATGTGCTTACAGTTATATCTCATAGGATTAGCTAATCTCTCGATGGAGGCTACCTTTTCTAGGGCAATTGCTCTTGACGTATCAAAGGCCTTTGATAGAGTATGGCATAAAGGTTTACTTCACAAGATCTCCAGCTACGGTATAGCTGGAAATGTCTTCTCAATTATTAAATAATTTCTCTCTGATAGGTTCATAAGAGTAGTAGTTGATGGGCAGAAATCAGAAGCTCTTAGTATTAATGCTGGAGTCCCTCAGGGGTCCATCCTGGGCCCAACTCTCTTCCTGATCTATATTAATGATCTTCCAAATCACATCCTTACATCATTCGTAGACATCTATACTGATGACACTACTATCTATGGTAGCACATCTAAGATTGTAAACGACCAAGTTCTCTCTGATTCTCTCTCCTCTGATCTTGAGCAAGTGGTACAATGGGGAAAGAGGTGGCTTGTTACTTTTAATGCATCTAAAACCAAGCTTTTATCTTTACATCATCAATGCTCTGATCCCCATCTGGCATCAATTGAAATGAATGGCTCTCGTCTTGGGGAGGCCTCATGTTTTGACAAGCTTCTGGGCTTGACCTTTACTCCTGATCTTAAATGGAACACATACATTAAATCCGTTGCCAAGGCTGCTGGAAAAATGGTGGGATCCTTCTATCGATCCAATAATCTCACTGCTGATGCAATACAAGAGCCAGGTACGTCCAAGGATGGAGTACTGTTGCCACATCTGTGCAGGAGCTGCTAGAAAGGACTTATCCTGCTTTGATAGTTCAAAATAGACTTTGTAGCCTTGTGGGGAATGTCCTTTTCTTTTCCCTGCAACTTCTTTCTCACAGAAGAGATGTTGCGAGTTTGTCTCTGCTTTATCGTTGGTTTCATGGCAAGTGCTCGGCTGAGCTCCATTCTATGGTCCCCCCCTCGCCAAACTTTCACAAGAAACACCCGTATAGCAGAAAACACTATCACTAATTTCCCCCACTCTTTATCTGTGCCTAAACCTAAACGTAGATTCCATGAGCAAAGCTTCTTTATTAGAACTGCACGCCTATGGAATTGTCTTCCGTTTTCCAGCTGACTACAATATGGTTGGTTGTCTTCAAGTCTAACGTAAACAAGTTTTTGATGAGCCGTTCCATATAAGTTAACAAATTTGCTGAATCTCCATTATTAATGGTTACTATATTGTCCAATTTCTACTGAACACTCTTTAACCCTTATCCTCGAGTGGCCTCTTGGCCTTAATAAGTGGTGATGCCTATGCAAAAAAAAAAGAAAAAATCTGTTAACGCAGCAATACTGGAGGAAGTATGTCTGTTTGCTAAATAAACAATGCGTAGTTGAAATCACACATGCTGTGCCATAGGGAGTTTTACTACATTGATTGTGTAGAGGAAATCGCAGAATAAGTGTTGCAGCTGAGAATATGCAGATATCCAAAAAAAATTCCTTCAATCTGTTAAATGTGGAAAGAGAGCAGTTTTTAACAAGATCACACTGTTGTTGGATTTGGGGAGCCATTTCAAATCTGTTTGTGAGGCTGCGGATCTTGGTAGCATTGTCTTCCATGTAAGAAGTAACTCTAGGACGACAATATTTAGAGGCATCACGAACGCTGCTTGTTTTGGTGTTTTTGTACAGTTATTCATACCATTTTCTCATCACATTTAAATCTGTGATCGATTTCTTGATTGGATAAACCAGAAAGATGAAGATTAATGAGTTCCTGGCGATCACTAAGAGATATGGACTAAATGTTACGTTATATTACCTAGGAACAACAATTATGATTAGAGATGCTAAAAGGTGGATATTTTAAGCTCATTTGCTGCGGAGTTTCTTTTTGCCTTCTCGATTTGACGTTAATTTTTTTAAAATTGACTTGAACACTAGGATACTTCAATAAAAAGTCAAATATGAACAGGTAAAATTATAGAGAAATAAAAGGTGAATCAAAAAAGGTATAGATTGTTTAAACACTTACATTCAATTTTGCTTATTTTTTCAGTTTCTAAAAAAATGACGAGTGCAGCATCTTTTTGGCGGCACTGTGTGTGTGTGTGTGTGTGTGTGTGTGTGTGTGTGTGTGTGTGTGTGTGTGTGATCTCTGGAAACACTAATGCTAGGGTTCCTGTTGTGTGTTCGTTTTTCACGTGTCTATTTCACACTAGCAAGACCGTGTGAAAATTCTATGGCGCTTTCTACATAAATTTGTATAATTTACTGTTAATATTTTTTTAAATAATCAGTATTTGACAGGGTCAGTACTATTAAAGAAAAACTTCTATTTTCATATAATATTTTAAAAATTAAAATGCATATTTCTTTATTTCATTTGAAATTGTAATTTGATTCATTTTAAAACAGTACATATTTTCTATCTGTAAAAATAATTCTCAAATATTCTTCAAACCAAAGAAACGAAATGTATTTAAAATGCTACTCTTGTAACCAACGGATTGACAATTGTGATTTTAGAACAATTCACTTTAAAATATATAAAGTCAGGTGATTAATGACATTGCCACTAGCATCATTTTTATTAATTAAACAATCTTTTTTTTTTTTTTTTTTTTTTTTTTTTTTTAATGGGTGTGGAAATGTTTTGACAAAGCTGATATTTTTGTGGATAGTGCAATTTTTTTTTTTTCCTGGCAAAAAACAATAACATGCAGCAAATATAACTTTGACATTTCTATAAAAATAGTCCAGTGTGTTATTTTTTTTTATTTTTTATTTTTTTTCCTTACACTATTACAACAATGATCACATATTATTATAATGCCCGGTGCTTCCAGATCAGGCTGTCTGAAGATATTGGCTTCCTGATACGAGGTCCTGGATATGACCTTAAACTATATCCGATGGTGAGGCCCCAGCTTGCAGGCTCTGGAGAGTGTGGAGCCACCCTTTAATTGCCATTGCTCCCAGGTCCACTCTGACCCGGAGTGGTAGTACCTGTTAGGGTCCCAACTATGGGTTGAATAGAAACTGACTTGCAAAAAACAAATATATTCTATTAAAAAAACATTTCTTCAAAATCACCGGATTCTGCATTAAATAACCTGAAAAGGGTTGATATGCCGTAAAACAAAAACAACCAACCATCTTGATACGAAATGCACCTAACATTGATGCTTTTTGTTTTTCTACTTTTGCAAAAACAAAAACAAAAGCAACAACCCACCTTTTCCCCTTTTCCGTTTTCCCATTTCCTCTTACCCACCCTCCCCACTTCCTGACTGGTTTCCTTACTTAAAATGTACCAAACATTAATACTGTAATCCTTTTCCCTCTCTCATTGCAAAACTCATTCATGTTCTGCAGGGCAGGGAACAAAAACGATAAAATCCACTATAAAACGACCAAACCAAACACTACAAACTAGCGATTGAAGATACAAAAAGCTTGAAGGAAAACCTTCTACAAAATAACTGGATGCAACATGAACGCTATTTCAAAAGTAACTGGATTTTGGCATGAAATAACCGAAAAGGTTTGATATCCCGTAAAACAAAACGGCCAAACCTATTATAATGATATTCCAAAACGGGGCTACATCAAGGGGAGGTTACTCATATTCTTGTTCAGGGTTGCCAGATTTTGCTTTTTTAAAAGCCAAATTTAATGAATTTGTTCTCTCTTTGGAAGTAGTTTAGCCATAAAATTATATTTGGCCTTTTTCAAAGTGTAATGTACGGACGAAACAAGGAAGGAACAAGCATGGTATTAGATAATAGAACGATGAAACTACTAGTGTAGAATAGAGAAAAATCTTTAAATATTTGTATCCTCCCCCTTGTAGTGACTTGAGAATTAGTGCCACAAAAATTATTGTGAACAGATCATTTTGATGGAAAGACAGAAGTTAGACCTCCACTGGAATGGCACAAAGAATGCTGGAATCCTGGGATAGTTTCTTTCCACTCAAATTCTAGGGGGAAAAAAGTTGTTTTCAGCAAGAAATCAGTGGTAGATAGCTGTTGAAAAACACTGCAATTTGCAGTGGTTATCAAAAAAAAATGGAGAGTACTAGAAATCTGGGGAGACTTGTTGTCATTCAGACTCCAGGGAACACAACCTGTTGTCAGTGAGTAATCCCTGATAAAGATTCCTATGAGAACCTTTAGTGAATCAATAATAATAATAAACACTTATGTGTTCTAAAACTATTGGTCAGAATTACACCACGTTTAGGCATGAAGCCACCTTGGCATGTTGATTGTACCATAAAGAGAAGTATCAAAATTACTATACTACTACTAATAATAATAATAATTTATCTGTATAGGCTTCAAACTTATTGGGAAGCAAGTACCATTAGCTATGCATAAAAAATTGTCTAGAAAGCAGCTTAAAGTTAGTATACCGTTTTTTTTTGTTTTTTTTTAATTTTCTTTTTTTATTATATAGAGCTGTTACACTCATTCCTGAGGAAGCAGAGGATATGTGGCATGCCTACAATCTTGTAGCCGTGGGTGATACACTCAAGTCCACAACTATCAGGTAAGATAAAGTGTATTTGTGTGCATATAAATCTCTTCTGTTGTAAGACTATGAGCTCCCCTTGCTTGAAAACAATCACTAACACCAGTTTTGTTTACATGGTTTTCTTCTCCTTTGTCTTATTTTCTGGCCACGTTATTGTCATTGGCAACTACTGAGGGGGGCACACACTGGTTCACAAGTATAAAAAAAAACAAGGAAAAATACAAAAAACACATACTCCAATGCATTCTGTAAATATTAGTTGAGCTCTGTGCATGTGTGACTCCATCGCAGAAGACTATTCTTTAAACACTAACATCCACATCTTCGTCTGTCAAGGCTTCTTTGTTGTCGGTTGAGTTCAGCTCATTTTGGCTTCCTTAAGCTCTTCCAATTTGGTCCAAGCTGCAATCTGCCTTCAACTGTTCCAACCTCAAGACTATCCTTGACTGTTGCAAACAGTCAAAAACAATATATTTCTACAAAACAATCAAACCAAATACTATGAATAAATATAAAGAAAAAAATAAACTTTTCTCAAAATTACTGGACTCTGTATTAAATAACACGAAAAGGGTTGATATGCCATAAAACCAAACAATCATTTGGACTCTACTGAAATCTTGACTTTCCAATCCTATATATATATATATATATATATATATATATATATATGCAGGGTGACCCAAAAAAAAAAAAAAGCTAAATGGAGTAGAATGGAGAAAAAAAAAAGGCCAAAGACCCTAGTGTTTTGATGTGATGTTTTAAATATAATAAACTAGTTATGGCCGAAGTTTCATTTCATTCGAACAAAACACTAAGAAACGGGGCCTCATAGAGTTGGGGCCAGTTTTTTTTTTTTTTTTTTTTTTTTTTTTTTTTTTTGGGGTCACCCTGTATTAAGGCTCATCAGGTGGGTTGATGGCAACCCATCTAGGAGAAGCAAGCTCCGATGTAAAATCTGCAGCCAAAGTAGTTACCAGTTATCTTGCCTCGGCATGTCACCATGTTATAGTCATGGGTGCTCAAAGAGTAGTACCTGTGTTGTACAAGCATTTTTCACTATAATCTAACAGGTTCTTACCAGGACAACAAAATGGGTATATAACAAATGCACAGATGTCTCTCTGTAAACTTATGTGATACGAAATTATATTAAGTCTTAAAAGCCATGGAGGAGTTTACAGATATAAAATTCTGGCAATATAGATCTGGAGTTTGTCTAAAAAGTCCCCCACAAAATCATGAACAAAGCTGTAATATCAGTGGGGAAAGATTATGCATAGGCAATCTGAAAAAAAAAATATCTTGAGCTGAGAGCCATTCTTGTAATAGGAAAACGATCCAAAAAGGAATGGCAAAAGAAAGAACTATCATAGAGAAAATAAAATTCTCGAAGTGTGGATATTTAATTTAGTTGCCTCAACAAAAAGTTGGAAATATCAATTTAGTCAGAAGATTTTATTTTTAAAGAATTTCAGGTAAATAATGGTAATATTAATCCAGTCAGGATCAGCAGAACATAGTTTCCTTCTCGTGTTGAGACAAAAAAAAAAAACTATGACTGAAAAAATCAGATTCACTATATTTTATAGTCATTCTGGTACCTGATATTGTCATTTTTATCACACCTAGCTATGAATGTAATCATCAAAATCTTTGTAATCATACCTAGTAAAATTATGCCAAAAATATTTTTAAAAAGTCCTAAATATTCAATTAGAACAACAATCAGTTAAAATTTTTAAAAATGATGAAACTGATATTTTTGAATTTACTTATTCCATGTTTGGTATCAAGAATTTGTCTAAGTAGCTGAAATTTGGAACATGCATTTTGTCTATACGACTGTATCATGAAACCATTAGTCATGAGACTACATTCTTCTGCGTGACAACAAAAACTCATTCATTTTAACACATTTTTCAAAAAACTATTATATTATATAATAGGAATATTTATTAAAACTAATGGGCTAGAACACTGACAATTCAAAAAAGCCAGTTCTGATAACAATATAAAATACTGCATTTTTTTTTTTTTTTTTTTTTTTTCAAAAATGAAAATCTTATTCGAGTAATGTGGTTTACAAATGTGTTAATGACTGTAAATATAGAAGCCGTTACTGTTTTTTATCAAGAGTTCAAATTGTTCTGTTTCAGGAAAGTACAGAATGAATCTTCTACAGGTAGTGTGAGTGCTAGCAAAGTACGGACAGTGCTTACCATTTCTGTTGAAACGATAGATTTTGACACACAAGCTTGTGTTCTCCGGGTAAAGGGTAGAAACATCCAGGAGAACCAGTATGTGAAGGTAAAGACTTTCTTTGTTTTCTCTCATCTTTGCCTCTCTCCTCCTCATCACCCCACCCCTGTTTGCCTCTCTCTGTCCTCCTCATCACCCCACCCCTGTTTGCCTCTCTCTGTCCTCCTCATCACCCCACCCCTCTTTGCCTCTCTCTGTCCTCCTCATCACCCCACCCCTCTTTGCCTTCCTCCTCACAACAACCTCTTTGCCGCTATCCTCTCTCTATTTCAGGTGAAAATATTACATGCTTACGTGTCATGGCAAAATTATAAATTACAAAAAAGAAAATGATTCAGTAGATGTGTAAAAAAAAAAGAAAAAAAAAAAAATCCCAATTACATTTCATTAGCATCTCGTGGTGGGGCTATCGTTTTTCTTTTTGTTTTTTTTTTTTTCACACTTTAATTTACAACTTTGCCTCAACGGTTCCGGTTCGATCCTCATACTTACCTACCAAAACATTTTTTTTAACCCCCCCCCCCCCCCCCGGAGTTCACACACACCTCCAAACACCCGGGCAATGCCAGGTACCCCTCGCTAGTATATATATAAGGGCAATTGTCTGTGTGCATATGTCCAGCTAAAAACCAATAACTACAAAAACACCCACAAATTTGGTATTTTCTTGATCAGTATTGCTCCAGATGAGTAATATTTACAATTAAAAAAAATATATATATATCATTCTTTGACTCTAAACTAATGCAGATTTCATCAAAGGTGCTCGGTTTTTCAGCTATTTCATGTACTAAAGGGAAATAATTCTGATTTTTCTATCAAGGAGTTAATTCTCTTATGCTGACTTCTTCCTCAAATAATCTAAATAAAGGAATAGTTGTATATGTCGAGAGGGGAATGGCCTGGGTGAAGAGGAAAGATGTGTGGGGAGAGGGAGGCAGAAAGATAGAGATCTAAAAAATAGACGTTTTAATAGAAATGTTACACTTTTGCCCTGGGCAACATTGGTTAACTCTGCTAATATATATGTACACACACACACAATTAGCCTGGTGGCTTTCCTTAGAAATGAAGCATAAATATTTTTGTGTAGCTTACTTGCCAAAAGCATGTTTTTATATTACTATTAAGTGAAGCACTACAGAGTAAATGAGGAAAAAAAATATGTAATATTTTGAAATACCACAAAAAGGGGTTGATATGCTGTAAAACAAAAACAACCAACCAACAAAGAACATTTCGTTTAACCTTTTATAAGATGGGAGTCAACAGTCATTGACCTCTTCAAAAACTCTTTCGGATGGTGTTCTTAGATATCCACTTTCCTTTTCACTGTTTGTACAACAAATTTTGATGAGTAATGATAAAATAAACTTTTGGTTCTAATTTTCATTCCGTCTTTTGTTTCCCTGACAGATGGGTGCATATCACACACTTGACTTGGAACTGAATCGAAAGTTTACACTTGTTAAACATTGGGACTCAGTTACATTACAACGAATTGGTAAGTAGTTTTTGCAGTAAATTTATATTCTTGAATTAATTTTTAAATTCTTTTTCTGGTAGGTATTTATTCCATACTAGCGGGGGTACCCGGCGTTGCCCGAGTGTTTGTTTCCGGGACGTGGGGGGGAGTTTTAAAAAATGTTATGGTAGGTAAGTAGGAAGGATCAAACCCGGAGTCATGAGTAAAAGTAGGAAAATAAAGTGTGAAAAAAAACAAACATCTGCAACGTTAACAGTTCGGCCACCAAGAAAAGTCCATTCCAGTTGTTTAGGAAAAAAAAAAAAAAAAAACGACTACGGTAGGTCGGCGCGAACGTGAAAATATAATGTGAATTGTCCAGCACACTAACCACTACGCCACAGAGCACTGCAGCTTAGTTTAGTGATTTTAAATAACTTCACATGAAAGAACTACGAAGCCAAACCGGTGTTCTCTTCTCAACTGTTCCTTGTGAACGATCCCCAAACGGTGTTAAGTGGTGGCAGGGGGAGGAGAAATTTATTAGAGAGAAAATATTTTACCACTTCCACTGATCTTAACCGATTTTGGCCGTGACTTCTCAGCAGAAAAAGTATAGAAATCTAAGATTATCGAGGAATTTGAGAAATAATAAGCCTATAACACACCTCAGATATTGTTCTGCCGTTTGTGCATATTATATTTTGCATGAAATATCTTGATTTTTAATCCTATTAATGTCAAAATCCGACGGGAAAAAATGAGTTCATTTTATTTATATAGAGATTAGTTTATTCTGATTCCTTTTATATGTGAGTTTGTATTTTTTTTTTTTTTTATCAACAAGTGTATTCGTTTCTGATGGTATTTAATTGGTTCTTGTCTAGAATTCCCAAATCAAGCATAATGCAAAGGGACTTAATTCTGTTCCTAATGTTACAAGGGAAATAACTCCATAAGTAATATTTAAAAAGTCTAAAAAAAAAAAAAAAAAAACAGTTAGGGGGTATATTATGATCAGTTATCTGACTTTAACACCTGCTTGATTTGTCTATACCGGCCAAATTAAAAAAAATTGAGATTTTTTTCCATAAGTGTTTTTACAGGTATTATTCAATTTGCTATATCTTGATTTTTTTTTTTTTTTTTTTTTTTTTTTTTTAACAAAAGCTTTAAATATGGTTTTATGTAATAAGTTGTTTCAAAATAGTGCTGAGCAGTTTTTTGTTTTTTAATGATTCCTTTAAACGTAATTAGGTTCTTGTCCAAAATCTTCCTCATATTAAAAAACAAAAATAAAGAAAATCTCTGTATTTACTCATTCATGATGAAAATTGAATTGGCACTATATAAAAAATTGAAAATATCAAAAAAAGGTTATATTGTACGTATTCGTTTTCTACTGAAGATATCCGGGAAAAAAATTCACTTAATTTGATCGAGTAGTGTTTTTTCACAGCGAAAAAAAAAAATGTTTTTATGACAGTGTGTAGAAGATAGACATCTTGGAATTTTTTTTTTTTTTTTGAACCCGCCACTGGGAGATAACTCAATGTAAAGCGCCAACACTCCCTCTCCATCTTTAATACTAGCTTTTCCTCCTAAAAATCGAACCTTTTTGTTTTTTTGCTGTAAAAAAAAAAAAAAAAAAATACTTGATGAAATCATTCTGGCAAAAAAAAACAAACAAAAAAAAATACTTGATGAAATTAAGTGAAATGTTTTTTTTTGGTTTTTTTGAGAACTTCATTCCATAACAGATACGTACAATTTAAACTTTTTTTCAATATTTTCATTTTTTAATGTCTTGATTAAACTGTAGAATTACCATTTAATTTTCCAAATATCACAAATTGATCAAGAAATTTTATTTTTAAATAAAAAATAAAATTTTATGTGTAGCATAATAGCAGCTGTCTTGTTTGCCATTTTGAAAACAATCTTTTAAAAAAAAAAAAAAGTGAAAGGGAGATAACTCAATTTAAACTTGCAAGATTTAAATTGCATGAATATGAATTCCCATTAATCGCTTAAAAATAATTTTCTTTATAAAAATAAAACTACTTGATCAATTCAATTCATGTGATTTTTTAAATATGATAACTTTGTTTTGTCATGTTAAGAATTGCGAACGTCACTGGCATTAAGTAATCTATTGAAAAAAAAAAATGTCTTAACATCCAGAAAACTACTTGTGTTCACAAAATTTGGTACTTATACAGTTTAGTGACGGCATTAAAAAATGGAAATATTGAAAAAAATATTTATTGTACGTACCTGTTATAGACTGAGGTTCTCCGGAAAAAAATTTCACTTCATTTGATCAGGTAGTAGTTTTTTTTTTTTTTTTTTTTTTTTTTTTTTTTTTTTTTTTTTTACAGCGAAAAACAATTATTTATCACGACGACGTCAACGTGGCCATTTTGGAAATGTACCTAGCAGAATACCTCCATTTTAGGCCAAATTTCGCAATCTAGCCTTTTTTTTTTTTTTTTTTTTTTTTTTCGCCAGAATGAGATGCACACATCACCTCTACAAATTTTTTCCTTTTTTTTTTTTTTTTTTTTTTTTTTTAAAGCAGAATACTATTGAATATGCAAAGAAATTGAAGAATGCAAAGAATTGAAGAATTTTTTTTACGAGATTATTTTCGAAACATGCGCAGTTGGACACGCATGGATAACTTCGAATTTTTTTCGCGCGAATGAAATTTCTTCCCCATGATAACCAGGATGGGTTTATTTGGGTCTGCTACAATTACAGATGCAAAAAAAGATATCAATCAGAAAAGGGAGCTTTTTTTTAAATCGCATATCTTCTTGAAAAACATAGTTAAATTTTTGTATTTATGAGCTCGTAATACAGCAACTTATGAGTGGTGCAAAAGCGAATGCCTCATGGACTCGTTCAGCACAATTGCTGACTGGCGAATGTTTGTGAGGGACATTTGTGTGGAACACTTTTTACGGCATCCCCAAATACTTGGCGGAGAAGGCAGAGTTGTGGAGATTGACGAAAGTCTTTTTTCGCAGAGAAAAAATCATGTTGGCCGCATGGTACGACAACAATGGGTTTTTGGTGGTTACGAGCATGCCACAAAATCTGGTTTTCTGGTGGCAGTACCAAAGAGGGACGCCGCCACATTATTACCGATAATAAGGAGATATATTCGGCCGGGTACAACAATTGTATCCGATTGTTGGCGTGCCTATGATAGGCTCACATTTGTATGGATGTGAGACCTGGCCCATACGGAAAGCGGATTTGCGACGCATAGAAGTTTTCGACCGCTACAATCTCTGCCGCATTCTCCATGTCCGTCCTTTGGATTTCGTCGCTAACAAAGAAGTCCGGCATCGCTGCAATCTCCAGGCAATTACTGACCTACTGCGGGCCCGACGCCTTCGATGGTTCGGCCATGCCTCTCGCTGTGATGCAGGGGTCTTTATCCACGAGGCTATCTCCCCACGTCCTCTACCCGGCTGGAAAAAAACGTGTCGGTGGCCAGCTAAGAACGTGGCTCGGGACTATCAAAGCCAACGCTGAGCTTATTTCGGGCCCGCTCATCTATGGCCTGTCTCGTTGGAGACGTGACTGGCTATTGCTCACTCGGGATCTTGCCTCTGATCGCCGGGCTTGGGCCGCAGCGGTACGAGATGTGCATCTTCATGAAGCCGACGCAACTCCTCCAGGGTGAATGTCGTTTCAAGTACAAGTAAGTATGATAGGCTGGGGAACACAGGCTACAATCATTTGCGCGTCAACCATCGTTATAATTTTGTAAACCCTATAACAGGTGCCACCACAAACCACGTCGAGAGAATGTGGAAAGAGGCAAAGCGAAGAAATATGCATGAGTGTGGTACTCATACTCACATGATAAATTCATACCTGGCCGAGATTATGTGGCGGCAGAAATTTGCTGAAACCCCCCCTAGAAAGTCTTTTTCAGCAAATAGCTGAAATGTATCCATTTTAATATTATGGAAGTGGATATATGCAACCGGTTGCAGATAATTTTGACGACATAATTGAACTTGGTCCAATGGATAAGGACCCAAAACTAAAAAATACTATTTAAGCATAGCGTGGTTCAATAAATGCACTAGCACCAACATTTCAATTAGCTTTAATTTAATTTTTAATTGTATTTCCAAGTTTAATTAAAGTTTAATAAATAAGTTTTTTTTTTTTATTTAGGTTAAAGTACAGAAAAAAAAAAAAAATTTTAAATTCGAAAATTTCGGTTGCATATTTCTAATTTTTCTGAATTTCTATTTTTTCTAATTTTCTATTTTATGATAATAGTTAATAAAAAAAGAATATTTTATTCTTTTTATTTTCTTCTGTTACAAATTAAAAAAAAAAAAAAAAAAAAAAAACACCCCCAAAATGGCATCTGTCTTCGCAAAAAAAAAATTCTCATTCTGGTGGAAAAAAAAAAAAGGGCTAGATTGGCCTAAAATGGAGGTATTCTGCTACGTACGGCAGTTACCTGCCCTTGGCGAATTCCTGGGCACTGCAATAACATTTTCAAAATGGCTACGTTGACGTAGCCATGATAAATAATTGTTTTTCGCTGTAAAAATAAACTACTTGATCAAATGAAGTGAAATTTTTTTTCGGAGAACTTCAGTCTATAACAGGTACGTACAATAAAAATTTTTTTCAATATTTCCATTTTTTAATGTCGTCACTAAACTGTATAAGTACCCCAAATTTAAATGATATTTGTTTCCAGCATACCTTAAAACCTGTAAGTCATTTTAAATGTGAGTGTTAAGGTGGAAAGAAAGTAAAAATTTACCCTTATTTTTTTTTTTTTTTTTTTTTTTTTTTTTTTTGTTCTAGATTCAGCCTGTGATCCTACACAAAATGCAGATCTTGCTGCTGTCGTTATGCAAGAAGGTTTAGGTCATGTGTGTCTGGTTACTTCAAATATGACTTTGGTGCGGGCCAAAATTGAGACAAATATCCCTCGAAAAAGGAAAGGCATGTGTGCTCAACATGATAAGGTTAGAAATTCATCATTTTCATCAACCCCCACCTCACTCCACATTCCCCCACCCCCTTCCTCATTTTCTATTGTTACAGCTTTTGAAATTTTATACAATTATTTACAATGAAATGCATTCTAGTATTACTATCTAACAACTTATACTAAAAATCATGTTTTAGCAAAAGATAAAGTATATAAAAAATATGGTGAATTTAAAACATCCTGTTGCAGAAATATAATATGGCTTCCAAGAATTTTCAACAACACCTAAAGAAATCCAAATTCATATAGGTAATCAAGGAAAATAACTCCCACCTCCTTATTTAATTTATTAGAAAGAGATATATTAAAGTGGTTTGCTCCCAAAGAGCCTGCCATATTTTATCAACTACTTTTTTTTTTTTTTTTCAGAGGTGACATTACAAATTTTTTCACTGTAAGTGTGAATATTAAGTTGTTTTCTGATTATTGCAGATTATTTTGCAAATGTTAATCTTTTTTTTCTTTGTTCGGAGAGGAGACTCATTGCCTCTTGGACTTAGAGTTAAGTGTTTGTGTTTGTGTTGTTTTTATAATAAAATCAAATTAACAAAACTAGTCTTTAAGATATGGCAGCTTCTATGGGAGTCAACCGCTTCAATATACCCAAATTTCTGTGGCAATGTTCTATATTGCATAAAACTTAATGCACTCCTTAATTTGTAATATATATTTCAATTTCATTTTTAATTCGATTATTTCTTTCTTACAAAACACACCCTCTTAATTCTACCACTAATCCTAAATCTGGGAGGTACCCCCCTCCCCTCATCATTACCACAAAAAAAAAAAAAAGAAACAAAAAAGAAACAGTATTCATGAAACAAATTAATATTTGTAAAATAAAAATGGATAAAAAGAAAATCATAAAGCAGGGAACCAATCTGTGCTTGTGCAGTATTTCAAAAAATGCATTTTAGGTAAAAAAAAAAAAAAAAAAAAAAAAGCACTTTTATACTTGTCATGTCGAAATTTGTAAAAATTCCAAAAATTATTAAAAAAATGATTGAGTAGATCTGCTACAAAAAAAAAATATTAGTGGTCTACAATTTTCTATTTTGAAATGACAGATTATAATTATTTTGTCAAAATCTTAGACTGCAGTTACTTCTCCTAAATTAAGAATTCTTTCGCATTAGCAAATACAATAAAACTATGATTTGATAAATTTTATTTTTACTTGTAATTCTTTATCTGCTCCGTCATTTTTTTTTCATATTTTTGGGAACTTTTACTAATTTCAACATGACACGTGAGTACGTAATACTTTTTTTACCTAAAATGCATTTATCTGAAATCCCATTCAACTACACAAACACTAAAGTAATCAATTTTTACATTCTGGACTAATTTACTCTATCACTGGGAAGAGGGGGGGGGGTTACTAATCGATAAAATATGGTAGTCCCTCTAGTCACTATTTCAGTATACTCCCACCTTTTTTAAATGTGTAGGCAAGTTTTTTTGTTTTCACCCTAAACAAGGTATATTGCCACTGGATGTAAAGAGCTACTATATTAGATCATATCTAATGGGAATGCGGGGAGTTTTCTGTTTGCGTTACATTTGAACTTCTGCAGGTTAATACGATTTGGGAAACAGGGAGAGAATTCTAAAGTTTAGTAGTTCAAGGGAAGACTAAGGACCTCAACAGTGAAAGGGTGAGATTTTTTTTTACTGCTTGTGTAGCCATATTTTTTTTTTTTTTTTTTTTTTTTTTTTTTTAAGACTGATCTAATGGTTGCTATTGAAGATTATGAAATCAACTATGACGAGTTCACATTCAGATTTATCTTATTTGATTTTACACGAATACGAAGCTACAATTTTTATAGGTTTATGAGTAAAAATATTGTTTGCCAGCATTAAGTAATTGAAATGATTATGAAACACAGGACTTCATCAGATACTGTTTCTTTTTCAGGGTTTGACCAAATTTTATGACCAAATTATTCAGGCAATTTTAAGGCATGTAAATTTTGATAGTAAGTATTTACTTTTATTTATTTATGGAAATCACTCCAGACAAGGCATAAAGCCACTTGATGTAAGGAGCTAAAAAAAAAAAAAAAATATATATATATATATATAGTACTCCAACGTAAAAAAAAACTTGTCAATGATATGTGTTAGAATAGATTCTGACCCAGAAAACAGCAATTCTTCCCTCTTTGTCTCCTGGAATGTGAAGACTAAAGGATAAAATAAGGGGAGAGAGAGTTACGTAACTGCCAAAAGTAAACGCGACATTCACTTTCTACTCTCCATTCCTACCTCACGCTCCGAAGTTTTGATCAGGATTATCCAATTTTCATTTATTATTGTTGTACCGTGTTATTGGCAATAAACTAACCTTGCTACAGTTTATTTATTTTTTTTTTATACTTAATCTGATGTGGCAGTTTACTAATATGTAGACATTTTTAAATAAACACCTGAAAATAAAAATCAACTGAGAGGAATGGCTGTTATTTTTTTAGTAAATGCTAGTGCTTGTTGTTTACTTTGTTAGCTTACATACCAAACTCTTTACATCAACTCATTTTATAATTAGATTAAAACATTACTTTTAAAGTTAATTAGTTTTATAACAATTTTGTTCAATTAAATATTTAAAGACTAAATAGTACCATAATAATTAAACTTAGCTTTCAAAATCTTTTTTTTTTTTTTTTTTTTAATATAGTAAAAAAAAAAAAAAGAAAAAAAAGTAAAATGATAATTCCCAAGTAACACAATATAGGTTCATCTAGTTTGTAATAAATATTCAAAATCCTGATCATCTCTACTAACATGTATGGGAGTTTCCATATTAAATGACCCCCACGTGATTTATAGGTGATAACAAATACAAATCAAACCATATCATTTTTCGGTACTTACAGTTTAATCAAGACATTAAAAAATGAAAATATCGAAAAAAAAAAGTTATATTGTATGTATCCGTTATGGAATGAAGTTCTCTGAAAAAAAATTTCACTCAATTTGATCAAGTTTTTTTTTTATTTTACGGCGAAAAAACAATTTGTTATGATACCGAGTAAAAGGTTTGATTTTTAGGAAGAAAAGCTAGTATTAAAGATGGGGAGGGATGTCGTCGCTTTAAATTGAGTTATCTCCCCGTGGCATGTTCAAAAAAATTCCAAGATGTCTACCTTCAACGTGCTGTCATAAAAATGTGTTTTTCCACTGTAAAAAAAAACAAAAGAAACTACTCGATCAAATTAAGTGAAATTGTTTTCGGAGGTCTTCATTACAAAACTGATATGTGCAATATAACCTTTTTTTTTTTTTTTTAATATTTTCATTTTTTAATGTCTTGATTAAACTGTACAAGTGCCCATTTTTCAATTAAAGAATGATAATAATCTAAGCAATTTAAATTTCAGACGCAGATTTAAAAAAAAAAAAAAAAATGATCAATATTATTTTTAATTTTTACAGTTGTAAAGTGTGTACTTATTGCAAGTCCTGGTTTTGTAAAGGTAAGTTTTGCATGTCAAAAAATCTATCTTTCTCTCTAAGATAAACAGACATTTTGTTTCTCTCTCTCTCTCTCTCTCTCTCTCTATATATATATATATATATATATATATATATATATATATATATATATATATATATATAATCTGTAAGATACAGGGTAGCCCACTTAAAAATAGCCCAATCTCTCTAATCTTTCTCTTACCGACCAACTGACACCACAAGATAAAATGCAGTTCTTTTTCCAACAAGATCTCACAAATCGATGACACAAGTTCATGACATGTTAACGGAAGAGAGAACAATAAGCAAAGTGTTACAGCCACCATGTTCCCCAGATTTGTCATGTGATTTTTATCTTCTAAAACAAAATGTTTATGCAAATAATCCTCACAATTTAGACCAACTAAAGGAGAACATTACCAATGCTATCAGGAGAATTACCAGAGAAGATCTACAGGCAGTATCTGCAAACGTTAAACGTGCCCAGAAATGCTTAGACGTCAACAGGGGGCACTTCCAGCATCTTTTATAACACTACAGATAATTTAAACAATAAAAGAATGTTCCTCCTCTCTACTCCATTTTCTGGACTACTTTTAAGTGGGCCACCCTGTATAAAAGGTGGGTTGGGAGTGGTAATAAAAGACAATAAAATCAGAGATCAATAATAAAATGATTCTTGATTATTTATTTATTTGAAACCATTTGACAGTTTATATATTATTCTAATTGGAATTCATTATTGAGATGAGTATTATTAATTTATTTATTGCGGACTATTATCCTCATCTTTCTTAGATGTTGTTTCACAACGTTTCGGACAACTATTCCTCTGGCCTTCGTCAGGTGGTAACCGCGACGGGATAGAAACTCTGAATCTCCTAACTGCATTCTCAGCAATTACTGCTATCCATAGTTGTCGTCTCACTACGTTTTGGCCAAGTAAGCCTCTGGCCGGCTTTGGGTAGGATTGAAATCGATTAGAATAATATATATACTATTCGGTACAGATCCGACCATGGAAGATCAGATAATAAATAAACATGGATTTATGAGACCAAAAAATCCAACACTTGGCAGTTGTTAAATTTTCCTCCAATTCCTTTGGGACTATTAATTAGAAGCTCAATAATTAGCAGGTTGTATTAATTAGAGATTTCACATAATAGGATACGAATCATATATTTAAAAAATATTAGAATTCCAAATATTCAAGTTCTGTAAATGAATATTCTAATGCATACTCCATGTGTACTCACTTTTTGAAGATTCCAGCTTTGATCATGAACAAAATTTTGAATAGCTGAAGAATTTACTTCAGCATTTTAAACTAATTTTCTTATTACAATTTGAGCAGTATCATAAAAAGCATTTGAATATTCAATATATATATATATATATATATATATATAACTATTTCATTTATTCACATAAATTTACTATACGAAAGTATAAATTTATGCGTAAACTTTAAGTATTTACTTCAAAAGTGCTCAATACGTAGGTAGAGCTAGTTAGTAATTTATAAAATATATATGGCGATTAAGCTACACTGAATATTCTGCGTTTCATCCAACTATAGGATTCGTCAGGCTTATGCCCAGTCCAAAACAAATGTCTAACAAAAAGCGTAGTCTATCAAGCAACAATATTTGCAAAAGAAAACCCGAATAACAAGAAATATTACATAGGCATGACTTCCTTAGATTTCAAAACCCGATACTATGACCACAAAAGCACATTCAGAAATAAAAAACACTGTATAAAAACAACACTAGCGAATAAATACTGGGAACTCAAAGAAAGCGGACATTCGCCGGTAGTCGAATGGAAAATAATAAGACAAGCTACCACATGCAGACATTTAGACGACCCATGTAAATTATGCCTCCATGCAAAATTCTCTATCCTGTACTTTAAAGAACCTCAAAATCTATTAAACTGTAGGCGGGAAATAGCAAACAACTGCGTTCACAAAATAAAACTTACTCTAGGATAGCGATACAAAATAGCTTTAAAACTAACAATAACAATAGAAAACAAACAGACGCATAAGCCTGACGAATCCTATAGTTGGATGAAACGCAGAATATTCAGTGTAGCTTAATCGCCATATATATTTTATAAATTACTATATATATATATATATATATATACACACACACACACACACTAGACTACCCGTGACCCGTTGGGTCAGTATGTTATATTAGCTATGGAATTAATGTATGAGCGTGACATTTGTGATGTAAAGAAAATAGTTTTTGTGACATGACAGAAACATTTCTATGAAAGTATATTAAAATGAAAAAAGAATATAGATAGATTTCTGAGTTGTTCTGTTTATAAGTGTTTATTTTTGGAAAAAAAATTACAGCCATTGAATTATAAGTGGTTTGCCACACATATCGGTAAATGTGCACTGAACATATACCATAATACTTAGTTACATTCAAATTTTGATATATCTTTTAATTTAAACGCAAAAAAAAAACAATTGGGATGCTTACACAGTAAAATAATGTTTTATTGTTTTGTTGATTATTTATTTGTAACACAATTTAAAAAAACATTTTCGGGGTTATTTATTTATGTTGGTAGTGTAGAAGAAAATGTATGAATGTTTTTAAGAATGATGTATTTAAAAATGGAGGATAAATTTTAAAAAATTGAAGACAGTAGGGAAATCGCCGCTGTAAATACTCTTATGGTTGTCAATGGTTAAAGTAGATTTATTTGTAAGAAAATTATGTTAAAATAACTTAAACGTAATACAGAAATGAACGATGTAAAAAAAAAAAAAAAAAGCAGAAAGTATTAACAATTGTTTATTTGGATAATTTAAATGCGAAAAAAACAATTGGGATGCTGAAAACGTACACAGTAAAACAATACGTTTTATTGTCATGTTGATTATTTAGTATAATATATATCGTATATACAAAACGGGTCGATGATTATATGTATTATTTGTAATCATGTTTTGCGTTTGCTTCCCATATCTTGAAGTTTTTTATTCAATAAATTTTAAGTATTCGCTTTTCTAAGGACGTTTGTTTGTTTGAACGAAACCGATCCAGCGATTTGTGTTTATTTGTTTACGCTGTTATGAGTTTGTTTATGTACGTATGCGCAACTGGAAGTTGTAAACTGGATGTTGGGTTATAATACGCATTACAAGGTCATTTGAGTTTTATAATTATATATATATATATGTATATGTAGAGCACTGTTGTGAATCTTGCTCGTTACTTAATTGGCTGAAAAATACGAAGCTTACGGTTTGTTAACAAACGGGCAGTTTCAGCACTGTACAAATAGCGGACGGATGTTTGTTTAAATAGACATTCGAACGAGTTATTTGCGGGTGTCGAGAGGTAGAACTGCTGACTGTCAACACGACAGTTTTAGGTTCAATCGTTGGCTTAGAAGTGCTAGTCTAGCAGCACTGATGAGTTGTGATCCATAAATTCTTGTATCCTAAAGCTTTTTTTTATAACAACAAAACAAAAATATTGGAACTAACATGTTCTCCACTTTGATCAACTCTCTCTTAGAAACCATCAAGAATAAGGAAGAATTCTCTTCTAAACTCTGAACCCTGGTAAAGTAAGAATGAACTTGTCTGTAACCAATTTGTCTTGATAAAGATTGCGATACATAAACACATCCAAAACCTATAATTTCCGAAAACGATCACAGACAAGTTTTTATACATTGATTCTCAGCTGTGTCACTTCCACCTTAGGTATTGCAATACGGCATAATCACGTTGACACACCGGTTCCCGCTGGATCACCGAAGTTAAGCAATGTTGAACCTGGTCAGTACTAAATGGGTGACCTTTTGAGACTTTCAGGTGCTGTATGTGCTCTCCGCTTATCTTGGCATTGTTTCCAGTCGTCCTGGTCTTCTCCTTGCCACTGGGCCCAAACAGTGTCGATTCAGGAGAAGTGTGGTTAGGGATTGCATGACCCTTGCCTCACAGTTACACGCGCAACTGCCCCTACAGGGGTATCCTTTGTCTTTCGAGACTGAACGGCGGCATCGATCATGGTATTGCAAGAAGTGTTTTTTCTTTTTGTTTACTTGCCTCCCCATGAGGGCAGAGTTAGACACAAGGTCGGTTTTTGATGTGGGGGGGGGACCAGCTCCTAAAAAAGGGGGCACTCTAGATAGTAACAAAAAAAAAAAAAAATGGGTACTTGTGCATTTAACGAACCAGACGTAACTCAGCATTTGCTCGGCTTTGTCCGGCGCATGACGTCAACAGCCGGATAAAACCGAGCGTTGGTGATAAAATAAAAACAACGCTACAACAAAATAACTATACAATGAAATCGTAAAATGTAGAAACATAAAAAAAATTAAATAAGTAAAAAGCAAAAACCTACCGTTCGTTTTTTTTTTATTAATATTGTTTGAAATTGTTTTCTGTTTTCAAAATAAATACATATAAAACAAGTTTTTTTTTTTTGTTAAATAATAGGAAACTTTTTTTTTTGTCTGAACTTTTTTTTTGTTTGTTTTTTTTTTCAATTTTTAACGTAAAAAAAACATTGTCTATGTCTTAAACATGTAAAAGTTAATTTTTTTTTTTTTTTGCAACTCTTTATGTCAAATGGAAAAAGCCTTAAAAAAAGGGGCAATAAAAAGCATTGGGGGGGGCAGGAACAAGGATTATTTGTATATTTTTTTCGCCAGAAACAAGGACTTTTTTTTTTTTTTTAAATTTATTAGTGAAAAGAGGTTTCGGCGTTCCTATTTGCTACAGTGACCAAGAAACCCTTCTTTTCGGCGGGGTCGTATCCACTGAAGACCCAGACGTTGTGTTTTCTGCAGTTAAAAACGGATTCGTCGGTTTCTACCGTATAGCCTGGGCCTCCAATCTGCCGGGGATTCCTGAGAAAATAATCCCTGCATATATCACGCAGGAAAATTTTCCAATCCACAATTGTGTGGCGAGAACGTAACCCACATTCACGATGGAGATTTTTTGTAGATGCCATCTCGAACGCCCATAAGTATATTATTTTTATGATACATGCGATGGTTAGTCGGGATTTTGAGAAGAAGGTCCCAATCCTAATGGAGGTCCATCGACGACATGTTACACTTCTACACCTCCAACCGTAACCGTCGGAAAGACTTGTTCTCTTTGCAAGTACACAATCCTGGCCAAAATGTAAACACCTTTTCTCTTTGGGCCAACAATTTCCGTTGAAGTTTAGTGCAGCCTCTGGGATCTGGAGCTGGTCCGCAAGGTTTGTAATATTCATTATTATTTCGTCAGTTATCTTTTTAAAACAAATTTTTTTAACTCTCTTCAAATAAGCGTTTCTTGAGTTGTGACACTCTTCCAATTGATTTCGAAATTCTTGTCTGCTTAATCGGCAACGCTCGGTTATATCCGGCTGTTGACGTCATGCGTCGGACAAGCCGAGCAAATGCTGAGTTACGTCTGGTTTGTTAAATGCACAAGTACCAAAAAATGTATCAGTCATGAAGGATTTCTCCATTAACTGAGACCAAAAAGTGTAATGCAGCATTAGAACAGATACTACACTTTGAGGTATTAAAACTTTGAGTTTAAAACAATACAATATAAATTAAACATGAACAAAAGATTTAGGCACAAGGCCAACTCAAAAAGGGGGAAGAATGGGGATGGTTGGTCATCCTTGTCACTTTAGAACTAAAACGATTCTCTTAGCTAGTATTCTCTTTCACCATAATACCACATTCACCTTTTTGTACTGTGGGATTTTTTTTTTTTTTAATACACTTTGATCTTAGCCTGAAGACCAAGAAAGAAAAAAAACGACTCTTTTTTTTTTTTTTCTTCTATTTTTAGGCATTTTTTTTTTTTTTAGTTATCCGTAATATTTGGATTCATGGGACTACTGTTCTCATCTTGAGTGTGATTTTTCACTCAAGATGAGAACATTAGTCTGATGAATTCAAATATGAATAACCAATCTTCATTTCAAAATTTCAGAAATTTCTTTTTTTTTTTTTAATTCATCTGAAAATGAAATATTTTCTCAAAAACCAGGAACAGGTAAACTGTGCAAAAAAAAAAAAAAAAAAGTACGTTCTTGTTCCAATGGGTGAACTAGCACAACTAAAAAAAAAAAAAAAATGTATAGCTGCCATGTGGAGAGTTGACAATTTTACACAATGCAGCGATTGCTGTGGAACACTGTTCAACTCGCCTGCTTCCTGGCCAACTACAATATTGTAGCCTTCAAGTCCAATGTAAACAAGTTCTTGTTGAACTGCTCCCTTAAATAATAAAGTTCTACCCAACTTATACCATTAACAGTTACTACACTACCACATTACATTCATTAACCCCCTTATCCTTTAGTGGCCTTTAGACCTTAATAAGTGGTGATTCCCTTGTAAAAAAAAAAAAAATTTCTAAAAAATCCCATTGTAGAGTGGCAGTGTGCTTTTGTGTGGTTGCAAGAGTCATATGATACAATACTTGTGCATCGGATGGAGAACATTGCTATTGCTGTACAAGCCTTCAATAGAAATTGTGTTGAACAATGACATCTCGACTCGTCACCTTCTGGTAGTCATTTGAAAACACATCAAAGTGTTTACCATATATGGCAGGTTGCTTAGAACATGAAAGGGATCAGTTGACATCATCCTGATCCTAGCCGGCGGGAGAAGCAGAAAGGCAACGGGAGAAATTAAAAACTAGTCATGAAATGTCTTGAGCTCAGCAGAAATGAAAATGTGTTTTTGTCCGGAATTCTCCCTAGAGTAAAAAAAAAAAAAATAAAAAATAAAGAAAAATCTGTATGATGTACATACTCATGACAAAGTAAAAATATCATGTTCCAAAAATCATATAAATTGATCAAGTAGTTCTATTTTTAATTAAGAAAATTAAAATTTTATGAGTATCTGAAAAATGACTGTCATACCTCTAAATTTTATTTGGGTGGGGGATAACAAATGGAGATGACTCAATAATAATTCAAGCTTTCTTGATTTTATGTTGTAATACCTGTGAATTCCCATTAATTGCTTAAAAATGATTTTCTTTATAAAAAAAATTTACTTGATACTTTTTATTTAACTTTTGGAATATATTTTCATTTCGTCGCGGGTACGTACATCATAAAGATTTTTTTTCTTTATTTTTTTTTTTTTTAATGAAGAAGAAATTCTAGAATTCTAAATAAAAACTTGAAAATGATACAAAAGAAAGTATTGAATTTTGTTGAAATGTGTTTTAAATCTTGAAACTAATTCTGTTGCAGGACCAGTTTTACTCGTACATGTTTGATCAAGCCGTCAAGAATGACTGGAAAACGCTTTTAGAAAACAAAGCTAGATTTGTTCTCATTCATTCCTCATCTGGTTTTAAACATTCGCTGAAAGGTGAGTTTTTGCTTTTCAAAGCTCGTCTTTAAGGGGATTTGTTTTCATGTTGAAGTTGCTCAACTAGCATGGTTGGTCTCTTTTCAAGCAGAACGTTTTGACATGACATAAATTGAACATAAAAATCATTAATCTATTATATAAATCTCACCTGTCTGTTATGTATGTATGTTTGCCTAAAACTTTCGACAGAGGCAACGGATTTTCACGAGATTGGTATTGTTTTGAAGCTTGACCCTTCAAACGACAATATATATATAAATTGGCCAAAAACATTAATTCCTTCATCCTCAACTGGGCACTTTTCTATTGGGAGGGGTTGCTTTTTTTTGCCAATATTTTCAAAAGTCATCCCTTCTTTTTAATTAACTAACCTTAATTTAAACCTTTGTCACTTCCCGTTTGGCGATGGGCGCAACAGCAAAGACGTCACAGTGGGAAGGGAAGATGAAAGTTCTAGATGGAACAACACTGAGTTTACATACCTTGGCAGCAACGTAGGTTGCACGGAGAGAAAAAAATCGAAATTTGCATCTCAAAAGCATCGGCTGCATTGGATATGCTTTGGTCATTATGGACTTCAAGGCTAACTGACAAACTGAAAAGACAGTTCTTCAGAGCAGTGTTGGAGTCTGTCCTTGTTTATGGTGCTACAACCTAGACACTCACCAAAAGATTGGAAAGAAAACTAGACGGCACATACACCCGTATGCTATGAACACTGTTAAATATATCTTGGAAAGATCATCCCATGAAGCAGCAACTTTATGGCAATCTACCTGCCATATTTACTACCATCAGGGAGTGACATCTACGTTTTGCTGGTCACTACCAAAGAAGCAAGCAAGAGCTGGTTAGAAACGTGTAGCTGTGGACTCCATAGCACGAGTGCATGAGAACAAGACGACCTAGATCCACGTACATCCAGCTAATTGTATATGACACCAACTGTGATCCTGAAAATCTGAGGCAGCTGATGGAAGACGGGGGAAAATCTGGAGAGAAAGAGTCACATTGGTCTGGGCAACGTTCCCGACAAGATAAATAGCTGGCTTTACATGTTTGCTATCGTATCGAAAAGTTCTCCACTTGAAAGACTTGAAACCAAAATTTTAAATATTAAACATTTCATTCGTAAGTTTTTTGTAAACACGAAACTAAAAATTCCACATTTATACATACAAAAAAATATTAACTTTTTGGTTATTTTTATATTTATTTATCTTTTTAAGTAGGACCGTAATGAATTGAAAAAAGAAAAAAATCAATTCACCCGATGACAACTAAAAAGCTGCAAAGGAACGTTTAAACGCAAATGCGAAACATTTTTTATTATAAGAAAAGACAATAAAAACAGCACTAGCAACTCGTTAATGGGGGGGGGGGCAGCCACACCCCCGATTAATACAGTGGAAAATAGTACAACAGGCCAGTACACATAGAACTTTAGACTACCCATGTAGATTATGTCTAAAGGAGAAACTTTAAATTTGAGCATTCTCACATGAATAGATATTAACATTTTAGTAATTTTGACCTTTTAAATAAGGCTGCCGAGAAATGAACAGAAAAAGAAAATCAATATGATTGAGGTGTGTGTGTGTGTGCTCTTATTTATTTATTTATTTATTTTTTATTTTTTTCATTATTAAAAACAATTTAAAGAAACAAATACTAAATAAAAATAACAAACCTAAAATTGAACTATGAAGGAGGATAAAACAAAACTACTGCGGATACTGGTGTCATGAGTTTGATCCTAACCTATACTGACTTCGGCTTAAAGCTAGAAACCTGCATGTACATAGGTATGCTTTTATGTACATAAAAATAATATTTAATAATAAAAAAAAAAACTCGAAAATAGCGCGTAAAACTCGGGCAAATTAAAGATAGATGCGATCCCCATTCTTAAGTCGTAGATATTATGATTTAGACAGTATATAAAAAGTTTTAAGGAGTGAGCCGACTGAGAAGCCTGGCGAAAAAAGCCTTTTGCAGACATACAGAAAAAGTACACACACTAACACACATTTTCGCTTTTATATATATACAGACTAGCGGGAGTACCAAGATCGAACCCGAAGCCCTGAGGCGAAGTTGGAAAATAAAATGTGAAAAAAGCATGACACGTTAACTGCTCGCCCAGCCAGAATGAGTTACTGAAAGATGTTTGAATTTATTTAAGAAGAGAATTGACAGGTGCCCGCACTTAATGACGTCAAGTGGAAGTCGTAGAGTTAACATTTTGTGCGAGCGTTACGACGACGACATAAGCAATAGCTATTCAACAGTTAACATTTTCTGCGGGACAGTTTTTAATGCGGTCAATAACCCGGTTTGTTTGTTTTTACGTAACTTTGGGGAAAACCAGCTGCCCCGTTTATTAGGGGAGTGTCTCGTCTTGAAATGAAAGCAACCGTCTGATATGACGACGGTAAACCAACATTGACCAAACGTTACATCGCTTTCTAGAGACCACTAGCTGTGGGCCAGGGATTCGAATCGAGTTTCGCTTTTTTTATACCGAAAAACGAAAGCAATATGTGGCGATCCCAAAATGTCGAATATTTAACGTTTCAAAATCGGGCAAATTAAATAGACGGGCGACCCCCCCCGTTCATAACTCGTAGATATTATGATTTCGATGTGATATAAAAAGTTTTAAAAATGAGCGACGGCCTTGAGAGCCGCCGAAAAAAGATTCTTTTGCGAACATACACAAAAAGCGAACATACAATACATACACACATTTTCGCTTTTATATATATATATATATATATATATATATATATATATATATATATATAGATGGTTAGAAACTGAAACAAATTTGTTGAATGATAAAATGTTATAGTTCTTATAATGTTAATAGTAATAGTTGAAACAAAAATATTAATCTATATATATATAAGTCTATAATATAAAAGGGAAAATGTGTTTGTATGTGCAATTTTTTTGTATGTCTGGCAAAGGCTTTTTTCGGGGGTGGAAGGGTACCCTTTCTTAGAACTTTTCATATACTCCTTAGATTGTAATATCTCCGATTTATAAAAGGAGGTTGCGCCTGCATTTATTTTCATTGACTTATCGGGAGCTGCTTTTCCCGAACATCTTCTGGAGCGTAAAGCTTAACTGGCTTGAAACTAAAGTTAAGTGTGTCATTTCCTTCCCCTATGGTGCGAAGTTTGATCTCATTAAATTTACGCATCTGTGTGGACTCCTTCACTTAACTTTTTAAAATTTAAACGTCTTTCACTTCTTTTATCGCTGTAGCGCAGCAGTTAAGACCTCAGGTTTTTTGCCTTCACATCACATGTTCGAACCTGCCTGCCTACTACCCCCCCCTCCACACACATCTCTAATCACCCGGACAACGCCAGGCATCCACGCTAGTAGATAAATATAGTAAAGTACTAAAAACAATGGTTAGTTTTAAATAATAATAATATTGCTAATAATATTATTGTACCTATTTACTTACCTCCCCACAAGGCCAGGGTTAGAGATGATAATATTTTTTTAATATAAGATTATATATATATATATATATATATATATATATATATTTGACAATTTGTTGTTTTTTTTTGCGCGTCGAATGATTCATTTTATTCCTATAGAAAAGTTCATATTTTTGGTCCCCCTGATTTATCAGAGAAGAACCTATGTTTTCAGTGGCGTCCGTTAGTCTGGACGATTGCCACTGTTCATTAGTTTTTCCTGAAATTTTGCCACAAATCTCATTTCATTAAATAGATGTGCACAGTAAAAATTTTTTTTTTTTTTTTTTTTATTTATTGTGAAAATTCCCGTTGCATCCCCAGGGGCTCAAAAGAGGTAAAAAATGTCCAAAAATGACACATTTTGCCCTATAACTTTTGCTCCATCCATTAGATTTTTCCGAAACTTGGCCAAAATGTGAAGCCCATTGTTCTTAATATAAATCCATTATGGGTGACCCTGGCAAAATTCTTGTTCATGTTCCTGCTAATGTCATGGGGACTTTTAGTGCTAAAAACACCTCTTTTTGTGGCTCTTTTTTTCATATTTCTTTCTTATTAACATTTGTTCATTTATCTTTTATTTTTGTTCCAGAAGTTTTACAGGACCCTACGGTTGCGGCTCGTTTAGCTGACACAAAGGCCCTTGGAGAAGTTAAAGCCCTCGATGATTTTTACAATTTGTTATTAAATGATCAAGATCGTGCAGTTTATGGGTAAGCCGCTTTGATCTTTTTCCATATGATACTATCGACACTTCTCCCTCCAAGTTTTAGGAAGTGAAAGCAAAAAATAAGTTTATCAGCAGAACAAAGGTATAATAAGTTGTTCACCAAGGCACACAAAAGAAAACTGAAATGGGATTGTTGGTCGGGATGTCATGGTAATTTGGACAAAAATAGTCCATATGCTTAGAGTTAGCTTGCAGTCAGTTTTGTGAATGGGAGTGGGTTATGTACCATTTTGGGTTTGTGATGTTTGATAACAGTTTTGAGTTGAGTTTTCTAGTTGGACACAGTGGAACATAATTTGACAGCTCGGAGATTCCTCCAAGAAAAATTGGAGTTGAAGCCAGATGGGAGTAGATTGGGCCGAGAAGAAAATCGCTAGGGACTGATGTGACCAGACAGCTAGTGAGAAACGTTTTGCGTTCCTTTTTCTTCTACTCTACATGACAGTATCACACGCACACAAAACTTAACTGATTCACATCAAGCACTTGTCTTGTGTTGCTTTATCGTAGTGTAATCATGAAGGTGATTGGCTCACACCTATATATATATATATATATATATATATATTTTTTTTTTAAACGCCTCTTTCTATAACGATTGCACAGTAAAATCAAATGATCCTCTCCTCTTCAAAAAATGGAGGTCCTTAAACTATATGCGAGGGTGAGGCCCCAGCTTGCGGGCTTTGGGGGAGTGTGAAGCCATCCTTTAATTGCCATTGCTCCCAGGTACACTCTGACCCAGAGTGGTAGTACCTATTAGGATCCCAACTGTGGGTTAAATAGAAACCAACTTGAAAAAAAAACAAAAAAGCAAATGTATTCTATTAAAAAATTGTTCTTCAAAATCTTTGGATTCGGCATTAAATAACCTGAAAAAAGTTGATATGCCATAAAACAAAAACAACCAAATCAAAAAATGGAAAAATATGCATTTGATAAAGTTTCAGTATTTTTTGTTAATGATGAATGAAGGGGGTGTGTGGGCTTTGGATCAGTTAGACTTTTGACTGCTAATCGAGAGAGACTGGTGGTGATGCATCATATATGGCAACAATGAGCAAATTTTTTTATTTTTTATTTATAGATATTAAGTACTGTCAGGTGTGTATGTAATTTCTTAGCGCGGCAGCATCCAATTATATATATATATATATATATATATATATATAACAAAGAGGAAAATGGAATAACCAAAATATGAAATCTTGTTAAGGAGGCTGCTTGATCCAGTTACACCTCTGTATTGCACGAAAGAACATCTGTTGGATAGCAGAGTTTATATATTACTAGCGGGGGATACCCAGCGTTGCCCGGGTCTGGAGAGATTTATAGTAAGGGTATTGAGTAACGGAGCCCTCAAAAAAGTTTCACTGGTGCTACCAGATCAGGCTGTCTATTGGCTTCCTGAGACGAAATGCACCTACATTGATTTGTTTTTGTTTTCTATTCTCTTTTATAAAACCTAATTATGTTATACGAAAAACAACAACCCTTCTTCCCTCCTCCCCTCCTTTCTTTTTCCTTCCCTACTTCCCGGTTGACTCTGTCGGTGGGGCATTAGAATATGCCGACTGCCCCCCTGCAGAGGGTATAAGTCCCTCAATGGGGCCACCTGTTGACCGTGGGTGGCATCCCGTAAGGCTTACGAACGGAATCCTGGTGGTTGAGTAGATCATGTCCAGGATATTTTAAGGACATGAGATGCAACACACCTCTTTGGCCCTTACTTAAGCTAAGACGGACGGTTGGATAGGCCCGATCCAATCAATCAGTTGGTCACGCCTAGCCCTAAATCAGACAGACATAAGAAAATATGCTTGCACTTCCCACACTATACAATAAACTGATTTAGTAAGCGGTGGCTGGAGGGCCAATCAACTTGCTGAATAATGGACTAAACACGACTGAAAAACTGAAATTCTTACTGAAAACGAGGCATTCAGAAAGAAATTGAAGAACCACAGGTGCTTGAATCCACCAGCAAGAAGAGTATACTTTTCCTGTATCCCTGTTGGGTTGGGGCGAATGGGTATCCCCCCCAACACTTCCCATATAGGACTCCGAGGTGGGTGGGGAGCATGAAAAATGAAACAAACCAAATATATTAATGGAATCCAGAAAGCCTCAAAAAAGAAACCACACCGAAGTATCTGATGCCAGTAGTTTTGACACTGAAACAGAGCTTCATCAAAAAAACCAGAATGTTCCCCGCTTCATAGTTATAGAAGCAACTGAAGGGGAACCAATAACCAAAATATCCCCATTCAAAATTGAAAAGATTCTATCTAGCATCAAACCTAAAATGGTTAAAAAACAAAATAATGGTACATTACTTCTCGAAGTAGAAAACCAAAAATATGCTGTTGAAATTTCCAAATGGAAACGTTTTAACAATCAAAATGTTAAAATTTACCCTCACAAATCTCTGAACATTAGCAAAGGTGTAATCAGGAGTACTGAATTATCACTGTGCCCCTTGGAAGAAATTCAGACTAACCTACAAAAACAAAACGTCACTGACGTTAAAAGAGTCCAAATTAATAAACTTGGCGAAATAATAAAAACAAATACTTACATTTTAACATTCAATACTCACCAAATTCCAAACAAAATTAAAATAGGGTATGAAATGGTAAACGTTGAACACTACATACCAAACCCACTCAGGTGTTACAATTGCCAGAGATACGGACACCATCGAGACCGGTGTACCCACCCTCCAATATGTATAAGGTGCGGAGATAATGAACCTCATACAGACTGTAAAAAAGAGCCAGAATGCATCAATTGTCAAAAAGGCCATAGCGCCAATTCAAAAGAATGCAACAAATGGAAGAGTGAAAAAGAAATCAACAAAATAAAATATACAAAAAATATTACCTTCCAAGAAGCTCGCAAACTATCAGAAAATGCAAAATATTCTGAAATAACAAAAAAAAACATACAGCAAACTACCGAACCAAATAAACAAACAAAAATAAATTCACTCAACATTAAATCCGAGGACATTATTAAATTACTTAATGAAATGAAGGAACTTATGGAAGAATTTAAAAAAATTATAAAACAATTCAACAATGAAAAAAAAGTTCCTATAACTGAACAAACCACTCAAGCTAAAACTAAATCAAATAAACCCATAAAACCCCAAAATACAACACCCATAGAAACATCTCCACTTACAGAGGGGAAAAAACAGACACCAAAATATGCCCATGAAGAGAAAAGAAATAAACCTCCACTCAAAAAAGAAACTAAAACAAAACTAGACAGATCACGCTCAAGTTCCAGACCAAGAATCCCTACACAAAACAGATTTGAAGAAATGGACATAGAAGACCGAAGATCTGATACCAATGACTAACAAAAAACAAAAAATAATCCAGTGGAACTGTCGCGGTTTAAAAACAAACATGAATGAACTGCTTCTGCTACTAGCGCAGGAGCGCCCTGCAGTGGTGTGTCTTCAAGAAACTTTTCTGAAACCAGGAGACAAAATTAATATTAAGCAATATGAAATTTTTAATTTCACTCATAACTTTGGGGGCAGGGCCTCCGGGGGAGTAACAATTCTAATCAGAAACGATATACCCCATAGCAAAATAAACATAACAACCAATATCAAAGTAATTGCTATTAATGCCACACTACATAAACCAATGACAGTATGTTCACTATATATACCTCCAAACGATGACCTAGATAAAAACGAGATTAAAAAATTGATTGATCAATTACCCAAACCTTTCGCCCTATTAGGAGATTTCAATAGTCATAACATACTATGGGGATGTAAAGACACCAATAAGAAGGGCAAAACGTTGGAAGAATTTATCAATGAAAACGATATATGCTTCCTCAACGATGGAACACCTACACACATCAACCCAACTGGTGGAAACCATTCAGCCATTGACCTTAGCTTGTGTGATCCATCACTATATATGGACTTAACCTGGAAAGTATATGATGACACTTGCTGCAGTGACCATTTTCCATTAGTGATAGAAACTCCAGAATTTAACAGCGAAAAACTTCCCAGATGGAAGCTAAATAAAGCCAACTGGCAATTATACAAAGAAAAATGTCGACATAAGTTGAATGATTCAGAGACAAACAACACTGTAGAATTTTTTACAGAAACACTAGTAGAAATTGCAAATGAATGCATCCCTAAAACTTCAGCATCTAATCGGTACAACAGACCCTGGTTTGACAATAAATGTCGGGAATCCATCAAATTGCGAAAAATTGCACTGAAGAAATTTCAGAAACAACCCACAACTTCAAATTTGATAGAATACAAATTAAATAGAGCTAAAGCTCGTAGGGTAATAAAAGCAGCTAAAAAAGAGAGTTGGGAAAAGTATGTCAATAAACTAAATTCCTCTACAGAACCGAGAGTAGTATGGGAGATGATTAGAAAAATTTCAGGTAAACATCAATCAACACCAATTAAACACCTGCTTAAAAACAACAACAGAGTAACCGATGAAAAGAATATAGCAGACCTACTAGCCGAAACTTTTTCTCAAAACTCATCTAACCAAAACCATAACTTTAAATTTATAACAATTAAACAAAATATCGAACAATACAAACTAAACTTTAAATCAAAAAACCTAGAAGATTATAATAAACTACTTACATTAACTGAATTAGAAGATTCTATTAAAAGATCCCACAACACAGCCGTAGGACCTGATGAAATCCATTACGAATTCCTGCGACAACTCCCTTTGGAATCATTGAAGCTGCTACTAAAAATTTACAACAAATTATGGACAGAAGGTGAATTTCCTGACTCGTGGAGGCAAACCACAATAATAGCAATACCAAAACCAGGAAAAGACTATTCGAATCCACAAAACTACAGACCAATCTCACTGACTAGCTGCTTGTGCAAAATAATTGAGAGAATGATAAATGATAGATTGGTTTGGTACCTAGAAACCAACAACCTTATCTCCAACCTACAATGTGGATTCCGTAATAAGAGAAGCACAACAGATCACTTGGTTAGATTGGAAACAGCCATAAGGGAAGCCTTTATTAGAAATGAGCACCTATCAGCAGTATTTTTTGATCTGGAGAAGGCCTACGACACTACGTGGAAATATGGAATTATGAGAGACTTGCACGAATTTGAACTAAAAGGCAGACTCCCACAATTTATAAAAGGATTTTTATCTGACCGAAAGTTTAGAGTCCGCATTGGAACTACTTACTCAGACACCACAAATCAAGAGGAAGGAGTACCTCAAAGTAGCATTTTATCTGTGACACTGTTCAATATTAAAATGAACAGCATAGTGAAATGTTTGGACCCTGGTGTTGAGGGATCTTTATATGTAGATGACCTACTGGTGTTCTGCAGATCAAAGTATATATACGCAAACTCCAACACTGCTTAAATAAATTAGACAAATGGGCAATGGAAAATGGATATAAATTTTCCCAATCAAAAACCAAATGCGTTCATTTCTGCCACATGAGAAAACTTCATAATGATCCTACATTGAAGCTTGGAAGAACAATAATCCCCACCGTAGAAGAACACAAATTCCTGGGCCTTATATTTGACAAAAAACTGTCATTCATCCCCCACCTGAAGAATCTAAGAAATAGTTGCAACAAAAGACTGCAACTACTACGGGTAATAGCCCATACAGAATGGGGAGCCGATCAAGAAACACTAATGAAATTATATAGGACTTTGATAAGATCAAAACTCGACTATGGTAGTTTTATATACCAATCAGCCAGAAAGTCCTACCTAAAGATTTTAGATCCAATCTGCCATGGAGGACTGAGGTTAGCTCTCGGTGCTTTTAGAACATCCCCAGTTGAAAGCCTCCATGCAGAGGCCAACGAAATCCCTATAAATATAAGGAGTCAAAAACTGGGTGCACAATATTACACTAAATTAAAAGCACAACGAAATAATCCAGCATATGAAGCTACATTCAATCCGAGATATAAAGAGGCATTTGAAGCAAAAAGAAAGGCCATAAAGCCCTTTAGTCTTAGAATGAAAGCAATACTGCAGGAATCAGAAATGACTGTAGAAAATATCCAAGAACATATACTACCTAAAACCCCACCTTGGATACTTAAAAAACCAAAAGTAATCTTAAACTTGAATGAACTCCCAAAAGCGAAATCCCACCCTAATATCTACCACGAAAAAGCCTATGATATACTCCTAAAATATTCAGACCATCTACCTATTTTCACCGATGGCTCTAAAGACCATAATAGAGTGGCATGTGCTGCCGTGTCGAATGAAAAAACTCTTAAAAAAGCTCTTCCAACAGAAAGCTCTATTTTTACTGCCGAAATATGTGCCATCGACCTCGCACTCAGCATTATAGAAAAAGATGAACATAGGAAATTCCTAATTTTTTCAGATTCACTTTCCGTTTTGACATCTCTGAATAACAAAAAACTTGAAAACCTACTAATCATCAAACTAACAAATAGAATTGATTCATTATCCGAACACAAAGAAATATTTATATGTTGGATCCCAAGTCACATTGGGATAAGAGGAAATGAAAGAGCCGACTTAGCGGCCAAATCAGCTCTAAACTTAAAACCAGATACAATAAACATACCATATACCGACTTCAAACCCAAAATTAATCAATTAATTCATGCAAAATGGCAACGACAATGGAATAACAACACAAATAACAAATTATACCAAATCAAACCCATACTGGAAAAATGGAGACAAACTCCCCCCAAATCCAGAAAAGAACAAGTCGTTATAACTAGAATACATATTGGCCATACAAAACTCACACACTCCTTCATTCTAAAACAAGAACAACAACCACAATGCCCATTCTGCCAGAAAACTTGCACCATTAAACATCTTTTTGTGGAATGTAGAGCTCTAGATAAAGATAGAAAACAATACCTCAAACACAACAGCATGAAGAAACTTTTCGAAAACAACTGTCTAGAGGAAATATTATCCTTTTTAAGAGTAACAAGGATCTTTACAAAAATATAAATCATTCTCTGAATCAACCCAAATAAACCTTATGAATAAATATATGAGGATATATAAAACTTAAAAAAAAAAGAAAAAAAGATCGTTAGATATTAAAACAAACAAAACTATTGAACTATACAGAATTGATTGATACTTGACGTCATAAAGTTCTTTGAATACATAATTTATTTTTTTTTAATCCTGAGTTTGGCATTGAATAACCGTAAAAGGGTTGATATGCCGTTAAGCCAAAACAAAACCAAAACCAAACCAAAAAAGTTTCAATCGAGCGAGTACACAAAGAAACAAAAAAAAAAAATTAACCAAATACCCTAAAAAAATGAAACTAGCGAGTTAACAAATATTTTAACTAAACATTCCTTTCTTTCAAAACATTATCTCTGCATACCTTTTTCTACATAATTTAACACAAATAATAGTGTTTGTTATCTAATATTTTAACTTTTAAATAATAACATAGTCTAATTTTCTAAATTTACTATCAGCAAAACAACCCGATGCCGCCCTGGCATAATCTAACAGGTCTGTCATAATGAATCGCTGACACTCCTGTTCAGAAATCTGAAGTAATTTTTATTTTTAGTCTTTGTATCTGCTATAGTTGTAATAAGGTACTACGATCTGAATTTTAACTGACCTTATGTCAAACTTGTTTACATGGAGGAGGATAAACGGTATTTTATCAGAAAGTTTTTTTTTTTTTAATTTCTATATTAATCATAGGGATAAAAAAAAACGCCTGCTCTAATATAATAAAAATACATTTTTTTCACAACTTCAAAAATAGCTTAGTTTTGTGTTTTGATAAAAATTTTGGTATTGAAATAATAAAAAGAATCTTTTTAATTAAAAAATTTTGGAGGCAACCATATTTTATGGGGTGTTTTATTTTTAATGAATACCCCTAAAACTGATTGATTGGTCACTTTTTTCTTTCTTTTCCTTTCTTTTTTTCTTTTTCTTTTTTTCTTTTTCTTTTTTTCTTTCTCCTTTTCCTTTTTTTCTTTTTTCTTTTTTTTCTTTTTCTTTTTTTTCTTTTTCTTTTTTTTCTTTTTCTTTTTTTTCTTTTTCTTTTTTTCTTTTTCTTTTTTTTCTTTTTTTTTCTTTTTTTTCTTTTTTTTCTTTTTTTCTTTTTTTCTTTTTTTTTCTTTTTTTTTCTTTTTTCTTTTTTCTTTTTTTTCTTTTTTTTTCTTTTTTTTCTTTTTCTTTTTTTCTTTATTTCTTTTTCTTTTTTCCTTTTCTTTTTTTCCTTTTCTTTTTTTCCTTTTCTTTTTTCCTTTTCTTTTTTCCTTTTCTTTTTTCCTTTTCTTTTTTCCTTTTCTTTTTTCCTTTTCTTTTTCCTTTTCTTTTTCCTTTTCCTTTTTTCCTTTTTTCCTTTTCCTTTTTTCCTTTTCCTTTTTTCCTTTTCCTTTTTTCCTTTTCCTTTTTTCCTTTTCCTTTTTTCCTTTTCCTTTTTTCCTTTTCCTTTTTTCCTTTTCTTTTTTTTCCTTTTCTTTTTTTTCCTTTTCTTTTGTTTCTTCTTTTTCTTTGTTTCTTCTTTTTCTTTGTTTCTTTTTTTCTTTGTTTCTTTTTTTTCCTTTTCTTTTTTTTCCTTTTCTTTTTTTCCTTTTCTTTTTCTTTTTTCTAAGCACCAAGTATATGTTTCATTTGATAACTGCGAAAAATAATTCCTTGTTGCTTAATATTAATGACAAATGTCCATATAAGTGGAATATATTGTATTCAGTTTTTATTGCTGTACAGATGCATAATTATGTAGTAAGTCATGTCAAATCGTTGCTTTTGGAATGATAGTGAATGATCATTTGTTTAGCTGTAACAATCTAGAGACAGCAAAATAAATGGTCGCGATTAGCATGTGACTGCTGTAAGGAAATAGTGACATGCGAACTTAGAACCATTTGGTTTCGAGATGAGGTTGATTATGTAAATTTTGGCGCTGTTGGAAGTCCAAAATGGTTTAATAAAAGACAATGGATCTTTTTGCTTAAGAATCAGTTTTTTTTCGGATGCCATCTTGATTGGCTACTCTGACTATTTTCTTTCACATTTATTTTGATGGAGTAAATGAATAGCAGAGCTGTTTATATTTTATAATATTTTATATTTTATAATATTTTATAATATTTTATATTTTATAATATATTATATTTTATAATATATATTTTATATTTTATAATGTATATATGTGTTTTTGTTTCAGAATAAAACCTGTTGAAAAAGCTGCGTCCTTACAAGCCATTGAAGTTTTAATGGTATCCGACGAATTATTTAGGTAAATGCACACAAATCTTTATTTTCTGAGGTTGTAATTATAGGAAATGATTTCAATATTTTTATCTCTATATTTTTCGCTTCTACGTAATTTATACATTTTTTATAAGTCACGTAAATTAATCGATTAAGATAAAATGGCATCGCATAAAATACTTACACAAACTTTAAGTCCTATTCCTAAAAATTGAATTACAAAATTAAATTCACTAGAATGCATTTTAGTTTCTTTGTAAACAAATTATTCATTTTAATCTTTTGTTGGCCCTGTTGGTGGGGCATTAGAATACGCCGTCTTCTCCCCTGCAGAGAGTAAAAGTTCCTCAATGGGACCACCTGTTGGCCGTGGGTGGCAACCCGTGATGCCTAGGAAAGGGTAGTGTAATAAATCTGGCAACAGGTGCTCAGGATTGCCCACTTGACCAAGTATACTGTCTTGTGTAGCCCTGACGTTGTCAAGGCGAATGGGTTTCCCCCTTGACAGGTCCCAATATCAGGCTCCGAGGTGGGTGGGGAACACAGACAAAGAAAATTTCCACTTAAGTCAATGTCCAAACAAACCAAAAAAACCCAAACGTGCCTTATCTGATTCAGAAAAAGAAGAAAGCCCGGAATTCCCCAGATTCTACGTTATAGAATCACTAGAGGAAACCCCGATGGCTAAACTCTCCCCCTTTCTAATAGAAAGAGTATTATCAAATAAAATTAAACCTAAATCAGTTAAAAAACTGAAAGATGGGAACCTGTTGATTGAAATAGAAATCAAAAATCAAAGTTTTAACTTGGAGAAAATGAAAACATTCCAAAACATTAACGTAAAAACATTCCGGCATAAAAATCTTAACCAATCTAAAAGAATAGTTCGCAGCAGAGAATTAGCACTTGCCTCTCATGAAGAAATACAAAAGGAGCTAAATAACCAAGTTACAAAAGAATAACTATTAAAAAAGACAATGGAAAGATAGCAACTAACACATACATATTTACATTCAATACCCCTAAAATACCCCCCCAAATTAAAATTGGTTATACCATCGAACCAGTGGAAATCTACATACCCGACCCTCTGAGATGCACTGGTGCTACCAGATCAGGCTGCCTATTGGCTTTCTGAGACGAAATGCACCTACATCGATTTCTGTTTTTGTTTTCTATTCTATTTTGTAAAACTTAATTATGTTCTAAAAAAACAAAATAAAAACATCCCCCTCCCCTTCCCCCCCCCTCCTTTTTTCCTTCCCTACTTCCCGGTTGACCCTGTCAGCAGGGCACTAGAATACGCCGACTGCCCCCCCTGCAGAGGGTAAAAGTCCCTCAACGGGGCTACCTGTTGGCCGTGGGTGGCAACCCGTGATGCCTAGGAAAAGGATCCTGGTGGCTGAGCAACCGATGCCTAGGGAAAATAAAGGTATCTGTAGCAACACTCTACTTTGGCCTTGTACTAGGCTAGACGGGCAGTTGGAGAGGCCCGATCCAACCAATCGGCTTGTCATGTCAAGCCCTAACACTTACACTGAAAACGTCAATTATAACATCTAAAAAAAAAAAAAAAAAAAAACTTAATCCAAAGATAATACATTTCATTACTACAAACATAGACAAACCAGTTAAGTGTTAGAAGGCGATGGCAAGGGTCAATCAATTGATGAGACAAAAACCACACAACTGCTCCCTAACGAACGTTTCTATCAAACTGGGAAAGAAGAAACTAAAGGAGGAAACAGGAAATGATGGAACAAACTCAGTCAATTGAGTATATCTCTTTTGTATCCCTGGGATGAAAGGGCGAATGGGTTTCCCCCCTAACATCTCCCAATTTCGGGCTCCAAGGAGGGTGGGGAGCAAGAGAGATGAAAATCTAAGCAAACTTCTATGGATATAATAAACCCAAACAAAAAACCCAGAAATCAAAAAAATACTACAAAATCGAAAAGAACCCACTCTGACGTAACCAGCTCAGACAGTGAACAAGAATATAACTATGAAATAATTGATAAAGAAAAATATCCAAGATTCATAGTAATTGAAACCTTAGAAGGAAAAAAGATCAGCGATCTATCTCCATTCTTAATTGAAAAAATTCTGTCTCAAAACAGCAACCCAAAAACAGCAAAAAAAATGAAAAATGGCAATCTACTTGTCACCGTCGATAACTATAAAGACGCAAAAAACATCTTAGAGATGGAGAAATTCCATATCTATAAATGCAAAAGTTATGCTCATGAAAGACTAAACACATCAAAAGGTGTTATAAAAAGCCATGAATTAACCTTGGCTACAGCAGAAGAAACAGAAAATGCCCTAAGAAAACAGGGAGTAATCGATCATGGCCGAATAAACATAAAAAGGAATGGTCAAACCATACCTACAAAAACCTACATACTAACTTTCAATACACCAAAAATTCCCAAAGAAATAAAAATCGGATACACAATAGAAAAAGTAGAACAATATATACCAGCCCCTCTGAGATGTTATAAGTGTCATAAATATGGACATAGCAGAGAAACATGCAAAGGACAGAAAGTATGTGGAAAATGTGGCTTAAAAGAACCTAACCATACTGAAAGTGAATGCCCAAATGAAATGAAATGCCCAAATTGCCAAGAAAAACACCCAGCATACTCTAAAATATGCAAAATCTACACAAAAGAAAAAGAAATAGCTGAAATAAAATACAAACAAAACGTGCCCTTTCCTGAAGCGAGGAAATTAGCAAGCTCTCGAGAAAAAATAAACACTTGCGCAGATATTACAAAAACTTCAAACCAAACCCAAAACCAAGACCTACTTAAACTAATCTCCGAACTCAAAAATTTAATTGAAACTTTAAAAACTAACCAAAACGAAAACAAGAAACAAATATCAGTATCTTTGAAAACTCAGTCAAATGATCTAAAACAAGTTCCAAAGAGCAAAAAAGAACCCGAACAACAAAAACCACAAATAAATCGTGAAAGATCCAAATCACGTACAAGGACAAAAGCAGAAGATAAACACACAATATCTGGAAAGATGGAAACAGAACAGGAAAACACAAATCCTCTTTCCAAAAACCAAAGCAAACGAAAAACATAGACAATATTAATTGAAAATGAAAACAAATTTGAATTGATTGAAATCGAAAGTCAGAGGAAAATATCTAGCTCCAAAAACAGAACTGACCAGGAAGAGAAAATGGAGACTGAAGAACCAAGCAGTTCAAGTAAACACAAAACAAAAACCACTCAAAACACAACAAATCAATAGAATAATAGATATAAAAACCAAACAGAAAAAAAAAGGAAAAAAAATAAATAAACGAACTTACCTATGGAAATGAATAAAAACATCATACAGTGGAACTGCAGAGGCATAAAACCAAACTATGAAGAAATTAAACATAATAGCACAATATGACCCCAGCATGATCGGCCTACAGGAAACTCTTCTAAAAGAAACGGACACCATCAACTTCAAAGGATACCACATCTACAATCAAACAAACAGATCACAAGCAGATAATCGAGCCACAGGTGGCACTTCAATTATAATAAAAAAACAGATACCACATATAAAATTACAACTCCAAACAAACCTACAAACAATAGCAATTAAAGTTACACTTCACCGACCAATAACCATTTGTTCAATATACATTCCACCTAAACATAAACTAAACAAAACCGAAATTGAAGACCTCATAACACAACTCCCCATACCTTTTATATTAATGGGGGACTTCAACACCCATAACAAAATGTGGGGAAGTGAGAATATTAACCAAAATGGGAAAATCATTGAATCATTACTGGAATCACCCGAAGTAACTATATTTAACGACAAAACACACACATACCTTCACCCAGGCACAGGAACGCTATCAGCTATCGACCTAACACTATGCTCCCCCACAATATTTATGGACTTCCAATGGGAGGTACATAACGACCAGTGCAGCAGCGATCACTTCCCAATTTTTCTCAAAACCCAAGAACCTACAACAGAAGAATCAAAACCAAAATGGCGAATTTATAAAGCTAACTGGACTGAATTTAGCAAACTTTGCACAAATCTAATTAATCAAGAAATAGTTAACAAACCAGATCCTATGTTAGCTTTCACCAATACACTAAATGAAATAGCAATCAAGACAATCCCAAAATCTTCCACCAAACCACACCCAAAATCAACGCCGTGGTTCACAATAGAATGTAAGCAAGCAATAACCAACAGGAAAAAAATGCTAAAACACTTCAAACAACATCCTACAAAACCCAACCTTCAAAAATACCTACAAGCACGAGCAAAAGCACGCTATATTATAAAAAAAAGCAAAAAAGAAACCTGGCAAAACTACATTTCCAAATTGAACAACAACACGCCATCAAAAAAAACATGGGAAATAATAAGAAAAATAACTGGAAAAAAACTTGGAACACCAATAAATAATATAAGTACACCAAATGGTAGACAAACTATAGACAAAAAAGAAATAGCAAACATAATCGCAAATGAATTCAGTCAAAACTCATCATCCAACCACTACTCCCCCAAATTCCAAAAATACAAAAACAACGCAGAAAAAGAAAAACTCAATTTCACATCCAATAACAAAGAATACTATAACACCTCTTTCACTATAACAGAACTAAAAAATGCAATTCATAAAAGTAAAGATACAGCTACCGGTCCAGACGACATCCACTACCAATTTCTAAAACACATGCCAGACACATCTCTCAACATTCTCTTACAGATAATTAACAACATATGGTGGACTAACAATTTTCCAAAACACTGGCTCGACTCCAATATCATCCCAATTCCTAAAGCAGGAAAAGATCACTCCAACCCTACCAATTATCGTCCTATCGCCTTAACAAGCTGTATATGCAAAACAACAGAAAGGATGGTCAATACAAGACTAATGTGGCATTTAGAAAAATATAACCTCATTTCTACACACCAAAGCGGATTTAGACAAAATCAAGGTACTAATGACCAACTTATTCGGCTAGAAACATATATTCGTAACGGTCTAATAAGAAACCACCACGTGGTCTCAATCTTTTTTGATATCGAAAAGGCGTATGACACCACGTGGAGATATGGAATCTTGAAAGATATTCATAATATGGGAATCAGAGGAAACCTAGCAAAATTTATCCAAGAATTCCTATCCCACGGAACATTTAAAGTATGCTTAGGAAATACAACATCAGATCAACACACACAAGAAACAGGGGTACCACAGGGTAGCGTACTATCTGCCACCCTTTTTCTAATTAAAATCAACGGTATAATCGAAAATGTTAACATGGGGTTCGAAAAAACACTATTTGTTGACGACTTTTCAATAACTTGCTCATCACCAAATATGCCAACTATTGAAAGACAAATGCAACATTGCCTTAACAAAATAGACCTTTGGGTTAACCAAAATGGATTTAAAATGTCCAAAAGCAAAACCACATGTATCCACTTTTGTAGGAAACGAAAATACCACCTTGACCCACAGCTCAAACTAGATGGACAACTAATACCAGTAGTACAACACACCAAATTTCTAGGGATCACTTTAGACAACAAACTAAACTTCAAGGAGCACATTAACAAATTAAAACAAAAATGCTTAAAAGCAATAAATATCTTAAAAATAGTATCAAAACTAGATTGGGGAGCAGATCAAGCTACAATGCTCAAAATATATCAACCACATATCAGATCCAAACTGGATTATGGTTGTGCCATATACAGCTCTACTTACAAATCCTACAAAAACAAACTACTAACAATACAGAATCAAAGTTTAAGACTTAGCCTGGGAGCCTACCGAACTTCTCCAATGGAAAGCCTTCACGTAGAAGCCCAAGAACTACCCCTGCATTTAAGATGGAAAAAACTAGCGTTACAATACGCAACAAAACTACAAACCAACCCCGAAAACCCAACATACAAAACTACCTTCAACTTACAATGTACAAACTCTTATTCAAGGAAACCAAAAAGTATACCCTCCTTTGGACACAGAATTAAAGAAATAATACATCAAATCAATGAAAACCCCGACAATATAATTACTCAGAAAACAAACGACAGACCCCCATGGACATTACACAAACCAGAAACCGACATAACACTTACTACTTACAAGAAAAACATTACAAATAATATAACAAACAGAAGCAACTTTGGAGAACTAAGAGAAAAATATGCAGAATACATAGAAATATACACCGATGGGTCTAAAACTATAAACGGAACAAGCGCAGCATGCACAGATGGACAAAAACAATATCAAATAAGACTTCCCAACGAGGCTTCAATATATACAGTCGAGCTGCAGGCCATCAAAATAGCTCTCAAACACATCAAAGACATCAACGAACAAAAAGCCATAATATATACAGACTCGCTATCCTGTATCATGGCCCTTGAAGTAAAATCTAAACACCCTTTTATCACAGAAATTATACAAGAATACAATGAAATAACCGAAAAAAACAATAAAAAAAATTATAATAGCCTGGATACCAAGTCATGTCGGCATTCCAGGAAATGAAAAAGCAGACAAACTTGCTAAAGAAGCCACAAACCACCAAATGGAAAAAAATTAAAATACCACACACAGACCTAAAAAGAAAAATCAACGCATATATAGAAAACATGTGGCAAGAGGAATGGAACAAATGCACTGCAAACAAATTGCATGAACACCAACCAATAATTAAAAACGAAAAACAAAAGATTTTTAAAGGAAGAAGAGAAGAAATTGTACTAAACCGAATAAGAATCGGACATACAAAATTAACTCATTCCTACCTAATCAAAGCGGAGGAAACACCAAATTGCACACTCTGCAACCAACAACTAACAATTAAACATCTACTGACAGAATGTAGAAAACACAAACACACTCGGAAGAAATATTTTAAAACAACAAACATTAGAAAAGTGTTCCAAGAAGTGGAACCCCAACAAATCATAAACTATTTAAAAGAAACAAATGTATTCAAACTCCTATAAAGTAAACCAGTAAAATTCAGTTTAGAAAAACAAATCTCTTACAACTAAAACAATTTTTCGGAAAACCTAAAACATCTTGCTTCAAAAGATAAACTTTTTCAAGAAACTTAAAAAATTTTTACAAGAAACTGAAACTTTTTTGGCATTAAATGACTCTTAGAAGTTGAAATGCCGTTAAACAAATACACTCACTCACTCACTCACTCACTCTGAGATGCTACAAATGCCAGAAGTTTGGGCATCATAGAGATGTATGTAGAGGACATCCCACGTGTGCTAAATGTGGCACTAAAGAAATAAATCATAACGAACAGGAATGCCAAGAGACAAAATGCATTAACTGCCAAGGTGAACACCCTGCTTTTTCAAAAAAATGCGAAAGATGGAGAAAAGAAAAAGAAATTCTAGCCACTAAATATAAACGTAACATTTCCTATCCAGAGGCAAAACAAATAGAAGCACTCACCAAAAACCAACCATTTTAGATTTTCACAGGTTCGATGGTATAACTTAATTTTTTGGGGTATTTTAGGGGTATTGAATGTAAATGTGTTTCTCAGACTTGGAAGAACAAAGAATGGGAGTTCTGCAGGGATGCATCCTTTCTACCACATTATTTAACATTAAAATTAATAACATCACAAAATGTCTTACCCCTGGTATAAAAGGCTCACTATATGTGGATGATTTCTTGATCTGCTATAGATCAAAACACATCCATACTATAGAACATCAATTTCAACAATGCCTAAACAAAATAAGCAAATGAACCACTGAAAACTGCTTTAAACTATCAAAAGAAAAAACCAAATGTCTACATTTCTGCCATATACACAAAATACATAATGACCCAACTCTCAAACTCTTTGATACAGAAATCCCAATAGTCAAACAACATAAATTCCTTTGCGTTATATTTGATCATAAACTCTCCTTTATCCCACATATAAATCACCTGAGAACCAAATGCAACAAAGCCATCCATCTCCTAAGGACTATAGCCCACACTGAATGGGGAGCCGACAGAAAAAACTCTCATTAAACTTTACCAAACATTAATACGCTTCAAACTAGATTATGCATGATTCATTTACGGATCAACTAGAAAATCTTACCTACTAAAATTAGACCTTGATGGTGTATTGTATCTAAGACTCGCAACAGGGGCTTTCATTACCTCCCCAGTAGAAAGCTTATATATGAGCTCCTACTAAACCTAAGAAGGCAAAAATTGGGAACACAGTACTATATAAAACTTGCTTCAAACCCTTCAAACCCCGCTTACAAAACTATCTTTGAATCCCAATTTAACCTAACCCTCAACATAAAAGAAAAAACACTATTAAACCTTTAAGTTTTCACATAAAAGAACTCCTCTCCGAGACACAAATAAGCGTTACCCACATACACAAAACTGTCACTTCAAAATCACCCCCATGGCTACAAAAACCTCCAACAATTATATTAGATGTCACTAAACATCCCAAAACTAAAACAAACCCGATCACCCAAGAAAAAACCGAATCCATCAGAAACGTTTTTTGTGACTACTTACACATATATACTGATGGATTCAAAAATAAAGACGAAGTAGGGTGTGCTGCTGTACTTAATAACACACAACTACAACGACGAATTCCGAACAATGCTTCAATATATAGTGCTGAAATCCTGGCCATCAACTTAGCCCTAGACATCATCACAGCAAACCAATCCAACAAGTTCATCATCTTCTCAGACTTCAAATCAACACTCTTATCCTTATTAAACCAAGAATCGACAAACACATTAATCATCAAACTCTTACATAGAATAAACCAATTATCCACAAGCAAAACCATCATATTCTGCTGGATACCTAGTCATATTGGCATCCCCGGCAACGAAAAAGCTGACAAAGCAGCAAAAAAAATCACTACATCTAAATATTTCTGATTTCAAAATCCCCCATTCAGACCTCAAACCAAGAATCAACAAGTTTATTAGAAATAAATGGCAAGAAATATGGAACAATCAAGCAAACAACAAACTTCAAAATATCCAACCTAATATCCAGGAATGGCATCCAGGATACCGGAAAATAAGGAAAGGAGAAGTAGTACTAAGCAGTCTCGGAATAGGACATATCCATATTACTCATTCTCAACTTCTAAAAAATGAAGTACCCCAACATGCATTACCTGTCATGAACCATTTACAGTAAAACATATTAATCTACTGCCATGTTTTTAACTCAATTCGATCAAAATACTACCAATCTAAAGACCTAAAAGACTTATTCAACAATACAAACCCAAACAAAATCTTGAAATTCTTAAAAGAAATAAAACTATACAACAAAATTTAAACCTTCCCATTCTATAGGAACATTAATTACTACACCATTGACTAATATTTAATCTAAAACCGAACATATCGCCAATAACCAAACAGAACCCGGCATTAAATAACCTAACAGTTGATATGCCGTTAAACAAACCAATCCATCAACATTTAATCTTTTGTAGTTGTAATAATAATAATAATAATAATAATAATAGTTGTAATAATAATCATAATAGTTGTAATAATAATAATAATAATAATAGTTGTAATAATAATAATAATAGTTTTAATAATAATAATAGTCGAAAATAAAAAAATGGATTACTTTGTGCACCTTTCAAATTTGAAAGAAATTTGGAAGCATTAAAACTAATCTTCATAAGTAAAATATTTAACATTTTGGAAACCATCCCATCCAATCATTTTATAAACTGAAATTTTAAAACATTTCAATCAATTGTTTTTTTTTTTTTTTGTTTGTTTTTTTTTTTTCTAAACTATGCGTCTGTTTTATTCAACAGGTTATTTTTCTTAATTAGGATATTGAAAATTAGATTTGTTTTACAGTACCATTTGGTAATGATCAATTTATTGTTTAATTTTCAAAATCCTATTAAGAAAATAATTTTCTTTCAGACACATTGGCGCTTCTTCGTTATAATAGCAAACTTTGAAAATCGGAATATTAAATTTCCACAGTATTGACTGAATTGTCATGCCACAGTAATGAACATATCCAAAAATTATTAAAAACGGGAGATAGAAAATTAATTATTAATGAAAATTGAGGTTTGCTTAAAAAAGAAAATAAGCAGAAGAGCTCGAATCGTAACAAAGGTGGTAATTATTTTCTGAAAACTGAAAATCTTAGGTCAATTTAGCAAAATTCAATTTTCGGCAATTCTCTTCAAAAACTGTTTTCGTTAATAATTGATTTTCTACCTTATTTTTTGTAATTTTTTCGTTCATTACAGTGACATGACAAGTAGATACCATTGGTTTTACTTAAAATTGAATATTTCAAATTTTGTTATTTATGGAGAAGCACCAACACATACTTCCATATCATTTTCATATCGTTTCTCTCCGTGCGACCTGCCCTCAACTCTCATTGGTTAGGTTGCGGTTATTATTACACTGCTTACATTTGCTTGATAGCCATTTCCTTTGGTCGATAGTGGTAATGCTCTGCTAGTTAGTAATGACTAGGGCTATGACAACAATCATATTCTTTTCCTTGTTCTAATTCTTAGATATATATTCATTGATATCTCATGTTTTTATGTAGAGTGATGCGATCCTCAGTTGATTAATTGTGCCTAACTGTGTCAGAATTATATACTTGAGTCAGAACCATGAAAAGAATATGCTGTTGTCATAGCCCTAGTGGTGACAGTAATATGAATTGAATAAATCCACTTTTACAAAAAGGAGTTTTTTTTTTGTTTTTTTGTTTTGTTTTTTTTCTCAGTTATTTTTATTTATTTTTAGTAATTCGCTTTTTTTCTGGATGTGTTTTATATTGGCTAATCTGCAATTAAAAAAAAAATTTTTTTTTTAATTCCTGTCTCTCTCTCCGTAGATCAAGTGATATAAAGAAACGACAACGCTACGTAGATCTTGTAGATAAAGTAAAAGACAATGGAAGTGAAGTGAAAATATTTTCAAGCCTTCATGTATCTGGTGAACGTAAGTTATACTTGTTTATTTTTTTTATTTATTTTTTTTTATGAAAATTGCTCCAGACAGGGCATAAAGCCACTTGATGTAGAGAGCTATTAAAAAAAAAAACTACTACTTCAAGGTTAAAAACAGCCAGTGATAAGTGTTAGATGGATAATGGCAATTTTTCCCCTCTTTGTTACAAACATCGCTCATGGAATGCGAGGACTAACGGATGAAATAAGGGAAGTGAGAGTTACGAGGATGTCGAAAGTAAACATTAGATCCATTTTCTACTCTCCTAAACTGATTGACAACATCTTGTTGTTTTCATTCATGACATCATAAAAGGTTTCTTCCCATTTGTTAATAGATGTCGCAAAAGTATGGCTGCATTCATTTACGACATCATAAAGTATCTTAATATTTTCTTTTTGACTCTACACACACTGAATAACTAATTTTGGCCCTTTCTTGGCCTTCGGGCCAAGATCACAGTGTGGTATCTGTCTGAAGCTACACTTCGCCTTTTCTGTCCTCGGTCAGTGGAGGAGAAGTCCTTCATGACTGAGACAATTAAAATTTTTGTTCTTATCTAGAGTGTCGCTTTTTGGGGAGCTGCATTTTCCTCACATTAACCAACCTTGTGTCTTACACTGCCCTTGTGGGGAGGCAAGTAAATAGAAACATAGGCCTTTTGATAAGGAACAAAGTGTAGTACCTGTTCTGATATTACACTTCCTTCTTTTCTCTCTCTCTCATTTCTTTCCATCGGTCTCTCTTCTACTTTCCCATCCTCTCTCTCTCTCTCCCATCCTCTCTCTCTCTCTCCCATCCCCTCTCTCTCTCTCCCATCCCCTCTCTCTCTCTCCCATCCCCTCTCTCTCTCTCCCATCCCCTCTCTCTCTCTCCCATCCCCTCTCTCTCTCTCTACCATCCCCTCTCTCTCTACCATCCCCTCTCTCTCTACCATCCCCTCTCTCTCTCCCATCCCCTCTCTCTCTCCCATCCCCTCTCTCTCTCCCATCCCCTCTCTCTCTCCCATCCCCTCTCTCCCTCCCATCCCCTCTCTCCCTCCCATCCCCTCTCTCCCTCCCATCCCCTCTCTCCCTCCCATCCCCTCTCTCCCTCCCATCCCCTCTCTCCCTCCCATCCCCTCTCTCCTTCCTTCTCTCTCTCCCCCTTCCCTGCTCCCATCCTCTCTCTCTCTCCTCACCTCTCTCCTTCCTTTTTCCTCCCCTTCCTTCATCTATCTCTTTTCTCCCCATTCATTCTTTTCCATTCTCTCTCTTCCACTCTCTCCTTTCCTCTGTTCTGCTGTCTTTTTTCTCTTTTCTTTCCTTTCTCTCTCTCTCTCTCTCTATTCTTTTTCTCTCTTTTGCCACTATACATGATTAAAGGCAAAATATTGTATTTTATAAAAAAAATTTTTTTTTTTTCTTGTCAAAATATAGTTTATCACAGTTGGACCCAATTGGAGTATTATTTTATTTTTGTGTTTTATATTTTTTACTTAGTTGCTTCATTTTTTATTTATTTTGTCATTGTTTTCTACTTGATAACAATTTTTGTTTTGATCAACATCAGTTTATAAACTATTTTTTTGTTTGTTTCTCTTGTACAGAACTTGGACAGTTGACCGGTGTAGCAGCAATGCTGAGATATCCCGTTCCTGAAGAAGAAGATTATCAAGAAGAAGAAGAAAATTAGATGCAATATTAAAATATTTGGGAGGGGGAAGGGAGGAGGGTTGGGGGTGTTGTTGTGATGATTTTAACACCAACATCCCCATCCGACCACCCATTGTTGAATGTGTCCTTCATTTGTACTCATTGATGACAATGAAAGACTTCTGTATTTTTCTTCACAAATCTCGTTCAGTTTTTGTTTTTTTTTAACTTGTTTTTACTGGTTTTTTTTGTTATTTTTAATTTTTGTCCAAGGTTTTTCTTATTCAGAATTCCTTGAAAAAGAACAAAAATGAAGAAAAATCTGTACAATGTACATTGCAAAACAAAAATATCATATTCCAAAAATCATGTCAATTAATCAAGTTTTTAATTTCAAAGAAAATCATTTTTTTTTTTTTTTTTAGCGATTAATGGGGATTTGTATGCATTACAACAGAAATCTCAAATGTCTTTCTCTGTTTTTAGATTATTTTCAAAATGGCAGACAAGATCTTCACTCTTAAGGTCCACATAAAATTTGATTTTCTTATTTAAAGATAAAACTATTTGATCAATATACATAATTTTTGGAATATGACATTTTCGTTTCATTGCGGGTACATGTATGATACAAATTCATTTTTTTTATGGGGGATTCTGATCAAGAACCTACATTTTTTAGCAATATTAATATGCAAAAGAAATATCTTTTATACAGGTGTGAATTGGTGTTCACTGCATAGGTCGTGATTGTACGCTTGTTGTGCACATTCAAAGTGTTATACTTGATTCTGACACAATTCAATCGTGTCTCCTGTCACTGTTGTAACAAAATGATTCTCCCTACAGACAAAGCCACGACTCCACTTTAAAACGAGTAACCACATTTTATTTTGAAGAATCCACAAGTGTAACATAGTCGTCTATTTTTCTCTAACGGATCCAACAGGTACGCATGCTTGATCACAAAGGAAAATGATAACGTTGACACAACTCTTCTTGGTGGAGAAAAAAGGTATTTATTTTGTCATTTCATGTAACGAAAACAGGTTCTTGCTCTCGGTACAGAGTAACAGTTTTACAAAGTTCAACTTCAACGCCATTGGCTAATCTACCAGCATCCAGCAGCGATTTCTTTTTCTTATCTTTCTTCTGTCTCCTTGCTTTGCTTCTGTCTTTTCTCAATATTCATCCATCTATATATATATATATATCTTGGAAGTTTTTTAACCTTTAAAACTATATAAAAAAAACTTATTTCATTTATATAATTTTTTATATCATTCGTTGGAAAACTATTTAGTCAGTAAGTCATTTAATCACCTGCATCAACTTGCTTTCTTGAATTCACAATAGTCCTAATGTTATTCCAGCAATCATCAGTTGTCTACCATGAAACTGTTTCGGGGATTTAAAAACAAAACAGTATATTAAATCATGGTTCTCAAGCAGTGCTGATCAAACACCACCTACCTTAATAACAAGTAATCATATATATATATATATATATATATATAATCTCCGTCACATTATGCTTATGCCACACCACAAATCCTAACACAATAATGTTATACAAGTAACCATATTTTATTTTGAGGGACATTACGATGACATTTGTTTTCTTCTACTGAATGACAATCCTGCAAATGAAGATAAACATATCTTCCAACCAAACACAAACAGTTCATTAGCTTAAGGCCCACAAACCCATCTGTCTAAGACTAAGCAGAGACCAACTGATCTCCCTGCTTGTTCTGCTGGAACATATCTAAATACTGGTATCATTTTGAGTAGACAATACAGTCAGTGCACTTGAAAAGGCTAAGCTGCTTATCTATGGACATAAAAAAAAAAACTTACTGCCTAGAATGTCTTGTTTTTGGGGACATTAATTTTGGCAAGTCTTAAGTGGTTCATCATCACAGTCATATCCAAGAAGGCATTACTATTTCAAGACTTTACCTCGTTGGTCTCTCTTCTCACAGCTAAATATTTCTTCCATTGCAGGCCTATCGTCGATGGGCATTGGAACTGTGCACTTTTAAAAAAAAATTTTTTTTAACATGAGAGATACCACTTATCAAGGTCTGAAAGCCAATCAAGGATAAGAGTTAATGAGTGTACGGTAATTACAGAGACAGCAGCGTATTAATAGCAGTGGAAATGGGGTAAAAATGGATTATTTGGCGGGTGGAGGGGGGCTCAACGAGAACTTGTTTACAATATAGCCGTCTTCAAGTCCAATGTAATCAGCTGGAAAGCAGGCGAGCAGTTTTAGGATCAAAGTTTTGTTCATGGAATTTTCTCCATCTGCATCCTTTATGTATTTTCTTGTAAGAATCATATTTCAGTATTAAATTTCAAATATAGGAAGTTACACCCCACCTTACTAAACATGCAGCATGTCACATATTTTATAAACATGAATGCATTTTTTAAATCACAGATAATACAAAAACATCTGATTAATATCTACAAAGTGATTGGAAAGTAACTCCCTATTATTAAATGCTTACAGAAATATAATTTTAACAAGAAATACATATAATAAGAAAGTGTATAGCATAAAGTTTTGTTACACAAATATGGGTGCCAGCATTCGACACTAGCTTTTCAAGACATCTGGGCAGGAGCTGCTAGAAAGGACTTGTCCTGCCTCGAGAGTTCAAAATAGACTTTGTAGCCTCGTAGGAGATGTCCTTTTCTCTTCCCTGCAACCTCTATCTCACAGAAGAGATGTTGCGAGTTTGTCTCTGCTTTATCGTTATTTTCATGGCACGTGCTCGACTGAGCTTCAATCTATGGTCCTCCCCCTCGCCAAACTTTCATAAGAAACACTCGTCTAGCTGGATCAATAATTCCCCCCCCCCCCACTCTTTATCTGTGCCTAAACCTAAACGTAGATTCCATGAACAAAGCTTCTTTCTTAGAACTGCATGCCTGTGGAACTGTCTTCCTGCATTCCAGCTGACTACAATATGGTTGTCTTCAAGTCCAATGTAAACAAGTTCTTGATGAGTAGTTTCACTTAAGTTAACAAATATACCGAATTTCCATTACTATATTGTCCAATTGACTACTGTACACTCTTAACCCCTATCCTCGAGTGGTCTCTGGACCTTGATAAGTGGTTATGACTATGTAAAAAAAAAAAAAAAAAAAAAAAAACCCTGTTAACAGCATCAACTGATTTCATAAGGAACTTTTTTTTTCTCCTTAGTAAAACGAGTCAACACTTATCTATGACTATAAAAGCGAAAATGTATGTATGTTTGTATGTGTGTTCGCCTTTTCTGTACGTCTACAAAAGGCTTTTTTTCAGAGAAGCGGTCAGTCGCTTCACAACTTTTTAAAACTTTTTATATCACATATAAATCGTAATATCTCATAGTTAACAATGAAGCTCGCCTGTCTATTTAATTTGCTCGATTTCGGGAAGATAAATATTCAACATTTGTCGCTCGCCGCATATGGGTTAGTCTTTTTGCTATAACATCTTGGGGGGGGGGGGAAGCGTTCAGCAGTAAATGAAATACTATCCCGCAGTCAAACTTGACCTCATTAACTCATTAAAACGGGCACCTGCCAAATCCAAGTAATTAAATAAATTCAAACGTGTTTCCGTTAGCATCTCGCGGTGGGGCAATGTTAACGTCACACTTTTTTTTTTTTTTTCACACTTTAATTTACAACTTTGCCTCAACGGTTCGGGTTCAATCCTCATACTTACCTACCAAAACACCTTCCAAATACTTACCTTCCAAACACCCGGGCAACGTCGGGTCAGGTTCGATCCTCGTACTTACCTTTTTTTTTTTTTTTTTTTTTTTTTTTTTTTTAAACCTCCCCCACTCCCCCGGAGTTTCCACACACACCTCCAAACACCCAGGCAACGCCGGATACCCCTCGCTAGTCAATGCTAAAAGTCAATTTGAAGATTAGGGTTAATGAGATGCATAGATTGACAAATGATGATGAATACTATGACAGGATTTAAAATCTTCATGTATCACAAACTCAAAAGAACAGCTGACCAAGAAAAAAACATTTTGGTCCCCTGATTTATTGGAGAGAGACCTATATTTTCAGTGGTGTCTGTGCGTCCGTTAGTCCGAACGATTGGCAGATAGTTTTTCCTGAAATTTTGCCACAAATTGTATTTCATTAAATAGATGTGCACGGTGAAATTTTTTTTTTTTTTTTTTTTTTTTTTGTGAAAATTCCCATTACGTCCCCCAAGGGCTCAAAAGATCATAAAATGCTCCAAAATGACACTTTCTAGCCCTATAACTTTTGATCCATCCATTAGATTTTTCTGAAACTTGGCCAAAATGTGGAGGCCATTGTCCTTAATATAAATCCAGTATGGGTGATCCTGACCGGGGACTTTCATTGCTAAAAACATCGCTTTTTGTGGCTCTTTTTTTATATTTCTTAACAAAAACTTGATATGCCTGACTATCTAGTGGTTTTTCACAGTGATCAACTCAAATACACATGTGTTAAAGCGTGAAACTGCACTGTTATCCATTTACACTGAGATTCAGCATCCCCAGAGGCTCAAAAGAGATCAAAAATACCCAAATTGCAAAAAATGACACTTTTTGCCGCATAACGTTTGATCCATCCATTAGATTTTCCTGAAACTTGGCCAGAATGTGGAGGCTATTGTTCAATATAAATTCAGTATGGGTGACCCTGGCAAAATTCTTGTTTGCATCCCTCTGGGACTTTTAGGGCTAAAAAAACATGCCTTTTTGGAGCTCTCTTTTCATATTACTCAAAAACTTGATATGTATGTCTATATAGTGGTTTTCCATGGTGCTGAATTCAAATATACATGTATTAGGGTGTGAAACTGCACTGTTTGTTAATTTTCACTGTGATTCGGCATTCCCAAGAGCTCAAAAGTGGGTGGGGGTTACAAATGCCCCAAATTGCAAAAAAATGACGTTTTACACCATAAGTTTTGCGCCATCCATTTAGATTTTTCTGAAACTTAGCAAAAATGTGAAGGTAACGTTGGCCCTTCACACTTCTCACATTCATCATTTCTTCATTATTTTTTTGTGGCGTCACATGCAGCACCAGAGGGGAACCACGCACATACAGCTTGTTTTTTTTCCTCCTCATTAGAAATATTGCTCATGGAATGCAAGGACTAAAGAAAAATAAAAAAAGTAACCTTATAACTCCTCCCATTTTATGTATTTCTTGTAAGTTACATCCCATTTAATCTGTGAGCCGTTTTTGTCGTCCTGTTCTTCAGTGCACTTCCCATTTGTAACTATTGTTGGTATACCTGCCTATATATATCTTTGTATAGTGTTGATGGATGTTAATATACTGTCCTTTGTGTGTGCACATAGTCCTTCCTACCTGTAGCAACATTCACCCGGGATGGGTTGAGCTGGCCCCAGTGGTGTTAATCGCATCGCTCATCGAAGCTATCCACCCCTGTCGGTCAGCAGCAGAGTTAACAGCATGATCCAGCCATTCACGGTTCCAGCAACGGACACCAAAAACGTGAGGACCGGACATGATCTCCATCTGCTTTTACTGTTGTGAGCCAAGTCTCAAGTTGTTGAACTTGGTGCTTCTTCCAACCAGTGGGTGCGATGGGCACTACCGATTGACAAACTTATCCCTCGGCCACATGACAGAACTACTGGAGTTTCCTTTTCAGTAGAGTTTCCTCCAGGTCCGGGATGTTACATCTAACACATAAAAACAAAGTTTTTAGGGATCCAGTCGGAGAGGTAAATGCACAGGATATAGTGGAGGCAGTAGTGATCGAAGACTTCAATTTTATAAAGATCCTCTCTGTGCAGTGGCCATCCATAGAGAAGAAGTGTTCTGGCCATGGCCTTGTAGACCCACAGCTTTGTGGTACGTCTTCTCTACAGGCGAGATCACAGTCGTTTTTGAAGATGGGCGGAGGATGCTCTAGCCAGGTTAATACTGTTGATGATTTTGTCCTTCGCTTGACCGGTAGCTGTAAAATTGGCGCCATGGTGTGTGTCACATATAGATCTAGGTTTCATCCTATGTGATCAGTCTTTTATAAAATTTTGACTCATCTTTTTCGCACATCTCCAAATTTAATTCTTGAGCACTCAACATATTCTTGCTTCTGGAAAGGTGTTGGAAACCTGGGAATCCATCTGGATTATGTGTATACCACATGAATGGTTGTTTCCACAAACCTTATACTCATCTTGATGTCTTCGGCTATTTAGCAAATAGTTATGTCGATCTTTCAAAGTGGCCTCAATTTAACTGACATATCCCTCATCAATTACAGAAGGGGGGGGGGCGACCGTGTCTATGAACCGTTTTCACAGATTTCCGGCCATGTTTGATTTCAACATGCCAGCGTTTTACAAGGTCATATTATAGGGCAGCATTACCATATGTTTCTTTTTTTTCTCCTTTGGTATGCATTCTTTTAAATACAAAAACCGGATCACTGCATGACACTCAACAAGCTCCATTACACACCTGACTCTGTTCAAATACTTGTAAATCAGAAACCACAATTATTTCAGAGCTGTAATTTTCCATAACCCATAGAAATATAAAGCATTGTACATGCAAAATTTCAGCTACACCAGACAACTGAGGTATATTTCTCTCATCATCTCTAGCAATGGCTTTTCTAAACAAGATGCAACTCGCAGACTCAATTGCATTTATATAGTACGTATATGTTGACAGACTCTGCTTGTTTTGTATTCCTGCTTTTATAACTCTTTCCAGGCCATTGTTTTTGTTTCTTTGAATAAATTTGATTTAAACTGTAGAGAAGTTTAACCAAAATTTGGTGACCCTTTTTCTTCAAATAAATAAAAAGGTGGGTGGATACTGATGCAGCAACATCCACTACAAAATGGCAATCTCAATATTCTTCTCTCAAGGTCTCATCAGGGGGACATCGGACGTAGTTTTGGTGAATTTCAGAGAAGCATGACGGTTCTAAAGAATGCAGAGTCACTGCAGGCAATAACTTTCAGCAGCCTTGTAACTCTTGCTTCCCTTATTTTGTCCTTTAGTTCTCACATTCTAAGTGATGTTTCTGACAAAGGGGGAAGAATTGTTTTCTGAATTGGAAATTCATCTAACACTTATTGTTGGATAATTTTTTTCGCCTTGGAGTGGTATTTGTTTTAGCCACTTACATTAAGTGCCTTCATGTCTTGTCTGGAGCGATTTCCATTAAAAAAATAAATAAATAAATAAAATGGAGCGGTAGTTTGAGCACTTCCAAAAGTCATGAAAGCTGTACTGTTTTCTGACTTTGTATGCATGTCCAGATGTTCGGGGCCCATGGCGCAGTAGATAGAAACGTTGAATATGGTTCCAGGTGAGAATTGTCTGAAGATAGCGGTTTCAATCCTACCCAAAGCCAGCCAGAGGCTTACTTGGCCAAAATGTGGTGAGACGACAACTATGGATGGCAGTAATTGCTGAGAATGCAGTTAGGAGATTCTAAGTTCCTATCCCGTCGTGTTTACCACCTGACGAAGGCCAGAGGAATAGTTGGCCAAAACGTGAAATAACTAAGATGAGGATAATAGTCTGCAATAAATAAATTACTAAATAATACTCATCTCAAAAATGAATTCCAATTGGATAATATATGTCCAAATATGTTAGACACATGGACATCAAAAATGTGCTCCAGGTTAGTGTTGGTTGTTGTTTATCAAGTCGGTTGCTACATGTTGGAGCTTCAATGAATCCAAACCCAAAAAAACGAGGTTGTAATATGGCTTGTTTGGAATAAAAAAAAATTTTTAAAAAAACAAAACAATTTAAAAATAAGTAAATCAATAAAATAAAATAAAAATTTAGTCAAAAAAAAATTAATCAAATGAAAAACATTCTGGATTGAATAAAATAAAAAAAAAAAAAAAATTAATCAAATGAAAAACATTCTGGATTGAATAAAAAAAAATAAAAAAAAATTAATCAAATGAAAAACATTCTGGATTGAATAAAAAAAAAAAAAAAAAAATCTTATGAAACAATGGGTGGAAAAAAAAAAATAAACAAGGGAGATAACTCAATTAAAACCCAATTGTAAAATGTTCAAAGAAAATAACTGAGTCGAGATATATATATATATATATAAAAGGAAAGTTTATTTCAAATCCTCATCTCCATGAATTTCTGTAACATTTATTACATATTTGTTCTTTGCAATAACCTTTCCTTCGAGTTTTGATACAATCAAACTGGCATTTTGTTTTTCTTAAATATACAATATGAGGTTAAGTATAAAAACAAACAAAAAGGGGTTGATTTAAAAAAAAATAAAAATAAATCATGAACACGCAAAATACAAAATGGTCTCAAATGTTTAATACAAAGTTTTGGCTATTTTTTTTTTTTTTTTTTTTTTTTTTTTTTTTTTTTTTTTTTTAAATTGCAGATTATTCCTCACCATCTAAAAAGGAGAGAAAAAGAAAATACATCTAAGGAAACTCTGTACTCTACTCGGTAGAGTTTTCATGGCTCCCATTTTTTTTTTTTTTTTTTTTTTTTTTTGAGAAAAAAGAAAAAAACATCAACTGGGATACTTTTATGCTTTTAAAAGCATTGTAAGCAAAACCTATAACCTCACATAATCTAAAATGCGAGATATCGCTTGGTTTGAAAACAATAGAAAATATTTAATTTCACTTTTCAGTTAAGAAAATTTTAACTAGTTTCATTTCTAATGGGTTGTACTAATTATGTATGACAAACATACGACAAAGCATGACAACTGCTTCTATTTGTGTTATATTTAGCCATGTAATTTGAACAACCTGGGATTCTTATGTCAAGAACAAGAAGCTACCGTTTTTAATATAGACAGATTGGTATTCTGTTCTTTTTTTTATTTTTTTGCTAAAAGTCTTAAAAAAATAAACAATTTTTTTGGGGGGGGGTTGTATGATTTGGATTTTTTGGACTATTGTTCCCATCTTGGTTGTTTTTCTCATGATGTTTTGTTCGATGTAACCACCGACCGTCCTCAGGTGAGTATTTACACTGGATGTTATTGGTTAATGAAAAAAAATTATTTTTGTTTTCCAACGAATATAGCCAAAACATTTTGAGAAAAACAAACGAAAATAAGAACAATAGTCTGGACAATTTAAATAATATAAAATAAAAAAAAATTATCAATTCTCGTCTCAAAAATATACAATTTTTTTTTTTTTTTTTTTTTTTTTTTTTTTTTTTCAGACTTACGGACCAATTAAATAATTTGTTGATGTATTTATTTTTCATTATTATTATTATTATTATTATTATTATTGTTTTTGTAACATTTATTAAGAAAAAGAAAACACTATAAAAAAATACAAGAAAAAAACATTTACAATTAAAAAAAAAAAAAAAAAAAAAAAACATTGTTTTGTTTTTTCTTTTTATGTTTGACTCTTTTTTTAATATTCCTGAGTCTGAAAAAAAAAACTGTATATTTTTTACAAAGAATTTAGCAAAAATGAAACAAAAAAAAACAAAAACAGGAGGCATTTGTCATGCCTAAATATTACACAATTCAGCAGGAGCAATTGTCATGCTTTAATTTGTTATACATAAATAGTAAAACCGATTTCTATATGTTTTAATGACTAAGGATGTAATAAATTAATCTATTTCAAAATATTTTTAAGAAAACAAACAAGCAATTTTAACATAAGGGAAAGATTCATGAAAATTCCCAGTATTTTACAAATTATATTTAAACAAAATTTTGATGAAGAAGATATGAAAATATATTTCTGTAAAATCAGCTTTTTTTTTATACAAGTTAAGCCAAAAGTAGGTGGACAGTAAAAAAAACAAAAAAAACAATTATTTAAAAATCACATATACGTACAACTATATGCAATAAAATAATTATTAATGAGAATAAAATGTTATTTATCAACACAAGTGCTCAAACTATTTTCCTTCTTGATTTATACAGCTTTGAAGTCTGCCTCTTACGCTTGGACAAACATTTTCTACTTTTGGCTCACCTTGTATATTATGGTACAAGTCCAGAATTCAACATAATTTAAAAAAAAAAAAAATACAGAATATATAGAAAAATCTTTATGGTGCATGTGCTCATCACTGAACCAAAATGTCATATTCCAAAAATCATGTAAAGTAGTTTCTTTGTAACTAAGAAAATCAAATTTTATACTTTTGTGTTTTAATAAATAAATGGAGGCAACTCAGTTTGAACTACCGAGATCCAAATCAGCTGACAAAGCCGACGGGGGTAGGTGGGGGATCAATCATGGAGAGAAGGTTGATAATAGCTAAACTGCATCAATTATCCATCGAAATATGTGGAGGCTAGTGATTCATATGCAAATCATCTTAATAACACTAGAAACACCAATCTGAGATACGTCTTTGACAATCAGCCTGACTGATTTTGTTGCTGATTTTGTTAGGAATTAATTGTTTTCTCTTTGAAATTTGAATAATTTATTAAAAAAAAAAAGTAATTCTAAAAACATTTAAAAAATGGAAATAGAGCACCATGGGATATTTATTTTTGATATTGTTTTTTGTTTTTTTTTTAAATTGGCTGCGAAAAATGCAAAAAAAAAAAAATATCATCTAAAAATCTTTTTCTGTATATAAAAAACTACTTGATCAAATTATGTGATTTTGGAATATGATAATTTCATTCCCATACAGATACATACATCATAAAGATTTTCCTGTATTTTTTCTTTTTTTTAAATTACTGGACTTGCTCCTATTCCTTTTGTAAAACTTTTCAACTGAACTGACTAACAGAAAAATAGCAGAGATGAGTTTAAAGTACTAATATTCTATTTTAGATAAAAACAAACAAAAAAATTACAATTAAAGAAAAGGTTCATAAAATTTCCCAGTGTTTGCTAAATTATATTTAAACACATTTTGATAGAGATTTTTAAAAAAATGCATTACTGACAGTCAATGTTTTTTCTAAATAATATTAGCCTCTGTTTATTTATATATATATATATATATATATATATATATATATATATTAAGTGATTGAATGTTTTAACAAAACTAGCTAAAAAAAATTTAAGTAGCAAAGATGACTTCAAAATATTTTAAGTAAACAAAAGACTTCTAATTCTATTATTCCATTTATTTTTACAATTTTAATAAAAAAAAAAATGTATGTTTAAATAAAAATTATTTTTTTTACTTTCTTTCCACCTCAGCATTCATCTAAAAAGGTATGCTGAAAACGAATATCACATTTAAATTTGGTGCAGATAAGTATTTTTCTGAATATTAAGACCTTAATTATCCAATGTAATCCATTATGTTTTAATTGGAGGCCATGTTTATTCTGAAGTGAACAAGTACTAGTGTGCATGCATGTTACAAAATAACCCCTCCCCATGTTAAGAATGTCAAACGCCATTGACATTTATTAAGTAATGCATTGGGGAAAAATGTCTTAATATCCAGAAAACTACTTGTCTGTGCCAAATTTGAATTGAACATTCATCTTCATCAGACTCGAAAGCCTTTAAAAGTCGTTATTTTAAAGATGAGTGTTAAGTTGGAAAGAAAGTAAAAATTTATCAAATAAAATGTTTGGCTAAAAGAAAGTTCAGAGACCCAACTGTTGGAGTCTCCAGTCTAATATCGTTCCATCTTTCAGACAATAAAAAATATTGATTTAAAAATTTAAATTTCAGTAAATTTGTACAGGTTGTTCTATGCAAATATTTGATTGTTAGAAGCTTTAGTTTGGGTGCTTACAAAATGTGAACTCATATTCTGGTTCAGGTTTTGTAACAACTCTATGAAGAGAAGACACTGTCTGCAAATTGTTTTTTTTTTTTTTTTTTATACTTATGCGCTTGTTTAGTTTAGAGATTTGAAGAGTGAACAACAGGGACATTTACAAAGAATAAAATTTGATGATTATTTATGTTTTATTACAAAAATGTCAGAATTTTGATTATCTTACAAAAAAAAAAAATCTATTTTCTGTTGAAAAACACCCTCTATTTTATGTTGGTATAATTTTCTAAAATTTATTTTAATTCAATAAATGTGTAACAAAAACTTTCTTAAAAAAATGTTAAAAATTTCGATTCGGTCCTGAAATTGCATTTGTCTGCCCCTGCTATGTACTCTTCAAACTGAAAAGTAAAAAAAAGTGGTTCCTTCGCAGTAGTGCAAATGTGCCACTAAGCCTCGTTTTTTCCAGTTTAGAGATGCAAATCCAAACTGTGCGTTCGAATTGTTAAAAAAAAAAAAAAAAAAAAAATCTCGCATTTTGGTAAGAAGTGTCGAAGAGAAAACAAATTTTTCAACTTATTCAAATACCTAATTAACTTAAATCCTAAGAGAAAATTGCGTTTTCACATATTTCCATTCTATGCGAATTTCATAGGTTCTCAACCCTACTCCCTAAGGAGTAAAAAAAATTATATAGTAGCAGGGAAATAATTGAAGTACCTGATAATTTAAAAAATAATTATTTCTTTTCAGATTGTGTCATGTCTAAGAAACGTAATACAAATTGAATTCATAATTTTCTATTTAGAAAAAGTTCGATTTTTTTTATTATTTTTGTGATACGAATGTATAATACTGTTTTTATACAAAACCTAAACTCCTAAACAATTAAAAAGGTTTTTTTTTACCTTCTTGTTCTTTTTTTTTTTTTTTTTTTTTGTCACTTTATGATGGGATGGATATGACTTTTTTTATGATGGCTACAAATTTTTTCTGTATGATAGTAGGAGGGTAAATGGAGAAATACATAAAGTCAATGGAGTCAATGATGGAGAAAAGGTTGAGAATAGTTAATTTACATCAATTATGCATCAAAACATGTGGAGGCTAGTGACTTATATGCAGATCATCTTAATAACACTAGAAACACCAGTCTGAGATACGTCTTTGACAATCAGTCTGACAGTGATTTTGTTGCCGATTTTGTTAGGAATTAATCGGTATTAGCTTTGTTTTCCCTTTGAAATTTGAATAATTTATATATAAAAAAAAAAAAATTCTAAAAGAACATTTAAAATATGGAAATAGAGCACCATGGGATATTTATTTTTGATATTGTTTTTTTTTTGTGTTTGTTTTCATTTAAAAAATTTTTATTTAATTTCAGGGTAAAAACGAAAATCAAAAGCCATAAAATTGAATTTACATTAAAAAAAAGTCAATGTTATCTACTTAGTTTTTCTGTCACGATTAGTAACATATTATATTACTATATTTTCTACAGAAAACATGTACTTCCACGATTTCACGATCTATTGACTGCCATCATCCTTTTTTTTTCTTTTTTTTTGGGGGGGGGGTGTATAACAAGATAGACTATAGTTACCTCCTCTGTTTATTTTGTTTATACTTTATAACATTTTTCTTGACAAATATTTTCATTAATAATTTTCTACTTTATCATTTTTCGCAATTTTTTGATATTTTACTAATTTCGACATGCTAATTAAGTAGATACTATTGGTTTAAATGTAAATTCAAGATTTTGAGTTTCATTCTGATTCTGAGGAAGTGCCCAAACAAAATCATGTCTTGACACTTTCTTCTCAATAATCTGAATATGTCACAATTCCAAACGCTCGTTTAGCTTCAAATATGATTAATATACTTAAATATGCCTAAAAAAAATCTTAATCTCGAAACTAAAATACATAATATTAAACACTAGAGGGAGGTGGGGGGGGGGGCTTTACCTAGTCATAAAATACGCTTAAACATGATATTTTAATTTACCCAGATTTCGTATATATTATTGTAGAGTCATGATTTCAAAAGTAAAACAAAAAGCATTTGGGTGCCTTCAGCTAGAATCGAAACCGAAAACAAAACTGCAGCATTCAAAGCTGGTGATGTTACCACTGTACCAACGTGACACGCATATGAACTGATTAAAAATAAACTAAAATGAATGTACAAAATGTATAACGATTTTTTTCGATTTTGATCCCTTAAAAACTATTTCAACCGGCTAAAAACCCATAAAAGAATGGTCCATAAAAAATCTAATCGAGGCCCCTAGCGCCACACTGCGACTTTTAGTTTCGGAAGAGATAGAGTTTGAAAATATGAAGACAGGCATAGTGAGTTTCATAAATTAGATTTAACAATAAACCCGTTATAAGCCATACGTATGATGCCAATTTTTTTAAATTTCATTTTTTTTTTAAATTTAATTAGGTCTTAAATCTTTGAGAGCTAATCTCATCAGAGGCATAATATTACCGTTTTTTTTGTTTTTTTTTAGTAGAAAAAAAAAGGTAATATTAGTAATAAGAAATGATATGTCTCTGATGAGGGATTAGTCCCTAAAAAATTTTAAAACAAAAATAATAATAATAAAAACGGTTTTATTGCTAAATTTTCAAAGTACAAATTTAAAAGACACTTCAAAGAACTTTCATTTGCAAAAATCCATAAGTTAGAGGGACTAATAATAAAACATTGACCAGAAAAAAAAAAGGGGAGGGGGGGTAATGTTGAGACACAGCAACCTAGGAAGAAAATGACCACTGAGTTCGAGTTTTATGTAAAAGCTAAAACTGAAAGAAACTGAAACGAAATAAAAAGTGAAAGTTTTGTGTGATTATATATTTAAAAAAATATTTTATTCAAAATAAAATATTTTATTCAAAATAAAAAATTTTATTAAAAAAAAAAAAATTTTATTCAAAAGAAAATATTTTATTTTAAAGATTTCTAAGAGTCGTTATTTATTGTTCTATTTTTTTGTGGAATATTAAAATTAAAGTTTCGGTTTTTGACGAGCGTGATTATTTTGTATTTCACAAAAGAGATAAATTCCAATAGTTTTTAATTGGTTTTCTTTGAAGAAATATTGGAATTATCTATATTTTTTAAAATTTTAAATGTTCTAAATATATTTACCTTTAAATTCGTGGAATTTCTTCCAAGAAAGCCAATTAAAAATATATTTTTCAATTAAACCTTGTATTAATGTAAAATTTGGGAGGGTAGGGGTTAACTACGCTGAGTTACGTCTGGTTATTTTAGAGTGCGGGTGGACCTTAAGTTCGTGTTTAATTTACGTTATAATAGAAAACTGAAAAAGCCGTGAAAAGTTATAAAAAATGATTTTTAAAAAGTATTTTTTAAAATTATCTGATACATAAGTCTCTATTGGATGATATTAACAAGAAAAAAGTTCAAAAAAGTGAAAATTGTGGAATTTATAAGGTAAGGCTTCAGGCTCAGATTCCCAACGTCCGCCCAGTTTTGGACTGAAGTTCTTCAAAAAAAATTTCAATTAATTTGATCGAGTAGTTTTTTAATTTTTTTTTTTTTTTTACAGCGGAAAAAACAAATTTTTATGACAGTGTGCTCAAGGTAGCCACGTTTGAGTTTTTAGAACACGCCACGGGGAGATAATTCGGTCTAAAGTGTTGACACCCACCTCTCCCCAGGTTTAATCATAGCTTTTCTTCCTAAAAATCGAAACATGGCTACCTTTTAATCGGTATCATAACAAATTGTTTTTTCGCTGTAAAATAAAAACTACTTTATGAAATAAAGTGAAAAAATTTTTCAGAATCTGTACATAACTTTTTTTTTTTTTTTTCTTCGATATTTTAATTTTTTTTAATGTCTTGATTAAACTGTAGAAGTGCCGAATCTTCACTTCACTTTCACTTTTTATTTCGTTTCAGTTTGGTTCAATTTCGGTTTTTACATAAAACTCGAAATCAGCAGCCATTTTCTTCTTAGACTGCTTTGTCTAAAAAGATTAGCATAAATAATTTATGGTTTGAATTTTGCTTACAAGATTCAATAATATATCGCAAGCTTATTACTAACATTACATGAGTAAATATAATGCTAACACCATTTCTGTATATGCCATGCTGGAATAGGTAGTGTATAGACACAGCGGCCTAGAAAGAAAATGGCTGTTGAATTCTTAGAATATGTCCAACCAGTTTTGTAAATGATGTTTATGAATATGATTTCATATGGACTGAAAATAAATAACAATATTCCAACTTGTCATGAAGTTTGCTGACAATTTGGAAATGATTCAATGGATTGCCAAGCCATTGAATAATAGCCAATTCTTGAAGGTGTGAAATCTATAATTTACCATGCACATTGAACCGTTATTCGCAGTCAGTTGATGGTTGGAGATGAAAATGTTCAAAAGATGGATTTTGTAGCAAACTTTTCTTACGAACGATCATATTTTGTAATTTATATGTGGAGTAAGGATTTTTTTCAGTTTTTACTGAAAACTCAAGCTCAGCAACCATTTTCCTTCTAGGCCGCTAGACACATTACTGATATTTAATATACTTGTGTTTAATATGTACGTGCATGCATGTCATCACGTACAATATGCTGTTGTTTCGTATAGAATTTGTGTTATGCAGTAAAATGATTGAAGTAAGACTATGTTTTAAAAAACGATTCTTGCGCTGTAGAATCAAGTTTTTTTTTTCTTTTGAAATTGAGCGGCGTAGAAAAACTTTCTAGAAAGATAAAAAGAGTACATTAAAAAAAAATGGAAATAGAGCACCATGGGATATTTATTTTTGATATTGTTTTTTTTTTTCTTTTGAATTTGATATTTTTTAGATAAAAATCTATTATGACGGACCAAGGACAATATCTATTAGGTAATATTTTTCATTCCCCCCCCCCTTAAAAATCACGACTGATAAGTTTGTTTTTTTTTACACATTGCCATCCTAGACTTTGGGTTAATGTTTGTGTTACTAAAAAGGCATTACTTTTCTGATTTAAAAAAAAAAAAAAAAAGACCAAAAAAACGTGAGCATTTTTTTTTTTTTTTTTTAATAAATATATTTTAGATTTTTTTTTTTTTTTTTTTTCATTTGTATTCCCAGCCCAGATTAATGTGAGGTTCATAATTTGTTTGCATAAAAACAAAAAAAAAAATTTTCGGTAAAGAAATAAACTAAAATAAATAAAAAAAATATGTGCCCTTTATTAACCTAAACATAACCGGAAGTTAGGAGTGATAGCATAATCCAGATAATATATCAAAGTTATGCAAATATAATAAGTCAATTGATTTGTCAGGTTAATATGATTTTAGTAAATGAAAAAATATTATTTAATAAATTAAAACAAAATATATACTAACCAGATTTTTTAAGTAGATTTTTTAAGTCAAGAAAAAATAATTTCTAAATGTTAATAACAAATAGTCAAATAGTTAAATACTAAATTTTAGCCTAACGAATCCTTATAACATTTTATGTGGGTACATGAAATAATAATAATACATATATCGACTGAAATTTTGGAATACTTTCAGATGTATTGTTTTTTTTTTGTGTTTGTATTGCTTGTATAATACTTAAAAATCAAAGTTCATATAAATATTAGTATCAATATTTATAAGACAATCCCAATCAGATAAAAAAAGCTCAATATACGAGATAGAGCAATATCATAAATGAAAATTTGGAATTAAATTCAGTAAATTTTTATAAATTTTACGATAAATTTATTATTTGATGAGAGATGCAAACATTTAAAGTTTTTTCCTTAATCCATGGCTTTTCAATAAATGGATCATCTCATCAGAGGAAATATTTTTAGCAAAATAATTTTTATAGGCAGTCATAAATTTTGTTATTTAGCACATAGATTGAAAAACTAAAAAACTTTTCATATATATTATAAAATTTTAAGGTTAAAAAGCTTCTAAGTATATATATATATATATGTATGTATGAGTGTGGTAATGTTGCTCCCTTTCCAGGTGGCGTCAGGATAGAGTTTTATGTAAAAACGAAAACTTACTGAAAGTCAAAATAAAGTAAAACTAAATACGAAATCAGCACATTATTCAATAATATTAAAATTATTTATTCATTTTTTTCTTTTATTTTAATTTTATTGAGTAATGTGCTGGTTTCGTTTTATTTTGACTTTCAGTCAATTTCCATTTTTACATAAAACTATTCTGACACCATTTTTTGCAGGGTGGGTGAGGTTAACATTGCCCCCCCCCACACACACACACATAACATGAAGAAAAGTTTGTACATTGTAAATTTGCCTTACACAAATGAAACCATCATCCGTAGTCCATGATAAAAGTTTTGTATCATTTTTTTTTTTTTATTTCTTCAAATTTTTATATTAAAAAGTCTTTCTTAGATAAATATTAGAAAAAATTTCAGTAGAAGAATGGAAGCATCATTTTTACTTTCTGTGATGGTGGTCAGGGGTGGAGGGTAGTTTATGCAAATATCAGATTAGCTGGTTGAAAATATGTCCAACTCACTAACGTTAATTTTCGCCCCACCCGCTTAATACTCAGAAAAAAAACCCCCAAAAAAACAAGAAGAGAGAAAAACATGAAATAAAATTCAAATCTGATGGTGGTAATTGAATAAATTAAAATAAAATGCATTCCAGAGTTCAACCTTATCAAAAAAAAAAAAAAAAAAAATACAGAAAAATCTTTATGATGTACGACGTACCCATCACGGAATGAAGATATATCCCAAAACCCACGAAAATTAATCAAGTAGTTTTTTTTAACTAAGACAATCAAATTTTATAAAGAAGCGAGTGATTGTATCTTGATGTGCCATGTTTAATAAATAAAAATAAAAAATATATATATATTATTATATAAATAAATAATATATATATATATATATAAATAATATAAAAAATAAAGGGAGACAACTCAATTCGAATTAATGTGATCAATATTAGAGGTTTGTATTACTATACACAGATTCAAAAAAGTTGTAAAATAACAAATATGTAACAAATAAATGTTATCAAAGGCAAGATAAGTTACTTTTCTACCTAACTGGATATGTTTTTTTAGTGTTTTTATTTTATGTAACATGTTAATTCAGCTTGAAAAACAGTGTTTACCGATGTATTTGAAAATTACAAATGGCGCCAGACTCTTTGTTGAACACTGTAAGTTTGGGAAAAAGAGTTAGAAATAAAAACTATACAAAACCCACCGAATATATGTCAGCTTATGTCACAGTAACATATATTGAACGAGTTTCTAACAGTATTTTGTATAGTTTTCTTTTATTTTTAAATCCTTTTCCCAAACTTACCGTGTTCAACAGAGAGTCTGGCACCATTTGTAATTTTCAAATACATTGGTAAATAGTGTATTTTTTCTAGCTGAATAAACATGTTACATTAAATAAAAACACTAAAAAATTATCCAGTTAGGTAGAAAAGTAACTTATCTTGCCTTTGATAACATTTATTTGTTATATATTTGTTATTTGACAACTTTTTCGAATCTAGGTGTATAATAATACAAACCCAAAGACAAACATACTTGATCAATTTATACGATTTTTGGCATATGACATTTTCGTTTAATGGCGGGTATGTACATCATAAAGATTTATCTGTATTTTTTTCTTTTTATGAGGTTGAATTCAGGACTTGCACTAAAAACATATACCAACCAAAGTTTTCAAATGAAGAGGAAAAATTTGAGTGCTTATCCATTTTATCTCAATATTTAAAAAAATTATAATTGAACAAAAATTATATCATGTACTTACCTGTTGGGTTAAAAAAAAAAAAAAAAGGCTGTACACTAAAATTTGCGCAAATTTATCCAGTATTTTTTATTCTTTTTTTAAATAGAATCAAATTTGATCAGTAAACGATTTTCAGTTGATATTTTTATGGTGATATGTGAGTTATGTCCCTTGGTTATTGACTTTTTAATGTGAGCAGAGAGACATTTTACTATTAGAATGTGTTTTTTTTTTTTTCTTGTTAAACAAATTGTTGATGAATTTGCGTAATTTTTGGTGTATTGCCTTTTTTTTCCTTCAAACTAACAAGTAAGTACATAAAATGTTTGTGTAATTTTGTTTAGTTTATTTTTACGAGCAGTTTTTAATGTTGGGGGTGAAACTGGATAAGCAGCAACACTTCATTATTGTCCATAACAAACGATTAAATGTATCGTAAATTTTATTCTTACAGATAGTCAAATTTCCTATGACAACCATCGACTAATGGGCGCTTTGTTAGAGAGAACATTGCAGCATCACGGAAGACCATTCTTGACAACCGGAAAGTGCACTGCTTCAGTGAATGGAGGACCATGAAATTGTAAAGTGCACAGGTTTGTCAAATCGTATACTTCTCGAGGCCTGGAGATGCATGCAGCAAGTATGTTACTGTAACCTGCTAATACACACGTGTAATGTCACAGAAAAACAATAGACTCCAGTGCATGGTTTTGTTCTCAAACTTGTGGTGAAGCTTTACAGAGAAATATACACGGATTGACCGATGGATCGTATATAGATTTAAATGCTATGAAATATAAGTTAATTGCAAGAATTGAAACAACTAACTCCTTGATTAAAAGTTTTGTAATTCTACTTTGTATGAGAAACAAAGTGTAGTATCTGTTCTGATACTACACATTATCTTTTCTGTCATCAGTCAGTGAAGTAGAAATCCTTCTAGATTGAGACAATTTTTATTTTTAACCCAGTACAGAGTGTCTCTTTTTGGGAAGCAGGATTTAAAAAATTTTGTGAACTTTGGCTCAAAGTTAAAAATCATTGTTTAAGCAAATCTGACCGAAATTTTAAAAAGTTTAGAAATCTCTAGCTCAATGTTTTAATGATTTTAGAGATGTTTGATCCAAATTTGTAAGAGTTTATGGATCTCTGGCTCAAACAAAAAAAAGGCCAGTGAACTTTGGTTAATAGTTAAAAAAAAACATCTTTGTAACTATAACTCAAATTTTAAAATGTTCATAAATCTCTGATTCAAATTTTAAAACGTTTATGGATACCTGCCTTAATTTTTTTTTTAATTTATGAATCTCTGGCTCAACTTGAAACAATTTAAGGGCCACTGGCTCAAATTAAAAAGTTTAGAGATGACTAGCTCAAATTAAAAGTTTAGTGAACTTTGGCTTAAAATTTAAAAATAAAAATGTTTAGGAAAATCTGACTCAAGTTTAAAAAAATTTTATTGGATCTTTGGCTCAAATTTCTAAAAGTTTAAGGATCTCGGACTCAAATGTAAAAAAAGAATGTTTTAGTTAACAAATAAAACAAAACATCATCCTCCACCATCACATAATTCTATTCCTCTTATTCCCATTACAAAACAATATTTTATTTAAAAAAGATTTTGAGGGAAATTTACAAAATATTTTGAGAAAAAATTTCAGAAATTATCAAAAATCTTCCTGTTTGTTTTGTCAAGTAGAAAGAGTAAGTTTTTTAGAAAAGGTTATAGACAAATATTATTTTTATTTGTTTTGTAAGATCAGTAGAAGCAGAAAAAGTCATTTTGTAGAATTTTTTTTTTTTTTTTTGACAAAGGTAAAGATTCTTACTTTTTTTGTATGAATTTTCAGAAAATAATAAAATGAGTTTATCAAAATTTTGGCACAAGCATATATATTCGAAAAAAAAAAATATTAATATAATTCAAATCAGCAGAAAGATGAGGAAAAAGAAACATCTAAGTTAAAGAAAAAAGTACTTTAGTCTGTATACATAATTTCTAATCTAGCACCGTTTGTTGCTGATTAAAACTATCACAAATGTGTTTTAATTATAAAGGCAAGGGGATTTGTTTGAGAAAAAAAATACTACAAAATTGATTTGAAAGAAAGGAAAATTGTGTCAATTTCTTTATAAAAATTCAAAAGCTAACAATACTTTTTAACTAAATGTTTAAAAAAAAATTAAAAAACGTTTTAAAAAGATGCTTTTGTTTTCAAAAAGCATTTTTTTTTATCCTATGAACAATTGTCTTGTTGGTGCTTCTATATTATAACAACGAAAAAATATTGACTTTCAAGTAAAATAAATGGTGCCTAAGTAATTGTCGTGTTGCAAATAGTAACATATTATCCAAAACTTATGGAAAACGATTCAGTAGAAAAGTAATTATTAATGCAAAACATTTTTTGATAAAGTTTAGGTGAGGAATAAAATTTGTCCACCATTTTGAACACTGTTCATTATGTGACGTAAGAAACAGAACTTAATTATCAACTTATTAACTTATCTTTTTTTTTTAGTAAGCGTAGCATAGTAATTCCGTTTCCTTTCACAAATTTCGTTTTTCATTAATTATTTTTCTAACTTATCGTTTTCATAATTTTTGGATATGTTACTATTTGAGAACTGACAATTTCGTTGGTACCATTTATTTCACTTGAAATTCAATATTTTTTTTTTTGTTATTATAACACAGAACTTCCATCTTTTTTGTTCCTATAACATTTATTTTATTTTCTGGCCTTCTTCATACTACCCGTATAGAAAGAGACGGTCTCTTTTTTTCTGGTAGCGTAAAAACAAACAAACAAAAAGAAATCATATATATTATTAAAACCCCAAAAAGCATAAAATTTAAATTTTAGCATGACATGGGTAAGATACAATCTTTAACAATTAAACAGAGAAAGAAAGAAAAGGAAAAAGAAAAAATAAATGAAAGAAGAAAGAAAATAAATGATAGAATAAAAATGAAAAGAAAAAGAAATGATAAAAAAAGAAAGAAAGAAAAAGTATAAAAATAAAAAAGAAAAAGGAAACGAGCTGATTTCTATAATTTACTGCATATGAAACCATTTGGGTGATGTAATGCCAAAATAAATTGTATATAAGTTGAACATAAATCGCTGTTTTACCCATGGATGAGAGGAAATCATTGTTTCATGCCTTTTCCAACGATATTAGTGCATTATTGAACAGTAGATACGACAGAATTTGAAATTGTCATAGATGATTCTAAAGTCTGTGATTTTAACTATTTGGCTAATCATATACACCCCAAAAAGAAATAAAGAAGAACAGAGAGAAAAAAAAGAAAGAAAAGGGAAAAGAAAGAAAATAATTTAGAAGAGAGAAAGTAAAGCAAAGAAAAAAGAAACAAAAAGGAATAAAGAAACAGAAAAGAGAAAAAGGAAAGAAAAAGAGAAGAGAGAAAAAAAAGGAAGTCAAGAATAATAAAAAAAAAAGCGTAATTTCAATAAAAGGAAAAAAATCACTTTGAATAAAAATGCCTTTTCTTAAATATAAAGAAAATGCTATGCAATAAAATTTATTTCAACTTTAAGTGAAAAATGATCTTACTTTGATTAAACGAGTCTTATTTTCTTTTTTTCCTGTATTTACATAGACTCTTTTCCAACCACTAAAAATATAGATACAAAAAAATGGAGCTGGAGACGCCATTACATTATAAAACAAAATCATTTATGCAAATATACATGAAGATGCTGGTCACAAATAACGAAGAAAATCAAACATTAAAGGATGTAGCGTTCTTATATGGTACATTTTTTTTGTGAAAACAATTGAAAAATTTAAACATTAAATTTGTCTGAATATGCAGATATAAAATAAAATTTTAACGAAAAAACAAAAACAAAAAAGAAGTTATTTAATTTCATATATATATATATATATATATATATATATAGAGAGAGAGAGAGAGAGAGAGAGAGAGAATGAATGAATGAAATTAAGAAAACAAAACACCAGTACAAATATATCAAAAATATATTTTCAAATATTTTTACTGGTGTTTTGTTTTCTTAATTTCATTCATCCAGAGGAAGTCTCACAATAAAGACGAAACGTTGATGAACACATAACTTGGTTTGTTCCTTTTTTATCCCTCTATTTTGTCGGAATACTATTTTCATCATTCTCATAATATATATATATACATATATGTATGTGCATATATATATATATATCTATATATCTCGCGTTAGGTTAGCTGAGTTTTTTTTTAATTCATTATGTTAAAAGAATTTGGTCTGTATCTACCTATTATAAAATTCTGAAACCCGAAAATATATTTAAATACATAGGCATTAGAAAGAACCAATCTTATCTAATGTTTAAATGCTCTTTGGAAGAGTGTAATTTCTATAATAATATCGAAGTTAATAATTGTATTGGTTATACGACTACTACCCTATTCCACTACCTCACCATGCAATATGCATCAATTCTAATGCAATCTATGAATAAAATAAAATAAAAACTCTTCGTAACACAAAAATAATACATTCAGAAGCAAATTTTTAAAAGTTAAAAAACACTTGAAGAAAAAACTACCTCTTGTCGTAACCACCACGCTTTTCCATGTGATCCAAATTCTGCCCCCAGAATTCAGGTTACTAACAGTCCTCAAAAACACTCTGGTACCCCACTGTCTGCGAATACTGCTATTAAAATTCCTTTTCTTTTCTAGCTTCCCAGTCTACTCGTTCATTTGTTCTCTCATCCAAAGATGATTTAACGCTGGATCGAAAACGTTCATGACACTCATGGAACTTTTTTTTTTTTTTTGATTTTCACACAAAATAGATAAGAAAAATAGAAAATAATTAAAAAAAAAAAAAAAAAAAAAGGTTAAAATAGGAAAAAAAAAATATTCAAGTGATATTGAAGAGTTCCAGTCGAGAAAAAACAAAACAAAAACAAAACAAAAAAAAAAAAAAAAAAACCAGCACATTAGTTGAATAATTTAAACATGAACAGAAATAATTTTTTATTATGAAAATCGCTCCAGACAAGGCATGAAGCCACTTGATGTAATGAGCTAAAAAATACTACTTGAAAGTAAAATCTATCCCACAATAAATCTTATGTTGGTAAATTCCTACCTAGAAAACAGCAATTTTTCCCCATTTGTCAGAAACATTGCTCATGAAATATGAGAACTAAAGAAAAAAATTAGGGAAGTGAGAGTTATGCTTATATAGGTTGTGCACAACTTTTTTTTTTTTTTTAAATACTCTTGAAGACATGGAATTTAATAGAATATCAAGATATCTTAATTTATGCTATAAAATTAGCACTTCTAACCGGTCATGGCTGTCGGAACAAGAGCAATCTACCCTCATGGATTAAAAAAGGCCCATTTCGAAATTCCGTACAGGTTTCCAAGTTTGAGATAAAGATTCCCAAATTTAACTGGAAAGTTTATGAGATGAGTATATCTTTCAATCCTATAATAGTGTGAGCACAACAATTTTTTATAGAAACATTAAATTGAAACGGTAAAGAGAAATTATTTTTTTTAAATTACCAAATCATGTGATCCATTCTCCTCAGAAACTTTTTACATAAACCAAGAACAATCTGTCTGAACAGTTCACTCATAAACATTCATAACTTTGTGTGTATGAGCTTAGGTGTTTGGATAATGTCAAAACATTGTTAATTCACTACCTGCATAGCAGCAGCCGAATAGCATAACAGAAGTGCTGACTTGTTTGAGCGGTCTAGTTTCAATCCTGGCTTGAGGTAGTTGCTTGTCTAGCCACACTGATGAGCTGTGATACAGCGAAACAGTACTGTGTGTGAATGACTATGATGTTCCATATCTTGGGTTGAGCATATTGGGAAGTGATATACAGACTACCATTAGCATATTAAGCCATGCTCTTTGTGTAAACAAATTGAGCTTAGGTATTTAGACAATGTGAAAACATTGTTAATTCACTACCTGCATAGCAGCAACTGAATAGCGTAATGGTTAAAAGTGCCGACTGTCGTTTGTGGGTGGTCTAGTTTCGATCCTGGCTTAAGGTAGTTGCTTGTCTAGCCGCACTCATGAGCTGTGATACAATGAAACAATACTGTATGTGGATGACATATATATATATATATATAGCTTTGAAATGCCGGCATTTTTTCCTCTTCTGATAAGAAGCATTTAGCTTCAAAATGCCATGTCCTAAAGAAGTTTTTTCCCTTATTCCTCTTTCTGTAATCCTTATTGACTTAATGATGTAATAACTTTGCACTTTTAAAAAATTACCAAATCATGTGATCCATTCTCCTCAGAAACTTTTTACATAAACCAAGAGCAATGCTCTTTGTGTAAACAAATTGAGCTTAGGTATTTAGACAATGTGAAAACATTGTTAATTCACTACCTGCACTATATATAGTTGTGTGTTTGACGTCCTTCAATTTCCCTTTCAATTTTGATTGTTAGCATGAGTCACTGTCTGTGGATAAAACAAAGACAAAACGTCATTGTCTATTCATTTATACCAAATGCCCAGGTTCGAAAAGATGCAACTAAAAAAAGAGTTGGAGGTGACATCAGCCGAAATACTGTAAAAATAACAACCAAAATAAAAATAGTAATCAGACATGTCAAGAAACTGAACCATTTTCACGTGACCTGCCTCTGCGGATTGATGAAAGCCAAGTGGCAAGACAAGATACCAAACACAGAGGTTTTAACCCGGCAATGCCTCCTGTCAGTATACGTCATGCTGCAACAGTATCAAGTTAGTTACGTGGATCTTATACGCCAGATGTCAGTTTCAAGACTGTCAAAAAAAGGTCCCTTTTAGCATGAGATAACCAAAGGCAGAAACATCGTAGGTGGACAATGGAAACGATTCAAGAGCAGCTTGAAAGTGCCCTTCACATAGTTCAGTTTGTATTCTGACTCATGGGAAAATTTAGCTCGAGACAGATGCTCTTGGCATACATAAAGGGGCTATGATTGCTGAATCTGCATGCATTGAGGAATGCAAAAGGAAACAAAAAACAGAGCAGTCATCACCCTTGCTACAGAATCATTTCACAGATGCCCTACATGCAGATGATACGTCAAAGTTTGGATCGGACTTCCGGGCCATCATCAGACCTGCAAAACAATTGCATGACCTCTGTCATCTTTGCAAGGGAATAATCCAAATTATCAACTTTCAACACAAAAATTGTGAAATATTGAACTTTTTTTTTTTAAGAACATTTTGAAAGAGAAAATGGAACATGCACAGGTACTTGGCAGAGATTGTTTGAAAATTACTTATATTGCCTGATCATTTTTTTTTTTAACTTAAATGTTTTGGAAGCTATTTTTTTTTTGTGTGTGTGTGTGAGAGAGAGAGAGAGAGAGAGAGAGAGAGAGAGAGAGAGAGAGAGAGAGAATGTCGTCATAAACTGGTGCCACACCAAATAAGTGAGATTGGTCAAGGAGGATGGAAAGACCAAGATGAGAAAGCACTAGCCAGACCTCCACTGGATGAGTGCAAAGAGGACTGGGGTCCTGGCCACCCAAATACCGGTAAAGATCAATGGTCGCTGCCAACAAGAAATTAATGGTAAGTGGCTGGTACGATAATGCAAATACATCTACAAAAGTTATCGAAAGAGATGGAGAGTACTGGAAATCTAGAGAGACTGGTCACTCAGACTCCAGATAACACAAGTTGTTCTCAAAGAAAAATCTTAGATGATTGTCTGTGTGACTACTCAAAGTGAATAAATAATAAATATTTAAGTTGCACTTGTATAAACAAAAAGAATTTCTAAGTAGGAGTTTTTTTTTTCTCTTTGTGAGAGGATGACCTGCCTCCGTGAATTGATGGAATGAAAACAAAATGAAGAGGAAAAAAAAAACTAAAAAACCTACAGTCTTTTTTAAAAAGGTGTTTTACAATGTAAGTCTTAGGAAAAAGAAATGGCTTTAATCATTTAACAAAATATTTCAGAACATTATTTAGTTTTCTAAAATTTAAAAATTAATTTTACGAAATAATGTTTTGTACAGATTCCAGAGTTCGACACAAAGATTCCAGAGTTTGACACAAAGATTCCAGAGTTCGACAAGACAAACCTGAAGAATATTGGAGTTTACGTCTGCCAAAACGTTTTAAAAATATAACAAACCAAGATCAGAATAGTAGTTTATATCGGGGTTTCCCAAAGTGGGCTCCGCGGAGCCATGAAGCTCCATGAGTGAGGCTGAGGGGCTCCGGAAGCCCTTTCTTCAATAGGACCAAATGTTTTATATGGAAAAACTTATATGGTTGCAGACATTTAATTATTGATTTTTTTTTACTGGAAAAAGATATGATACATAACTGTAAGTGTAAAGAGCTTCAAAATGGTTCATAGTTAAGTAAATAAAAAATAAATTAACAAAAAAATAAAAAAATGCAACAGTTTTTGATTAATCAAAAATCAAACATTGGTTGTAAACATTGTCATTAGTAAGTGCTAAAATTTGAAATTAATATTTTTCATATTTATTTTAGAAATTATCTTGTTAGTGCTCCGTGGAAAACCTTTGCCCTGCTCAGGGGCTCCATAGTGTCCTAAAGTTTGGTAAACCTTGGTCTATCTAATTCAAATAACTCAAAGAGATCTTAAGAAATTTTTATATTATTCTTAATTAGTCTCACCTCCAGTGGGGATTGAACCAACTTCCAGTAAACTATCATTTAAAACCGATTGTTACTTAAAATCTTTATTTGTTGTGCCACGTAGACGAGAACAATCTACTCCCATGGTTTAAATAAAGAGTTCAGTTAGAAATTTGTAAGGATTTCTGAGTTCGATATAAAATTTTCTGAGTTTGACAAAATGCGCCTGAAGTAGGTTGATGGTTACACTGGCCAAAACGTTGACAGAATGAGAACAATCTACCTTCACGGGTTTAGTTCAAAATTCTGTGTAGGTTCTTGAGTTTCTAAATAAAGATTCCCAAGTTTCGCTGGAAAGGTTCTTGTGTTCAAAAAAAAAAAAAGGCTGGTGATTACATCAGCCGAAACGTTTTGTATAAATAACAACTAAGGCGAGAATAGTGAGTTGTATAATTCCGTTACACTCAATGCTTGTGCAGTTTATCAAACCAAAATAATATTATTTAGAAAGGTATTCTTAACATATAAGGGCGGGGGCTTTGTAACTATTCTGTATTTTCACCTAACAATTTAATAATAAAAAAAAAAGATTATATATGTCATCCACATACAGTACTGTTTCGCTGTTTCACAGCTCATCAGTGCGGCTAGACAGGCAACTACCTCAAGCCAGTTGAAACCCGACCGTCTGTACGACAGACGGTCAAGGCTCCTAACCATTAACATTGACATACCAGTTCTTCTCAGATCACCAAAGTTGAGCCTGGTTAGTACCAGATGGTGACCATTTGGGAATTCTAGGCGCTGTATGTGCACTCCGTTTATCTCGGCATTTTTTCCAGTCGTCTTGATCCTCCACTTGCTACTGGTATTTAACAACACCAACTCAGGAGAGATGTGTTTTGAAATTGCTCAACTTTTGCCACAAAAATTCCATGCGTAGGCACCCTTACAATGGGTATCCATAGTCTATCAAGACTAAAGGAAGCTAATATATATATGTGTGTGTGTGTGTGTGTGTGTGCATGCGCGCGTGTGTGTGCGCACACGCATTTTTAATAAAATACATTTTGCAAATGCTCTGGTGATTTGAGCCTGAGATCATCAAGAGTCTTGCAACATCAAATTCTTTCATCCAGTGGATATATATATATATATATATATATATATTGATGAATACCAGCTTACAGCCTGGTGGGGAAACTATAAACTACAAAATTCTGAGACATCCTAATAAGATTAAAAAGAAAATAAAAATGACTGATGCTCTGTGGTTGAAATTTTAGTTTTCACTTTTGTACTTTCGTTAAGATTAAAATGAATGGAATTCAGGAGTTTAATGTTCAGAGGTTCAAGACAAATGAAAAAACAAAACAAAAAAAAATGTTGTGAGCCGTTATCTTTATAAACAATTTACATAAAAGCATCACAAACTCATTGGTTGACTCATCCTTCCAGCTATTTAAATATTGCATTCAGGCTGCTAACTAAATAAGGAGCATTCTGTTTCTCATACAACATTCTTTCTGCAAACTCATTTCTGAAATATTACCCTCTCTTTACGTCTCCTTCGTTAAACCACTGTTAGATTATGGTGTGCAGGCCTCTTCTTTATATCTAATACATTATATCCAAAATCCGGAGAGAGTTCAAAGACTGGCTACTCAAATGGTGCAGGGTCTATTGGATCTGCCCAATGAAAGAAGATTAACCTTTTCTCTCTTGAGCGTCAACGATTATGTGGTGGTGATCTCATTTTCACCTACAATCTCATCAATGGTTATTATGATATACTTCAGGACCTCATTTCAGAAATGACGCAAGATTTGATTTTTCATTCTGCCTAAACAAAGCAAATAATAATAATAATAATAAAAAAAGATTGGACCTGCATCCAAGATTTAGTGCTGTGTTAGTTCAACTGTTTTTGGTGTGCCCAAAATAGGTTTCGATGAGTGGCAGTGATTTATAATCCGGGTTGTTTAGCTTTGTTGATAAAGCAGCACAAAGTCAGTGTGATTTCCATGTTGAATGCAGGTGCGATCCAGGCAGCAACTGCATCTGTTGGCTATTATTTTATTTAAGTTAATTCTCAATAAAAAGAATGTTGTGCATACATTATATATATATATATATATATATATATATATATATATATATATATATATATTCGTTTTTTTTATTCAAAAGTAATGGACTAGTGAATTCAACGAAGTTGTTAGATAGTGCTCAATAAAAAGAGCTGATAATACAAACATGCTCACATCCCGCTGCTACAAACAGCCACTTGTTTCAATCAAACAACAGATATCATCAGGCAGCGACTTGACTATTCAAATGTTCAATGATGTATCTACATATAATTTGAGAAAATTAAAAAACGACCCTGGTGTCTAACTCTGTCCCATGGAGAGGCATTGTAAATAGGTACATATAATTTGAGAATATATATTATTGATTAATTGAGATTGTCGGACTGACTTCCTCATCTTGGTTGTTATTGTCACAACGTTTCAGCCGTTTTGCCATCCGGCCTTTGTCAGGTGTTTTGTATTGAACTGGGGAACCGTTTGTTAGGTTCAATACAAAACACCTGACGAAGGCCGGAGGGCAAAACGGCCGAAACGTTGTGACAATAACAACCAAGATGAGGAAGTCAGTCCGACAATCTCAATCAATGAAAACACCTCATCTCAAAAAGAAAAAAAAAAATACAGACAATTACTAATATATTATTGATGTTCAGCATTTATTTCAAGAGTGTTCAATATCTGAGTAGAGGTAAGTAGTAAGTTATGAATATAATATATATATATATATATATATATATATATATTATGACAGCCCTTTTAAGAAACTCATTTCTTATCGTTGAGCACTTTCAGTTGAATTAAGTTGGTCAATTTAGCTCTTATGCATAGATCATCATATAACGATTAGATCACTGTTCTGATGTAAAGAACATTTAAAATTAAAATGTTTAAATTCAATGTTATTTCACGTGGTTAATGGTAGCCGATTGGGTATGGTCTTTGCTAATCGAGCCAGAGATGTCTCGTGTTGCCAAGTTCGAATCTGTCGATTGGTGTTAATCGTGACACTCTGCTCTGAAGATTCTAGACAGGATGAAACACCTTTCTGTAGGTATTTAATTATTATAGTAAAAAATTTATATATATATATATATATATATATATATATATATATATATTTATTTATTATGTATCACTTATATGCTTGGATTCCTTTTTGTAATTGTGAATTTTCCAGTGGTAAGTTGGCTTATGCAAGTGATAAGTTTGTGATATGCTGAACTTTGTATACATAGAAATTTAAACTGCATTTTTTTTTTGCTTATAAATTACTCAAAGCTTCTTTAGACTATATATATATGTGTGTGTGTGTGTGTATGTGCGTGTGTGTATGTGCGTGATCCACAGATAAATATATATGTTTATTTATTGAAAGAAATTCTGCACTTGTTTGGTATGTAAACTTATTTTTTTTCTACTTGGAAAGTTACCACTTATCAAGGCACGAAAGCTTGAGTAGGGCCAGGTTATCCAAGAGGACAACTCAGCAGGAACCTATTAACATTATACTTGAAGACTGCCATGCTATAGTCAGCCAGGAAGCAGACACACAGTATTGCATTTCTAGGAAAAAAACGAAATTTTCGTTTAGTCCTAGGCACATATAGAAAGTGAGGGAAATAGTTGGCGGTCGTTACAGCTAGACGAGTCCATGCATGTTTTTTATTCTCTTCACCGTTGCTGTTTCACAAGTGGCTATTTTGTCTAGTAGTTATCGAACACCTCATCTGTCTCAGATGGATAAAGCATTTCATCCATGAAAGACACAATGAGACGTCTGCTGAGTTTTCTCCAAGTTTTTTTTATTTGGGGAGAGAATTTACATATGAAGAGATAGAGATTAAATAATTATTTTCAGTTTTCTAACTTAAGAAATGAGTTACATAGATGGCAACATCGATAACATTCGCTGAGATTATTTACAATATAACATAAAATTAACACTCCTACAGTCATGAATGACTGAACGAGAACAATATACACTGATGGATGAAATAAAAGGTTAATTTCAAAATTCTTAAATAAAAAAAAAACCCCAGAGAGACAGGTTTTTGGCGTGTCCCATTTGTATGGCTTCCAACAGAGAGACTGATCTAAAAGATATTTTTTTTCTCGTGCTCGAAAACGTGACACCGTTCATCATCATTCGACTCCTGTTTTGTCTACAGAATTTGTACTTCTTGTCCCTGCTTTGTTACTCATCCGTCATTCAACTCTGAGAACAGTTCTGAGTCACCCTGACATGCACTAAGAGTGATCATTATCAAAATTCACGCTAGTTACTTACTGGCATGGGATTTCTAATATGTAACACCTGATGAAAAAAAAAACAAAAACAAAACAAATGAAACAAACAAAACAAAAACAACAAAAATGGAAACAAAAAAAATTTAAAAAGTGAAAAATGTTTATTAGCAGTTGTCATTAATAATTAGGTTTGATAATATTTCTTTCTTAATGGAAAATTATTAGCAATGGTGGTTTTAAAATTATTATTATTATTTTTTTTTTTTTAAATGGTAGAAATTAATTTTGGAGATTATAACGAAATGCATAATATGACAAAAAGATGATTATTATTTTATTTGCAATGAATTATGAATGTAATGAGATATACATTTTTTTTATAAGAAAAACAAAATGAAAAGAAAACATTTCTTGCTCATTGGAAAAATATATATACACACAAAATGTAAAACAAAAATTCAAAAACTCGAAAAACAATTTAAAAAAATGGGAATATAAACAAACAAAAAACAAAAAGAAACAAAAAATTCAGCTGAATTACTAAAGTAAAACTTCTTTTTCTTTTCAGTTTTTTTTGGGGTGGGAAGGGGGATTTTTTTTTCTCTTTCTATAAGGCGAAACAAATTTAAATATTCCTTAAACTCCCCACCCAGTAACATTAATTTTACACTCACTCCTCAAAATCCTCTAAAAATGAAGGAAATTTGATTAAAACGTTTTTTTTTTATCGTAAAACAAACAAAACAAAACAAAAATTAAAAAAAAAAAATATTAAAAAAAATTTTTTTACATGATTTTTTTTTTTTTTTTTTTTTTTCACTTGCGATAGAAGTGATAGAAGAATTTTATATTGTTCCCGTTTTGGAGATTTAAAAAAAAAAAAAATATGTTTCCAAAATCTTCATGATTTGTGGAATGAATTAAACCAACATTTTTTTTTAATATAATAGTTTCCCGACAATTTGATAATTACAATTCAAATACATTTATAAAATATCAGAGTATACTAAGTACATTTATAAAGTAAATCAATTACATTTATAAAGTAAATCAAATACATTTATAAAGTGTTAGAGTACATTAAACGCATTAATCAATACAAACAAAACTGAAACTGATTTTCTATCAACATTCTACAACCCCCCCCTCTTTTTTTTTTGAAGCAGTACAGAATTTTTTTATTACAGCATTTCAAATTCATTTCAACTTGAAAGTTCAAATACTGTCATATTGGCCATTTTTAAACTGATAGCAACATTTGTGACTGCATTGGTCACTTTTTTCGTTATGTTTTTTTTTTTTTTTTTTTTTTTTCCAAAAGTTTGATTATTTTTCATTTTCTAAAAAAAAAAAAAAAAAAAAAAAATGGATTAAAAATGTATCTTAGAATAAATATCAGTTTATGGAAAATTCTGGAAGAAAAAAAAATGGTTGTATAAAAATTGAAGATTCTAGACAGTCAGCATTGCTTAATTTTCTGAGAACAACATTTCTCAAACAAAACAAATGCAAATTATAATATTTATATTTAATGCCTTTTTTTTTAACTTCCTGTATTTACACCAATACCACAATTACTATTATTTGTTTTTTTTTGTGTTGAAATAGAAAGCTAAAATTCAGCTTTAAAAACAAATCTTCCATATTTTTTTATTTTTACAAATAGCCCTGCGAGATTAAACAGCAAAGAAAAGTATTGCTAAGTTTTCGTTGCAAATTTGTCCTTTTTCTTTCCCTCCTTCATCAGATCAAAAAGAAAACATTTTACAATTGTCTCAGAGAGTTCTTAAAATAATCGAGGGAGAAAAAAAAAATAGCAAAGAAAAGCAAAATATCTCAAGAAATATATATTTATATAAATATATATATATATATATAAAATGTCTTTTTAGTTGTAAAAAAATTTAATAATTGCTTTAATATATGGATACATCATAAGGGTTGAATGAAAAAATATTTAAATAAAAAATTAAATTAAGTGCAATACAACGTTCAGATGGCAGTTAAGTTTTTGTTTTATAATAGCAAAATGCAATAACTAAAAAAGTGTACATTTTTAAAAAGATGCTGAACATATTAGTGTTAAACTCGATTTAGTACTATGTATCAATAAGAAAAAAAGAAAAACAAAACTTTTTAACATTTTTTTAATTTAGTACATCGGCTTATTTCCAATATGCCAGAATGAGAGATAAAAATATGGGAATGACAACAAGATACAACGAAAAGAACAACGAAAGAAAATAACTTTTCTTCTTAGTGGGTTATCTATATATTAATACTGTAATACCTTTAATGTACGTACGTGTGTTATGCTTTCCAGATTATAAATTATTTGATTGGGAGATCCTATTTATTAAAGAGGAGGGTAGAAAGTGATAACATACTACGAACATTAAATTAGTATATAGATATGCTAATTTAATGTTCATAGTATGTTGTCACCTTTTATCCTTCTTTTTAATAAATAGGATCTCCTGATCACTGAAGACGCAATGTAAAAACAGAAAATTTATGTAAAAAAAAAAAATTACTTTTGGGCCATACATGAAACTAAAATATACCTTCTTGGTTTTCTGGCTACGATCCAAGGGTAGTATCTGTCCTTTCTAAAGAGGATATAATTGTATTGTGGGGTTTCTGTTCACGCCGGGCGTCCATACAATGTAAATATGTCACAGACCCCTATAAGGATATTGGAGATAAACTGTCATAACCAGATATATTCTGACACTACATTAACCAGATTACTTAAGTAAATACTTTTACAGTTTTAACAAAAGGGCTACAATAATATTACGACTTTTGGCCTTCGGGACAAGATCAAAGTGTAGTATCTGTTCTTCAGATGCTGCACTTCTATTTCTTGTTCTCTTTCGGTGGAGGAGAAATCCTTCACGACTGAGACAATTTTTATTTTTGTACCTTTTCTCCACGTTAAAAAACGACCCTGGTGTCTAACTCTGTCCCGTGGGGAGGCATAGTAAATAGGTACAATAATATTACGGGGTCTTTATTCACACTGAACGTCCACAGAACGCCCAGCAGTAATATATTACATATGAACAATACCGCTGTGGAATTTCCACAGGTTCTGCTAGTAAAAATAATTTACTTAACAAATTTAAAGTCTTAAATAAAATTTCTTTTAAACAATGTAGCACAGCATCTCCTTCACTTTTACTCTCCAGATAAAGCAAGAATAATATTTTCAAACACATAATTTTTCATAAATATTTTATTTATTTTAAATAATATATTTTTTTATATACAAGTCACCAACAGCTTCTTTTCACTGGAACTAGTTCCAATTCCCGTTTTTAAATGACTATCCAATAAAATATGAATGCCTGGGGTTTGTTTTACAATCCACAGACATACAAAAAAGTGGTCAAAACTTAAAAAATATAACAAATAAATGTTATCAAAGGCAAGATAAATTACTCTTCTACTTATCTGGAAAAGTTCTTACTGTTTCTACTCATTTTAAAACGTTTAATCGGTTTGTAAAATCATACCATGTTTATCAATATATGTGAAGAAACAAAAACAAATGGCAGTGAACAGTCAGTTAAATACCCAAAGTTTTGGAAAATAAGTTAAAACTTAAAAATTATACAAAATACTGTTAGAAACCCAATATATGTCACGGGAACATATATTGGGTGGGTTTCTAACAGTATTTCGTATATTTTTTTTTAGTTTTAACTCATTTTCCAAAACTTCAGGTATTTAACAATCAACTCGTCGCCATTTGTCTTTTTCACATACATCAGTAAACACTGTATGATTTACAAACAGATTAAACGTTTTAAAGTAAGTAAAACCACTAAAAACTTTTCCAGATAGGTAGAAGAGTAACTTATCTTGCTTTGATAACATTTATTTGTTATATTTTTTTTATTTTTGGCTACTTTTTGTACATCTGTGGATTGTAATACAAACCTAGTGTTTGTTAAGATAGAGTTGACAGATCAATTTTTTAAATATGTCGTTTTAAGTACAAATGATATTACATATTTCATTGTCATGTCGAAAATCGTAATATATCCAAAAATTACGAAAATTTATTCAGTAAAAAAAAAATATATATATGTATATATATATTACTATAGACAACGAATATTATACACCATGAACAAATAATCTAAAATATTCATTTCAAGTTATTTGTCCTCTGAACTCTTCACTGTTTACTTTATAACGTCTAAGAAAAATGCAATTTTACCAAATTTTCTGTAAAAGTTGCCTTTAACTAAAAATAACTTTCTACCCGATTAATTTTTTTTCTTTTGTTTAAAATGACATATTTAAAAAAAAAAACAACGACCTGCCGACTATCTTAACAAGCACCAAAATATGTCACTATTTTAGAAATAAGCCGATAATACTAGCATATTTAATAATATAAAAAGTGTATTTTTCCTATTTTATACATAGTACTAAATGCCAATACACTAAGTATGTTATAATCTTTTATAAAAATTTTACAATTTCTAAGCTATTGTATACTGCATTTCCGAAAAACCTAAGAGTCACCTAAAACTGATGTTTGCTTAAAATAAAATAAAAAAATTCTTGAATAGTTATTTTCACCTGAAAACTTTTCAACTACCTAAGATTTGAAAAACAAAAATAAAACATTTAAAAAATTATTCATTATATAAAAATAACACATTCTAATTGAATAACTTCAACACAAAAACGAATTATTTAGTCTGTAGAATTTCTTTTGCATATAAAGTATTTTTTTATGCTTCCAAAGCAAAAATATGTAAGAAAAAAAATATTTATATAAATAAATGTTATTCTTAAAAGAAAAGTAAAATGTTCTTTGAGAATATTTGGAAATATTCATTGTCTTTTTTTTAAATCATGAGGATGCTTTTTTTCTTAAATTTGAAGAAACACGTTAGAATATATCTTGATTTCCATGTAATAAAAAAAAATGTACGATTTAACGTGGTGGAAACGATTGTATGAAGATATAAAAACAGTTTTTACCTCACTATTATATTTATATAAATATATATTTTTAAATATATATTTTTTATTTTTTTTAGATACTGAAAGAAAAGAGATATGATAATACACTTTTAATTCAGTATTTTTAAGGATGTTTGCATAAAAAACAAAACAAAAAAAAACAACTTAAGCCGACCTTCTAAAAGCAAAAAAATCTTTTTTGTGTTGAAATTTCTTTTGGCCGATTTTCTTTTTTTGTTAAGTAAAACTTTTTATGTCATATAAATGTCTTGTCCTTGGGTGGTTTTTGGCCTTGATAATTTGTGACTCATTAATAAAATAAAAAATTTTAATTTAATTTCAAAAAAAATTTTTTTTTTTTTTTTTTTTTAAATTTTCTGGAAGATACTTTTGAAGAAAATTCTCAGTTATTCAAGAACATATTTTAATTTTATTTAAAGTTTTTAAGGATAATAAAAAAAAAGATTTTCTTCTTTTAACTCTTGTGATGTATCCACATCTAAATGCAATTTGCGTGTCTGTAGAATTTTTTTTTTTTTGCTCAATGAGCACATACTGGCTTTATGTTTTGGTTGAAAAAATTTTTTTTTTTAATGCACCATTTGTTTTTCTGTCTATGACCAATTCTTCTTTAGAATAAAACTATTTTTTTTTTTAATTATTATTAAAACCCAAGTGTTATTACTTTTATTTTCAATATTTTAGTATAAATTGTTAAAATAACCAGCTCCAATGCACCGATTCAGAGTCTTATGGCTTAGCACCATTCTTTACAAGTAAAAAGAGGTGAAATCTGCTGATTATTATTTTTTTTTATTCTTTCCAACATAGTAATGATATATATATATATATATATATATATATATATATATATCTAAGAACACAACTGAAAACTGTAAATCATACTGTACAAGAATTTATTGTTGGACAGGATACTCAAATAAAAAATATTAATATTTCTTATTTGAGTATCCTGTCCAACAATAAATTCTTGTAAATTATAATTTACAGTCTTAAATTGTGTTCTCCTATGAAAAGCTCTATTTCCTATTTTGCTTGCATCGAGCTTTTTTATTTGGTTGGGATTACTATATAAACATTAATATTTAGATTTGCTTTAAGCTTTTGGCTTGTAAACTTAATTTTTACTTCTTGATTATATATATATATATATAGATATATATATATATATATATAGGTGATGCTATATAGCATTATAGTCATTATATAATTAGTTTTCAGATTAGGTATGAAATTCAGCACAAGCTAAGAGCAAGAATAATTTCTACTCTTTTTTTTTTCATCAGCCAGTATTAGAACTGTGTACTTCCAGTCTCAATACTGCCACCATTAGCCAGTTCAACTGAGGTGAACACAATAGAGTTTATCCTCAGCCCAAACTTGACCCGGAACCAACGGTAGTTGATAGCTAATCACTGTATTGTTGTATCACATCACTTATAAATTTATATACAGGCTGTCCATAAAGTCTGGACACAAGTAAGTTAAGTAAAAACCAAGTGATTTCTTGTGCCATATCTTTATTGCGTTTCTCCGCTGCAACAAGGCTGGAAAGGTGGAGCGAACCAGCTCCCCCTAGTGAGCACCTAACTATTTTTTAACAGATCAGAGAAGTTGCAAGGCTGAAATGCAATAATATTATGTGTTCAGACTTTGCGGATGCCCTGTGTGTGTGTGTGTGTGTGTGTGTGTGTGTGTGTGTGTGTGTGTGTGTGTGTGTGTGTATATATATATATATTAATGCCCTTTATATAAAATTAGTGAGTTTGAAAGCCTTATTATTATTCACAGCAAGAATCACTGAGAGACAAATTACTGGCCGATCCATCTTCCGGGGACTCTAGCGAACACGTTGAGTAACTGCGGCACAAGTCTCGACTTGACGTTGATGGGACAGGTGTTGCAGTGGTGGTGGCGGTTGCAGTAGCGGCAGCAGCAGCTGCTTTGGCTTGGTTGCTTCGGCTGCAGTTTTCCAGGTGTTTTAGATCTTTCTTTGAGGGGAGCTGACCTTTTTTCACCTTATGGCATTTTGTCGGAGAGGCATGAGGTGTAACATCTGGATCTGAGAGTGGAGAGTAGTTCTGAAATTCTTGCGGAAGACTGGCGACATATTCGGCAACATTCGCCATGAGCGGCGGTTCAGAATTGGCACTTGACGTTGAGAATTGGTCCAGAAAGTCAAATGCTGAAACTGCTTCCTCTTCCTGGTAACCGAACCGGGTAAAAAGCCTTTGGAAATTCAATGAGGGGCTCGTCTGCGCAGATGTTTTTTGTCGACCTTAAATAAAGACACAGAAGAAAACATCTTTATTTAATCAAAGAAACAATATATATTACACACTAAAGAAAAAAACATGAAATTACATAAGAAACGTATTCTTCAATCAAACTTCTAACCCCGCTCTTTCTCTCTCTCTATATATATATAGGAGTAGAAGTCTGTATCCAGACAAAAGCATAAAAAGACAGATAAATAGCCAGCCAACCCTTATTTATTATGTTTAAAATACTGCGAATATAAACTCCGCTCAATAGTACAGGTATTAATTCTACTAGATCTATTCTAATATATATATATATATATATATATATATATATGTGGAAATTCTGAATAAAATCATGTAGAATTACAACAAAATTTATTGTTTAAGAAAGGAGTACAAATTATTTTTTTTAAATTATTTGTACTACTTTACCAAACAATGTGTGTGTGTATATATATATATATATATATATATATATATATATATATATATATATATATATAAAATTATGTATATATATAATTTTTTTTATCTGATTGGGATTGTCTTATAAATATTGATACTAATATTTATTTGAACTTCAAGTTTACAATTTTATGCAATCTGTAATCTGAAAGTATTTTAGCATTTCATTTAATATAGATAAAAATTCAACATAAGCAATAAATTTGTGCATGATCATCTCAGAAACGACTGTACACAGATTTGTTGTTTATTCTGAATTCTTGGAGCGTATATACATAATGATCTTATAATTTCATTTACCTCATATATATATAGTTAGTGAGTTAGCTATGTGTACATGTTGATATATTTCTATGTATAGGATTCACAATAAATAAGTACAATAATAAGAGAAAAAGAAAATAAAAAATTAATTGAAATATAATTTGATAATTATTGATATAAAATATAACTGAAATAAAAAGGAAAAAAGCAAAGGAAATTGAAAAAAAAAAAGAAAAAAATTTAAAACAAAAATTTGACAAAAATATGAAAAAATGAATGAAAAAAAAAATGGAAAAATAAATAAGAGAGAAGAAAGAAAAAATGTGAAAAAATTATAATGAACAAAAGAAAAAGAAAAAGGAAAAAAGAGAAAAAAGAAAAAAGGGAAGCAAAAAAGAAAAAAGGAGAAAGAAAAAGAAAAAAGGAAAAAGAAAAGAAAAAATAAAATAAAAAATAGGGTAAAAGAGAAAAGGAAAAAGGAAAAGGAAAAAGAGAAAATGAAAAAATGTGGAAAAAAAGAAAATAAATGGTCAGTAGTTTATTTAATTGCTAACAGATGAAAAAAATGGTGATGACGATGATGATGATGAAAATAAAAGCTGTTAGATGTAGATCGCCAAACAATTTTAAATATTGATTATAAAATAAAACAAATGGAAACAAAATTCCAAAATGTTTGCAAAGATGCAGATTCCTGTTAGTAAAGTTTCCTTCCAACATTTTAACTTAACTGAGTCATCACAAGGTATGACCAGAATGACCTTCACATAAAAAAAAAAAAAAATTAGAAAAATAGCTGAAAGAAGCAAATAAAATGTTAGTAAAATTTTCTCGGCATTTTTTTTTCTTTTTAAAACATTCACCAGTATTTCCGAAATAAGACACGAATGCATGGAAATTAAGAAAAAGATGAACACAATTGAAGCACTGAGGATGTTCACAAAATACTTTAAAAAGTCAAGGTGCGCACGCGAGTGTGTGTGTGTGTGTGTGTGTATATATACATACATATATACATATAGATATTCATTATAATTTTTCATATTTTTTCTTTCTTTTCACTTATTTTTTTTCCATTTTTTATTTGTTCATTTATTTTTCATTTTTTCATATTTTTGTCAAATGTTTTTTTTTTTTTAATTTTTTCTACCTTTTTTTTCAATTTTCTTTGCCTTTTTCCTGTTTATTATTTTCAGTTATATTTTATTGTATATATATATATATATATATATATATATATATATATATATATATGTACATATATATACACAGTTTTTGTATATGCTCTATCGCCTGAAGAGATATCTAGTTACTAGTAACTAGCTGACCGAAACATGCTCATAAATGTGTAGAGATAGCAATATATTAACACTTATGTAAAAACCAATAAAAAGTATATCTTGCCCTACTTCGGTATTGAGCACTCTTGTATTAACCTAGAATTATATATGTCTTTATTATTCAGCCATGGTCATAAAACCGTTAGCAATAGACAGAGGTTACTAAACTAATTAGAGAATGTATGAAACTTGTGAACATCAGAGAGAGAGAGAGAGAGAAAGAGAGAGAGAGGTGTTACATAAGAGCTAAAAGCAAAACTGAATTACTTTATTTTTAATAGTTTCCATTAATGATAGTGAATGGGGATAATAGTCCCTATTAATTCAGCCTGTATTTTATTTTTTGATTTTTCATTTCTAATATAAATGTTCTCAAGCTGATTTTATCTTTGTATACCCATGTAGTGTTATAAAGCTGGTTTTTTATCCTCTTCTGATGAGAAGAATTTAGCTTCGAAATACGATGGCCTAAGAGATTCTTTTCCGTTTTTCCTCACATTTTGTTCTTATTGATCTGATGATTTAATAAAGTTCTATGTAACTTTTATTCCTCATATATATATATATATATATATATATATATATATATATATATATATATATATATATATATATATATATGAGAGAGAGAGAGAGAGAGAGAGAGAGAGAGAGAGAGAGAGAGAGAGAGTCTCGCTTTATTGACAAATGCCAATAATAATTCACGGAAGGTGGTTGGGTATCGACCGAAATATTTTATCTATACTGTTTCATTTATTAATGAAAAAAAAAAAAATCTCTTAGCACTGAATTTGGTTTTAAAATGATTTTCCTGTTTTCAATTCTGTGGTGCTTTTCCAATATAGAAATATCACAACTATTACTATGATTTTGTATGAATATATTACAAAGTGAATGTGAACACTGGGGAGGCATATTTTTTTCCATCGTTTTTCATAGTAAAAAAGTATCCATTAGTAAAAAGGAGAGCAAAGATGTAACAGACAACTGAAAGGACATTTTGATTTAAAGAGTTTTAATCAATTGAAAGTAAAATTGATTTTGTTAAGATTTTATTGGACTTTTTTCTATTTTGATGTGAAAAAGGAGGAAGACGAAAACGTCCAAGAAAAAAGGAAGAGGAAAATAGAGAGGGGGGGAAAGAAAATGTAGAGAGAAAAAAGAGAGAAAATTAAATGAGGGAATACGAAGAATAGGAGGGAATAGGGAAAAGAGAGTAAAGAAATCAGGGAAGTGAGATAGGAAGAATAAAACGAAAGGGGGAAGTGAGGAGGAACAATAGGGAAGAGACAGAGGAAAGAAAAATGGAGGGGGAGGAACAATAGGGAAGGGACAGAGGAAAGAAAAATGGAGGGGGAGGAAAGGGAGGAAGGGAAGGAAGGAAAGGGAAGAGAGGGAGAGGACGGAAAGGAAAGAGAGGGAGAGGACGGAAAGGAAAGAGAGGGAGAGGACGGAAAGGAAAGAGGAAGGAAAGGAAAGTGGGGGAGAAGGAAAGAAATGAGGGGGAAGGAAAGAAAAAAAATGACAAAGAAAAAAGGGGAACGAAGGTAAAGCAAAGAGGGAGAACGGAAAGAAAATGCATAGAAAGAGAGGATGAATAAAAGAGAAGAGAGGGGAATAAAAGAAAACAAAAAAAAGAAGAAAACGAGTAAAAGAAGTAAAAGAAAAGAAAAGGAAAAAGAAAAGCAAAAAAAAAAAAAAAAAGCAAAGATAAAAAAAATTAATTATTTTTCAAATTATAAAACTTCAGTCGGTTAAATGCAATGAAACAATAAAATAAAACGCAAGATAGTTTCCAATAATGGTTCAAAGAATTCTAATTTGTACGACCACTTGGAGAGAGAAGCCAAAAAAAAAAAAGAAAAAAAGAAACGCACACATCCATGCACACCACAAAGACGTACACATATGTATGCAGATGCCAAAGAACAATTCAAAAAAACAAAAAAAAAAAAATCAAAAAGAACCTTTCATTATTGGTTTGTGCTTAAAAAAGAAGAGTGGTGCTTTCAGTGAATCTCAGTATTCTGAAAATAAGGAAATGGTTTTGTGTGTGACAATACATTTAAAATTGTTGCAACTTAAAAAAAAAAAAAAACAAGACGTTGATGATCATGTAACAATATAATTTTACTGTTGAGTTTAAAATGTTTTGCCAAATGAATAAGATGTTAGGTTCGCTGCCTCAATATATTGCAGTTCTGTTGATTTTAATCACATGATCTAGTGTGATACTATCGACGTCCCCCACTCCACTCCAAGTGTAGAAAGTAAATAAAAAGAAAAAAAAAAATAGAAAGAAAAAAAAGAGGAAATAAGTTTATCAGCAGAACAATGGTATAGGAAGTTGTGTTGTGTGTCAATATCGCGGTACTAGCTTGAACCAACTTGCTTGTGTTCAAGTTAAGTGCAGAGAGGTTAAAGGGTTACCGGTGACATATATCAAACACGATGACTTAGGTTGACGAACGCAGTACACCGAAGGATTGACAAGAGGTCATGAGGAAGGTCAGTGCATGTTGAGTGCAAGTTGCGTTGACAAGATTTGCCACCCCACTCTACACCTGGTGGTGATTGAGGTTGAAAGCAGCATCAATTGGCGCTTACGGAAAAGGCATGCTCTCCCAGTCCCGGACTCATGTCAGAGCAGTGATTGAGGCTGAAGGTGGTTACATTGAATAGACGCCAGCGCTACTACATAATCAAGTTACCTGAATTGATTTTTTCAATAAAACGTTTTAAAATAAATCTGTAGTGTTATTATTTATCATTCCATCCTCTATTATCTGGGAAGATTTCCTAAGTCATTTGCAATTATACTTTGAACCTTCAACCTCTAGAAGAGTGTCACTTAGAAATTGATTTTACTTAGTACTTTATTCATTAACTCATAGCTCCTTGTACCCGGTCATGGCTAATGGAACACTCAAGATAAGAACAATAGTCTGAATAATCCAAATAATATAAATTATTAATCCTCATCTCAAAAATTAAGACTCATAAGTATGTAGCCATTTTAATACCTGTTTCACCCGCAGTTTTCAATATTTCTTCAACAATGCATGAAAGCCATCCAGTTTTACCTTTCTTCATCTTGAGCACAGCTTCCGATGCCATTTCTTTTCTCAATTCTTAAAGCTGGACCAGATACTACTTCTACAATATGTAGAGTTTATGTGACTTATTTGCTACTCAATTATTCTCTCAGTCAATTCCAGAAGCTGATCCATCAACTTGAAGTTTCTGTAATTTCTGCATCCTGCAGCCTTGATCTTCATCTTACTTGCAGCATCCCGTACCGTTTCTTTCTCAAGTCTTATAGTTAAACCAGATACTTCTGGGACTTCTAGATTGTCACGGTTTCATGAAAACTCAATATTCAACAATTTCTCATCGTGACATTTCCCAGCATTCTTCCTGCTCAGCTGAGCTTCAATCTATGCCCCCCCCCCATCTAGCCAAACTTTCACAGAAAAACACTCGTCTAGCCGAAACCACTATCAATAATTTCCCACACTCTTTATCAGTACCTAAACCTAAACCTAGATTCCATGAACAAAGCTTCTTTCTTAGAACTGCACACCTGTCGAACTCTCTTCCGTTTCCCTGTTTTCCAGCTGACTTTTTTTTTTTTTTTTTTTACACAGTGATCACCACTTATCAAGGCCCGGAAGCCACTCAGGGATAAGGGTTATTGCAAGTACATTACGTTAGTGTGGAGATTTGATGAAGTGTTTACTTAAGGGGGCGGTTCATTAGGAATTTGTTAACATTAGACTTGAAGACATCCAAGGCGTGCAGTTCTAAGAAAGAAGCTTTGTTCATGGAATCCGCGTTTTGATTTAGGCACAGATATAGAGTGGGGGAAATTTGTCACAGTGGATTCAGCTAGACGGGTGTTTTTCGTGAAAGATTGGCGAGGGGGGACCAGGGATTGGAGTTCAGACGAGCACCTGCCATGAAAATAACGATAAAACAAGGATAGGCTCTTCTGTGGGAGAGGGGTTGCAGGGTAGAGAAAAGGGCATCCCCCACTAAACCACGAAGTCTATTTTGTACTCTGATTGTCTTCAGGTCCAACAAGTTCTTGATGAACCGTCCCCCCAAGTAATTCAATTTTCAAAATTCCCACTACTTATGTTTACTATGCTATAATCACATTGTATACCTATTAACCTTATCCTCGAGTGGCCCCCGGGCCTTGATAAATGGGGATTTCTGTGCAAAAAAAAAAAAAAAAATAAAATAACAGGACAAGAGTTGCTAATACTCGATAGTCGTTTAAAATCCACTTCTCACCAACAATATCCATCTTTGTCCTGACCATCTATTTAGCTATCCTTCATTCTTTTGGTCATTTTCAGAAACTATAATTTTAAAAATCCTTGAGTGCAGAAACCAACTTATAGAACTAGCCAACCAGCTATAGGTAAGTTGAAATAGAATAAAAACAAAAAGAACATCACACGAGCCCAAAGGAACTGACACTGTCAGAAATGCGATAATCACACCACGTTTTGAGTGGTGTTGAGTATCTACGATTCCAGGTGAGCATTGTCTGAAGATAGCGTTTCAATCCTATCCAAAGTAGGCCAGAGGATTAGTTAGTCGAAACGTGGTGAGGCAACAACAACTATGGAAGGCAGTAATTGCTGTGGATACAGTTATAAGACTCAGCATTCCTAACCCATCGCCGTTAATCACCTGAAGAAGGCCAGAGGATGAGTTGGCTGAAATGTGGCGAAACAACAACAATGAAGATGAGGATAACAGTCCGCAAAAAGAATGAATGCACAAAAAAGATTTTGTTGAGACAAGAATCATCTTAATTGTACGGCAAGCATTAATAAATGAAATAGAAATTTAATTTGAGCTTTGATAAACTTGCCTATATCTATAAATATTCTATACTTAAAATTTTATGACAATTGGTAAAAAAGAACTTATATTTTTAACCCAATAAAATATGCTCAAATTTTCCTACATTTGTATATATAGTGTCCTGGTAGGCTAGCTTCAGTTTTGCTGCTTTGGGATGAATTTTGCTTAGGGTTTTTTTCTTTGCTTGGTTGTCTTCAAAGCTACAGTATAAGATCAACTTTATTTTATATATCAGATATATTTTTTTACTTTACTTTATTAGATATATTTTTTCCTTTCAAATATTTATTTAATTTATGCGATAAAAAAGAAAATGAAAATAGAAAACGAATAAAGAAAAAGAAAATATTTAAAAATTTCAAAAAATAAAGAAGGAAAAAAAATAAAAGATTAAAAATTAAAAATATTAAAAATAAAGAAAGAGCAAAAAGAGAAAAAAGGAAAAGTAAAAAGTAAAGAGAAAACTAAAATAAAAAGTGGAACGTGGAAAAGGAAAAGAAAGCAAAAGAAAAAAATATGAGATTAGGAAAAGAGAAGAAAATTACAAGAAAAGAAAAACGAAAGAAAATGAAAAAAATAAATAGAAAAAACGAAAAGGAAAAATGAAAGAAAAATTGTATAAATAAAATAAAAAATAAAAAAATGAAGCAAAAAATCAAAGAAAATGCAATAAGATTAGAAAAAGCATAGGAAAGAGAAAGCTAAACTAAAATAGAAATAAAATTAAAGAAACAAAAGAAAATGAAAAAATGAAAGAAAGAAAACATTTAAAAATGAAAGAAAAAACTGAAATGAAAGAAAACATTTAAAAATAAACAAAATTAAAAAAATGAAACAAAATGAAAAAAAAATTGTAAAATCAGAGAAAACGGAAAAAATGAAAAGGAATAGGGACATAAAAATAAAAATAAATAAAAAATTAAAACTGAAACAAAAAGAAAAAAATGAAAAAAAAAAACGATTAAAAATAAAAGTTAAAAAAATGATAAAAAAATAAAAGTAAAAAAAAATGATAAAAAATAAAAGTAAAAAAAATAAATAAAACAAAATAAAATAAAATTAAAAAAAACTCAAGTGAAATATTTCATTTCTAGATCATTATTATTACTTTCGTACCTTTTTTATTTTTAAACTTAGAAACTGACATTCTATCATCAGCACTGCTGCTGTCATCACTTCCATTTGCTGGCGAAACGTCAATCATCGCATCAAGAAGATCAGCTCGGGTCTGAAAAAGAAATCAAATTCATTTTGTTTGAAAAATATAAATCTAATGCTTTTTCTCATCAAAATAAGGATAGTGAAGAAAACAGTGAGAAATTAACATCAATTGCTCGTCCGAGCTTCAATCTATGCCCTTCCCTTGCCAAACTTTTACAAAAAGTAAAATAGACCATAGATTGGAGCTCGCCTGTAGATCTCTCTCTTGTTAGTCTGTTTTCCAGCCGACTACAATTTGGTCGTCTTCAAGTCCAACGTAAACAAATTCTTGATGAACCGCCCCCCCCCCATTTAATAACCCAATTTACATACTACGTTCTACTACTAGTGATTACTAAGAAATTATCCCATTGACTACTGTACACTCAATAACACTTATCCTCGAGTGGCCTCCAGACCTTGATAAATGGTGACTCCTTTGCAAAAAAAAAAAAAAAAAAGAACTCGTTTACCTACAACCACTATGAACAATTTCCCTATTCTCTATCTGTGCCTAACTCTAAACACAAATTCCATGAACAAAGCTTCTTTCCTAGAACTGCCCGCCCGTGGAACTCTCTTTTTCTCTTTCCATCTTCGTCTCTCTCTCTCTCTCTCTCTCTCTCTCTCTCTTTCCATCTTTAGCTTTCGCTCTGTTTTGACAATATAATCATGAATAATTTTGAAAATATTCCAGTTTTTTCATAATCTCTACTAAAATCAAGGAAATAGCAATCATAGTAACACATGATCCTCCCTGTAAAACTTTCACAAAAAAGCACACGTCTAGCTACAGCCACTATCAAGAATCCCTGCTCCACTCTTTATCTGTGCCTAAATCTAACTGCAAATTCAATGAACGAAGCTTCTTTTGTAAAACTGCCCGACTGTGGAACTCTGTTCTGCTGCTTTACTTTCCAGCTGACTGCAATATGGTTGTCTTCAAGTCCAATGTAAACAAGTTCTTGTTGAACAATCCCCTTAAATAATCAAATTACACCCAATTTCCATGACTAACGATTACTATGCTGTTGTCCTGATGACTGCTGTGCACTTGTTAACCTTTATTCTTGAATGGCTTTCGGGCTTTGATAAATGGTGAACTTCTTTAAAAAAAAATGTAAAATGACAAGCGAACTTTACAGAGTGTAAGTATGTAATTTGGTGATCGTCTCATCAGAAGGAGGAGTGATCTAGAATGTGATTCATACATAATAGATGATAATCTTTCAAAATTTTACGTGTGGAGTTATCGCAAAAATAGAAACCATCAAAATCATCCCGACATTATTTTTGAACTGAAGTGGACCATCGCAGCCAAAATCGGAGCAGTGGATCAGAATTATTGACAACTAGCAGGCTGCCCAGAGTTGCTCGGTCATAAAATACGTTAAAATATAATATTTTAATTTATGTAGATTTTGTAATGTTACACACGTTATTTTCACACATATACACACACATTATTTTTATTTATATAGATAAATATTACATGTAATATATATATTATATGTAATATATATATTACATGTAATATTTATCTATATAAATAAAAATAAGAGATCCCTAGGTGCAAGAAAGCCTTTTACTCCAATAGTTTCTTCCCCAGAACTGCGGGTCTTTGGAACTCCCTTCCGGGATTCTGCTTTCCCAACCGCAATGATATGCAGAAGTTCAAGTGTAATGTTAACAAACATCTTTCTACTCTTCTCCCTTCATAATGACCCCGCTAATTAATTCCCTAATAGTAGCCCCCTGCTTCAAAGTGGCACTGTGCCTTGTTTGGGGTAGAAAATTGAATAAAAAAAAAAAAAAAAAAAAAAAAATATTTGTCTATATAAATAAAAATAATATATTTGGCTCTTTTTTATTGAGCACTTTTGATTACCTTGCTTTAATTCATGGGTTTTATCTCCTGAATACTTTTAACCTGGTATATATATATATATATATATATATATATATATATATATATATATATATATATATATATATATATATATATATATATTATTACCGTTTTATCTGTTTAGTTATATATATATATATATTTTTTATTACCGTTTTATCTGTTTAGTTATATATATATATATATATATATATATTTTTTATTACCGTTTTATCTGTTTAGTTATATATATATATATATATATATATATTTTATTACCGTTTTATCTGTTTAGTTATATATATATATATATATATATATATGGACTAGCAACATATTTCTATTAAAATTTCTATTTCTCTCCAATTTTCCTCCTCCTTCTCTCCACTCTGCCTCTCTTTTTTATCTGGCCAGCCCATTCCTCTCTTTGGACATACACATACACTTATATAGATTACTTGAGGAATGAGTCAGACTAAGGGAAATAACTCATTGAAAAACAATATCAGAGTTGCTTCCTTTTAGTTAGTGCATCAAATGGTTGACTCCCCCCAACCTCATGAAACCTGTTTAGAGTCAAAAAATGAATATATATATATTTAATTTTAGATATTCAGCAATCAAAAAAATAACAACTTTGCAGGTGTTTGTTTTGTAATTTTAGAGTTTTAGCCAGACATACACTCAAACAACCACCCTTTACATCATGGGATGCATGAATGACATTTTTGGTGAGCCGCCGTGTACTTCAGTTAGCGGCTACTGATTGAAACTAATGTTCAATTACTGAATTACCTCCCTTAATTTTACAGCTGTGAAATCTCCATTTTATTAAGGACAACGTTTTTGATCAATGTTTGAATACCAAGAATGATTATTTGTTCTCACCTGTGGATTGGTGACAAGGATGTCATCCACTTCTTTTTCAGGTGTCGACATTTTCTCTTTCCCTCCGCTTATCTTTCCCTCGTCCACACTTTTGTTGGCTACCGCACACAGTTTTTCCATGAAATGCTGGTCATCGTCACAGCTTTCCGGAAGATAAAACGCCTCCACACTTTCGTCGACGTACTCATTCATCCACTCGCACGAAGCGGACGAATCATTAGAATTGGAGAAGATGATGTCGCCGCTGGATGGCGTCAGGTAAAACTCATCTTCTACCCAGTGATAACCCTCGAGACTGCTGTTATGTCCACTGGCCGGGGTCAACATGCCACTGCCGACGTCCGAGTTGCACTCGATGCTATTTAAGCTAGAGAAACTCAGATGAAGTTCGTTTACCGTTCGAGACAGATGGTCAATTTGAAGGGAAACGTTTTCAATTTCTTGGATGTCGGACTCTGAACAGCCGTGACAGGTATCCTCAGATTTGGTGTTGGTCAGCGGAAGCAGTTTCTGCGCTAAGTTCTCTTCATGGCTGCATCCAGAAAAGAGACTCCGATTTGATTCCATACAGCAAAGACTATAAAATTCTTGCCGGAACTTTTTCTGCTCTTCAAAACCAGAGGGGCTGACCGGACTTAATGGAATCGAGTCATCATCTCTAGATATGGCGCCTAGCCCGGGACTGGGGTTACAAATCGGCAGGGTCATATAACGAGAGACAGGGATCCGTGTCGGGTGGGGTTTGTGTTGCATCGTCTGCCAATACACTGTGTGGTCGTCTTCAACATTTTTGGTTTGGGAAGGGGAATGGCTTGTGTGACCATTGTGAAGACTCTGGTTTTGGCGCTTTTGATAGAATGCCAGGTTTTTTTCGATGTCTTCTTTGGAAAACTGCAGCAGCCATTGTTCTGCACTTTTGGTCTCGTCTGGTGAATGGAATGGTGAGGATGATGAAGATGATATATTTTCTTTGATCTACAAATGAACAGAAGAGAAATTAAGAAAAATGATAATTAAAGATGAAGAAAACCAATAGACATACACGATGTGTAGAGAAAAAAAAACAATAAAAACAAGTGAGGCATGCATGGTCCCTCGTAAGAGCACAGTGAACAAGGCATAAAAAAAATGACTAAGTTCAGCATCAGCTACCTCCCTTCCCCCATTTAACCCGAAAAGTCCCCAGGGTACATCAAATCCTGGTGAAGATGAACAAACGGTGCAGTTTTAGACCTTAACATATGTAAATTCGAGTTCTGCCCCATGCAAAAAAAGATATGACTAAGTCGATCATTTGCCCCCCCCTTCCCACCATTTAGCCCCAAAAGTCCACAGAGCCTTAACATATTTAAATTTGAGTTCAGCACCATGCAAAACTGCTAAATAGGCATACACACAAAGTTTTGGACAAATATGGTAAAATAGTCCCAAAAATGGAAATGTTTTTATTAGCCCTAAAAGAGCCCCTGTGGAAGACCCAAGAGTTATCGCAAAGTATAGACAAACAAAATTATATAGAAATCAGTTAGTTACAACTTTTCAGTAAATTTTATAACATGAAAGGCATCAATTTTTTTTAATGTGCACAAAAATGTCAATTTTAGCCATTTTAACCCGAAAGGCACCTCTAGGGGGGCAACTGGAGTTTTCCCGGAAAATCCGTCCTGTTATTTTTTTTTACTCATATCATGTTTATTGTTTGTGCAAAATTTCAAAAAATTCCAAAACGTAGTTATTGAGAAAAGTGCAAACAGAAGACAGACAGACAGACAGACAGACGAATAAAGATAAATTTACAGGTCCACGCTCCTTTTGTGGGAGGAACCAAAAAAAGGAAGGAAACAAATCTAGTTAATTTATATATATATATATATATATATATGGTGTAACAATTTGAAAAATAATTACAACTTCTCTTCCAATTTTGGATTTTGTAATCATGCCCATATTCCTTTGATGATTTCTTTTTCTTCTGATGAGTTAAGGGCAGAATAAATTCCAAAATTGACATAATAATTAAATGAATGATTCTGCACTACGAAACAGGTGCTGTCAAGAATTGTGCATTTCAACGTACTTAAAGAAATAAATGATAAGATGGTCAACATCTTGAAGTTTGGAATATAGACTTTTGTCATATATACAGTTGCATCCAAAATTCAGGGACAAAATTTTCAAATTTTTTTTGGACGTTCCTATTTTGAAAATAAATAAATAATTGTTACAATTCTTTTTCTATCCTTTGCAAATGATTCAAATTTTAGTATGTTATTATGGATGATAACGACTACCAGTTGTCAAAATTTCAGCTTTTCACAGTTATTTCTAACAAATATTAGGTTTTAAAATTTTGTCCCTTAGTTTTGGACACTACTGCATATATATTAATATATATATATATATTAATATATATATATATATATATATATATATATATATATATATATATATATATATTTATTTCTGTGGGAATATGATTTTTTTTTCAATTATATTTCACTTTTTCTATACGCTAATCCTTAATTTATGAAGCTCAATGTAATTACAGAGCATATAACAAACAAAAGTCTATATTCCAAATTTCATGATGTTGACCATCTTACAATTTTTTCCTTTAATTACATTGGCATTTACAATTCTTGACAGCACCTCGTTTGTAGCGCAAAATCATTCATTTAATTATTATATCAACCAATGAATCTATTTTGCCTTTAACTCATCAGAAGAAATAGCAACTATCATTCCAATTGGAAAGACACTAGCCTACAAAGTCAAGTGTGGCTTTGTGACTGGATTCAGATCTCTTGACCAGCAGTAATTATCACTTTTTACACTGATGATTTCATAAGTATGAAACACTAGTGCCTGTAGATATAAAAATTGTTAATATTTATTTTAAAAATATTATAGCTATAAAACCCCTTTAAGAAATTTTAGATATAAAAAATGATAATATTTATTTTAAAAATATTATAGCTATAAAACCCCTTTAAGAAATTTTAGATATAAAAAATGATAATATTTATTTTAAAAATATTATAGCTATAAAACCCCTTTAAGAAATTTTAGATATAAAAAATGTTAATATTTATTTTAAAAATATTATAGCTATAAAACCCCTTTAAGAAATTTTAGATATAAAAATTGTTAATATTTATTTTAAAAATATTATAGCTATAAAACCCCTTTAAGAAATTTTAGATATAAAAAATGTTAATATTTATTTTAAAAATATTATAGCTATAAAACCCCTTTAAGAAATTTTAGATATAAAAAATGTTAATATTTATTTTAAAAATATTATAGCTATAAAACCCCTTTAAGAAATTTTAGATATAAAAAATGTTAATATTTATTTTAAAAATATTATAGCTATAAAACCCCTTTAAGAAATTTTAGATATAAAAAATGTTAATATTTATTTTAAAAATATTATAGCTATAAAACCCCTTTAAGAAATTTTAGATATAAAAATTGTTAATATTTATTTTAAAAATATTATAGCTATAAAACCCCTTTAAGAAATTATTTAGGGAATTAAGAAAAAGCAGTCAACTTTAGTGAAAGCATATCATTCTGACTCAACTATGAACGCCCACTAACAGGGCATTCATAAGTACTTAATTTCTTTCCATTCGTGTGTTCTTACTGGTGGCTTGGAGGAAAGACACTAGCCTACAAAGTCAAGGGTGGTTTTGTGACTGGATTCAGATCTCTTGACCAGCAGTAATTATCGCTTCCTAGACTTATGATTCTGTAAAAGCATGAAGCACTAGAATCTGTAGGTATAAAAATTGTTAATATTTATTTAAAAAAGACATTATAGCAAATTAATTTTATTTAAAGGTAGTTTATATAATGCATATGGCACAATCATGTTGACACACCGGTTCTGGCCAGATCACCGAAGTTAAACAATGTTGAGTCTGGCTAGTACCAGATGAGTGACCATTTGAGAAGGCTAAGTGCTGTATGTATCTCTTGGGAAGGTTAGGCGTGGGGCCAGCACCCTCTCCTCGAAAAAAAAGAACCCTTCACTATAAAAGCATCTATAGAGTTGTAGATGGCTTATGCCTCCTCCAGTGGCTCAATGCTATGGATAGGATTATACAATGCAGAGGTATAAAAGGTAAACACATTAAGGCATATATACAAGTGAATGAGTTTTGTAGTTTCCACCTTTTATTAATATAAAGTTTTTATACTACAATCTTAATTGTCATCAGTGTGGTCCAACAGACGTTCCGTTAAACATATTATTTTAGGAAAATATTCTATTCCTTAAATGTGTGTTCAACTGTATTTCGAATGTGTAAGAGAAATCTTTGAGAGGTAGTTCAGCAGAAAATGAGATGAATTAAATTTAAAAAAAAAATTGTTTCAGGTTTTTTGTTTTGTGTTTCATTTAGTGTTATTATTATTGATAATGATTACAAAACTTTATGTTGTTTGTATGTATTAAAAAAAAAAATGATTGATTTATTTATCAGTTATTACGATCACCGTGTTATTTTAACTAATTTCAATAATTTGTAAATTGATGAACTAGTTTTATTTTTATAAAGAAAATAATTTTTTAACCGCATTTGATCTTTTCCACCCTCCCCATGTTAAGAATGACTTCCTAAAATCTCGACTGCTTTCAATATAGAATTGCAAGATCGTCTCTCATAGTTCAGTCATAAAATTTGGTTTTCTTTTTAAAATTAGAACTACTTGATTAACTTACATAATTTTTTTTGTAATATGATTTTTTCCATTACGTCACGGGTACACACATCATACAGATATTTCTTTATTTTTGTTTTTAAATATAAGGGAGAATTCTAGACAAGAACCGAAAGTTTTTAACAAGATTTAACATTCAAACGAAAGATGTTGATTTTAAAGCTTTTTTTTATTATTATTTAATATATATATATATATATATATATATATATATATATAGAAGTTAACTTCTACCTATGTGTTGAGCACTGTTGAAATAAATACTGAAAATTTATATCTTCATATATTAATTTATGTGATTAGATTAAGTAGTCATATATATATATATATATATATATATATATATATATATAAATTTAATATATGAACGGTTATGTCTGTCTCTATATTTTCAAACTATCTCCTCCAAAATTAAAAGTCACACTGCGCTAGGGGCCTCAAATGATTGGACTTTTTACAGGCCGTTCTTTTATGGCTCTTTAGCCGATTAAAATACTTTTTAAGTGGTCAAAATTGTAAAAGATTGTTATACATTTCGTATATTCATTGTAGTTTATTTTTAATCAGTTCATATACGTATTACATTAGTACAATCGTAATGTCACCAGCTTTGAATGCTACAGTATCGGTTTAAATTCTAGTTAATGGCGCCTAAATACATTTTTTTTTGCTTTTGAAATCACGATATTTAAATATTATATTTAAGTGTATTTTATCTCTGCACAAAGCCAGACACCCCTTCCCGCTTATATATATATATATATATATATATATATATATATAATTATTATTATTATTAAATTATTATTAAATTAAAAATAAATTAAATAAATCAACTTTATATACTATTTCTAAACAGATTACTTAAAACAATTCTATTACTAATTACTATTAAAAGGTGTATACCTAATTATTAAAACAGATTTTCTTTAATGTAATATGCAAATGAGATAACCTCTTGAATGTTGATTTTTTTTTAAATAAATAATATATATTTATAAGTCCGTTTTCAGTATTAATATTTATTTGTGAAACATTCTACTTTTTGTATATATTAATCAAACCGTGACAGGAATAATTAATTGATAATTAATCAAACAAACTGACAGGAATACAACTTTATTATAACAGATGGACTTACATTTTTGTTTGTGTTATTTGGATGACAGGCACTCTGAATGTGATCGACAGCAGGTGAATATGATTGATTGTTTCCCAAAGTGTGATGCGCTTTACTTTCGTTGTAAGTAGAATTTTCGGTCTTTAAAACCTGTTTTAGAAAGAAAATTGTGTTAAATAATGAATGAATTAGAAAAATAAATAAACAACAGAAGGAACTAATTGTTACATGGAACCAAAAAAAAAAAAATTATTATGATTGCAAATTTTCTGAATATTAGATTTTAAAATTCGTATTATTTCGAATCTTCGACTACTGTTCTCATCTTGAGCGTTATTTTCACAACGTTTTGGTTGATGTAATCTCTGACCTTCTTCAGGTGTATCTTGTCGAACTCAGGAATCTTTCTATCGAACTCTGGAATTTGGACGGAATTTTGAACGGAACTCTTTATTTACTTCACGGAGGTAGCATGGTCTTGTTCCATCAGCCATAACTGGATAGAGATCCTCAGTAATTCACAATTGTAAATTTCGCTCGTCCACACTGAGAATTGAACCTTCAATCTTCAGAAGGATGTTACTTTTATAATTGATTTTTCTAGGTACTCGAACCACTGTGCCATGGATCCTTAAAATAAGATACAATACGTATTTTAACTATACACTTAAAAAAAAAAAAAAAAAAAAAAAAAAAAAACAACAACTTTGTGAGTGTTTGTTTTGTACTTTTAGAGTTTTAGCTAGACATACAGATGAACACTGCCCTTTATATAATAAACTTGCATGGATAGCCAGCATTGCCCAGCTGCACATGAAGTTCGGTTTGGACACACCTGCTATACTAAGGATATTGACCAGTTTTTCATTGTTATATGTCATCGTGGGCAACGTCGATACCTCCCACAACAATTTAAAATATAAAGGATACTGTAATCCTACTTAAAAATGGATAAAAACACAAAAAAAAAGAAAAAAAAAAGAAGTATGTGACAACCTTCCTACCAGATATTTTGGCAGAAGGGATACGAAGAGAAAAAGCTATTCTCCGGATATTAAGCACTTTTTGTTGCCCATGCGCTGGACCCCCCCCCCCCCCCAATAAAAATTAAATAAATCAAAACAACTTTTCTTTCAATCAAAATAGCAGAGAGTGCCCGTGCGAATGAAAAAAAAATTTGAGCGATGGTATCTGGGCTCAAATATGAAATGCGAAAAAAGGGAAGAAGACAAATGCTTTTGCCCACATGGCCAGCCATGAGTGCTTATGAGGTCATGACATTGCAAAATAAGCATTTTAAACATAGTTTTAGTTTAATACACATGTGTGACTTGCGAAAAAAGCAATGCAAAAAAGGAACCCTCCCCTTCCAAAATGTGGTCCAGTTGACCCCCACAGAATGAATCATTTTTAATTTTCACATCTTATGCATCAGGGGCATCGCTCGTTCAGATGGTACCAGTTTTGACCCAGCTGGATGCAGATGACAAATCTTTTTAGCAGACATACAAACACACACACAAACAGGTCTCCTTTATATAATAGACTAGCGGGGGGGGGGTACCCAGCGATGCCCGGGTGTTTTGAGGTGTGTGTGGTTTTGGGTAAATCAAAACTCCGGGAGTGGGTGGGGGTTAAAATAAAAAAAAAAAGTTTTGGTAGGTGAGTGTGAGGATCGAACCCGAACCCTTGAGGCAAAGTTGGAAATGAAAGTGTGAAAAAAAGACGTACGACATTAACCACTGGGCCATGGAGGCATACAAGAGAAATATGTTTGAATTTATTTAAGTATTGACAGGTGGTAGCAATAAAAGTTAATTCTGCTGCTTTTATTTGACCTAATTATTGAGGTCAAATAGAAGTCACGTAATTAACTTGGGTTTGTTTACCCAAGTTTTTTTCCCCCAACAGATGTTGGGGAGGGGGAAAGCAGCTCCCCATTGTCCAGATTGATTAGAATTGTCTGATATGAGAGGAGTTTGTCCCCATATTGATCAAAGCTGATTGCTTCTGGACGTTTCCTGGCGCGATGCCGAGAACATTGTTAACTTTGAATTAGTTTCGCTTTTTATACGAAAAAGGCCAATCAAAACGCGAGAAGCCAAAATAGCAATAATTTTGTAAAAGTCAATGTAAATAAATCTATACGCGACGCGCTTTCCCAAATCCTAGATATTATTATCTAGGGTGTATATAAATACTTGTAAGCGATTGTTACCCCCCCCCCTCCCCGGGACCGTGTGCGAGAAAAGCCTTTGCAAGACATACACGAAATGGTCACACACATTTTGCCTTTTATATATATAGATTAACATTCAAAGATAATAAAACTAAAGTTTAGAAAAGTCCATTATAAACAATAGAGGATATCATCATAGAATTAACACTATTTAGCCCATAGTTGGAGAACTAGAGAGAGAGAGAGAGAGAGAGAGAGAGAGAGAGAAGTATAATTCACAGAAATTTTGTCTTTTTATGTTATTTTAAAATTTAACTGGCTTTGCAAACTCAGTTTTTCCTAATTCAACCAATCTAATCTACCCTTAAGGGATAACTCAACATTTTTGTTCACATTTTTTTTTTTTTTCTAATTTGAATATACTTACTAATTTCTTCTGGAGCCATTTTGACTGGACACCCAACTTATTATCGTGCTGGTCAACATTGACTAATGGTTGCCATGGTGATCGTCTCAATGATCCGGTCAAAGGTAGAGGTGATTGGGAAGAGCGACTTGGGCTGAGGTCTGACAGGGAAATGGTGCAGTCGCTAATGCTGTTATCCAAATTACCAAAAAGTAAGGAATCTCTGAGGGAAGCCGCCGATTTTGATGAAATCTTGACAAAAAGGTGAGAGTCGGATCGGGTCCGTTTGATGAGAGGAGTTTGGAATCTCTGAGAAGCCGGGAATGTGAAGCGACTGTACAAAGGCACCTTCTTGCGGTCTGATGTGTCTGAAGACCGACACAGCTTTCTTGCTGTCCTGTCGCAGCCGTTTGTATTGCTGGCATCTGGCAACAGGAAAGAAAACCGTGATGAACTTTCTAACGAGTGCGAACCTGGGGAATAATCGGAAGAGCAGTGTAATGATTTTGCCGATTGGTGGAATGACGACGACGATGACGATGTTGATGCTTCTAGAAGGCTCTTGCGTTTAGAAGGGCAACAAAATTTTGGAAAAGTGTGCATGCAGTTATCTGCATTTCTTGCCTCGTTACAGTTTTGTTTTGAAGTGTGAAGCCGTTCTTCTCTTGGCTTCCTTGCTGTCAGACCTTTACGATTGCTTGAAACAATAGTTGAGGAACTAAAGAACTCTTGCGAGTTGAAGTTATCACCAGTGCCATTTAAATCTGAGCTGTGTTCGGAATCGGTCGGAGAGCTACTAGCACGATTATTCCGAGACAGAGCAACGATGTTGGATTTGTTCACATGAGGCACTATTTTTCCACAGCAGTCGGTGGTCATCTCAATACTATTGCGTCCACTCATCCGTTTCATCATGGCCGAGTCGCTAAATCTTTCAAGCATCTCGGGTTGCATGTCGCTGGACATTGTTGAATAGCCATCGTCCCGACTTCCTGAGTGTTCAGCTTTAATGCTTTCATAGCTGGAATCTGAGGAGATACTACAGAGCTTCTTCAGTTCCGAGTTCATTGCTTCTCCTTCGTTGGCACATGCAGTCATCACATTCTTTCGCCATTCACTACATGTGAGGTAGACATCTGGCAGAGTTTTCTTGTTAAAGGCAAACGGCACGTTTTGCCCGCTATGTTCCAATCCGTTATGGTAAACCTTACTGTGTCGGATTTCGGCATCGTGGGATTTGGAGAGTCCATAGGCACAGACTGGCAGTTTTTTTGAACTGGGGTGGTTCGCCTTCTGCTGAAATGGGGTCATAAAGGCCAGGTATGATGGCGGAGGATCGTCCGGGGAGTAGTAATTGGAATTCTTGGATTTTCTACCTTTCTGGCTGTCGTGTTCCTCTTTTCGAGATTTATGCCGAGGGCCGGTTGTGTTGCTATAATGGCTTGCTGATGCCAATGAAGACGAAGATGACGGCTGTCTCGGCCTACAACAATTACTCTCACATTCAGAAAGCCCGCCACCTACTTTCTTTCTACTGTATCGCTTAGTCAGATAAGGGGAGAGAGGAGATGTCTGAGAGTCCTCCTGTGAAGGAGAATCAGAGTTGTGAGTGGGCGGGCTGAGATCCAGGGTGTCAGGCCTGGAGACATTCGGAATGATAGTTTGTAAGATGCCGTCATGAGAGAGACTCTCAGGATGAGCATTTCCCTTGCAGCCAGAGCATCGTTTTCGTGGCTCACTGATTTTCTCCCTCCCTCGCAATTTTTCAAAATCGGCGCCCATTTGAGCGGTACCATTCTTCCTATGACAAATATCTGTTCTGAACACTGGAAATGGTTCTTGATGGCCAGTTTCGTTCTCAGGCGTTGCTAGAGCATCCAGGCTGTTCTCTAGTATGTCGTTCGGTGACAGAACGTGGCTACTCTTTTTTGTCACCGTCATGGTTTCCGTTTCATCGTCGCTGTACATGTCTTGATCGAACTGATGCGTAAGCCCCTTGCTGATGGTTGCAAAATCCATTTTCCAGCCACTTTGCTCTTGCGAAATGGCACTTTCGCCAGCATTCAAAGATGGTAACTGCTGACAGTTTAATGGCCGGACTGTTGCATACTGCTTCGACTTCATGCTTTCATGCACATGTACTGTCGCCGATGCTCGGCTCTGGGAAATTTTAAGACTGCTGCCCATCGCGGTCAAATCATCTGGATTTGAAGAGGGGTTCATAAACTCGGCCAGGCACAAGGCATCTTCGGTGGAGGCCTGGATCTGAGCCTCAGTTACATGGTTAGACAAAATGCTAAGTCGGTCAGAGAAAGCGTTTAGCTTGTCAGAGTGGGCGATGAGTTCATCTCTCAGCCATGGTGGAGGCGTGCTCATCCGGGGCACGTTATCTTCATAGGACTGCAAAAGAAAATTGAAATACATTATGGAAAAAAGAAAAACAAATGGATGTTTCAAACATTTTAATGGATCAAATCTTAAGAATATTTCAAGGAAATTGAACAAAATAATAATAAAAATATATATTGGACTTTTCTTCAAAATTGAACAAAATAATAATAAAAATATATATTGGACTTTTCTTGAAAATTGAACAAAATATATAATTAAAAAATATATTGGACTTTTCTCCAAAATTGAACAAAATAATAATAAAAAAATATATTGGACTTTTCTTCAAAAACCTGGAGAATCGGTTTAAACAAACAAAAAAAAACAAAAAAATTAAAATTCGATTAAAAATAGGATTTTTATTCGAGCAAATATGAAATATCAGATCAAATAGACATAAACACACATTATATATATGGTTTTTTATGGAAATCGCCTCAGACAAGGCATCAATGTAAGGAGCTAAAAAAATAAAAATTACTTCAAAGTCTAAAACTTGCCAAAGATAAATGTTAAATGGAAAAAATTCTGATGTAGAAAACAGCAATTTTTTCCTCTTTGTCAGAAACATCACTTATGGAATGTAAGGACTAATGCACAAAATAATGAAAGAGAGTGTGTGTGGGTGTGCGTGTCTATATATATATATATATATATATATATATATATATATATATAATTATGCCATATTTTTCTTCACTTTATCTATATCTATCTTCAGCTTCACAGCTCACTATATAATACAATTAAGTTATCAAAGAGTAAATCTTTAACAAGGCAAAACTTATCAAAATAAGAAAAGCTCAACACTATTAAGAGGAGCAAACAAATATTAAATGAAGAATGAGGAATAAAAGTTATATATAACTTTATATCATCAAAACAATAAGGAAAAGTTATGAGGAAAATTAAGAAAAAAAAAACTCTTTAGACCATAGAATTTCAAAACTAAATGCTTCTCATTATAAGAGAAGGGTCAGAATTATACAAAATACAAATATAGAAAAAACTGGCTTAATAACATTTAGATATGAAGTGAGAATCAGAGCATTGCCACAAAATTCAACATTTAACAAAAAAATAAATGAATCATCAGGAGATGCTAAAGAGTGTGGTGCCGCTATGTCTTCTAGCAAGCCTCCAATTTGGCTGTTTTGTCAGCTCTTTCATTTCCTTTTATTCCGATGTGACATGGGATCCAGCATATAATTATTTCTTTGTGTTTAGACGATGAGTCAATTCTGTTTAGTATTTTAATGATTAGAGAGTTTTCGAGTTGTTTGCTATTCAGTGAATGTGAGTACAAAAAATTGAATCTGAGAGTGTTGGAATTTCTGGTTTTTATTACTGTATACAGATTCGAAAAAGTTGTCAAAAAACAAATATATAACAAATAAATGTTATCAAAGGCAAGATAAGTTACTTTTCTACCTACCTGGATATATTTTTCGTGTTTTTATTCAATGTAACATGTTTATTCAGCTCGAAAAGCATACAGTGTTTACCGATGTATTGGAAAATTCAAAATGGCGTCCGACACTCACTTTAACACGGTAAGTTCAGGAAAAGATGTTATAAATAATAAACTAGACAAAATACTGTTAGAAATTCGCTCATTATATGTTACCGTGACATAAGTTGACATATATTCGTTGTTTTTTTAATAGTATTTTGTCTAGTTTATTATTTATAACACCTTTTCCCAAACTTACCATGTTAATGAGAGTGTCGGGCGCCATTTTGAATTTTCCAATACATCAGTAATCACTGTATGTTTTTCGAGCTGAATAAACATGTTACATTGAATAAAAACAAAAAAAATGTATCCAGTTTCATAGAAAAGTAACTTATCTTGCCTTTGATAATATTTATTTGTTATATATTTGTTTTTTGACAGCTTTTTCGAATCTATGTGTACAGTAATACAAACCCGGAATTTCTTATGTTTATTTTTGTTGAAAATGTTGAGAGCTAAGTCGATGTCACATGTTTCAGCAGTAAAAATAAAGCTTTCTATTGGAAGGGCCTTTTTTTTAGGGTTGTTTCATTCGATACGGCAGCACACGCCACTCTACTGTGGCCTTTGGAGCTGTCATAGAAAATGTGTAAATGGTCCGGGTATTTTAGGAAGGTATTATAGGCTTTCTCTTAGTAGGCATTAGGGTGGGTTTTCGCTTTTGGGAGTTCATTTAATTTTAGAATTACTTTGGGTTTTTGAGAATCCAAGGTGAGGTTTCAGTCAGTATGTGTTCTTGGATATTTTCTACAGCCATTTCTGATTCCTGTAGTATTGTTTCCATTCTAAGACTAAAGGACTTTATAGCTTTTCTTTTTGCTTCAAATGACTCTTTATATTTTGGGATTGAATGTAGTTTCGTATGCTGGATTACTCCGATGTGCTTTTAATTTAGTGTAGTATTAAGCACCCAGTTTGTGACTCCTTATATTTGCAGGAATTTCGTTAGCCTCTGCATGAAACCTTTTAATTGGGGACGTTCTAAAAGCACCCAATGCTAATCTTAGGCTTTTATGGCAGATTGGGTCTAAAATCTTTAGGTAGGATTTTTTAGCTGATTGGTATATAAAACTACCGTAGTCTAGTTTGATCTAATCAAAGTCCTATGTAACTTAATTAGAGTTTCTTTATCCCCCCCACACACCTATGTGTAGTAATCACATACTTTTATTGCAACTATTTCTTAGGTTCTTCAGGTGGAGGATAAATGTCAGTTTTTTGTCAAATATTAGTCCCAGAAATTTGTGTTGTTCTACAATGGTAATTACTATTCTTCCGAGTTTCCGTGTAGGATCATTGTGAAATTTTCTCTTGTGACAGACATGAATGCATTTGGTTTTGATTTGGAAAATCTATATCCATTTGTCTAATTTATTTAAGCATTGTTGGAGTTTGCACTCAATGGTGTGTATATACTTTAATCTGCAATACACGAGGAGATCATCTAGATATAAAGATCCCTCAACGCCAGGATCCAAACATTTCACTATGCTGTTCATTTTAATATTGAATAGTGTCACGGATAATATGCTATCTTGAGGGATACCCTCCTCTTGGTTTGTGGTGTCCGAGTAAGCGGATCTAATGCAGACCCTATATTTGCGGTCAGATAAGAGTTCTTTTATAAATTGTGGGAGTCTGTCTTTTAAATCTAGTTCATGTAAGGCTCTCATTATTCCATATTTCCATGTAGTATCGTAGGCTTTCTCTAGGTCGAAAAAGATTACTGAGAGGTGCTCATTCCTCATAAATGCTTCCCTTATAGATGTTTCCAGTCGAACTAGGTGATCAGTTGTGCTTTTTTTTATTACGAAATCCATATTGTAGGTTGGAAATAAGGTTGTTGGATTCTAGATACCAAACCAATCTGTCATTCACTATCCTTTCCATAATTTTGCACATGCAGCTAGTTAATGAGATGGGTCTGTAGTTTTGTGGGTTCGAATTGTCTTTTCCTGGTTTTGGGATTACTACTGTAATTTGTTTGGAAATTTGCCTTCTGTCAATAATTTGTTGCAAGTTCTTAGTTGTAATTTCAGTGATTCTGTAGAGAGTTGTTGTAAGAATTCGTAATAGATTTCGTCTAGTCCTATGGCTGTGTTGTGGGATCTTTTAATATTTTAATAGAATCTTTAAATTTGGTTAATGCAAGCAGTTTATTGTAATCTTCTAGTTTTTTGATTTAATAGAAACCATTCTTGAAAATGGATTAAGAATGTTATATTAATTCATGGGCAAGATTGGAAATTTTGCGGCAAAATACCCTAGATTCCTACATCACATAAAAGGAGCCAAACTCCCCTATTCACCGATTAAAATTGTAATCACCTAATTATTTATTTTCTTTTTCCATGTTTTGAAAACAATTTTCAATTTCTTAATTTTGTCTTACAATGGATTATGCCAGCAAGAAGACGTTTATGTTTATATTGCACGCACAAAATGGCCACCCGTGATAGCATATAGAATTACATGGTTTAATATTTGGAAAACTAAATGTTTTTAATTTTAATTTTTCGCCAATACTACACTGTGACAAGGCAGTTTCGTACGCGAATGCACATTTAACAGCCTTTTTTATGCTCGCGCATAGCGTAAACGAAGGCTGGGCTGTGAAATGGAAAATAGTCCCAGAGTTAAGGGGTTAATATCATACAAACGGTAAATTTGCGACGGAAACGGTTACTATATTCTTTTAAAGCACACCAAAAATTACAAAAACCTTTTTTTTTTTCTATACAAATGTGAGAGGAGCCTTAAAGTAAAATACCGATTTTTCTTTACTTTTTAAAAATTTCCTTGTGTCTTTATTGAAAGATGAAAACAGAAAAAGAAATCGAAAAAACCTTTTAACCAAAAAAAAAAAAAAAAAGAATGGCTCCCCCTGGCCTGGCCCCTAGGCCTCCCCCTGGCCTGGCCCCTAGGCGGCTAGAACGTGGTGCTCATTTTAAGTTAACCACCCACTTAACCGACACGTAAGAACGGAATATTTTCGCCTGAAATGCATTGCTTTAAAATATTATCACTGTTAACATGCACTGAAAATTGTAGCAACTGATTACCTTTGTTCGATTATCAATCATACATTAACATTAAAACAGTCAAAATATCTAAAGGGAAATAACTTACTTTGGTTATCTTTAAGAGTTATCTCCCTTGGAAAAACCCAAAACCAACTTGTACGACTTTTTTTTTTTTTTTTTTTCAACATAACTTACGTGCTCAGAAGAGTGAGCGCTACTAACATTGTATCAAAAATAGTTTAGGTTCTTCTTGAGATAATAATCCTCGGTACCTACAGTAAATACGATTCTAATTTTATGTTATGCAGATTCAGGCTATTTTTAAAAATTATTTCTGCTTCTTATTTCCTTTGGCGCTTTAGGACGAAATTTCGGAAATCGTAATACTAAATTTCACATGAAAACAATGGTATCTACGTATTTTTAAAATGATTATATTAAAAAATTACGAAAATCGATAAGGTAGAAAGTTATTTATTAAAGAAAATTAAAAAATAGAATTTGATGAAACCGATCGTAAGAGTTAAAAAAGAAGGTAATTTTCCGTTTCGATTTAAACAAGATGCCCGCAAGTTTTCACCTGCTAACAGGATTAAAGTTTTTTTTTTTTTTTTTTTTTTGTCTTTTTTAAAAATAATTCAGTAATATTCAGGTAATTTCGATTGCATGTAGGGGAAAATAAATTTAAGAGAAATTAAATTCCTCTGCCTCAAACAAAATAATAATGAAAAAAAAAAAAAAGAAATAAAACATAGACACCTGCTGCTTCTCGTTTAAAATGTGCCGCATTTATTTTTCAACCAAAATAACAAGATAAACAAAGTCCGATCGGTTAGAGTTTTTGTGAAATCATTGAGGTTAGAATATTCAAATTAGGTGAAAATCCTTTGTGGAATTACTAAGATTAAAAGGTAATTTTAGATGAAAGTCCTTCGTTAAGATAATAAGATTGGAAGGTGAAAGTCTTGTGAAAATAATGTCCTTATTTTAAGGCTTTTGTTTTAACTGGTGTAGTTAGTGGATGCGACGATAGTTGAAGTATATCAATATCGTATTAATAAAAAAACAAATAAATTTAATGATTAAAAATCTCCCCCGCCAAAAAAACGTGAGAAAAATAAGCCGTTACCATAGCAACAATGGCGATATCTAAGAGTGAAATAAAAAATTAAAAAAAAAAAAAAAAAAGGAAAGAAAAACACTGATATATTTAAAATTCAGAAAAAAAAAAAAAAAAAAAAGTATCCAGCGTCTCTTTCGGAAAAAGCTAGCCGTTAAAACTTTTAAACGCCAAATTAGTTGCAGACAGGACCCCGTTGAAGAAAAACGTCCTCCGCCGATAAAAATGAATATCACGAGAAATACAGGAATTGTATATTATTGTTGGCCTTCAGCGGAAAACAAAGGTTGGTTCCTATTTAACTCTTTCCATTTATAAATAATAAAGGAAATATCAGATCTCTTTAAGAGGAATATAAAAAATACGAAAATTCAGATTTCGTTAGTGCTTGACAAAAAGAAAAGTTCATCGTATGAAAGAAAGAAATAAACAAAACACTATAAACAAATGCGAATAACCATTAAGAGACATAAAAAGCAAAATCGATGGTAAAAGGGGAATAACTCTATTCTTTTTGGTTTGTGAATCCGTTTTGATTCGTTGCTCAAGAAAAAAAAAAAGAAAAAAAAGCCTTATTGAACTGAACTATTATTGTCATTTTTATTTATTTTTTTTATATATTACCTGTTCATTCTTGGATTCTATTCATTAAAATAAAACAAAGAAAATAATATATATATATATATATATATATATATATATATATATATTTTTTTTTTTTTTACAAAGGCATCACCACATTATCAAGGCCCAGAGGCCACTCAAGGATAAGGGTTAAAGAGTGTACAGTAGAAGTTGGTCAATATAGTAATCATTAGTAATGAAAATTTGGTAAATTTAATAACTTATATGGAACGGCTCATCAAGAACTTATTTACCTTAGACTTGAACACAACCATATTGTAGTCAGCTGGAAAGCAGGAAAACGGAAGACAATTCCACAGGCGTGCAGTTCTAAGAAAGAAGCTTTGTTCATGGAATCTATGTTTAGGTTTAGGCACAGATAAAGAGTGGGGGAAATTATTGATAGTGTTTACAGCTAGACGAGTGTTTCTTGTGAAAGTTTGGCGAGGGGGGACCATAGATTGAAGCTCAGTTGAACACCTTCCATGAAAATAACGATACATCAGAGACAAACTCGCAACATCTCTTCTGTGAGATAGAGGTTGTAAGGAGGAGAAAAGGACATCTCCTACGAGGCTACGAAGTCTATTTTGAACTCTATCAAGGCAGGACAAGTCCTTTCTAGCAGCTCCTGCCCAGATGTGGCAACAGTATTCCATCCTTGGACGTACCTGGCTCTTATATAGATAGAGAATAGCATCAGCAGTGAGATATCTACTGGATCGATAGAAAGATCCCACCATTTTTCCAGCGGCCTTGGCAACAGATTTGATATACGTGTTCCATTTAAGATCAGGAGTAATGGTCAAGCCCAGAAGCTTGTCAAAACTTGAGGCCTCCTGAAGACGAGAGCCATTCATTTCAATTGATGACAAATGTGGATTAAAATGTTGATGATGTAAAGAGAGAAGCTTGGTTTTAGATGCATTAAAAGTAACCAGCCACTCCTTTCCCCATTGTACTACATGCTCAAGATCAGAGGAGAGAGAATTGGAGAGTACTTGCTCGTTTACTGTCTTAGATGTGGTACCATAAATGGTAGTGTCGTCAGCATAAATGTCTACAAATGATGTAAGGATATGATTTGGAAGATCATTAATGTAGATCAGGAAAAGAGTTGGGCCCAGGATGGATCCCTGAGGGACACCGGCATTAATACTGTGAGCTTCTGATTTTTGCCCCTCAACTACTACTCTTATGAACCTATCAGAAAGAAATGATTTAATAATTGAGAAGACTTTTCCAGCTATACCATAGCTAGCGATCTTATGAAGTAAACCTTTATGCCATACCCTATCAAAGGCTTTAGATATGTCAAGAGCAATTGCCCTAGAAAGATTGCCACCGTCGAGAGATTTGCTAATCCTATGCGATATAACTGTAAGGACATCTGCTGTAGATCTAGCAGAACGGAAACCATATTGAGTGTCACTAAGAAGGTTATTTTTGTTGAGATGTTTGATTACTTCTGTATTTAACACAGATTCTAGCAACTTACTCATGACGCACAGGAGACTTATTGGCCTGTACTGAGAGGGGGATGAGCGATCACCTGAATTCTTAAATACAGGGCATACTGATGAGATTTTCCAGGGAGATGGGAAACTATTCTCCTTAAGACAACGTTTAAACAGTTTTGTAAGTATGGGCGCTAGTTCAGGTTGAAGTTTTTTGAGTACTATAATTGGAATACCATCAGGGCCAGTTGCTTTACTGGAATCAAGGTTTTTGATTAGCTTGGCAACATCACGTACAGATATACGTATATCACATAGCGTGTTTTCTGATACAGGAGGAAATATTGGGGGTTGGCGGTCTTGGTCGCAAAGGGTAGAATTAGCTGCAAAGTTCTTGACAAAGAGTTTGGCTTTGTCTGATGCTGACGAGATTACCTCAGGTCCATTGATAATAGTTGGGATGGAGCACACGCTTCTGTTCAGGATTCTCTTTGCTATTTGCCAAAACTGGTGGGAACCAAGCCGCTGCTCAGCTACTTTGGACTTAACAGATTGAGCATACAACTCTCTTGCGTTCCTTATTACTTTCTTACAATGGTTGCTGGCAGTCCTGAAAACGGCTTTAGTTTCCATACATCTATTACGTTTGAAGCAGTGGAAAAAGTGATTTCTGTGCGCAATGGCAGCAGCACATTCTGGAGAGAACCATGGCTGGCTGTTAGGTTTTTGCTGAAACTTTTTAGAGGGTATGAAATGGTCAATACCTACAATTAACCATTCAGTTAGGTCTAATACTATAGAGGACACATCCTTTTTAAACATGGAATGCAGAGGTAGATCAGATATAAATGTACGGAAGCTATCCCAGTCAGCCTTAGTGTATCGATATACTGTACGATGAAGTGGTACGTCTGGGGACTTATTACATTTCATTTTTATTTTAATTGATACAACAGAGTGGTCGGAAGATCCAAGAGGCGACAGAACAGAAACTGAACATAGTTCAGGGCAAGTTGTGAGAAAAAGGTCTAGTAGGCTCGCATACTGGCCGTCATTATCGGGCACACATATATATATATATATATATATATACACACACACACACACACACACACACACACACACACACACACACTTGTGAATTCATTATCACTTCATGTCCAAATATATGCAGAGACTTTTCTAACCCATATTCTATTGCAGCGATGATTAGCTGATGGCTAAGAAAAACCTATCCATCTATCTAAAATATATTTTATACAACACACAGCCTATACACCGTATTTAAACCAGAGAAGAGAGCGGATAATTGATATCCCCGTTTGGATGCTTTTTTTTTTTTTTTTTGGTGGAGGAAGTCGATGAAATACAGCCTGGCGCATACCCCTCTACAGCGCACTTCCATGCGATCTGAGATGAAAGATTCCTTTTTTTTTTTTTTTTAAATTTTTTTAAGTTAATTTAAAAAAAAAACACAATAAATAAATAACCTCAGAAGGGGCACGTCACACTGAAGAAGTTTGCCTTATTCGAAAGTCCCATGAGGAAAGTAGACCGTTATTAGCAATTCTTATAGAAAATGTACGGAATGGGTGCATATGTGCATGACTGTGTGTGTGTGTGTGTGTTTTTTTTTTTATTTTTTTTTATTTTTTTTATGCCCGCGTGGTGTGTGTAATTATGGTTTCAACAGATTTGAAAACGACCATGAGATAAAAGCAAGAGCATGTTCTCGTGTCAAGTTGGAGTGAAGAGAGAGAGAGAGAGAGAGAGAGAGAGAGAGAGAGAGAGAGAGAGAGAGAGAGAGAGAATTTTGTTGCGTTTAAATACTTTTTGAATCGGATTCAAGCACAAGATTGCTGCTGCTGATATTTGGTTTGGGAAAGCGTTAAAAAACAATCTTCTAAAATTTCGGTACTCCTGCAGTATTTTACCCACCGATTTCACGATCTTAGCCGAGCGTTGATCGACATCCGTCGGAAAACGCCGGAACATGGCGAGCGGTACGATACTCAATCAGCCAATCAGGGCGCTTCAAACGAACGCGCAGCAGACGAATAATTTTCATTGAAATTACACACACATAGCGTTTCATTTCAGTTATTTTATTGTTCAAAGTAAAAATACACAGCCTTTCATTTCAGCTATTTAATTTAGCGATAAAAAAAAAAAAAAAAAAAAAAACCGGGAGCTGTTGGAAACATATTTATGCGAATTTATGTGGAGACAAAAATTTGGACACAACCCTTTTGTCTCCATAATAAATCAAATCGCGGAAGGCTACCCGGTTTGGGAAGGAGCTTCTTTCCACATCCTCTGAAAACCCTTTGCTCCCTACTTTGCCTCTCTACAGTCAGTAGAAAATCTTCCAGTCGGAACTAAAGATAAACAGTAATTGTTGTCCCCCCCCCCCTACAAACATTACTGAAAAAAAAACAAAAAAAAAACATTGTTGTTACTGTTTAATAACGTTTTGTTAAAAAAAAAATTAAAAAAAAACATTGAAGTGTTTATTACTGTTGCTTACCCCCCCCCCCCAAAAAAAAAAGCTATCGGAAAACAAAATGAACCAAAAAAAAAAAAAATATTCAACAAAATAAATTTATTTTACTTTAAAAAAACTTACGGTAAGTGTTTGTGATTTATTTTATCCAAATTTTTTGTATTAATTTTATCCATTTTGTTGTGTGTGTGTGTAATATCTTTTCCTTGTAATGTTGTTGCTATTCACATACTTTTAGCGTTCTTGCACCGTAGCTCCGAATTCTCGGCTTTCGTCGGCGTTAACGCCGAAAGCGTTCGTCAACGCTCGGCTAAGATCGTGAAATCGGTGGGTAAAATACTGCAGGAGTACCAAAATTTCTCATAGGTCGATATTGTTACATGGTATTGTCTTCGCCTACGTCCGCCAGAAATATGTCCATTTTGCTTTTGTTGTTGCGAGAAAAACGCGTGGGTGTATTTGAAATTATGTCGCAGCTAGAAGAACTTGTTTTAGTGCAAATGCGCGGGAAATTAAAATCCATGAACGTTTGTTTATTTGCGCACGAGTGTGTGTGTGTGTGTGTGTGTGTGTGTGTGTGTGTGTGTGTGTGTGTGTGTGTGTGTGAGCGACAGCACACTGCATAATTTGGAAGCTACCATTGTAATTTATTAGAATTAACAACAAAAATCAGTAGAAACCATTGTTTTTAAAAAATCTGAAAACTCCATTTGTCGACTACAAAATGTCGTCCTAATAGTGTAGAAGTGCCTTTATTTCAAACTTTTGTTCTCACCAAACAAGCATATTGCCACCGAGGCAGTGGAGGAGGAGCTATTATTGTATTATTAGATTTGTAAGAAATGTAATAATTTAAGGAAACTAAAATAAACACTTGTTCTTTTCGGGATAACAATTCTCATATCCAGTAAATACTGGGTAGAAAAATATCATTCCAAGTTTTAGTGAAAACAAACAAAACATTTCAAAACACATGTTAAACAAATGAGCGCATGATTAAGCGCTAACACACTGAACTGGACGATACAACTTCTGTCTTCGACAACTAGAGACTGCGTCTGCGCCAACACCATCATGGCATAACAAATATTGTCTAAACCTTCTCGATGAAGGGTTTTGTATAAGCCGAAAACTATGAATTTTCAATAAATATTTATTTTAAAGAAATATAAATAATACACGTGTGTGATTTTTAACCGTCACGTTTTGAATTTCATTTACAAAACAGTGGGTTTCTATTATTATTATTATTATTATTATTAAATTCTTATACGTTATAAATATACGTTTTTTTTTTTTTAAATTCTTATACGTTATAAATAGAAAAAGCAGGAATATTGAATTTCACATAAAGCCAATGATATCTACTTAATTATGTCGTAGTAATGAAAATATCCAAAAATTACGAAAAACGATTAGGTAGAAAATTAATTATTAAAGAAAATACTTTTCGGGGTATTTGCAAGTTTTACTTATATAATAAAATGAATAACGCGAATATTAGCAGGGGAGGTAATTAATTTATGAAAACTTTCAAAACTTAGGCCAAGTAAGGACAAATGAGTTATTTCCCTTTTTGTTACGTCACGCCAACATGGCGAAATCGTTTGTTTTTTTTTAATCATGGAAATAGTTGTTTTTTTTTTGTTTTTTTTTTTAAAATGCAATATTCCAGTAATATTTAACTAATTGCGACATGACAATTAAGTAGATAGCATTGATTTTAGTTGAAATTGACATAAGTAATTAATAGGTCCGAGCAAAAATGGCGGAAAAAGATAGGGGGACATAGTTTTGAAAGCCGGTTTATCATAATTTTTTTTGTAAGTTTCCGAATGTGTGCATCCGTAGAGTCTTTTTGTGAACGTTTGTATAATTTTTACCATTTTTTTAATTTAATTATTTTTCTATCTTCCTGCATTTAAATTAAAAAATAATTTTTTTTTCAAAATTATATAAAAATGATGTTACACCAACAGTTTCACATTTATTCAAGCAAGGAAAATATTAGAATCTTACATATAAAAATTATGCAAAACATGTAATCTAAAAAAAAAAAAAAAGTAGAAATATATTTTGCAATTATATTTTTTTGTATGTGAAAATATTAAACAAACAATGCTTAATTCAATGATAATATCGGTAGTTTGAGAAATTAATTTTTCTTCAAGTTATATCGAATTTGTTAATGCAGACTTTAGGGTTTTGTTTTTGTTTTTGTTTTGTAATCTCCCTGAAAAAATTAAATTTTCTTTATTTTTATTGTTACAGTTTACGATGCTTTATTTTCATAAAAAAGCAAAAATATATTCATTTTTTTTTTTTTTTTACACTACTGGAAACCATAACTTTAGTGAAGGTATTTTTTGTTTAAACAAAATAATATATTTCCACTAAGATTTAAATATAACATAATTGGTTCATTATATTCCATGATCATTATTTGATAAATACTGAAAATATCATTAAAATTGGTTAATTTCCTGATTGTTTGTGAATTTTTAAGTAAAGGTCAAAATGTTTAAACATTTTGAGCATCGGCATCCATTTAACACGTACCTAGTAATTAGTTGTCATCGTTTTTTTTTATGAAAAAATTTTTTTTCGGCTGTCGAATTTTGCTTTTGTAATAACGAATATTTTTTTTTTTAATTTAAGATTGCCAAAATTTTCTTATTTTTTGAAAAAAACTTTGTAAATGACTACCATTTGTAATGAAATAAAGTCAACTATAAATAGTAATATTCAAGAGAAGATAATTCTATAAGACTAAATCAAAATGACACTCCGACAATTTCGATTTGAAAACCACAAAATTAGAAAATTTCTATCAGCATTTTGTTTCATTTTCGATCCTTGAGCGATTATCTAGACTCCAAAAAGTATCCATTTCACATCTGCCATTTTGTTGTCATTCAAACCTAGCAACTCAGGACTACTGTTTCGAATTAAATAAACACTAAATTAAAACACCAAAAACTTATCCAGATAGGTAGAAGAGTAACTTATCTTTGCTAACATTTATTTGTTATATTTTTGTTTTTTGACCACTTTTTTTTCGGTTTGTTATATAAAATGCCCGAAATATTTTTTACAAAAACAAACTACTCGCTTATTCTTTTAAAACCTGGAATAATATTATTATTATGATAATAATAATATTATTATGATAATAATAATATTATTATCATAATAATAAAATTATGATATAATAATAATAATAATAATAATAATAATAATAATAATAATAATAATAATAATAATAATAATAATAACTAGCAGTAAAATTCCACTCCTTGTAAACGTCCCCAGAGCTGGAAAAAAAAGCTTAAAAATAATCAATCAACCTTAAGTTTTATAATTAAAGTCCATCAAAGGGGAGAGAAAGCAAAACAAAAAGCAAAAACAAAAAAATCTCATCAATAAACACAATTTACTTCCATTTTCAACCCCCTGAAAAAAAGAAAGAAAAAAAAGAAAGAAAACTTCAAACCATTGCATGTAAAAGAAGCAAAAATTAATTGCTGAATGACACCACATTTAAACAATGGATCAAGTTTCGTTAGCAGTGATGTTATAACAAGATTCGTTGAGGATTTAAGGTCTTGCAACATCAATCTGGAAGACCCTTCAATTTTATTAATAAAATTTCATGCACCTAAAGAATTAAGCAGCTCAAACGATGATGCACTTAGATGCAATTGCAATATCATGCTGACTATTTACAGTGCACAACGCCATGCATCTCCTTTACAAAAAAAAACAAACAAACAAAAAAAAAAAAAAACAATAAAAATAACAACAAAAAACAACAAAAAAATAACAACAAAAAACAACAAAAAAATAAGATAGATTTTTGTTAATGAAATGAAAAGTAAAAAATTGTTTATTGATCCTTTTGACCTACGAAGCTATTTTGAGGAGTCCAAATTCATTTGACTTTTTTCTTTTTTTATTAATGAGTCACCACTTATTAAGGACCACGACCCACTCGAGGATAAGGGTTAAAATGATCGTCAGTTTGATGAATAATGATATCACGTGAGGATTGGGGACAACTGATGATTGACTTGAAAATTACTTAAGAGATCATCCAAGAGGACAGCTCATCATGTACTTGTTTACATTAAACTTGAAGACGACGATGTTGTAGTCAGTTGAGAACTTTCAAAGATGGGATGTTCTAAGAAATAAACTTTGTTTATAGAAGTTTAGGTTCGTTGGTTGGTTGTTTTATGACATATCAACCCCTTTTCAGGTAACTTAATGCCGAATCCAGTTATTTTGAAGAATTTTTTTTTAATACAATATATTTCTATTTAACCATTAGTTGGGACCCTAACATGTACTACCACTCTGGGTTAAAGTGGACCTGGGAGCAATGGCAATTAAAGGGTGGCTCCATACTCCCCAAAGCCCGTAAGCTGGGGCCTCACCATCAGATATAGTTTAAGGTCATATCCAGGACCGTAGAAGTTTAAAGTTCTATTTGATTTTTGGTAGAGAGAGAGAGAGAGACAGAGAGAGAGAGAGAGAGAGAGAGAGAGAGAGAGGGAGAGAGGAATTTGTTGTTGTTGTGGTTGTAACTGAGTGAGTTCTTGCTGTGAATGTTTTAGGGGGGGGGGCTGGAACTGAAGGTCAGTCGAGCATCTACTGTAAATATAACAATGCAGTAGAGAGTGAAAATGGCTGCAAGAAAGAGAAGAGATCATACTACCACTAGATTGTAAAGTTGTTTTTTGTTTGATTTGGTTTTGTTTTACGGCATATCAATCCTTTTCAAGATATTTAATGCCGAATCCAATAATTTTGGAAAACATTTTATGTTTCAAGTTCTTTATAACTTCAAATATTTATTTATGGTGCTTAGTTTGGTTGTTTTGTAGAGGAAAATTGTTTTTATTTTCAACTTTGCAGAACATGATTGAGTTCTGTAAATTGAAAGGATAAAAAACAACATCAATGTTTGGTAGATTTTAAGCAAGGAATTATCTCCAGACAAACCTGATCTGGTAAGCATCTGGTTGTTTTTTGTATTGTATATCTAGGAAATGCATAAATAGCAAACATCTCGTATGAATTGTGTTTGTGGTCCTATAACCTGTTCTTCCTTAAAAACAATTACTATTAAAAAATAAAGTGTTAGAAAAATAGAAAGTATTGGAAAATAAAGTATTGAAAAATAAAAAAAATATTGAAAAAAAAAAAAAAAATTTTTAAATATTGAAAAATAAAAAAGTATTGAAAAATAAAAATTATTGAAAAATAAAAGAGTATTGAAAAATAAAAAAGTATTAAAAATATATAAGTATTGAAAAATATATAAGTATTGAAAAAAATAATGTAAAAATAAAAACAAATATTGAAAAATAAAAATCAAGTATTGGAAAATAAAACGTTTGGGAAATAAAAAATTTAGAAAAAAGTTTAGAAAATAAAAAATTTAGAAAATAATTTAAGATATTGGAAAATAAAAGTATTGACAAATAAAAATGTAAAAATAGCAACAAAGAATATTTACAAACAAAAATTATCCCCCCCCCCGTCCCAAAATAAATAATTACCAATAATTAATGGATCTATATATAAAATAAATAAAAACTAATTTTTTTGCACTACCCAGAAAAAATATTAGCTTTATCAAAGCATATTTGTTGATTGAAAAAACAAAGATACGTCTTGACAGAGAGAGCGATGTTATTATAAAGATATGAGTTTCTGCCCCTCCTCGTTTTCCCTCTCTCTCACTAACCTACCCCGTCTCTTCTGTCCAACCCATTCTTCTATGCGGGGGACACACACACACACACACACACACACACACACACACACACACACACACACACACACATGTATTTAAATCTATATGACCCCGAGCAACGTCGGGTTCCTCTGCTAGGGAGTTAAATATTAAGAAAAAAAGCAGTTAATTTTCAATCTCTGAAAACTATTACAGATAAATAGATAATGTTTTAAAAATTTCTTAAAGCAAGAAAAAATAATTAAAAAACAACGTTTCAAGGAAAAAAAAATTAAAAAGAAAATGACACTACTTAAAAAAAAAAATGTAAAAATAAAAAAAAAGATCTTTCTAATGAAATGAAAAAAAAAAAAAGAAAACAAGGTGATAAAAATAAATGTTAGAAAAATAAAACATTAATAAGTTGTTAATGACTGTTTGGGATGTAACAAGTTATATTCATTAGTAAAAATTTCCCTTTTGTGGTGAATGAGTTAAGATTTGAATAGTGAAATGGATCTGTGAGAGAATAGGGACATTGAATAAAAAATCGTTGTTATGCATTGAACTGAAGTATCAGTGTCGGTCAGGGGTGTCAAACATTGAGTTAAAATATGGTTGGCAGTCATTTTTAACCATGGCTCAACTTAAAAAAAAAAGTTCAACATTACAAAAAATGTAAGCATTATCTATAATATAAATCTCACCTGTCTGTTTAAATGTATGTATGTTTGTATGTCTGCCTAAAACTTTCGACAGAGGCAACGGATTTTCACGAGATCAGTATCATTTTGAACGACAAATATAAAAAAATTGGCTAAAAACATTCATTCTTTTACTCTCAAGTGGGCACTTTTCTACAAGGAGGGTCGATTTTTTTCGCTGACATTTTTGCAAGTCATTCAAATTTCGCATCAACGGTTTTGCATAAAAAAACGTTATTGCGACCGCCCGTGACGTCACAATCACAGTGGGTGCATTGATAAGACCGTTTGTTTTATTTTTCACCTCCTTTTCCTCTGGTGCGTTATGGGTTCGAGCCTGCCTGCCAACTTTTTTTACACACACCTACAAAAACCCGGGCAACGCCGGGCATCCAGGCTAGTAAAATTTAAAAACAATTTGTATTATTGGGATTAGTTCTGACTACCATGCTCATCTTAGTTTTCATATATTAACAAGGTTTCGGACCAGTGTAACCTTTTGACCTCCTTCAAGTGCATCTGCAAATTTGGGAACCTAAATAGTTGACTTAAGAATCTTTTGTAGCACGGGAAACCTGTATGGAATTTTGAACTAAACCTTTTATTGTTCTCATTCCAATAGCCGTGATAGGGCAAAAGTGTTTATTCTATACTAGCAGGGCAACCTGGCGTTGCCCAGGGTAAAACTGTAACATATTTCCATTCAAATTTTATCTCTCTATCTAACTTTCTGTCCACACCACCGTTTTCTCTCTCTCTCTTACTAATCCACTCTTTCTCTTCTGTCCAACCCATTCCTCTCTGGGGGAACAAACGGACGGACGGACACACACACATCCTTTATGTAATATATTCTTTGAAGGATGACTGCATTTTTTTAAAATGAATACATAAAATGACTAAAAAAACAAAATAAAATAAAACGCCCACCCCCGCGAAACCTGGCCCAGTTGACCACCCCTCCACCATAAAATAAATAATTTTTTCCGAATTTTACATATTTTTACCCAAAGAAATGCTCATAAAAAAGTTACAAACTTTGTGGGTCTTTGTTTTGTAGTCTTTTGGGAGTGTTTGCAGTATATAATAAAACAAGATAGTGGTCAAAAAACAAATATATAAAAATAAACGTTACCAAAGGCAAGATAAGTTACTCTTCTATCTTTCTGAATAAGTTTTTAGTATGGTTTAACATATTTTAAAGCGTCTATTTAATTTGAAATACAAGTAGAATTGACAAGTTAGAATGAGGACAAGATAGCAAACATCAAACGTTCATCTGGTAAGTCTCAATAATCACTTAAATCATAAAAATAAAACAGAAATTTACCCAATAAATGTCACGGGGACACTTATTGGGTGGATTTCTACCAATATTTTGATTATTTTTCAAGTTTTGAGCCATTACTGACACTTCAAAGACGACATGTTCTTATCGGCCATCTTGTTGCTGGTTTAACTTACCACCTTGGCACTACTTATTTTCTAAACTAAATAAAAGATTTAAAATACGTTAAACACAAAAAACTTATTCAGGTAGGTAGAGGAGTAAGTTATCTTACCTTTGGAAACATTTATTTGTTGCATATTTGTTTCTTTATCTCTTTTTCGTTTTATTGTCTTAACTGCAAAATCTCCCTTTTTTAAAACTTTTAACTTGACATATGCACACCTGCACAGGGGGGTTGTCAGAACAACCTGGCATGAGGATATATTTCCATGCAAGTAAACCCTGACTAAATATTCAAAATAACACAGTATTTGTGGCCCAAATAAGATCTCCTCAGTGTGGCTAGCCACACTGGCTTATATGAGGAGTGGTGCATCTACTTTAATTGATGTTGCCTGATACTCCACCAGACCAAGTGTATTGGGGAAAAGAACATTAATATTCTTAACTTCTTTACAAGCTCAACATCCGAACAGTCAGCCAGGTGGACGAGTGGTAAGAGTTTAGGCTTCCTGAGGTCCCGATTTCGAATCTTGCTAGATTTAGCCACTCTGATGAGTCGTAGACGACAAAAAACGTGTCAGTGGACAATTATATTTAAGAAAAAAACAAACAATATATATGCCGCTTCCCATATGGGGATACCAAATTGGTTAAAGGGAAAATTATTCCCAATTCGCATTTAGGTAAAAATGCACTTTCGTAAATAATTGAATTCATTCAAAAACGTATCGCAAAAACAAAAACAAATAACATATATATATATATATATATATATATATATATATATATATATATGCTTTATATATTTTTTATATTTAAGTATTATGGAGTTCAAAATCTTTACAAGGTCCAAGAACGTCCTTGGATAGTAAACAAATCCAAGGACAGATATTCTAGCTGGTATGTAAATAAAATTGGTTTTATTTTCTAACATTGTCTTTATTCTTCAATCTGGCCCAATTTTATTTTCTAACATTGTCTTTATTCTTCAATATGGCCCAATTTTATTTTCTAACATTGTCTTTATTCTTTAATCTGGACCAATTTTATTTTCTAACATTGTCTTTATTCTTTAATCTGGCCCAATTTTATTTTCTAACATTGTCTTTATTCTTTAATCTGGCCCAATTTTATTTTCTAACATTGTCTTTATTCTTTAATCTGGCCCAATTTTATTTTCTAACATTGTCTTTATTCTTTAATCTGGCCCAATTTTATTTTCTAACATTGTCTTTATTCTTTAATCTGGCCCAATTTTATTTTCTAACATTGTCTTTATTCTTTAATCTGGCCCAATTTTATTTTCTAACATTGTCTTTATTCTTTAATCTGGCCCAATTTTATTTTCTAAAATTGTCTTTATTCTTCAATCTGGCCCAATTTTGTTTTCTAAGATTTTCTTTGCACTTTAATCTCTTTCTTATGATGATCTTTATGTTTCAATCTGGCCCACATGATTAAACAAGTTTGACACTCCTTTGACCGAGATTTAGACTTTTAATGAAATAGTGAGGTATTATGTTAGCAAATGAGTACACATACATTTAAGATTATTAGATAGTGAGGTAAAAATTAAAATTTGTTTGAAGCATTAGTCAAGTGCATTTTTTGAAAAAGTGTGTGATAGTGAAAATAGTAGGATGGGATCGAACCCTTACCTGCTGAACATAAAAGGAATCTACTTCAAAGGAACAGAAAACAGACCAAATCTCACTAATCCAGGATATACCAAACTTTTAAAAATAATTTTTTGCAGACGTATGCAACAGATTAAAATGATAAAATATCTTTAATTCATCCCCATCATCAATTTTTTTTTTTTTTTTACATATCATTTGTAAAACATTGAGAAATTTCATGTACCTGTTCAAGTTTTCATTGATTGTTTTTTCTTAAACATTATTTTTAAATAGATTTGTCAATAGTATTATTAACAAAATTTAAAAATAAATAGATAAATAAATAAATAAAAACTTGAAGTGGGAGAGATAAAACAAGCTAGAAGTGAAATTTAGTGTCCAATCAAAAAATAAATAAATAAATAAAAAATGCTTGATTAAACCGGAGAAGAACTGCTTTCTCAATCAGGATTACTGGACTTTGGAATAGACTAACTGCACCAACACCACAACAATTCAAGGTGAATTTAGACAGGTGCTGGGCTACTGTGTCATCTTTTATTTAAATTTCTACCATCCTTTCTCTACATAACAATTGGAGCATGCATGGTTTATTTTTTGGTAAATAAATGGAACGGAATCAAAAATAAAAAGTGAAAACGAAAAAATTGAATTTTAATTCTTCATATTGATGTTGATATTGATTAACCAACACACTTTGAGATATTTAAAAAATAAAAATAAAATTTTTGTTCAATTTTTAGAGAGGAGTTCTGCTCTGATTTTTTTTTTTTTGCTGTGATGGCTCTCTTCATTTCATAAATAGTCCGTGGATTTTTGTTTTGATAGATAACCCCACAGATAAATATCTGCAGGGTTATGGTCTGGTGTATGTGACGCCCATTAAAGTGCTCCCATATATCATTAAACAGTGATAAAACAAAGACTGTTGGATATAAATGGGAATGTTATTAATAAAACAACAGAAAGTGATAATCTAAACCCCCCCCCCATTGTTTTCTTCTTATAAAAAGTTGTAGCTAAGTTAGGGAGTAATAAAAAAAAAAGTATGGCATCATTGTTAATAGCATCGGTACACTCATCAGCATATTCTGTGTTGCTTGTTTTACGTACTGCTGCATGTTGGAAAGCTTTTAGAAACTGCTTTTCAAACTAACTCTGACCAGGTCCTTATTTATCCCTCGTTCTTTCAAGCCCATCCTTATTACTTCATCCCATATCTTCCTTGACCTTTCCCCTGACAACCGATCCTGCTACCTCAACTGTTCTACATCTACTAACCCAAGCACTCTCATCCATTCTTTCCATGTGACCAAACCAACAAAGTCTCTTGTTCTGCACACACATCCATATACTTCCTCTAAGGTCTGCCTTTAAGACTCACATTACACATCCATCATATCACTTTTATATCATTTCTATCCATGCAACGTATATCCTCAAGCCTTACTGGCTAGGTTTCACTTTCATACATCAGCACATTGCATACACATGCTTGATAAACCGTTCCCTTTATCGAGAATTGTAATGCTCTGCTGGTTAGTAAGGACAGAAGTTCCCTGAACTTACTGTGTCCCCTCATTACAATCACGCGAGCACCAAATCAACAAAGTCTCCTGTTTTATACACATCTTACTTTTCCATCCAGATTCAATCTTCAGACCTAATCCTGTCTTTAATACTCAAATAGCATTCTCATATCATTTCTCTCCATGTAATGCATGCCCTCAACCCTCACTGGCCAGGTTTCATTTCCCTGCATCATCATACTATGCACACATAACCTGATAAACTCTTTCCTGGTCGACAGCAATCTCTCTCTCTTTAACGGAATGGTCATTACTGATCAGTTGTGACACTCTTCACAAATCGTCACCATTGACTTTGGTTCGGCGCCATTCTAAGCAGCTAAGCCATGCTAATGTCCGTGATGTCTTTCATGTTGTCTGACATTCTTGTTTTTGGTCTTCCACATTCTCTTTTGCCAGGGGTTGTACCAAAGAGAAGATCTTTTGTTAGGCCGTCCGTTCTAGCCACATGTCCCAAAAATCGCAATTTCCTGTCATCGATGTTGTCCAGCAGTCTTCAGCATGGTCCAATCTTCTCCAGAACCCATTTGTTTGTATGTTTGTCCACCCAGCTTACACAAAGAAATCTACGGTAGCACCACAATTCAAAAGCAGCAATTTTCCTCTTGTTGAATTTCAAGACCCAACATTTTGCTCCATATGTTGCTATTGAGAAAACCAAAGCTTGCAGGAGTCGTTTCTTTGTGCGTTGTGAAATAGATCTGTCTTTCCAGATAGTGGTTAGTGCTGTTTTTGCCATTGCAATATGCCGTCTTATTTCTTTGGTGTCATCTACAACAGCAATAACACTTTAATAATAGCAGAAGTTTCACTCCTAACACTTATAATCACAATAGCATCAGCGCCTCCCTGTGTTCCAGTGGCATCACCAAGGTAACAAAACTTCGGAACAGCTTAGTAGCCTTGTCATCCAGGTATGTTTAGTTCTAATCCGTCTTCATGGTTTTACAGTTCTTGCACACAAACTGGTTGTCATCTCTCGACCAACCTATAATTCCACTGCATTTATATTTTTGATTTTGTCGAGTGATAATGGGTTTTTTTTGTTTTTTTTTTACATAGGCATCACAACTTATCAAGGCCAAGAAGCTACTCGAGGATAAGGGTTAAAGAGCGCACACTAGAAATTGGACAATATAGAAATCGTTAGTAATGGAAATTTGGTAAATTTGTTAACTTATATGGAACGGCTCATCAAAAACTTGTTTACGTTAGACACTTGAAGACAACCATATTGTAGTCAGCTTGCTGGTGAATCATAGGAAAAGTTCCCTAAACTTATTCCATTCACTTAGCTCCTCTTTCTGGTTTCATCAACGTAACGAAACTTCCGAACAGTCTCAATAAAGTTTCTGAATTTTGGAGATGAGGATTGGTTATTCGTATTATTTGGATTCATCGGACTACTGTTCTCATCTTGTGTCATTTTTCACAGAATTTTGATCGATGTAACCTCCGACCTTCTTCAGGTATCGTTTTGAACTTGATAACTAAATTAATTAAATACATTACTAAGTAGACCTAGTATAAAATTTAACACGATATGGAAACCGTTAATTATAAATAATAGATAATATATACAGTAATAAAGTAAACAAGAACAGTATAAATTGGTTTTTATATACATGAAGTAAATTTCACAGCGTACAAGGATTATTTGATACTAGAGTTATTCATAATCGTACTCTATTTTTAAAAGAGGGAAGATATAACATATGAGAAATATTTGGAATCAAGTCTCTCCTTATTGTTATTTCGGATCATTTGAAACCATAGTAAGTTTTAGTCCCCGCTCTATCAAAGCCAAATATTTTGGAGAAATATCTATAAAAGTGAGAATGTGTTACAGTGGGCTGGAGCATGGAAATTACCAAAAATGGAGCAAGTTTTAGTCTCTCCTCATCCAAGGCCAGATGTTTTGGGAAAATAAATATATATATATACATATAAGAATAAGTAGTTAATAAAATGTTAAAAAACACTTTGAAAAAGAGTTAAAAACATATTTGATTTTAAAAAGGAAGCACAAAATAAGTGGATAGTCCTTAATCTGTGGAGTTTCGATAAAAAAAAACCTCCTTCTCATCAGAGGGTAGGATTTAGCAAAATGCGGAATTGGGTTGTGCTTGCAAAAGTATTTGATGAAACTACAAGTAAATCATAGATCTTACTTGGTAACACATAATGGAGCAGAGGGAATATGGTAAAGAAAAAGGTGATTTCACGTGAATGGATAGTCTGGTGAAGGGTAAAATATCCAATAACGGTAAAATCCAAAAAAAGTTGGTTAAATTTCCATTTCCACAAGTAAAATCCAAGAGAATCACGTAATTGGAAGATGGTCCAAAGTAATCCAAAAGGCAGAAATCCGTGGAATAATTCACAAATGGGGGCAAGGAAAAGGGAATGAGTTTATATATATATATATATATATACATACAGCAATTAATATAATAATATATACTAATAATGAGTAATAAATAGTGAGATTTACAACTAGAAATAAAACAGGCTTAACGTTCCAAAATTTGTACTAGAACTGTCCGCAAGGACCTGTGACACAGTGGTTAAAATACTTGGAAAAATCAATTTTAAATGTGATATTTTCCTGAAGGTGGATGGTTCAGTTCTCAGTGTAGGCGACCGGAAAATACAATTACGAATTACTTAGGACCTCTATCCAGTCATGACTGACAGAACAAGAGCATGCTAGCCCCATGAAGTAAATAAAGGGTTCCATTCGAAATTCTGTCCAAATTTCTGAGTTCAACGCAAAGTTAAACAAGATACACCTGAAGAAGGTCAGAGGTTACATCGACTGAAACATTGTGAAAACGACACTCAAGATGAGAAGAGTAGTTCAAAGAATCCAAAGAATACGAATCTCAATAGCCATCCAAATGTACAAATGTACAAATGTCCAAATGTACAAATGTCCAAATGTCCAAATGTCCAAATGTCCAAATGTCCAAATGTACAAATGTACAGGGTAGCCAAAAAGTAACTTCGGGGCCAGTGAAGGAAGTTTAAAATTTTTATGAAAAATAACATCTTTTCAATGGTTTCCATTTCCCTCGTCACAAATTTGTACTTTTTTCCAAAACATTATCAATGACGGATTGCAGGATCACTCGATTATGATTTAATTCCACGACTTCATTCCTGGTTTTCTCCTTTAATTCCTGCAGAGCTTCACGTTTGCTGATGCAAACTTTTTCTTTGAGATGTTCCCCCACCCCCTCTGAAAGAACAAAATTGCTAACAGACTTAAGATCGAACCATTTAAAAGATGTTATGTTTTCACAAATTTTTTTTCTTTTTCATTTTTTTTTTCTCCATCGTCTTTGTCGTATTATGTTAAAATTCCATCAAGATTTTAAAAACAAAATAAGTTAAAAAATCCCTGAGTAACTTTTTTGTACTTTCTCCACATCTGACTTCTCATCCATCTCAATTGTCTTGCACTTCTTGCACTAACAAATTAATAATTCTCATAACTTGCTTTCTAATAATAGGCATAGCTACTATTGTTGAATTACTGGATTAGAAAAACAAGTCTCTAATTTAAATTGTTTTCATTGTTATTTAGTAGTAATTTTGGTTCCTAACCTTCACTCTTGATTTGAAATTTAACACATACATCGAATCTGTTGCCAAGATTGCTGGAAAAATGGTTGGATCATTCTACTGCTCCAGTAATTATCTCATTGCCGATGCAATCCACTATCTGTATAAGAGCCAGGTATGCCCTAAAATTGAACACTGTTGCCACATCTGGGTAGGAGCTGCTCAGTGCATCCTATGCAACCTTGATAGAGTTCAAAACTGGCTTCAAAACTTAGGTGATGCCCTTTTCTCTTCCCTGCAATTTCTTTCCCACAGAAGAGACATTGTGAGCCTGTTTATGCTCTATTATTATTTTCATGGAAAGTACTCGACTAAACTCCAATTTATGGTTTCCTCTTGCCAAACTTTCATAAAAACACTTCACTAGCTACAACCACTCTATGCCTAAATCTAAATGCAGATTCCATGAACTAAGCTTATTTCCCAGAACTGTCCACTTGTGGAACACTGTTAAGCTGGCCTGCTTCTCAGTTGAATACAACATGGTAGCCTTTAAATCCAATGTAAACAAGGTCTTGCTTAGCCGTCCACATAAATAATGAAATTCTACCTAATTTGCAACATTAACGATTACTACACTACCACGTTACATTATTAACCCTTATCCTCGAGTGGCCTTTGGGCGTTGATAAGTGATGATTCCCAAGTAAAAAAAAAAAAAAAAAAGAAAAGTTCCCCCCCTTCAGTTGTAGAATCTAGTTGCACAGCTACCAGGCCTGTCACCTTGATTTTATCTACAAACTGGCTGGATTAGTGAGATTTAATCTGAATTATAGGAAAAAAAAAAGGGATTTTTCGAATCACTGTTGAAGGACAGAATATTCAAATATTGGATTCTATTTCTTTGCATTATCATTTCAGATTCTCTGATCAACTTTGGTGGCAAAAAGAAAAAGAAAAATACATTTAACCAAACTTGAATGCTACAACTGTTCCGAGAAGCAGAAGATCAGGTAGCTCACTGGTTATCTATGCAGAATATGGGATCTAAAAACTGAGTACAAACATAGTTGGATCTCTTATGTTCAGTTATGCACTAATAGTATTCAAAAAGGTATGAAACCTGAAGACCCTCCAATTACCCACAAGAATGACAATATTCCATTAAACATTCAGAATGGTTTGAGTCTCATTCTATGTTTGATTTTAAGAGATTTAATCAACAGTGATTCAGCGAATATTTTCGTTTTTTATTATGGGGAATTTTTTCCTACGGGCATAATAATCTAAATTGCTATGCCTCAGTTTTAGGCATTTCTTACTCACATAATTGCTGCATAGACTTTGTAGCGATTCAGCTCCTTGCTGAAACCCCAATCTGGCTGACTCAATGTCCAGCTGTGATTGGGGCCTATCTCCGGCCTCCTCGGAGGCGGCAGTGTGGACAAACGAACATGACGACGAAGGTGGTGAAAACTAACAAAAACAAACAAATAAAAAAGTGCTTTTAAAACACACAAAATTCAATCCAAGCGGTTCGTTCAGAATGGTCAGTATTTTTAGTATTTCCTTACCTTTTTTTAAGGAGATTTTTTTTTTTCATTTAAGTTGTCAACTTGTCAGATCAAGGGAGATAACTTTTCCTACTGCAAATTTTCAGTATTTCTTCTACATTTTTTCTTCTTAGTATTATCTATATAATATTGTATTTGTTCTTTCTTTAGTTAGTTTGTACGTTACGCTTTGAAAAGGATAAATACAATTATTGAAATCCAAACTGATAAAAAATAAAAAAAAGAAGCCAAATTTGTGACATTTCATTCTAAGGCCAATTTGGTGACCCTGGACAAGAATATAAGAGTGACCTCCCTTTGATGTGGCCCTGTTTTCGAATAATAAAAAATAATAATAATAAAAATAATAATAATAATAAAAATAATAATTATAATAACAATAATAATAATAATAATAGTAATAATAATAATAATAATAATAATAATAATAATAATAACAATAATAATAACAATAAAAACAATATATGATCATTGTTGTAATGATGTGAGAAATGAACTCATAGTAATTTCGATGTGCAGCAGTTCTTCACCAAGCAAAGAAGTCAATAAAATGCTACATAAAAAAAGGAAAAATTTGAAAGAAATGGAACAGAAAAAGAACATTATCTACCAAGAGGTGCTGGACTGAAGGAGTAAGTTAAAGACTGTTTCTTACAATGTGATTTTATTATTTTTATTAAACTATGTAGCACATTATTACTTCCTGGATATTTATGAATACTTATTAATTTATTTCATTTTGATCAGTTTTATATTTAAAATACAATGGACACTATTTTCATAGAAATGTTAGGAAATTCACTGTCCCCGCCCAAATAATTTTTTGCGCTATTCAGAAAAATATCAGCTTTGTCAAAACATATTTGTTGGTTAAATATATTTCTCATTCTGTGGAATTTCCATGTGTCCTTCTAGTTGTTAATATTATTGTTATTATTATTATCATTATTATTATTATTATTATTATTATTATTATTATTATTATTACTGAACATTTTGCTGGTTAAAAGCAAGCAAGAGTTATCTTCTGTGGTATTAACTGATGCAGATGGCATCACAGAGTGCTTTATTATTATTATTATCATCATCATTATTATGTGACTTAAAAACAATGAGTAAAAGTCATAGTATGTTGACTTTATGCCAAATGGATGGGGGGGAAAAAAAAAAAAAAAATGGAAATTGCACTAAGCTATAGTGGTTTAACTAACTTCCACCAAAGGAGGAAGTTTCGTAGAAGTATGAAATTCACAAGTGGTCCCAGTTGCATGCATATCCCCATTATGGGAGATGAAAATGTTAGGTTTTTGCAACTCTGGCAGGGAGGTATCGACGTCCTCCTACATACAGCACCTGGAATTTCCAAATGGTCACTTATCTGATACTGACCAAGCTCAATGTTGCTTAACTTTGGCAATCTAATGAGAACTGATGTGTAAACGTGATTATACCATACTAATGGATAGTTGAATATGGTTAAATTTGTGTTCATTTTTGCACTAAATACAAATCCCTATTAATCCCCAACTGCATTGAAAGGATACCATAATACTTAGTTCACCACACCTTATAAGAAAGGTTCATGCAAAATTTCAGTCAGATCAGTTCAGTAGTTTCCGAGAAAAAATGAAATGGACAGGCAGACAGGCTAAGAGAAATATAACATAGACTACTATTATTATTATTTAATACATCTGTTAAGTACATCTATGGAATTCTGATCAACATTCATCTCTATAATTTGGTTAGAATCCTGAGTATTTCATATACTCCACACTTGCTAGTAAATCCAGGTAAGCTGCGGCATTGATTTCATTTGAAATTAGTTTCAGTATAAGCTGCATATCTCTACAAAGCCACCATTCACCCATCCAGGGAGTATTGCTGCCACATCTGGGTTGGTTCATCAACCACTAGTTTCTCCCTCTTAGACAAACTAAAAAAAAAAACAAGCTAATATGTCCCACATATTGCATCTCTGTGCCTGTGTTACATGTACTTTAATGGAATATGCTCTGACGAATTTGTTGCACTTATGCCCCATTGGCATAAATTCTCCCCTGACAAGCAGCAAATTCCCACCCTTTAACTGTAGATGCCTTTAGATGCTGGAAAGCATTCTACTCTAATAGTTTCTTCCCTCGAATTGCTAGACGTTGGATGTCCCTCCCTGTCTCTTGCTTCTATGACTGTACTAACATGCAGAAATTTAAATGTAATGCAAACATACATCTCGCTGCTCAACTCCCTACATAATGCCCCTGTAGACATGATTCTACGTAGTAACCCCTTATGTCCAAGTGGCAATAAAAAATTCAATCTAAATCTTTAATTTCAACTGCACTGAGTATATTGCCTATAATAAATTTCTGAATGTTACAAGAATGTCCAAAGTCCAAGATTTCTTATTGATTTATAAATTCCACAAAATATTAAATTCCAATAGCCAATAAAATTGCATTTTTAGCATAATCTTTCAATGCTTGTGCAACATAATTAAATTTCAAGAATTAAAAAAAAACACTATTATGCACTTGTTATGTCAAAATTAGTAAAAATTCCAAAAATTATGAATTATGACCGAGTAGAAGATCAGTTAGAAATATTAAAAAACAAACAAACAAAAATCCCAACCATATTTACATTCCACCATTTTCTATTTTAAAATGGCAGATTTTCAAGAATTCTAATAACAGTTACCTCCCCTAGATTTTAAGTCTTCAACATTATCAAATATGATAAAGCTATATAATTCGATACATTTTATTTTTATTTGTAATTATTTTTTATACCGGATCATATTTCATAGTTTTTCGGAATTTTTAATAATTTTGACATGACTCCTAAGTATGTAATAGTTGTTTTTATCTAAAATGCGTTTATTTGCAATCGAATTATCCTGCACAAGCACCAAATTTTCTTTGTTTATATCAATGGAAAATTTGTTTTCCTTTAACTAACAAATTGAAAAAATTTTTACCATCCCCCTCCACACACACATTTTGTTGATTTTGTAAATAAAAATCAATTGTTGCCAAAAAATAAAATAAAAAATACAAAAAATAACTTGAGATTTTTAAAAAATGTGCTTATACAGTATAATAGTATTCTAAACAAATGCATTTCAAGTCGGCAGCTCCTGTTACTCTTGCTTCTTCTTATTTGTCCCTCAGTCCTCATTTTTTAAATGAGTGATTTTTCGGACAAAGGGAGAAGAAAAAGCTGTTTTCTAGGTTGGCAGTATTTTTGCGAACAGTTGGCTGAGATGGCGGAAATTTTCTGTTTCTATGTCTATCCTTGTAGCCATGTCACTAGTAAGGGTGTTGGAGGTAAACGTTTTGTCTGGGCTGACGTTATCCGCCTGATAGTCAGGGACCCGAACCTTGGATTAACTACTAAGGAGGCCGTCCTATCAGCAGGTGCAAAGTACTGGGGCTGCTGTATTGCCATTTGGTGAATGGATTCTGGACCATGCAGTAGCTTCTGGTGGGGCCTCTCGATGCCATACTAGTGGGTAATTGTTACGGCTTTACCTTATCATTAGCTACAAATAAAAAAAAAATTCTTCGTTTCTTTTTCTCTCTTAATTTCCCCTCTCTGTCCTGCTCTAAGTAAATCTGTCGACCTAGTCCACAAATTCCAAAATTTCATCATGACAAGTTTCAAGAAAAAATACACGATTAAACCCGGTTCTCCAACTTCCAACGTAGACCCCTACTACCATGCCTCCTTCTCCAACATCAGGGGTCTTCGTTCTAACCTTCCAGAGGTTGAAACCCAATTACAGGAGACTAAACCAGACCTTTTATTTTTAAGTGAAACTGGCATTGGACAGGCTATTTCCCTAGATGAGTTTGCAATTTCAGGATACTCTAACTTAACTTCTAAATCTGACCCCCAAGATCGCCATGGGCATGGAATATGTGCCTATATTAAAGATAACTTTCCATGTGGGAGGGACATCTCCAGGGAAGATCCTAACTTACCCTATATGTGCTTCTGGGTTGCTTTAGCTCACACTACTGCATTTATATTTACTCTCTATCGCCCCCACAACAGCGGAGTTACTATCTTTCAAAGCATATCTGAGAAAATTGACCAAGTCCTTTCTACTTATCCTTCAGCTAACATTCACGTATGTGGAGACTTCAATGTTCACAACGTCGAATGGTTGACCCACTCAAACAAGACCGATGATGAGGGGAGGTTCTGTCATGATTTCTCCATTGCCTATGACCTCACTCAGATTGTTCAGGAACCTACCCGTGTGCCCGATAATGACGGCCAGTATGCGAGCCTACTAGACCTTTTTCTCACAACTTGCCCTGAACTATGTTCAGTTTCTGTTCTGTCGCCTCTTGGATCTTCCGACCACTCTGTTGTATCAATTAAGATAAAAATGAAATGTAATAAGTCCCCAGACGTACCTCTTCATCGTACAGTATATTGATACACTAAGGCTGACTGGGATAGCTTCCGTACATTTATATCTGATCTACCTCTGTATTCCATGTTTAAAAAGGATGTGTCCTCTATAGTATTAGACCTAACTGAATGGTTAACTGTAGGTATTGACCATTTCATACCCTCTAAAAAGTTTCAGCAAAAACCTAACAGCCAGCCATGGTTCTCTCCAGAATGTGCTGCTGCCATTGCGCACAGAAATCACTTTTTCCACTGCTTCAAACGTAATAGATGTATGGAAATGAAAGCCGTTTTCAGGACTGCCAGCAACCATTGTAAGAAAGTAATAAGGAATGCAAGAGTGTTGTATGCTCAATCTGTTAAGTCCAAAGTAGCTGAGCAGCGGCTTGGTTCCCACCAGTTTTGGCAAATAGCAAACAGAATCCTGAACAGAAGCGTGTGCTCCATCCCAACTATTATCAATGGACCTGAGGTAATCTCGTCAGCATCAGACAAAGCCAAACTCTTTGTCAAGAACTTTGCAGCTAATTCTACCCTTTGCGACCAAGACCGCCAACCCCCAATATTTCCTCCTGTATCAGAAAATACGCTATGTGATATACGTATATCTGTACGTGATGTTGCGAAGCTAATCAAAAACCTTGATTCGAGTAAAGCAACTGGCCCTGATGGTATTCCAATTATAGTACTCAAAAAACTTCAACCTGAATAAGCGCCCATACTTACAAAACTGTTTAAACGTTGTCTTAAGGAGAATAGTTTCCCATCTCCCTGGAAAATCTCATCAGTATGCCCTGTATTTAAGAATTCAGGTGATCGCTCATCCCCCTCTCAGTACAGGCCAATAAGTCTCCTGTGCGTCATGAGTAAGTTGCTAGAATCTGTGTTAAATACAGAAGTAATCAAACATCTCAACAAAAATAACCTTCTTAGTGACACTCAATATGGTTTCCGTTCTGCTAGATCTACAGCAGATGTCCTTACAGTTATATCGCATAGGATTAGCAAATCTCTCGACAGTGGCAATCTTTCTAGGGCAATTGCTCTTGACATATCTAAAGCCTTTGATAGGGTATGGCATAAAGGTTTACTTCATAAGATCGCTAGCTATGGTATAGCTGGAAAAGTCTTCTCAATTATTAAATCATTTCTTTCTGATAGGTTCATAAGAGTAGTAGTTGAGGGGCAAAAATCAGAAGCTCACAGTATTAATGCCGGTGTCCCTCAGGGATCCATCCTTGGCCCAACTCTTTTCCTGATCTACATTAATGATCTTCCAAATCATATCCTTACATCATTTGTAGACATTTATGCTGACGACACTACCATTTATGGTACCACATCTAAGACAGTAAACGACCAAGTTCTCTCCAATTCTCTCTCCTCTGATCTTGAGCACGTAGTACAATGGGGAAAGGAGTGGCTGGTTACTTTTAATGCATCTAAAACCAAGCTTCTCTCTTTACATCATCAACATTCTAATTCACATTTGTCATCAATTGAAATGAATGGCTCTCGTCTTCAGGAGGCCTCAAGTTTTGACAAGCTTCTGGGCTTGACCATTACTCCTGATCTTAAATGGAACACGTATATCAAATCTGTTGCCAAGGCCGCTGGAAAAATGGTGGGATCTTTCTATCGATCCAGTAGATATCTCACTGCTGATGCTATTCTCTACCTATATAAGAGCCAGGTACGTCCAAGGATGGAATACTGTTGCCACATCTGGGCAGGAGCTGCTAGAAAGGACTTGTCCTGCCTTGATAGAGTTCAAAATAGACTTCGTAGCCTCGTAGGAGATGTCCTTTTCTCCTCCTTGCAACCTCTATCTCACAGAAGAGATGTTGCGAGTTTGTCTCTGATGTATCGTTATTTTCATGGAAAGTGTTCAACTGAGCTTCAATCTATGGTCCCCCCTCGCCAAACTTTCACAAGAAACACTCGTCTAGCTGTAAACACTATCAATAATTTCCCCCACTCTTTATCTGTGCCTAAACCTAAACGTAGATTCCATGAACAAAGCTTCTTTCTTAGAACTGCACGCCTGTGGAATTGTCTTCCGTTTTCCTGCTTTCCGGCTGATTACAATATGGTTGTGTTCAAGTCTAAAGTAAATAAGTTCTTGATGAGCCGTTCCATATAAGTTATTAAATTTACCAAATTTTCATTACTAATGATTACTATATTGACCAATTTCTACTGTACACTCTTTAACCCTTATCCTTGAGTGGCCTCTGGGCCTTGATAATGTGGTGATGCCTTTGTAAAAAAAAAAAAAAAAAAAAAGTAATAACACTATCATCAAGCTTACATGTCATGTCAAAATCAACATAAATTACAAAAAATTATCCATTTGAAAAATAATTATAAGTAAAAAAAAAAAGACTTTATCAAAGTATCGAGTTTTATCGTATGTTTTAATGTGGAAGAGTTGTGTGGTCAATTCTATATGACCATTCGACTTATCTCCCTTGCTTTCATTGAAAAAATAGAACATGGCGGAACACTAGTGCTTTTGATTTTTTCATGAAAAATGGATCTAGCACATCTACTGGATCAATTTTCGTAATTTTCTTAATTTTTACTAAATTTCGACATGACATATATGCACATGGTTTTTTTTTTTACTTGAAATGCATTTGTTTTAAATACGATTATACTGTACATAGAAAAAATACAGAAAATTTGAGGTAATAAAAATTATCTCCCTTGATCTGAGAAGTTGCTAATTAGTAAAAAAAAAAAAAAAGAAAAAAAAAGGGCTCTCTTTATGTTAGTAGGGTGAGCTTCAACAACAGAGATTCAGCCAATATTCAGATCATTGGATACATCGTTCCTTTATTTCTAGTCCTATTACACAAATTTGAATGTTTATTCATACATTTTCATTACATGTTTATGCCATTTTAAAGAGGATGTCATTCCCCCGATCCCGGGCAACATTGTTTCTTTCTTTTTCTTTTTTATTGGCATCCCTCTGTCTCAAGAGACAATGGAGTTCTACGTTTCAGATCATATCATTGTTGAATTGCAGCAACTGCTGTTACTCTGCAGCTGCCATGGATATAAGTGATATCCCAAAATTATGACAAAAAGATCCAGCAGAAAAATAACTTAAAGTAAAAATAAAATTTATCGAGTTATCGCGTAGATTTTAATGTGAAAGTGTTGTGCAAATAATTCTATATAACAAACTGACTTATCTCCCTTGATTTTAAGAATCTGTCATTTTTTTTTTAAATACAAAATGTCAGAACATAATTGTGAATAATTTTTTGTTAAAAATATATCTTCGTATTATTTGGAAACTTCTGACAACTGTTCTGATCTTGAGTGTTATGTTCACAACGTTTCGGACGATGTAATCTCCAACCTTCTTCAGGTGTATCCTGGGAATGTTTCTGTTGAACTCAGGAATTTGGATGGAATTTCGAATGGAACCCTTTATTTAATTTTATGGGGGTAGCATGTTCTCGTTCAATCAACCATGACTGGACAGAGGTCTAATTCGTGGTGCAGTGGTTAGAATACTTGGAAAAATCAATTGCAAAAAGTGATATTCTCCTGAAGGTTGAAGGTTCAATCCTCAGCGTGGGCAATCGAAAAAATACAATTGCAAATTACTACCTCAATCTAGTCGTGGCTGATGGAACAAGAGCATGCTACCCCCGTGAAGTAAATAAAGGGTTCCATTCGAAATTCTGTCCAAATTTCTGAGTTCAATAGAAACGTTCCCAAGTTGAAGAAGATACACCTGAAGAAGATCGGAGGTTACAGCAACCAAAACGTGAAAATAACACTCAAGATGAGAACAGTAATCTGAAGATTCCAAATAATATAAATAACCAATCCTCATCTCAAAATTTCAGAAACGTAAAAGTACATCTAGCACATCTACTGGATCATTTTTCATAATTTTTTGAATTTATACTAATTTCAACATGACAGGTAAGTACGTAATAATGTTGTCACCTGAAATGTGTCGGTTTAAAATATCACTAATCTGCATAAGCACCGAAATGTTTATTATTTTAAATTAATGCATCAAGTATTTCAAAACTTTGTGAAGTGAGAACTAGGGCTAGGACAACAGCATATTCTTTTCATTGTTTTGACTCTCGAGTGTGTATCCGTTGATATCTTATATGCTTTTGTATAGAGTGATGTGGTTCTCGGTTGATTAATTGTGTCTAACTGTGTTGGATATATACTCGAGGGTCAAAACAATAAAAATATTCTGTTGTCATAGCCCTAGTGGTGATAAATCGACAAAGCTACCTAGTTTATCTATAAATGAACAAAGATAAAGAATTGATTTAGAACACTTTTTATGATTTATCATCGAGTGAAATAAACATGTATTCTTTACCAATAAAAGAAAAAGAAATCTAGATTTAAAAAAATAAAAAAAACGTTTGAAAATATTTGGTTTAAGATTTATTTCAAATATGAAACGCAGGCATTCTCTTTAGAGTAACATAAAATGCATACAACAAAAAGCCTTACATGCTCGCCACAAAAACATGGTGCTAGTGTACAAAAAGGGTCCCAAATTTCTGGCCTCTTTCTGAAGTCAGAAAACTTAGGTCAAGTGGTATTATCTAACCGGTGCCACATCAAATGGCATAGCATTGAATTGATATGGATATAACAAGTATAAGCCAGATTTTGGTGGGGGTGGGGGGTGGGGAATTCATAACGATGCAAAAGCATTTTTAATGGAAGAAAATATGATTACAAGCAAAATTCCTCCATCTTCTATTTGTCAAAGAGAAATAATTGTGGTCAAACGGTTCAAGACACATTGTTGGAGATATCCTTTGCATAAAGGAAGGCATATTTCCTTAAAAAAAAATGGAAGTGTTTTTGGAAAGAGTAAGTTGCCACTACAGACTTTTGTTTAACTGTTGTATTTTTTTCTCATATAAAACCCCATTGACAAATTTTATTTATTTGTTTACTAGTGGGACCTGTAGAAAGTCCACGGCGGCATCTTTCATATGTAAAATATTGCTGCTGGACAATCAGTGGACATCTATATATATAAAAGCCAAACGTCTGTGTGTATGTATGTATGTTTGTTTGTAACGCTAAAACTTTTGAAAGACGGAACCAAACTTGACAAATTTGGTATCATATTGAAGCCCCATCACCCGGATGACAAATATCGAAATTTCACGTCAAACGGACCACTAGAAGTTGGTCAACTGATCATTTATCTTCGAGGGGGGCCCCAAAAAAACCTGTCATTATCTATATATATAAAAGACAAATGTTTGTTTGTAACGCTAAAACTTGAGATGAAAGATTCCTCTCCCCTAAGAATAAAACATATGTTCAATATCTGCTTTTGTTTTTTCATTGTTTATACGGTCCCGAGCAACGCCGGGTAGCCCTGCTAGTCTATAATATAAATCTCACCTCTCTGTTTAAATGTATGTATGTTTGTATGTCTGCCTAAAATTTTCGACAAAGGCGACGGTTTTTCACAAAATTGGTATCGTTTTGAAGCTCGATCCTTCGAACAACAAATATCGAAAAATTGGCCAAAAACATTAATTCCTTCACCCTCAACTGGGAACCTTTCTACAAGGAGAGGTCGTTTTTTTTTTTTGTCGATATTTTCAAAAGTCATCCTCTCTTTTCGATTGACTAGCCTTGATTTAAACCTTTGCCACTTCCGGTTTTGTGATGGACCCAACGGTAAAAACGTCAGTTTTTTTTCATATTCTTTTCCTCGTTCACATAATGGGTTCGATCCTGCCTGCCTACTACCATTTTTTTTTTTTTTTTGCTCAACACACACCTCCAAACACTCAGGCGACGCCGGGCACCCAGGCTAGGTTAGTATGAATGTAGACCCCAAGATATTTTTATTAAAACTGTAAGCGTATTTATCTAAGTAATCTGGTCAATATAGTGTCAGAATATATCTGGTTATTATGGCTTATCTCCAATATTCTTATAGGAGTCTGTGATATATTTCCATTGTATGGATGCCTGGTGCGGAGGGAAACTCAGGTTAGTTAAAAATAAATCAAAGTTACTTCCCTTTAGTGACTAAAAAAACAGGCTGCATCAGAAGACGCATGTATGCACACCTTGATAACATTAAATCATATAAATGGGCATTTGACCCCCAAATATTAAATCTTTCTTTCTGTTTTTTATATATATATTTTAGATATTATGCATCTGGGATTATATAGATAAAATCAAAACGTGGATTCCATGAACAAAGCTTCTTTCTTAGAACTGCACGCCTGTGGAATTCTGTTCCCTCTGCCTTCTTCCCACCTGACTACAACCTGGATGTCTTCAAGTCCAACGTTAACAAATTCCTAATAAACCACCCCCTTAAGTAAACACTTCATCAAATCTCCACACTAACGTACTTTACTTGCAATAACCCTTATCCCTGAGTAGCTTCCGGGCCTTGATAAGTGGTGACAACCATGTAAAAAAAAAAAAAAAAAAAAAAAACCACGATATCATTATACCATCTTTAGACAGAATAGATACTACTCTTGATCTAGTCAGAAGATAAAGAATGGTATATTTTAATTTCATGTACGGCTGTAAAGTGACATTATTTTTATTCATTTATTCTTTTTTACATTGCATTTTTGGTGATCAGGAGATCCTATTTATTAAAATGGAGGACAGAAGGTGATAAAATACTACAAACATTAAATTAGCATATCTATATACTCATGATTCATAGTATGTTATCACCTTCTATCCTCCTTTTTAATAAATAATTCTCGATCGAATAATTTATAACCTGGAAAACGTGACGTAAGTACATTACGGTATTTATATATGAATTTATTTCTCTTCGGTTTTTACGATAAATAAAGATAACAAAATTACAAAAGATAAAAGTAACTAATTAAAAACAGAAAAGAGAAATATTGTTTTGTTTCTGAAATTAAAAAAAAAACAAACAATTGGATCTTTCGGATGGGGATGAAGCACAGTTAAAATAAAAAAAAAAGAGGCTACGCCATTTTATGTGACACCGGTTAGACATAATAATACCACGTGACCTACATTTTCAGAGGCCAGATATTTGCGCTTCCTGTTATACACTAGCACCAAACAAGCAAAAAAAAAAGTTTTGGAGTAAATAAATATACAAATAATAAAAACATTTCTGAACAAATCATGACTAACAAGACAGCATAAAAAAAAAAGATTAGAGACTACTAGATATACATATAGGATGCACCTCGCCTCACAAAAATGCCATTCATGGAATCGTCCACTTATAATAATAAAGACCAATGTGTATCTATATTTGTATATAAACAAATATAGTTCATAGTTCCCCTCCCCATGAAAAAACTAAAATAAGGAAAAAAATCTTTATAGTATATGTATCCATGATGAAAAGAAAATATTATACACTAAAAACCACGTAAATTAATCAGGTAGTTTTATGTGAAAAAAAAAACAAAAAAAAAACGACAAAAACAACAAAACAAAAAAGAAATCAAACCTTATGGCTAAATGATAATTGATGATCTCTTAACGCCATCTTGCAAATTGTTTGAAGGATAAGGGAGATAATTCCAAATAATTCAAACTTGCGATATTTCAGGACGCTATTCTTAATATGGGAAGAGGGAGGTATTGAAAAAAGCTCAAATTCATAACTGGTTAACTTTCTTAAAACACTCTTCAAAAAGGGTGCTGGAAATCAGAATCGTATATCATTGTAATGCTTACGAATTCTCATTAATCACTTAAAAATGATTTTCTTTAAAAATTTAAACTACTTTATCAATTTACATGAGTTTTGATGCACACCACGGGTACGTAAATCATATAGATTGTTTTCTCTTGAGTGAAAGAGAAAATTATGGACTAGCATTGATAACTATATGTATTTCTATCAGTTAGCAAGTAAAAAAAAAAAGTGCGTATTACTAGTCCCCGGATGGATCTATTTCATTAGCTGGACATTCTTAGCTGAAACTTCGTGAACAAGTCGGGCATAGACTGGAATTTATTTATAGCAAATATGGTTGGATTGAAGAAAGAATTATGAAGTTTAAACGATTCCATGAGTGGTATTTTTGTGGGTCACTCTATACCATAAGTGGGCATTTCATTTCATGCTTTGAGAGAGAGAGAGAGAGAGAGAGAGAGAGAGAGAAAGAGAGAGAGAGAGAAAGAGAGAGAGAGAGAGGCTACCTTGGCTTGAGCAATTTTCTTACCTTCAATACAGACTCGGCTGGTGGCCGGGCTTGTTGTTTAAACAAGAGATTCAGTTGCTGATTCTGGATTTCCAAATCGTGAACGCGTTCCTGAAGCTGGCAGCATTCTTCCTTCAAGGTCTGAAGCAACCAAAACAAATTGAGTGAGTAGGAGTTTGAAATTAAAAGGAAACAAACAAACAACAAAAAATTACAAAACAAAGCAAAAAAAATCTTTTTGATAACATCCACGCATTTTAAAAAGAGGATCTGTCTATCAGTCCGCAGATTAATTTAAATTGAATAAAAAAAGTACCTTGCATTTATTTTATGTAATGTACATTCTGTTGCACTTAAAAAAAAAAAATCATTGAAAATTTTATATCTATATCATTAATTGCTAGATGAAAGATAATGTTTTTAAAGTGCACCAAAATGTACATTACATAAAATAAATCCAAGGTAATTTTTTGATTCAATTTAAATTAAATTTTTATACCTTACTTTGTAAAATTTATAAAAATGCACTTTGAAGATAAATAAATTTCAAATTGAATCTTGTACCTTTATTTTTAAAGCCTATAGTAAAAACATTTTGTTTAACAATTTTCATGCCTTGAATGAAATGCTTTTCTAACTTGTACGTTAAGATTATATTTGAAAACTTTCCTTCTCTCTATTTTAGTTTGTATTTCTCCTCACACCACAGCTCATTTTTTGCAACCCCTCTTTGTAATACAGGTCTGAATAATGAAAAAATCTGATTTTTTTTAACAAAAACTTTAAAATAACTTTTAGATTAATTTTTTTTAAACTTCTTTCAGAATAGAAAATCTTTAAAATTTAATAAGGAACATATTTCATATAGGTTTCATTAACAAATATTAAGTACATAATGAGAAAAATAGAGATGAAAATTTCAAAAGGAGTGTATAACTAGTTACGGTCAATAGTAGTCCTCGCCAGCGAAAGTCTTTGTTATTGTATTCTATTATTATCATTATTTAAAACATTTTGTGTCCTGCTCTTTCGCGCGAGGACTAATTTGCTCAACAATAGTATTGAGCATTTTCTTCAGGTTTTTACTAATTACCATTTTATATATATATGTATGTATGTAGAGACAGAGAGGGGGGGAATTTTGATCCGTGTCTGACTTTTGAGTCTGCAATGTCATTACCATAATGCTAATTGAATCATCAGGAATCTTTACATTAAAAATAATCTATGTACGAGCGAGAGAGACATGGAAAAAAAAGGGGGAAAAAAGAAAATGCTGCCTAAAAGCAAAATCAAAGTAATTGAATAACACAAGCATCACTTTTCTAAAGAAAATGGATGAAAAATCAGCATGTTCAATTTTCGACTCGTATTTGAACTCAAATCTCAAAGAAACAAGATGAAGCTAACTGCCATCTTCTTTTTTCTGTTCTACTTATATCATAATGAACAGTTAACAAAGACAGCTGGGTCATTGCAGAGTGTCCCCATGACTCACGCGGTTAGAAAAGACTAGATTCCAGTCTCGTGAAAGATTTAACTTTAAAAGGTGATCTAAAAATTGCCGCAAACTGAACAGCGGCGATCTTTCGAAAAAGTCGGCTGGATCACAAAGGAATCATGGCTGATAGGAAAAATTGTAAAAGAATACCAATTGCACAGACGAAGAAGAATGGAAATGTTTTTGCAAAGATTCTCTTTGAGAAATCAGGATCAAAGAATTTGTGGATATTTTATTTTGCTTCCATTTTCAGGACACAAAAGAAAACATTGCACAGGAAACTGAATTACTAATGAAAACAAATTTAAAAGAGAGGAGGGGGGAGAAAGAAGAGGGAAAGAGGGAAGGGAAGAGAGAGAGAAGGAGAAAGAGGGAGAGAGGTGGGGAAAGAGAGAGATAAAGAGAGAGAGGGGGAAAGAGAGATGGGGTAGAGAGAGAAAGAGGGGGTAAAGAGAGGGGGGGAGAGAAGAAGAGAGAGAGAGAGAGAGAGAGAGAGAGAGGAAGATAGAGAAAGAGGGAAACAAAGAAAAAATAGGGATAAAAGAGAGAAGGAAACAGAAGGTGAAAGGAATAAGACGAGAGAGAGAGAGAGAGAGAGAGAGAGATTGAGAAAGAAGGAGGAGAGAGAGAAAAATATAAAAGCAGAGAAAGATAAGTAAAACAGAGAAGGAAGCAGAGTAAGAAGAAGATAAAGAAGGAGGAGAAGAAAAGAAAGAATAGAGAAGGAAAACAAGGAGAATGGAAGAAGATGACAAATAGAAGAGAGTGCAATAGAAAGAAAGGGGAGAAGCAGATATAGATAGAAAAAGATGAGTAACACAGACAAGCAAGAAAATTTTACCATTTCATTGTTGAGGTCTCTAGATGCAGAACTATCCTCTACTCTAATAAGTCGTGTTTGGGTTCAAAAGGCTTGGAAAAAAAGAGTCAGAACAGAGAGAATGAAAGAGAATATATGAAGAAAACAAGCATGAAGAGAGAGAGAGAGAGAGAGAGAGAGAGAGAGAGAGAGAGAGAGAGAGAGAGAGAGAGAGAGAGAGAGAGAGAGAGATTGAAAGAGAGAGAGAGATTGAAAGAGAGAGAGAGGGAGAGAGAGATTGAAAGAGAGGGAGAGAGAGATTGAAAGAGAGGGAGAGAGAGATTGAAAGAGAGAGAGAGAGATTGAAAGAGAGAGAGAGAGAGGGATAAAGAAAGCCAAAGATGGAAAGAGGGGGGAAAATAAAGCCAAAGATGGAAAGAGGGGGGGAAATAAAGCCAAAGATGGAAAGAGGGGGGGAAATAAAGCCAAAGATGGAAAGAGGGGGGGAAATAAAGCCAAAGATGGAAAGAGGGGGGGGATGAAATAAAGCCAAAGATGGAAAGAGTGGGGGGGGGGGAAATAAAGCCAAAGATGGAAAAAGGGGGAGAAATAAAGCCAAAGATGGAAAAAGGGGGAGAAATAAAGCCAAAGATGGAAAAAGGGGGAGAAATAAAGCCAAAGATGGAAAGAGGGGGAGAAATAAAGCCAAAGATGGAAAGAGGGGGAGAAATAAAGCCAAAGATGGAAAGAGGGGGAGAAATAAAGCCAAAGATGGAAAGAGGGGGAGAAATAAAGCCAAAGATGGAGAGAGGGGGGGGGGAATAAAGCAAAGATGGAAAGAGAGGAAAAGGGAAAGATAATAAGAGAGAAAGTTTAAGATCGAAAGAGAGAGGGAATGAAAGATGGAGAGAGAGGGACTGAAGGATATATATAGAGAAAGTGAAAGAGAGAGCGAGAGTGACAGATAGAGAAATCGTGAAAGATAGAGAGAGAGAGTGAAAGAGAGTGAGAGAGAGAGTGAGAGAGAGAGTGAGAGAAAGTGAAAGAGAGAGAAAGTGAAAGAGAGAGAGAGTGAGTGAAAGATAGAGAGAGAGAGTGAGTGAAAGATAGAGAGAGAGAGAGAGTGAGTGAAAGATAGAGAGAGAGAGAGAGTGAGTGAAAGATAGAGAGAGAGAGAGAGAGTGAGTGAAAGATAGAGAGAGAGAGAGAGTGAGTGAGTGAAAGATAGAGAGAGAGAGAGAGTGAGTGAAAGATAGATAGAGAGAGAGAGTGAGTGAAAGATAGAGAGAGAGAGTGAGTGAAAGATAGAGAGAGAGAGTGAGTGAAAGATAGAGAGAGAGTGAGTGAAAGATAGAGAGAGAGTGAGTGAAAGATAGAGAGAGAGTGAGTGAAAGATAGAGAGAGAGTGAGTGAAAGATAGATAGAGAGAGAGTGAGTGAAAGATAGATAGAGAGAGAGAGTGAGTGAAAAATAGAGAGAGAGAGTGAGTGAAAGATAGAGAGAGAGAGTGAGTGAAAGATAGAGAGAGAGAGTGAGTGAAAGATAGAGAGAGAGAGTGAGTGAAAGATAGAGAGAGAGAGAGAGAGAGAGAGTGAGTGAAAGATAGAGAGAGAGAGTGAAAGATAGAGAGAGAGTGAAAGATAGAGAGGTAGTTTTTTAAATTCTTTTTCATGAGTTCAAGTGCTCCCATAATTACTGGAATGATGGAGATCTTCCTAAGATTCTAGTTTCTTTTCATGTGTATATAAGACGTTGGTATTTCGTTATCTTTTCCCTCTCAGCTCTGTTTAACTCAGCATCATTAGGAATACTAACTTCTACTAAGGTTGCTCTTTTTTCTTCTTGTCCCATATTACTGTCAGGTTTAATAGCTTTATTTTCCAGGGACGTAGCTGTAGGAATCACATAGTCATAGTGGATGGTGTAGGACTTATTTCCAACTGTTCTTTCTGGTAAACATATTCCCAGGACTTGCTGCTGCATTCGGTATTCAACTTTTTACAGATGCTCCAGTGGAGATATTTACACAATATTGTGTCACATCATATAGCAACTGTCCCCCAGAAGAACCCCACAGTTAGACGTCAGGTGCCTCATACTTTCCACCTGGGCTTGACCTTTACTCCTGATCTTAAATGGAACACGTACATCAAATCTGTTGCTAAGGCCGCTGGAAAAATGGTGGGACCTTTCTATCGATCCGGTAAATATCTCACTGCTGATGCAATTCTCTATCTATATAAGAGCCAGGTACGTCCAAGGATGGAATATTGTTGCCACATCTGGGCAGGAGCTGCTAGAAAGGACTTGTCCTGCCTTGATAGAGTTCAAAATAGACTTCGTAGCCTCGTAGGAGATGTCCTTTTCTCTTCCTTGCAACCTCTATCTCACAGAAGAGATGTTGCGAGTTTGTCTCTGATGTATCGTTATTTTCATGGAAGGTGTTCAACTGAGCTTCAATCTATGGTCCCCCCTCGCCAAACTTTCACAAGAAACACTCGTCTAGCTGTACACACTATCAATAATTACCCCCACTCTTTATCTGTGCCTAAACCTAAACGTAGATTCCATGAACAAAGCTTCTTTCTTAGAACTGCACGCCTGTGGAATTGTCTTCCGTTTTCCTGCTTTCCGGCTGACTACAATATGGTTGTGTTCAAGTCTAACGTAAATAAGTTCTTGATGAGCCGTTCTATATAAGTTATCAAATTTACCAAATTTTCATTACTAATGATTACTATATTGTCCAATGTCTACTGTACACTCTTTAACCCTTATCCTTGAGTGGCCTCTTGGCCTTGATAAGTGGTGATGCCTATGTAAAAAAAACAACAAAAAAAAAAAACCTCCGTGTGGCAGAATCTGCACCTGCTGCTATCACCGAAACCAACCATTTTCTTAAAAGCATTGGTCATCAAGACTTGATCTTGGACAGCCATTACATAATCCTCTTCTGATTATAGTGGAGCGATCATCTTTTTAGCCTTTCTTATTCATATAACCATGGGTAAATTCACCCAGAAAATACTTAGCATGCTCTTGGTTGGCTCATTCTCCCCGTTTTTTTTTTTTTTTTTGTGATGCAAGTTCCTGGTGTATTTTTGGTGACTCTTTTGGGCCATTTTAGTAGCAGACTTGTTTTCTGATTTTGTCTCATTTGTAAGACACTTTTGTCGAAAATGTTTGGCCAGTTTCGTGATGGAGTTTTTTTTTGTTGGCTCTTGTTTTGTTATGCTGGTGCATAATTTTGAAATTTGAATGTGGAGAGCTCATCAGATGTTGGTGGGTGTGATCACCAGGTAATTATGTATTGTAAGATTGTCATAATTTTATAAGCCCTTTAATCCTGTTTTTGTTCATCTCCCCCCCCATTGTATTAAGAAATAATTAGAAAACCGACAATTCTTATGATCTATTATTTAATTGATATAATGAATAATTTTAGAAAATATTTAAGTTTTTGTTTCATGATTATTCCACCCCAATCAAGGAAAAAGCAATATTAAATTTTTTGCAGAAAATTTAAATCATTCATGACACGTTTTTGAAAAGAATGTAAATTAATAAAAACGAGAAAAAAAAGGGAGCAAAACGGATCGAACAATCAGAGGGAGACATTTAAAAAAAAAAAAAAGCAAGAAAAAAATGGAAATTGAAATTTAGTTTCGATTATATAAATTATTGTTATTAAATTGATAATGCAATTTCAAGGTTACATAATGGAGAAATATATTTGATCAAACGATAACAAAACAAAAAAAAAAGTAAAAAAAAAATGAAGGAACAGATTTGTAAAGATTAAAACCTAGAGATATTAAACAAGAATTAAGATAGGAGATGGTTGCGGTGGGAGGAAGGAATGAAACGCGGGGGGGGGGAAAGAGTAATAAAAAAGGAATGCAAAAAGAAAGAAATATTATGAAAGAGGGAAGCAAAATCAGAGAGAAAATATAAATAAGAGAGAAGATACTTTTTTATTAGGAAAATAAAAAAAAGAAAGATGAATTAAAAAAAATTAAAATCCTGAATATATTTGTTGAAAAAGAATAGAGAAGATAAAGAAGAAAGATAGGATAAAAGACTGGATAAAAAGGGGAAAGTAAGAAGAAAGATGAGGTCAAAAGAGGAAGGAAAGAAGAGGGCAAAGAAAAAAGTAAAGAGGAAAGAAAAAGGAAGAAAAAGAACGAATAAAGAAAAAATGTCACTGAAGAAAAAATTATCGATGAAAAAACAATGAAAGAAAAAAAATTACCAATGAAAGAAAAAAATTACCAATGAAAGAGAAAAAATTACCAATGAAAGAGAAAAAATTACCAATGAAAGAGAAAAAATTACCAATGAAAGAGAAAAAATTACCAATGAAGAAAAAAAATTACCAATGAAGAAAAATTACTAATGAAGAAGAAAATTGCCAATCAAAAAAGAATTGCCAATCAAAAAAGAATTACCAATCAAAAAAGAATTACCAATCCTCCAAAAATTACCAATCCAAAAAAATTACCAATCCCCCCCCAAAAAAAAATTACCAATAAAGAAAAAACAGCCAATAGAAGAAAGTTTGCCAATGAAAAAACATTACCAATGAAACAGTATTACAAATGAAAAAACATTAGCAATGAAAGAAAAAGAGATAAATAAAGAAAAAGGATGAATAAAGAAGTATTATCAATGGAGAATAATGGCCAATAAAAAATGACAAATAAAGAAAGTTTACAAATAAAAAGAATGACCAATGAAAAAAAAAATGCGAATGAAAACAAGTGAATAAAGAAAAAGGATGGATAATGGAATGAAAAATGAAAAATGGACTGAAAAAAAAAATGAAACAAACATGAAAAATGAAGACAAATAAAAAAATGAAGGAAAATGAACATGAAGAAGATGAAAAATGTAAAAGAAAAAAATCGACAACAAACAGAATGAAACAAATGAAGAAACCTGAAAAGAACGATGAAAAATGTAGGAGGAATGAAAACGTAAAATGAAGAAAAATAATAATAAAGTGCAAATCAATCAATATATAAGAAACAAAGAAAAACGTTATTTTTATTTTATTTATCTATTTTTTTTTTTTTTAAATAAAGCTGAGAAATAACGTTCAAATCCATCCAGCAAACTTATTACGCCGGATTTCTTGAATTAAATTATCTCATTAATTAATACGAGGGAACTAGGGTGAGAAAGGAGGAGGAGGAGAAAAGAAGAGAGTGGAATTGTGAAAGGAAACGGTGAAAGACGTAATAATGGCTGATTGGACGCGATGTCACGATTGGAAGTTTATTGTTATTTGCTAATCAAGCTCAATCACTTAATGAACAAGTGAAATGCAGAAAAGGGGGCGGGAGAGATGGAAAGGTTGCCATCAGCAAGTTATAAATCACCTCGGAAAGGAGAAGAGGCCGGAAATATTCATTAAATATAATTTATAGTCCCCAAGAGAAGAACGCCGACACTAACAAATCGGACAGAAAATAAATAATAGGCAAAAAGAAATAGCAATTGACATGAGAGAAAAGAACAGTTGTTTGCAATGGAGGTGGTGATTATTATAATCACTAGGAGAAGTCACACGGGCCATTATCAAAGATTTCTCTTCGATAACAACTTGTGGTGTTCTCTGGAGTCTGAGTGACAACAAGTCTCCCCAGATTTCCAGTACTCTCTACCTCATTCGATAACCTTTGCAAAAGAATTTGCGTTATCGAAACAGCCACTTCCCATTGATTTCTTGTTGGCAGCGATCATTGGTCTTCACTAGAATTTGGGTGGCAAAAAGCTTTCCCAAGGTCCCAGTCCTCTTTGCACTCATTCAGCGGAAGTCTGGCTAGTGCTTTCTCTTCTCTTTCTTTCCATCTTCCTTGACCCTCCTCATTTATTTGGTGTGGTGTTAGTTTATGGTGACATAAAGTGTTGGGGGGCGCATGGGGGTATCTTACAATTATTCAATTTCAGTTTTCATGATTTCATGTGATGTTCCTTTGTGTTTTACATCTGTAGCAGTTTCTGTATGTCCAGTTTGTGTGTGTAGTTCATGTGTGCTATTGGTCTCCACATTCAAGGAGTTTCCTTAATATTTCTGCAGTTTTCATTATTGTTATCCGTTGTATCTTTTCAAAGATTTTCAGTATTGTTCTTAGCGCTCCTATTATTAGTGTTGTTGTTGTTATTATTATTATTATTATTATTATTATTATTATTATTATTATTATTATTTACTCACTAGAAGTAGTCACACAGGCTACCATCAAAGATTGTTCTTTGAGAACAACTTATGATGTTCCCTGGAGTCTGAGTGACAAGTCTCCCCAGATTTCCAGTACTCTCTACTTCTTTTGATAACTTTTGCAAAGAATTTGCGTTATCAATACAGTCGCTTACCATTGATTTCTCGTGGCAGCGACCATTGGCCTTCACCGGAATTTTAGTTATAATAAGCCTCCCCAAGATCCCAGTCCTCTTTGCACTCATCCAGCGGAGGTCTGGTTAGTGCTTTCTCGCGTTAACTTCAGTGTTGTGATGTTGTACACCGTTTTTTTTGTTTGTTTTTTTTTACTCAAGAGCGGGCTTTTACATCAAAGCCAGTGAGCATAGTCAAAGAGTCAAGTAGATGGAAAGCACCTGATGTATGATCTTTGCTGTGCCAAACAAAACTGAGTACGGTGATGTTGCACTTGATTCCCAAGGAATTCAACTGTGCCCCAAGAAGAAGATGATGATGAGTATCGGTTTCAATTAAAAAGTTACAGTACAATACAGAAATAAACTAGTAAAAAGGTAACAAAAACACACCACAAATGTTAACAACAAAAAAAAGTTATTTGTTTTTAGAAATAAACATGAAAAAAAAAAAAATGAAACAGAATAAGACTTATCACACCGTACAAAGAACTAAAAATTCTCGACTCTCAAAGAAAACGTTGAAATGAATTCTTGGAAGGTCAGATGCACAAATGAAAGATGAAGAATTTACCTTCTGTACAATTAATGCCTGGACCACTTGATTTGCTATCTCATCAAGGCACTTCTCGTATTGTACGCGTTGCCGGTCGTTTTCTAAGACAAGATGAGAGCTTTTCGATTCCAGGATTTTTAACCGTTCCATCAGCACTTGGTTTTCTTCTTGTGGTTCTTTTGGCAAACACTACAAAAAAATAAAGATAAAAAAATGGTCAACTTTCGTCAGCAGACAAACACTCATTATTTTTATACAAAGAAAGGAGATTATATTAAAGTTTTAATGGCACAGATTGACAATATAATTTGAGTGGGAAATATTGAATATTTGCTGCATCTACCTGACATTGCCCGGAAGTCTTTTTAGATTCATTTTGACTTCGTCTCCCCTCCCCTTTTAAATCACACAGACACCTTTGTTGATGAAAGATTTATATATATATATATATATATATATATATATATATATATATATATATATATATATATATATATTCATTCATTCAAAATGTGAGAGATTATATAATTATTTCCGCAGTCAAACAACGTCGCAGCTCACAAGAGCCATGGCAGTCAACAAACCGGAACTGTAGTCTTGAACTTCCGGTTTGTTGATTGTGATGGCTCTTGTGAGCTGCGACGTTGCTTGGCTGTGGAAATAATTATATATATATATATATCTTCTCTTCTCTATATAAATAAAATGAACTCATTTTTTCCCGTCTGATTTTGACCTTAATAGGATTAAAAATCAAGATATTTCATGCAAATATAATATGCACAAACGGCAGAACAATATCTGAGGTGTGTTATAGGCTTATTATTTTTCAAATTCCTCGATAATCTTAGATTTCTATACTTTTTCTGCTGAGAAGTCACGGCCAAAATCGGTTAAGATCAATGGAAGTGGTAAAATATTTTCTCTCTAATAAATTCCTCCTCCCCTGCCACCACTTAACACCGTTTGGGGATCGTTCACAAGGAACAGTTGAGAAGAGAACACCGGTTTAGCTTCGTAGTTCTTTCATGTGAAGTTATTTAAAATCACTAAACTAAGCTGCAGTGCTCTGTGGCATAGTGGTTAGCGTGCTGGACAATTCACATTATATTTTCACGTTCGCGCCGACCTACCGTAGTCGTTTTTTTTTTTTTTTTTCCCTAAACAACTGGAATGGACTTTTCTTGGTGGCCGAACTGTTAACGTTGCAGATGTTTTTTTTTTTTTTTTTTTCACACTTTATTTTCCTACTTTTACTCATGACTCCGGGTTTGATCCTTCCTACTTATCTACCATAACATTTTTTAAAACTCCCCCCCCCGTCCCGGAAACAAACACTCGGGCAACGCCGGGTACCCCCGCTAGTATATATATATATATATATATATATATATATATATATATATGTATGTGTGTGTGTGTGTGTGTGTGTGATGGCAGCAAATTCGCTTTCAAACATTGCCATCACTCGATATAAAAGTGTATCTAATTTATATCGAGCAATGCCTGTGCATGAGGATTGTTATAGTGGGGAAAGACTTTGCACCGAGACAATCCCACTCTCTAAACAACTGCCACATTGATCCAAAAAGAAGAGCAAGTCTACATCATTGGATGCAGCAGTCATCACAGGTTTTATATCAGAGTTTTCCTTCTCCTAGGGAGGTTGCCTTCACTACGCCTTACAGAGCTCTCTCCACCCACCATGCCATTTGATCCATGACTGGAACTTAGGTTGCTGGGCACCAGAGCATATTCCACACGCCGGTGGGTCATATATGCTGCAGCTTACAGGGCCTAAGCTCTGTGGACGTGTGTTAAAAGCACACAGATGTCTTAGAGTTTTTCTGTGCTTCTCCCAGACAAATCAACCCCATGTGCACGTCGTGACCACTGCCATGTAGACGGGGCTCTGATGAACGGCGAGTGTCCTGCACTGTATAACTGGACCTCCACTGCCTTGTGGGCCAAGGCTATTTAACCAAAGGCTAAGGGTCAGGTAACCCTGACAGAAACCTCCAGAAGATATATATATATAGTCATCCACATACAGTACTGTTTCGCTGTTTCACAGCTCATCAGTGCGGCTAGACAGGCAACTGTCTCCAGCCAGGCAACTCCATATATATATATATATATATATATATATATATATATAAAAATGAAGGAGTTTTTTGGAGATTTGAAACCGACGGTAGTGATGTTCTTCTGTAACATATATATATAAATTAGTTACGTGCAAAATGAATGCCGATGCTCAAAATGTACAAACATTTTGACCCCTCACTTAAAAATTTCCCAAAAATCAGGAAATTAACCAATTTTAATGGAATTTTCAGTATTTATCAAATAATGATCACGGAATACAATGAACACATTATTTTATATTTAAATCTTAGTGGAAATGTATTATTTTCTTTAAACAAAAAAATAACTTTATTAAATTTATGATTTTCAGTAGTAAAAAAATGTATGAATTTATTTTTTGCTTTTTTTATGAAAATAAAGCATCATAAATTGCAACAATTAAAAAAAAAAAAAAAATTACGGGAATATTACCCCCCCCCCTCAAAAAAAATGTAAAAAAGAAAAAATGTCGACCCGGAATTTTTGTTTGTTTTCCAGTTTTATTTTTATGACTTACTAAAGTAAATTGTAACGGCCACGTCACAATTGAAGCATCAATTCCCATACTGCTAGATAATCAGTTAAATAGTTAAAATTCTTATGCCATCCATTCAGATTCTTCGCGACTTGCTTTTCTCTATCCAGTTTTTAGTTTAATTTTTTTTATTTTGCGTTTTGCACCTGCACCAGGTTAGCATATGACCGCCATCTAAAAGTTCTGGTTTCACTGCATACTTTGCATGACATCTGTAGGTAAAAATGGGGGGGGGGCACCCGAAGATTTACCCTTAAGAAGTTGTTTTTTTTTCTTTATATTCAACTGTTTACAGGTGTATTCGGATCTGCTGCAAACAAATTTCACAGTTTAAATTCTCGCTGACAAGAATAACGTACAATAGTAACACCGTAAACAGCCAATGCTTTCTATTATAGCTTTTGTGCAATGGCCGCCATCTTTTCTTTCTTTTTTTTTAACAAGGAAAAAAGTGTTATGTTATTTTTTTTTTCTAAACAAGCGAAAAAGAAAACGATTTCTTCTTTTTTTTTTTGTAAAATTTGCCGTTCTTAACATGAGTGAGGTTGTTGGGTGTGTCTATTCCGACAGCCGTTCTTAACATGGGGAGGTTGGGGGTGCCTATTCTGTCTGCTACAATAACTGCAAATTTCTGCGCATGCGTACCCACTTCACCATCGTACATGAAAGTTAAAAAAAAAATAAATAAATAAAAATAATGGCGGCCAGACATAACTAACTATACTAGTAACCACGGGTTAGTGAATGTGTTGTGTAAATAATTTGTGCCAGTGACAAAATAAACTGTGATATTTGTTCGCAGCAGACCCGAATACACCTGTAAACAGTCGAATATAAAAAAAAAAAATCAACTTCTTAAAGGTAAACCTTCGGATGATCCCCCAGTGCACTTTCACCCATCTGTAAAAAAGTTTAATATCAAATATAGCAGCAAATCCTGGAAACATGTTTAACAGAAACAACAGTTGGAAATAAGTCATACACCATCTACTATGACCATCCAATTCCTACAGCTACGTACCTAGAAAACGGAGCCATAGAACCCGAGATAGTGATATGGGACAAGAAGAAGAAAGAAGCAACCTTAGTAGAAGTTAGTGCCTTCCAATGATTTTGGGCCAAACAGAGTTAAAAGGGAAAAGATAACAAAATACCGAGGTCTTACGTATGACATGAAAAGAAACTAAAATCTTAGGAAGATCTTCATCATTCCAGCAACTGGACATGTGAAAAAGAATTACAAAAACTGCTTGATAAATATACCCAGTGAACCAAGTGCAAAAGAGATTTAAACAATTGCAGTTAAAATCTTTAAAAAATCTCTCAGATGGAATATGACATACCAGGTGATTGTCTTGCATCTGGTAGAATGCCCCATTCCCAGCTTAAACAAAATTATAAGAAAATAATAATACAAAAAAAACTTCTTTATAAGGTACGAATAAATGAAAATTTTGCACAATCTTCCATTTGCTCTTCATCATTCCAGTAATTACAGGAGCACTTGGACTCATGAAAAAGAATTTTAAAAACTACCTAGCAAATACATCCGGTGAATCAAGTGCAAGAGAAATACACACAGAGGGACGGTTAGAATTTAAAAAAAGATCTCTCGGTTGCAATGTCTGAGAAAATTTAAAAGCAAAAACTATGGCAAACGTTTGTACAGAAATGTTTGATTCTGTTCAGCTGACACTTGTTTTTCCGCAACCAAGAGATAAACGCGATAAAGTCCAGCCAGAAACGGGTCAGCAGGTCGTGCACTTTTACTTCCCATCTGCGTGCTTTCTTCATCATTATTTCCACTCCAGCTCTTGTGAATTATTACGCCACTGTCCATCTTTGAGCCGTGAAAAAGAAGGGAAGTATAAATTGATGATCGCAGCCTTGCATGGAATGTGCACCCACCCTCATCTATGCAATGCCAGTCAATGAACCTTGGCTGCCACGTCAGTCTACGGCACGCCATGATTAATCCAACAATTGCAGATTATGCATGACTACTCTGAAGAATCATCGAAAATTCAACATGACTTAGAAGAATTTAATCTCCAAGAACTTGAGATTAGCGAAGCGGAACCAGAATTCTCTTTTGAGATGAATGTAACTTTCCGTTTAAAAGCCCAATTTTCACAGAAAACATCAAGAAAGGAAATGAGACACAAATGTTTTAATATTAAGGACTAGCAGAAGTACCCATTCACCATGGGGAGCTTTTCAAAAAATTCCTGGAAGTTATGAGTGTTCTTCAGTATCATTAGGCCAAATGCGAATGTACGAGTTCTTTGCATTTGGAAACCAGTTGAGACTAAAGGTTTGATGACGTTAGAATTTGAAAGAAATAACAGCATGCACATGTGTAGTTAATAATGGTTGTGTAAGTAAAAATTATACAAAATTACAACTCTACTTGTTATTGAGTGCTATTTTATAAATACCGGAGTTTCATTGGATAAACATTTACAAAACCACAGCAATACAATCAGGATTATATATATATATATATATATATATATATATATATATATATATATATATATATATACACATATATATATATATATATATATAGATAGATAGATAGATAGATAGAGTCATCGCCATACAATACTGTTTCGTTGTGTCACAACTCATCAGTGTGGCTAGACTAGCACCTTTCCCTAGTCGTGGATTAAACCTACAACCATCGCATTGATAGTCGGCAGTTCTAACCACTGGACCATGGATCGGCGCTCGTAAATGACCTCACCAAATGTCCATTAAATAAACATTCGCCCATCGCTTTTACAGTGCTTGAGCTGCTAGTTTATTTACAAACAAACAGCGATATTTGTGCGTATGTGTTAGAGGCTGTTACAATGCATTAATTCAACATTAAATATCAATGTGCTGACGTAAATACATTTACATTTATAAAGTAAACACCTAATAATACAAGATTATGCAGAGGAGACGTAGCAAGTCTATCTCTGCTCTCTCAACATTTTCATTGAAAGTGCTCAACTGAGCTCTTCTCTGTGCCCCCTCCTCCCTGTAGAACATTCGCAGCAGACACTTGTCAAGCGACAACGGCTGCTAATAATTGCCCCTTATCTATCTCTGCCTAAAACTAAATGTAAATTCCACGATCATAGTTTCTTTCCTAAAATTTCCCATCCATGGAACACAATACTGTATGACTGCTTCCCAACTGACTATGACAGAGCTGTTTTCAAATCTAATGTAAACAAGTTCCTATTATGCAGCTCTTTTAAATAAACAAGTACTATCCAAGTTCCACCATTACCAATAATCACACGATTGTCTCAATTGCCACCTGACATTCATTGACCCTTCTCGAGTGGTCCGTGTATCTTGATAAGCAGTGACCTCCACTCTAGTATATATACATATATATATATATTACTTACTCCTGTAGATTTTGATGCAAGAGGCCCACCACAACAAATAAGTTATCTGAAATCCACACAGATGATTTGGTTATTGGGGTAAAGGCTTTGTGCAGAACTAACCACACTTTTTCGTACAACTGCTAATCTCAGTCGGTGCAATGGCTGCCAAAAGACAGAACAGACAGTAGATCTTAGGTTTTACATCAGAGTTTTTCCTTCTCCTAGCTGCATGTCTTAACAAAGATTGAGGGTGCATCTCTCCCAGTGGATTAAATACATTCCCAGATACCAACCTGGGAATTTCTGCATACAGCACCTAGCATTCCCAAATGGTCACTCCAAAACAATTTGTTGAACTTTGTATTATCCTGATAAGTCTCTCCTTAAAGAATAGTTCTTATTCTTTTAACTCGCCCATACTGACATGCATAAGTTCAAATGTAATGTGAACAGACATCTTGCTGCTCAACTCCCTACATAGTATCCCTGCAACTTATATCCCCGGTAGTAGCCCCCTACATCAAAATGGCATTGCACCTTGTTTGGGGTGAAAATGGAATAAAGTGTTTGTATATACATATATATATATATATATATTAGCGTAGGGACAATTAATCAGAATCGGGAATCAAAAAGATCAGAACCTTATTTGGTATTTGTTGTGGCAGAACTAACCTATGTTACCTACTAATAGACTATTCTAATCTCAATAGATACCGGAAGACTAAGCCATAAGGTGTCAATCGATATCTGATGGACCACCTATTGTATGCTTTGCAATACATGTTGTCACTTTATTTTAACGGTCTGTTTTTCTTTGCAATCCTTAACAGGACTATAATAGTAGTGACAACGGATTTTGGACTCACAGGTCACTCAAATTTAAAATACCCCCAACATTCAAAAGAACTTACAATGGAAAGCTGAATTAAACCAAGCAAGTGTTCAGAAAACACTGATGAACGGAGAAAAACAGGAACTCGCGAAAACCAAATAAGTGCGTGCACATAAAAGCTTAAATTGCAATCTTGTGGAAAGTAAGAATATTTTTATATTTTTTTCTTCTCTTTGCTTGGCACTGTCACAACATCTTGGTGCACCCATAAGTACAAAAGAACAAGAAATACAAAGTATTCATGTTTTTTTTTGTTCTTTTTTTTATATCTCATCATTAAATAAGTGTGTCAGCATACTTTGTTTTTTTGGCTTACTAAAAAGAAAAAACAAAAAAAACATGGTTTTCGGGTTTTTCCCTACGGTCAACATTTTTGGCATATAATTTTCTAGGTACTTGTATAACTTTTGAACCAAATAAAACAATTTTTGTTTAGACCCTTTAGCCCTTTTATGTAAACGTCTAGAAAAAAGCTGAACATTAAAATCAAAACACACACACACACAATAAATAAAAAATAATGAACGAAAACTACTCGCCATAATCTCTTTTTATGACAATTTATATATTTTTTTTTTAACAAAAATCAATAAAATATTTTTTTTATCACATAAAAAGGTAAAAGTGAAAAGTTTGTTTTATTATTTTTTTTCTTTAAATTGCAATTTTTCTTTATAACAAAAAAATAAAATGCAACGACAATTGTTACAAATGATTTTACAATTTTTTTTGTATTTTTTGGTAATGGTACAGCTTTTGAAACATCATATGATCGAGGCCAAGGCTAAAAAGCACACCCAAAATGAAAACAACTCTCTGAAAGCTGCCATCATGGAGGCATTTGCTATTATAGACAAGGACAGCATCATCACATTTCTAAAAATAAATAAGATCTCTATTTTTTTTAAATGAGACAAATTCTGCAATGTACATATTACATTTAAAAAGAATTGTGACTAAATGGCGGGCAGATGGACAAAATCTTTATTGATATAAAATAGCTGGGAGGAAATTACAGTTCAAAGATATTATTATGTCATTAAACACTATAGGATTTGAACACGACAGAACGACATCAATTTACCGTTGAAATCAAAGAAAAAAGACGAAGAATATAAAATGTGAGGAAAATGGAAGCGGAAGTTGTAAAGAACAGGAAAATGTGAAAGAGGATAGTGCAGATGGCGGTCGGCTCCAGTTAGATGTTCCACAGATGAGCATGCAGTGGATGAAAACAAAAAGGGGAGCAAACTCCACTAAAAGGACCTCGTAAATATGATGTAATTCATGCGTCAGTGGACACGAGAAACACAAAATCAATACGCATTGAACAATAGAGAAAACTCTCTTGACTAAGAGCAGCAGCAGAAATCATGATAGTAGTAGTAATCGTTGTCGTAGCCGTGGAAACCCTTTTTCTAGATAGCACAAAGTTACAAGTTGTTTCAAACTCTCTCTCCCAACCACAGCTCCTGCATCTCCCCACTAAATTACCTTTCATTCCTGCCTTAACATGCACCTCCCATTACATTCTGTCAGTTCACGGCTTCAATCAGGAGAATCTCATTTCTTTTGTACTCATGAAAGAACACATTCAATTACTGAATTAATTTCCAAGATCTGTTTTTCAAGAAAATCCAGTCCCTATGTTTTTTGATTATGTATATACACTATGCGTTTTCACTATATGTATACAGACATATATTTTGGATCATTGTACAACACTGCTATCAAAGACTTTCACTTCGGATTTTACCATACAATTTGGATGTGAATTTTTATATCCTTTTCATTAACTTCCCTTACTCTATGACATTTAAATATTTAAACAACTTTTAATAGTGATTTTCCATGTCTCTCTGACTTTAGCAAATACGGTGTAAACCATTATAACTATTTGCTAATATTTTCTCCTCTGAAGAGATGGTAGATATCGAAATCCTATAGGATAATGAGTTATAATATTTCAAATGTATTCTTTGTCTTACATAGAATGATAAAAATCTTTTAATTTGAAATTTAAACATTTCACGTCATAAATTTTTAAATTCATTGAATGTCTAAAATTTGATTTATTTGCTCTATCTTGTATATCGAGCAATTCTTATTTAGGTGGGATAGTACTTATAGAATATTACTGCCAGTAATATCTTGTAAAACTTATAATCACAGGTTTCCATACCAGTTGATAGTTAGATAATTTTATTCTGAAGTATATATATATATACACCCACACATTGTGTTTTCATTATATACGAGGTGTCTTATTTAAGGCACCTTAGTTTCCAAACTTTTTTAATATGGGCACTTTTATTAAAAGTACACACATAAAACTCTAGTCCTCTTCAAAGTAATCTCCACCGGCTGCAATACACTTGTTGTATCATTCTAACAACTTCTGAAACCCCCCATGGAAATCATTTTTGTGCGAGTGTGTCAATAATCCTCATCACATTCTCTTCCATCTCTTCGATTATCTCATAATGACAACTTTTAAGGTTTTCCTTGAACTTAGGAAATAATCAAAAGTCACAGGAGCAAGTTCTTAAATATAGGGAGGGTGTGGAACTGTCTTGATGCCTATCTTGGTCAAATAGTCTGTGGCAAGGATAGAGCAACCTTGGGACGAACTTTACGTAAATCTTCCACATCTTCAGTTCCCTGCAAATAATTGTGTGTAAAGTTCCCACACTGATATCAAGCTGTGCACATTGTTGCTATAGACATACGATGGATCTTATCCATGAAATTCTTTATTTTCCCAATTAACTCTGGTGTTCTCACTTCCTTACTCCCCCCCCACACCTGTCATCATCTCTCACAGATTCCCTGCCTTCTTTGAATCTCTTATGCCACTCAAAAACTGATGCTTGATTCATGCAAAATGGTCCATAAGCAGCCCGAAGCATTCCATACATTTCTGTTGCATTTTTCCAAATTTAAAACAGGATTTTATTGCATATCGTTCTTCTAAATTGTCCTCACATTCAGATTGCATTTTTTTTTTTAAATTCACCAGCTGTGACAATTAGGCTTTAGTAAGGTGTATTCCAATTTCTTTTGTAGCTGTTCATTTGAACCTAAAAATCATAACAATTGGTCAGCCATCTCATAAGAAATAGCATACTAAATTTTCAAGAATCTATGACAATTTTAAATGCCTGTACAAAAATGTCTGGAAACTTATTGAAGGCATCTTATATATATATATATATATATATATATATATATTCTTATTTTTCATTATGTATATATACATAATGTTTTCATTAATTTTGTACACAAGAGAATTCATTCTGTCAAAAATAATAAAAAAATGCTAAAGTCTTTCAAACAAATCAATCAAGCATTAGAGAAAGAATTGGCAACATTTTAATATCACAATAAAATATTTTTTTTTACATTCAAACAAAATCACCGTTTTTTTTTTCTGGGATATTGTCTAGTGAAATTTATTTTTGGTTGCAATTAGTGTTTTAGAATCAGGAATAATCAAAACTTTTGGGGTTTCAAAGAAATTGGAGCTGATTTTTTTTATTCCAAAAACGACTCTGCTTTGTTTGTTTTTTCTAAATTTAATATTCTATTGCTAGTAGAAATAACAAAATGGTAGATACTTATTATTTTTAAACTAACTAGTTAAACTAAAAAGATAAGAAATGTAGGTAAAAAATGGAATCGGTAAAAATGGCACAGTTAAAAGACAAGTAGATGAATAAGAAAAAATGGCACATGAAAAATATCAATGTAGATTTTCATTGAGTTTAGCAAACCAATATTTTCAATTAATTATGATGAAAACATTTTAGAAAAAGTGATAAAGATCTGTTTTTATTTCTGAGGAAAGATAACATTATGCAGGATTTTGTGGAAATTAAAAAAAAAACTCTATAACTTAATATTTATAAATTTATCAGAATCGGAATCAGTAATTATATTGTAATCAAGAATTTAGAACAGAATCGGTAATTTTATCAGAATCGTGGGGAATATTGGTGTCGTCCCATCACTTTATGATTGAAAATGAAAATGTATAGCCATGTACAGCGATTGAACATACGACCTTCAGATTAGGCAATAAAACAAAATATGAGGTATATAACCAGGCACACGCACATTATGGCTATATCAAATTGAAACAATGAATCTTATCGCTGTAGATCAATATAATTTTTAAAAAATAATTGGCAACTTAAATTGATACAAGTTACAAAGTGTTGCGGCAAAATTTGATATTTGAGAAAGAGTAAATAAAATGCTAAGAGATGCTGAGAAGTGTGATGAACCCCGGAGTGATGAGATCGCTGCCAGATGACTCTGTATCTTCCAGCAGGACTTTGTTTCTGCACACAAGACCAATATGACTCTCGCTTGGTTGCTCAACAATGTTCCTCACTACTGGTTGCCAGACTTTGGGCTGCCCTCCTCACCTGACTTTGATCATTTCTTTGCAGTAATATCGAGGCCAAAACCAAAAAGCCATGCCCATAACACAGTTGACTCTCTGAAGGCTGCCATCACAGAAACATTTTCTGCTATAGATAAAGAGTGCCGCCAAAGCAGGTAATTCATTTTATGCTTGCCTTCAGACAGTCATCTCCTCTGGTGGTGGTTACATACGATCATGATTTCTCTAGGTAATTAATGGTTGCTAAATAAAATGCCAGGTCTCTGCATATATAATTCTTTTTTTTTTTTTATCATCTATTTCGTTTTCTTCTTGTCAGATATTGCTGCAATACCCCGTATATAAAAATAAAATGAATTCATAAGAATTAACTTTAAGAAAATCAAATGGTTTAACAGAGAAACATTTTTTTCATTATTGCTGACATAAGCTTATTTAAAGTAAAAGATGGTCACACACTTTTAGAAGACACTTATCTATACTAGTAATAAAATTCTAAATGTTTATTTATGTGTGTGTGTGTGTGTGTGTATATACCAATAAAACTTTCGAACGGATGCACCGAATTGAAAAATTCTTTTTTTTTTTTTTTCTTGAAAGGTGTGAGTCCCTAGATTGTCCTTATCTATATATAGTTCATAATAAACAACACTGAGTAACACAAAAAGCCTGAAATAAGGGTTTTTGGGACATTTTGTGCAATTGTTGAAAAAGTTACCTGCCCATGTCAATAGAATTTAGCACAGTCTATATACAGTCGCGGTAACATCTTTTGGCATATGGACAGGACTTGTGGTGCAATGGATAACACGTCTGACTACGGATCAGAAGATTCCAGGTTCGAATCTTGGCGAGTTCGTAATAATTTTAACCATCATTTTATCCAATGTTTACTCATTATCTTTACCCTTAGTTATGATATTTTTGTTTTTCAGTGATTTTGTTTTGTGCATATGGGAATTTCCCATATTCCGAGTTCACAGGGTAAGCGTTGATGGTAAGACGATGTTGAGTGTACTTGATTTTGTGTTTGACTTGGCATTGTGTGTGCTTACGCAGCACAGCCGCTAGTTTTGAATAAAATTTAAATGAGAAATTTTAAAACTTTAAAGTGTCGGAAATAATGATAAAATCATTTTATTTGCTTTTATTGTTGTTGTAATATTTTTAGGTGTTTATTGTAAAAAAGAGTCCATAGTACCAATCCTTCGGGCTGGAAAAGTATTTTTAATAAATTGAAGCAAAGATTAAGCACTGTGCAATTCACTATTCCAAATTAAAATAGAACAAAAAAAAAAAAACATTAAAATTTTATTCCTACATTTTAATCAATTAAGTGTTACAGACAAAATTTAACAAAGTTATCTGGTTGGATTTTAAATCTCAGACCCAAATAGTGTTTAAGCTGATAAAACAAACTGCAATGTAATAACATACTCTATATTACAGATTCATTTTTAATGTCACAGGATAGATTTGATTTCGGTCCAGAACTAAGAAATTGATGCGTCACGATACCTTATTTTGAAACCCAGACATTTTAGAAGATTTGCAGTTTGGCACCCAAAATAATCCTCTTGGGTCTAAATTTCACTCAAGGATAAGGAATTCAAAAATCTTAGAAAAGCACCAAATGAAAGGAAAAACATTGTTTTGACAAATTCATGTGCCACCGTGGCACTTTTTAAGAGGTCGTTTTGGCCCTCCAATGATTTCCTGTTGTGGATTGGTTAGTTTTGTTCTCTCTCTCTCTCTCTCTCTATATATATATATATATAGTTGCATATACTCCAATACACATACACACACACACACACACATATATATATATATGCATAGAAGATGCCATTTGTTTTTTCAGCTACTCAAATATTTGGTTTGGGTTTATCAGATTAAATATTTCATTCAATTTGGAAGTTTTATAACATTTTTTGACATATTGTTTTCATTTTTTTTAATAAGGGAATTATCATTTATCAAGGCCTCAAGGCTATCCGAGGATAAAGGTAAATGAATGTAAGGTGGTATTATAGTAATCATTAATGTTGTAAATTGAGTTGCATTTGATTATTTAACAAGACGGCTCAACGAGAACTTGTTTACATTGGACTTAAAGCCTACTATATTGTAGTCAACTGGGAAGCACACCAGTAGAACAGTGTTCCACAGACAATCAGTTCTAGAATAGAAGCTTTGTGCATTTAAATTTAGAGAGTGGAGTAAATCATATATAGTGGTTGTAGCTAGTAGAGTATATTTTGTGAAAGTTTGGCAAGGGGGAACCATAGATTGGAGCTTAGTTGAGCACTTGCCATGAAAATAATGATAGAGCAGAGACAGGCTCACACCATCTCTTCCGTGGGAAAGAGGTTGTAGGGCAACAAAAAGAATAACTGTAGTGCTTTTCCTGTAACGACTTTTGAATTTTCGAAATAACATCTGCTTTAGTTGCTTGGAGACTTGGGTACTAGTTGAGAATCCCTTCTTGATAATCAGCCCGACAGAGGTATGCCATATTAGTAGTATCTAGGAGGTCCACCCTTTCAGGCCTTGCCACCAGCTTTTGGGTGAAGTAAGTTCATAGCTTACTGCCCGAGGCGCTCCTACCAGAGAATACCGATGAAACTGCTCAGACAATTTTTGCTAGTTCAGAGTGCCCCTTCTTTAAGGGTGCCGACTTTCCCCACCTTACGACCTTGTGTCACATCTTGCTGCAGTGGGAAACAAGTAAATATCTACTCCGCTGCAATTTATTTAAATGACTATTTAGTCCATTTTGGACGACTTTTAATCTGAATCATTTTTAAATAATCACTTTAAAATAAAAATCGGCTTGCGTCCGTAATAAAAACTATTTTAATACACATTTCTGAATTTTTGAGATATGGATTGAGAATTTGTATTATTTGAACTACTGTTCTCATCTTGAGTGTTATTCTCACAACGTTTCAGCTGATGTAACCTCCGACCTTCTTTTTTTTTCTATTTGGGAGTCACCACTTATCAAGGCCAGAAGGCCACTCGAGGATAAGGTGAATGAATGTAAGGTAGTAGTGTAGTAATCGTTAATCGTGTAAATTGAGTTGTTCTTCAAGTGTATCTTCTCGAACTCTGAAATTTGTATGGAATTTTGAAGGAAACACTTTATTTAATCCACAAAGGTAGTAGCCTCTTGTTCTGTCAGCCATAACCAGATAGAAGTCTTAAGTAATTCGCAGTTGTATTCTTAGTATCATTTACACTGAGGATTGAACCATAAACCTTCAGAAAAGTGTCACTTAGAACTGGACTTTACTTAGTACTTTATCCATTACACCACAGGTTATGACTGATGAAACAAGAACATGCTACCCCCATGGATTAAATTAAAGGATTTCATTCAAAATTCCAAACAGATTCCACGAGTTTGACAGAAAGATTCTCCTAGTTTGGCAGAAAGATTCCCCCTGAAATTGACATAGATTCCAGAGTTTGTCAGAAAGATTCCAGAGTTTGTCAGAAAGATTCCAGAGTTCGACAGAAAGATTCCAGAGTTTGACAGAAAGATTCCAGAGTTTGATAAGACACACCTGAAGAAGGTTGGAGATTACGTTGGCTGGAACGCTGTGAAAATCACACTCTGTTGTGGCCCAGAATGGCCACAAAGAAAAAACATGGACCCAGATTAGAGTTAGAACAGGTAATTGGTATTGAAACAAAACAGAATATACAGAGAGCAGCAATCGTAGCACGTAATACCAATATGGCGTACTACGAAACTACACAGGCCACACTGAGAGCCGTTACCTCTCAATCTATTTATACATTTCAGAAGAGTTTTATATTTTGTGCATGGGAGAGTCCTCACAACACATTCAAAATGAGAACTATAGTTAAAAGAATCCAAACAAAATAACTATAGTTAGACTTCCAACTGATTTCAAATTTTTCTTTGTACTTCTTACCACAGTGTTGCAAGGAAAGACTGATGATCTCCCCTTCCAAGAGAAAAAACGTAAACGGAGTGTTATCTTTTTATTAGTACTTCTCTTTGAGACAAGTTGCTCATGTTCACACTTCAAATAAACATCTTGCTTTTATCACATTCCTGTCTAGACTTCATTTCATCTAACCACTTTTTGAATCCAGTCAGATTTCATTAAAACAAGCTGATGAATCTGGATGCACACACATGCAAAACAACATGCGTACATGGATTGAGATTGTTGGACTGACTTCCTCATCTTGGTTGCAAGAGTCACAACGTTTCGGCCGTTTTGCCCTCCGGCCTTCATCAGGTGTTTTGTATCTATATATGTCCTAGTAACATATGGCCGAGTGGTCCTAGACGTTGTATCAAAGTTTACAGTTACCCAGAGGTGCTGAGTTCAATCCTGAACGAAGGCAGTGAAAAAGTAACATTCAAAACAGAGAATCAGCAACTATGTCCCAGAGCCTAGCTGGAGTCCGAATACGGTACCCTCGTAATAATAATAAAGGGTTGGGTTCGAGACTCCTAACAAATGGTTCCCCAGTTCGATACAAAACACCTGATGAAGGCTGGAGGGCAAAACGGCCAAAACGTTGTGACTCTTACAACCAAGATGAGGAAGTCAGTCCGACAATCTCAATCAATGAAAACACCTCATCTCAAAAATACAGACAATTAACATGCGTACATTACACAATTGAGCAGACAACACAGCAGACATTTCACGCTTAGAAAAGTGTAAAAATCGTGCTAATCTTAAGCTGCACAACAGCTCAAATAGCCAAGAAAGCATGAAACTCACTTGAGCCTCCAGCTTTTTCAGATCATTTAACAGCATCATATTTTCCCGCTCCAGCTCACTCACTTGGACCCTGTATTTCTGCAGGTTATCCTGAAAAGATCAAAAGGAAAAAAAAAATGCAATTCAGAATTTATGGAAAATTTCACAGTGAATGTTTAGTACTCTGAATGAAATTAAATTTCTGTTCAATGAAGAAATTTTGGTACTTGTGTATTTTTGGTACTGTGCTGAAATAATAACATTGTTATTTCGAAAGCCATTCTTAACATGTGGATGGGAGAGTATTTTGTAACTATTTTGTGCTTCCATCTAGCAATTTAATAATAAAAAAGATAGCGTGGAACTTGAATTTAACCTGCAAAAACTATTTTAAATAGCGCGGTACCAAAAATACATGAGCACCGAAATTTTCATTAATTTGAACTTTTTGTATAAGTTGAGAATAGTTTACAACTCTTGCTCAACCAAGGAAATGATTTCCTGTTGTGGATTGATTAGTTTTATCATCTTTCTCTCTCTCTCTCTCTCTATATATATATATATATAGTTGCATATACACCAATACACATATATATATATAATTATGTATAGAAGATGCCATTTTTTTTTCAGCTACTCAAATATTTGGTTTGGGTTTATCAGATTAAATATTTCATTCAATTTAGAATTTTTATAACATTTTTTGACATATTGTTTTCATTTTTTAACAAGGGGGTTATCATTTATCAAGGCCTCAAGGCCACTCGAGGATAAGGGTTAATGAATGTAAGGTGGTATTATAGTAATCATTAATGTTGTAAATTGAGTTGCATTTGATTATTTAACAAGACAGCTACACGAGAACTTGTTTACATTGGACTTAAAGCCTACTATATTGTAGTCAACTGGGAAGCACACCAGTGGAACAGTGTTCCACAGACAATCAGTTCTAGAATAGAAGCTTTGTGCATTTAAATTTAGAGAGTGGAGTAAATCATATATAGTGGTTGTAGCTAGTAGAGTATATTTTGTGAAAGTTTGGCAAGGGGGAACCGTAGATTAGAGCTCAGTCGAGCACTTGCCATGAAAATAATGATAGAGCAGAGACAGGCTCACACCATCTCTTCTGTGGGAAAGAGGTTGCAGGGCAGAGAAAAGGATAGGTTTTGAACTCTATCAAGCTAAGATAGGGCGTGCCAAGCAGCTCCTGCCCAAATGTGACAACAGTATTCCATTTTAGGATGTATTTGACTCTTATACAGATAGAGGATTGCATCGGCAGGGAGATACCTACTGGAGTGGTAGAATTATCCAACCATTTTTCCAGTGATCTCGGCCATAGATTTGATGTATATATTCGATTTCAGGTCAGGAATGAAGGTCAGTCCCAGAAGCTTGTCAAGATATGGTGCTTCCTCAAGACGAGAGCCATTCATTTCAATTGGGGTCAGAGCAATTATGATGAAAGGAGAGCAGCTTGGTTTTAGATGCATCAAAATTAACCAGCCACCTTTTATCCCATTGCATCACATGCTAAAGATAAGAAGAGAGAGAATCAGAAAGATCTTGGTCATTGTCAGCCTTTTAAGTGTTGCCATAGATTGTGGTGTTATCTGCATAAATGTCTACGAATGATCTAAGAATGTGATTTCTGCCTATCAATGACTACTCTTATAAGCCTATCACAGAGAAAGAATTTAATAATTGAAAAGACATTTTCAGCTATTTCATAGCTGGCGATCTTTTGAAGTAGACCTTTATGCCATACCCTAAAACGCTTTTGATATGTCAAGAGCTATTGCTCCTGAAACAAAGCCTCTGTCGAGAGATCCTGTGTGATACTACAGTTAGCACATTAGCTGTAGATCTTTTTTTATTTTTTTTTACATAGGAACCACAACTTATCAAGGCCCAGAGGCCACTCAAGGATAAGGGTTAAAGTGGTTTTGGCTAGATGAGTCTTTTTTGTGAAATTTTGCGAGGGGGGCCATAACCACTTCTCTATCATACGTTCCAGCAACCTACTCATTGCACACAGGAGACTGATTGATCTGTATTGAGAGGGAGATGACAGATCTCCAAAATTTTTTAAATACGAGGTAGACTAATGAAGTTTTCCATGGTGTTGAGAAGCATTTCTCCTAAAGGCAACATTTCAATAGCTTTGTAAGTATGGGAGCTAGTTCCGGTTAAAGGTTTTTCAGCACTATGATTGGAATGCCATCAGGGCCAATTGCTTAACTGGAATCAAGGTTTTTGATAAGCTTGGCAACATCATGCACAGATATTTGCATGTTGCATGGCGTGTTTTCGGTCACAGGAGGAAATACGATGGAGAGGAGCTTAGGCAGCCCTGATACCTAAAGGTAGAATTTGCTGCAAAGTTCTTTGCAAAGAGTTTTGCTTTGTCAGATGCTGAGGAAATTACCTCAGGTCCATTGATGATGGTTAGAATAGAGGACATGCTTCTGTTCAGGACTATTTATTTTTTGCCAAAACTGGTTGGAACCAAACCGCTGCTCAGCTACTTTAAACTAGACATTCTGAGCATACGAATCTCTTGCGTGCTTTATTACTATTTACAATGGTTGCTGGCAGTCCATAAGGTAGCTTTGGTTTCACAACATCTATTACATTAGAAGCAATGCAAACAGTGATTTCTGTGCACAATGGTAGCAGCATATTATGAAGTAAACTACTGTTTACTGTTAAGCTTTTGCTGGAATTACGTGGAGGGTATGAAGCGGTCTATACCAACAGTTAACCATTTTATCAGGTTTGATACTGTAGAAGACATTCGTTTTAAACATGGAATGCAGAGGTATAGCTGATATAAATGTTCGGAAGTTATCTCAATCAATTATAGAGTAATAATCTCCTTTTTTTATTTACATAGAAGACTTATCAAGGCCCAGAGGCCACCCAAGGATAAGGGTTAATGGGTAAACATTAGTCATTGCGATTATAACATAGTAAACATAAGTAGCAGGAATTTTGCAAATTGGATTACTTACGAGGACAGTTCATCAAGAACTCGTTCATGTTGGACTTGAAGACAATCAGATTGTGGTCAGCTGGAAAGCAGGTAAACGGAAGAGAATTCCACAGGCATGCAGTTCTAAGAAAGAAGCTTTGTTCATGGAATCTACGTTTAGGGTTAGGCATAGATAAAGAGTGGGAAATTGTTGATAGTGGTTTTGACTAGATGAGCGTTTTTCGTGAAAGTCTGGTGAGGGGGGACCATAGATTGAAGTTCAGATAAGCACTTGCCATGAAAATAACGATAAAGTAGAGACACTTTCGCAACATCTTTTCTGTGGGAAAGAGGTTGCAGGGAAGGCATCCCCCCACTAGACTACAAAGTCTATTTTGAACTCTGTCAAGACAGGATAAGCTGCTTCTAGCAGCTCCTGCCCAGATGTGGCAACAGTACTCCATCCTTGGCCGAACCTGGCTTTTATATAGGTAGAGAATTGCATCAGTTGGTTGTTTTACGGCATATCAACCCTTTTCGGGTTATTTAATGCCGAATCCAAAGATTTTGAAGAAAAACTTTTTAATAGAATATATTTGTTGTTTTCAAGTCGGTTTCTATTTAACCCATAGTTGGAACCCTAACAGGTACTACCACTCTGGGTCAGAGTGGACCTGGGAGCAATGGTAATTAAAGGGTGGCTCCACAGTCCCCAAAGCCCGCAAGCTGGGGCCTCACCACTGGATATAGTTTATGGTCATATCCAGGACCCCCATTGAGGGACTTTTACCCTCTGCAGGGGGTCAGTCGGTGTATTCTAATGCCCCACTGACAAGGCCGGCATCAAGAGTGAGATATCTACTGCAGCAGTAGAAGGATCCCACCATTTTTCCAGCGACCTTGGCAACGGATTTGATATATGTGTTCCATTTCAGATTGGGAGTAAAGGTCAAGCCCAGAACCCAGTAGGAATGAGAGGTTCATCAGAGAACTTATTTAATTTTATTTTTATTTTGCAGTTCTGAATTTTGGAGATGCGGATTAATCGTTCATACTATTTGGATTCCTTAGACTATTGTTCTCAACTGGAGTGTTATTTGCACAACGTTTTGGCCAATGTAACCTCCGATCTTCTTCAGGTCTATTTTGTCGAACTTGGAAATCTTTCAGTCAAAATTGTTGTCTGCAAGGAATTTTAAATGGAATTCTTCATTTGACCCACAGGGACAGCACGCTCTCACTGTCAGAAGGTAGAAGTCTCTAATCCCAGTTTTAGGAGTCTTAAACTTATTTTTGTTTCTAGATGTAAATATCATTTTTTATTTTTATTTTGTCTTTGGAATGAAAAGAAGGATTTGGTAAAAAAAACAAAAAAAAAACACTTATTTAGGTGACTGTTTGGCAACTTACTTATTTGGCCTTTTAGTCACGGGCAAAGTGTAGTATCTGTTCTAATACTACACTTTGCTTGAATATTTTATATTTACCACTGATATTATTTTTTTTATGTAATAGCTGATTGATACCAGGTAATCTTCCTAGCATTCTCTAAAAGTGAACAAAAAATAAATAAAATGTTCAAAATGAAATAAAACTGCAACTTACCTCATAAGTGACCGACAAGTTAAACCTTTCTTGTTTGAGCTGACCAATTTTGGCCTTATACTGGACCATGTTACTGACCAGATCTTCCATTCTGAAATTAAATAAAAAGAAAAGAGAAAGGTCAGTAATTCATTTTTAACTAGCTATTAGCTCCCTATTGCTTCACAAATTTCTCTACTTCAAATATTAAGCTAGTGCAAAATCAATATCGTTTTCTCACATAGGTTAAATTTATATATGATTTCTGAATTAATTCATTGATATATATATATAGCCATGTTATATATCATTTTGAAGCGCGTTTTTTTGCTCTATTGCATCGTGTTATTCGTTACCGCTCTCAATCTCTTTATTTATTTTTTTTGCAGTCTGAAGCATTTCATACGCTTCTGTGGCATTTTTTCCAAGTTTAAAACAGAATTTTATTGCATATCGTTCTTCTAAATTGTCCTCATGTCCAGATTGCATTTTTGAAATTCACCAGCTATTACAATCAGGCTTTAGTAGGGTATATTCCAATTCCTGCTGCAGCTGTTTATTTGAACTTGAAATCATAAAAATTGGTCAGTCATCTTATAAAATGTATTGCAATAATACACTGAATTTTCAAATATCTATAACAATTTAAAATGCCTGTACAAAAAATTCTGGAAACTTATTGAAGGCACCTCGTATATTTCTTGTGCAAAATCTATATATCTATAAAAGTGAATGTGTCTGTCTGTGTACATTTCCCTACGCAATAACTCTGTCAATTTTCAGTCTACAGACTCGAAATTTGATATACAGGGTACTGAGATTTGGGAAAATCTTTGTAATCCGTTTTTGGCGAGAAATTTGGCTGTTAAGGGGTCAAAGTTCAACGATTTGTCCTTTGAGAACTTTACCAAACTCCTTCGCTAATTTTGGGTCTAAACACTTGAAATTTTGGATATAGGTTCCTTGGACATGGATCTAACTTAATAACTTGATTTGAGCCCCAAACAATAAATGTTCAGGGGTGATAATAGGGGTCAAAGTTTAAAAAAATTGACCGTTTTTTTTTTCTTTTGCTCAACATACACCTCCAAACACCCGGGCAACGCCGGGCTGAAATGCTAGTGTTGCACAAAAAAAAAAAAAAAAAAAAAAAAAGAAGGTCTGTAACGTCCTTAAAAGTAAACAGAGTGCAAGACTAATCTCATAATTTTTCTAAGAAAATTTTAATCGTGCAAAAACCTTTATATTTCAAGAACATTTGTCAGTCTATTTTTCTATAAATGCATGGACGCACAGACGTTCTATTTTATCATACTAGCGGGCGGTGGGGAGAGTGCTCGACTTTGTTCGCCCGGAAAATATGCTTAAATATGATATTTTCATTTGTTCAGATTTTATATATATTATTATAGAGTCGTGATTTCAAAAGTTAAAAAAAGTATTTGGGTGCCATCAGCTTGAATTAAAACCAAAAGCCAAACTGTAGCATTTAAAGCTGGCGACGTTACCACTGTACCAATGTGACACGCATATGAACTGATTAAAAATAAACCAAGATGAATGTACAAAATGTATAACGATTTTTTCAATTTTGACCTCTTTTTGACCCCTTAAAACTATTTTAACCGGCTTTAACCAGAAAAGAACGGTCCATAAAAAATCCAATCATTTGAGGGACCCTAGCACCACTCTACAACTTTTAGTTTTGGAAGAGATAGAGTTTGAAAATATGGAGACCGACAAGCAGACAGACAAACCGATGGACAGACAGAAAGACAGACGGACAGAGCTTTTTATTATACTAGATTTTCATTTTATTTTACTTCAGTTGAAGTTCTCAAAAATCAAGGAGCCCCTTCTTGGGGTCAATACATAATTTCTGTATGAGATACATAGATATTCGAATATTCCAGTAAAGTTTGATTTACATCTTAAATATTGAGTTAGTAAGGAAATTAAGAAGTTATAATTTTCTTCTCAACAGTTGACCGGTTAACTATGTTTTAGTATATCTTTCATGTGGTCTTACTGGATTCCAGGACAAGAATTCATCTAATCTGGTAGAATATCGAACTTAGTGTTGGTACTATCGACAATACTGTTTAGAAAAAAAGTGCACCAACCCTCGTATAAGCCAGTGTAGAATAGCCATATTGAGGGGTTTTTATTTGGGCTTCAAATTTTATTTAAAACCAAATTTCAAACATTTGGTCAGGGTTAATTTGTTGGGGGAAGGGGGAATATCCTCATGCCAGGTTGTCCTGACAAACCCTTGTGTAGAGAGACCTTAGATACCCGAGTACAGTGTCTAGTAGGCATTCAATGTGTGTGTGTGTAAGCGAAACAGCTATAATCTACTAACAGGGTTACCCGACATTGCCCGTGATTGAATGATGATTAAAAAATGTTTTACACTCCCATATTTTTTGTTAATCAAATCGATTGATTGCTTGCTCTAGTTGGGAACCCATTGCAGTGCACCGAGAGGAAGCTTCACATGCCTCCCGGAAGGGATTAGTCCACAATACATTGTAGTATACATTGCACTGTTGATTTTATGAATTATTTTTTTATATCTAATTGCTTGTATTAAAGTTTAAAATGCAAAACTCAAGTATCATGCTTCAATTGTGCTTTAAACAGAAACCTTCATTTCGAACGTGTCCTTGTCATATCAAAGAACCTACTGTTGATTTCATATGTCAAACCTTTTGGCTTGTGTGGTAATAATTCCCAAATGCATTCATGATGCTAAGCTGTGTAAAGTGTTAAATTTGGTCAAAATCGTCTGTTCTTTCTTTCATCGGATTATTTCAATTATTGATACTTAATAAAAACATTTTGATACAAAACCTGTCTAAGAACACTGCCAAGCACATAAACTACCTTCATGTGAAATTTCATAAAAACCGGCTCAGCCATTTTGGAGTGCATAGGGAACGAACTCACAAACAAAATTCCCTTTATATAATGGTAAAGACAGATTTGTACAAAATCTTTCTTTTGTCTTGTGGTCATTAATTCCAGTTTTATTAACAATAAATCTAGCTGTAATTTCCATGATTAAAACTGCAGGAAATAATATCAATCTTATTTCTTTATTTTCATTCAGAAAAAAAAAAAAAAAAAAAAAAAACAACAAAAAAAACAATTGGATTCTTTTTGTATTTTTATTGTTCTTTTTCCTTCCAGTAAAATAAAGTTAACTTGACTGCATGGCTTTCAAGATCTTTAAAGCATGTTGATGCGATTTTTTTCATGTTTTTTTTTTTTTTTTTTTTTTTTTTTTTTTTTTTTTTTGTAAAATGCATTTTTTTTTAAATGATTAGACTTCCCTCTCCCCAAACTTACTCTTTCCCCACCAATTCCATGTTACAGTTTCAATTGCCGAAGATTGTGATTGTTATGCTATAAGAAATGGTAAAAGTACAGTTTTCGTCGTGGAAAAAACAAATGCAGGAAGTAATAAAAATGTAAAAATAAATAAATAAATAAATAAATAGAAATAAAAAATAAAAATGTAAAAAAAATAAAAAATAAAAATAAAAATCCGCGAATAGAGAAAGAAATCAGAAATGAATGCAAATCCAAGACTTAATAAATGGATTAATAAATGGATAAATGGAGAATTTTCTTTGTTTGTTTGGCAAAGAATTTGTTAATGTGATCATGTAAGTATGTAGAGAGTATTTGAGCTGTAATTATGTAATTCTATTTTTGCTTCAAGTCAATGACTTAAATTATTCATTTCAAAAACAGATTTTTTTATATATGTTTCGTGGTTTCATTTTAAATTCTGAAAAAACAACATATAGAGGCATATATTCGATTTAAGAATTTATTGCTTGACAAAAGGAATATATAGAAAGGGTTATTTTAATTTCCTTAATCCATGGATTTTCAACAATGGCTCATATCATCAGAGGAAACATGGACTACCCAGGTTGTATCAACTTCTCTTTTCGTATAATTTTCTCCATATAATTATCCACAACCACTCAAAAACTATTTTCAATAATTGTGCTGAAAAGCAAAATAGCGTCCATTCGCAGCTGAACATTTTGCTAACTGCATTTCATTTCCTCTGATGATATGAGCCATTGTTGAAAATCCATGGATTAAGGAAATTAAAATAACCCTTTCTATATATTCCTTTGTCAAGCAATAAATTCTTAAATCGAATATATGCCTCTATATGTTGCTTTCTCAGAATTTAAAATTAAACCACGAAACTTATATATTGCTCTATTCTTAAATATTGAGCTTTTCCTTTTTGGCTAGGATTATCTATTTTATTTTTACTTTCATCATATTTTGATTTGGTTTTGATACCCCCAAATTCGAAGCTATCTCATTACAACCCTTCCTTTTCATAACCTATCATACTTTCATAAATCAGAGTCCATTTTCTGTAGGCTGTTTTTGAACCCAGTCAACGACGGGTACTTTTGCTAGTATATATATATATATATATATATATATATATATATATATATATATATATATATATATATATATATAAAATAAATAAATAAAAATTACAATAAGTTTACCAAGGTAATCAAAATGGTAAACTTAAAATATATTATAAATATTAAAGAGTTAATATTTACAAGTAAAGTAATCTCAACCAGATGTAAAAGCTCAACAAAACCGAAAAGGAAATAGCGCTTATAATATGAACAAATGATTAATAAAACATGTTAAAAGACATCTTGAAAAAGAGTTAAAAACATATTTAATTTTAAAAAAGGAAGCACAAGATAAGTGGATAGTCCTTAATCTGCGGAGTTTCGAAGAAATACTCTCCTTCTCATCAGAGGGCAGGAATTAGCAAAATGCAGGATCGGATTTTGCATATAAAAGTATTTAATGAAACTACAAGTAAGTCACAGATCTTACTTGGTTAAAAAATAAAAAGGGTGAAGTAAGGGGAATAGGAGGTAAAAGAAAAATGATAAAAAGATTTCACATGAATGGATAGTCCGGTGAAGGGTAAAAAATCCAAAATAAAAAAAATTTAAAATTAAATATGTTTTCAAGATGTCTTTAACATGTTTTATTAATCATTTGTTCATATATATATATATATATATATATATATATATATATATATATATATATATATATATATATATATATATATATTACTTAAAAGGAAACACCAGAGCTAGATATATTCATCCTTTTAAAGTAATTCTTCTTTATTTTAAAGATTGAACCAGTCAATTTTGAAGACACGCCATGAATTCTTCCAGGCAACATGCGAATATGGCCTTGATGCACCTAGAAGTTTACATGCACAAATAATGCATTGCTGCAACAGTTGCATGACACCGTATGTACATCGGGATATGACCATTGTGTTTATGAAAATAGCGTACTTCGATATGCGTCTTGTATGTGGAGATTACTTAAAAGTCGTCTCCGATAGTGAGCATACACGCAATTGTATACAAATTACTCGAGATTTCTTTGAAAAGGAAAAAATCTATTCGGTAGAAAGGGGAGGTAATTCACTTAAGCTAAGATTTAATTTAATAAGCTAAATAAACAATGTAGATCAGGGAGGGGTATGATATCCTATCTATAATCGTATCGTTAATTCAGGTTGGAACATTCCAAGAAGTGTATTAGGGGTGCGTAGAGGTACTTAACGACAATATCTGAAGATAAAAAAAGGCAAAAAGGTTCTTATCAAATATATCTCAACCATAACAATATGCATTGTGTTTTCGTTTCACTATCTGCATCAATTAAGTACAAGCAATAATGGCGGAAAACAGATAGGGAGACATAGTTTTGAAAGACGGTTTATCATAATTTTTTTTGTAGGTTTCCGACTACTTTTTGATTGTATTTGAAAGATTAAAGACTAAAGTTAATTTCCAAAAAGAAAAAAAACAAACTGTTTTACACGTGAAAAAAAAAAGTTATAATGGAAAATGTTTTCACGGCGACATTTGGAAGCTGACAAATTAAGCTAAATTTTGAAGTTAAATAAATTCATTGTAAAAATCCTTTGAAAGAGAAATTTTACTTTTCTGGATCTATTTCAAAGATAATTAGTAAAGTAAAGTTCTAAGATATTGGATTAAAAAAAAAACGCTTGTTTGTACAAAAAATATCTTAACCCCCAAAAGCGAGAGATTCTGGCTTCGCTCAAACAAAACAAAGCATGGATTCTACAGAAGCCCAACATGTTAGAAAGTCAAAAGGCTGTCTGAAAATTACGTCAGATAGTTGGAGGGAGGTAGGAAGTGCCGGTTTACTTTTTTCCCTCCAGCCGTGCATCCATATTGTGAACGTTTGTATAATTTTTATCATCATTTAATTTAATTATTTTTCTGTGTTCCTGCTTTTAAAATAATTTTTTTTCCCAATTATATAAAAATGATGTTATGCCAAAAGTCCCACGTTCATTCAAGCGAGGAACATATTAGAATTTTACATATAAAAATCATGCGCAACATGTAATCTAAAAAAAAATGTAGAAATATTTTTTGCAATTATTTTTTTGCGTGAAAATATTAATAAGCAATGCTTAATTCAATGATAACATGGGTAGTTCGATAAATTCATTTTTCTTGAGTTATATCGAATTCATTAATACAGACTTTAGGGTCTTTTTTCATAATGTTCCCGAACAAATTATTTTTCTTTTTTTATCGCTACAAATGCTTTATTTTCATAAAAAAAGCAAAAATAAATTTATTCATTTTTTTTTTTAACTACTGAAAACCATAACTTTAGTAAAGGTGTTTTTTGTTTAAACAAAATAATACATTTCCACTAAGATTCAAATAAACATAATGGGTTCATTATATTCCGTGATCATTATTTGATAAATACTTGATAAATTCATTGAAATTGGTTAATTTCCTGATTTTTGGTGCATTTTTAGTAAAGGGAGGGGCCGAAATGTTTATACATTTTGAATATCGGCGTTCATTTTGCACATACCTAGCGTCAGTGGTCTCCAACCTTTTTCCCCATGGGGGAAGTGGGGAGATTTTGCTGAGTTTTTAGAGCTACGCAGGTAAAAAAAAGAAATAAAAAATAAACAAATAAATAATAATAATCTGAACGTGTTTTGTACTGTTTTGCTAATTAGTTTTACTTTTTAGTGAAACTCATTCTCCAAAACCTCATTCTTTTAATCAATTTATGAACAAAAAGAAAAATCGCCACACAATTTTCACATATTTACATTTTAAAAATTTTTCATGAATATTTTTCCGTTTTTAATAACAGCTCCAGCTCCGGAAGAGAAGGGGTGGTCTAGATTAAAGACTGGTGTGCCGGATCTGGCCCGTGGGCCATAGTTTGGAGACTCTTGATCTATGTAATAATATGCATGTGCAATTTAATGTTCGTACATCACCTTTTACCTCTTTTTTAAAAGATAGGATCAGACAATCATCGAAGTTGCAATCTCCACCAAAAATTATTTTTCAAATTTTATTTGATACAATGTCATGTCGAATATGCAACTTAATCAAAATTACACTGTTGACCTTCAGACTAGGATCAAAGTGCAGTATCTGGTCTGTCTAAAGATAGTACAATAATATTGTGAAGTCCATGTTTGCATCAGATATGTACAGAATGGAAATATGTCACAAACTCCTACAAGACTTTTAGTGATAGGCCCCAGATATATTTTGAAACTACATTAATTGGTGTATATAGATGAGTTTGAACACAATTGGGACAATAATATCATGGTCTATGTTTGTGCCAGATATCCATAGAATGCATGGCAGCACACACAGCAGATCAAAGATATAACTGTGGAATTTCCACAGATCCAACTAGTCTATATTAGATTTCTCTTGTTTGTCTGTTCTACTTTTTCTTGGAAACTACTAGACGATCTGGCTGAAATTCCGCATGAATCTTTGTTATGATAAGATGCAGCGAACTAAGTATTATGGTATCCGTTCGATGCACATTTAGGGATTAATAGGGATTAGCATTTAATGCAAAAATGAACACGAGTATTTTGCTATCAGTTTGGTATAAAGCACTAAATTCTATGTCAATAGGCTATAACTTTTGCCAGTTTTTCACAGATGAAAAGTCTAGTAAATGTGCTTAAACGTAAGGGAAGTAATTCAGTATATATTCCAGCGAACACATGTATCAGCGGCGGCTGATTAAAGGAATGGTATAATCTGTAATAAGGCAAATTTTTTTTTTTCCAAATTATTTAATGATAAAAAAGAAAGGATAAACACTGGATCTAATATAATGTAGTCATTAATCTTTTTAAACGGTGCCGTTACATCTTAACACTCGGACCCAACACGCTGTATCTGAGATAGTCGCAAGGAACAAAAAAGGAAAAAAGTTTGACTTGAATTTTTTCAGTTGAAATAAAAGGCATTTATTAATGGCTGTTTTATCACTAAACCACAGGCACATAATTTTCCATGGTATCAACAATATGGACGCATCCATGCATTTCTTGTGGGTCAATTACCTGTTTCTCAGTCTGCAACTCACCCTATGGCACACAGCCGTCCAACCATTTTTTTTTGTACCGAATTTGGATTGCATCTTTTTTTAACATTTTCTATCGCACTGACATGTGCTTCCAACTTGCTCGCCACATGGTTCTTCGCTATCGCTGCACACATACTTTTTCATAACTGGCGCCACGTGTGTCCATTTCTCTCTTCTTTTCTTTCCCAGCACTTCCTCCGCTGTGATGTCACATCACAAACCAACTTGATCATTCGAATATGAGTCATATAGTTGCTGCTGCTAACACACATCAACGATTGTTGCACTAAGAGTCTTGTATTTTATGATTGAACCGATGTGTTTGCCCTATTTGTTTACAAATAATCAGCACTAAAAAATGTCCAAAGATAAATGGAGGGTAAAGTTGAACCAACATTCTCACCTCGTATTTTATAGTTGAATCGATGCTTTCACCTCAACTATAAAATATTAAGTGAGAACATCGTTTCTACTATAAAATATTAGGTGAGTGAGAACATCGGTTCAAACTATAAAATATTAGGTGAGAACATCGGTTCAACTATAAAATATTAGGTGAGAACATCGGTTCAACTATAAAATACTAGGTGAGAACATCAGTTCAACTATAAAATATTAGGTGAGAACATCGGTTCAACTATGAAATATTAGGTGAGAACATCGGTTCAAGTATAAAATATTAGGTGAGAACATCGGCTCAAGTATAAAATATTAGGTGAGAACATCGTTTCAACTATAAAATATTAGGTGAAAAAATCGTTTCAACTATAAAATATTAGGTGAGAACATCGTTTCAACTATAAAATATTAGGTGAGAACATCGTTTCAACTATAAAATATTAGGTGAGAACATCGTTTCAACTATAAAATATTAGGTGAGAACATCGTTTCAACTATAAAATATTCGGTGAGAACATCGATTCAACTATAAAATATTAGGTGAGAACATCGGTTCAACTATAAAATATTAGGTGAGAACATCGGTTCAACTATAAAATATTAGGTGAGAACATCGTTTCAACTATAAAATATTAGGTGAGAACATCGTTTAAACTATAAAATATTAGGTGAGATCATCGTTTAAACTATAAAATATTAGGTGAGAACATCGGTTCACCTATAAAATATTAGGTGAGAACATCGGTTCAACTATAAAATATAAGGTGAGAACATCGGTTCAACTATAAAATATTAGGTGAGAACATCGGTTCAACTATAAAATATTAGGTGAGAACATCGTTTCAACTATAAAATATTAGGTGAGAACATCGGTTCAACTATAAAATATTAGGTGAGAACATCGGTTCAACTATAAAATATTAGGTGAGAACATCGGTTCAACTATAAAATATTAGGTGAGAACATCGGTTCAACTATAAAATATTAGGTGAGAACATCGTTTCAACTATAAAATATTAGGTGAGAACATCGTTTCAACTATAAAATATTAGGTGAGAACATCGTTTAAACTATAAAATATTAGGTGAGAACATCGTTTCAACTATAAAATATTAGGTGAGAACATCGGTTCAACTATAAAATATTAGGTGAGAACATCGGTTCAACTATAAAATATTAGGTGAGACCATCGTTTCAACTATAAAATATTAGGTGAGAACATCGGTTCAACTATAAAATATTAGGTGAGAACATCGTTTCAACTATAAAATATTAGGTGAGAACATCGTTTCAACTATAAAATATAAGGTGAGAACATCGGTTAAACTATAAAATATTAGGTGAGAACATCGTTTCAACTATAAAATATTAGGTGAGTGAGAACATCAGTTCAACTATAAAATATTAGGTGAGAACATCGGTTCAACTATAAAATATAGGTGAGAACATCTTTTCAACTATAAAATATTAGATGAGAGCATCCGTTCAACTATAAAATATTAGGTGAGAACATCGTTTCAACTATAAAATATTAGGTGAGAACATCGTTTCAACTATAAAATATTAGGTGAGAACATCGTTTCAACTATAAAATACGAGGTGAGAACATCGTTTCAACTATAAAATATTAGGTGAGAACATCGTTTCAACTATAAAATATTAGGTGAGAACATCGTTTCAACTATAAAATATTAGGTGAGAACATCGGTTTAACTATAAAATATAAGGTGAGAACATCGGTTCAACTATTAAATATTAGGTGAGAACATCGGTTCAACTATAAAATATTAGGTGAGAACATCGTTTCAACTATAAAATATTAGGTGAGAACATCGGTTCAACTATAAAATATTAGGTGAGAACATCGGTTCAACTATAAAATATTAGGTGAGAACATCGGTTCAACTATAAAATATTAGGTGAGAACATCGGTTCAACTATAAAATATTAGGTAAGAAAATCGTTTCAACTATAAAATATTAGGTGAGAACATCGGTTCAACTATAAAATATTAGGTGAGAACATCGGTTCAACTATAAAATATTAGGTGAGAACATCGGTTCAACTATAAAATATAAGGTGAGAACATCGGCTCAACTATAAAATATTAGGTGAGAACATCGTTTCAACTATAAAATATTAGGTGAGAACATCGGTTCAACTATAAAATATTAGGTGAGAACATCGGTTACACTATAAAATATTAGGTGAGAACATCGTTTCAACTAAAAAATATTAGGTGAGAACATCGTTTCAACTATAAAATATTAGGTGAGAACATCGGTTCAACTATAAAATACGAGGTGAGAACATCGTTTCAACTATAAAATATTAGGTGAGAACATCGTTTCAACTATAAAATATTAGGTGAGAACATCGTTTCAACTATAAAATATTAGGTGAGTGAGAACATCGGTTCAACTATAAAATATTAGGTGAGTGAGAACATCGGTTCAACTATTAAATATTAGGTGAGAACATCGGTTCAACTATAAAATATAGGTGAGAATATCGTTTCAACTATAAAATATTAGATGAGAGCATCCGTTCAACTATAAAATATTAGGTGAGAACATCGTTTCAACTATAAAATATTAGATGAGAACATCGGTTCAACTATAAAATATTAGGTGAGAACATCGTTTCAACTATAAAATATTAGGTGAGTGAGAACATCGTTTCAACTATAAAATATTAGGTGAGAACATCGGTTCAACTATAAAATATAGGTGAGAACATCTTTTCAACTATAAAATATTAGATGAGAGCATCCGTTCAACTATAAAATATTAGGTGAGAACATCGTTTCAACTATAAAATATTAGGTGAGAACATCGTTTCAACTATAAAATATTAAGTGAGAACATCGTTTCAACTATAAAATATTAGGTGAGAACATCGTTTCAACTATAAAATATTAGGTGAGGACATCGTTTCAACTATAAAATATTAGGTGAGGACATCGTTTCAACTATAAAATATTAGGTGAGAACATCGGTTCAACTATAAAATACGAGGTGAGAACATCGTTTCAACTATAAAATATTAGGTGAGAACATCGTTTCAACTATAAAATATTAGGTGAGAACATCGGTTCAACTATAAAATATAAGGTGAGAACATCGGTTCAACTATTAAATATTAGGTGAGAACATCGGTTCAACTATAAAATATTAGGTGAGAACATCGTTTCAACTATAAAATATTAGGTGAGAACATCGGTTCAACTATAAAATATTAGGTGAGAACATCGGTTCAACTATAAAATATTAGGTGAGAACATCGGTTCAACTATAAAATATTAGGTGAGAACATCGGTTCAACTATAAAATATTAGGTGAGAAAATCGTTTCAACTATAAAATATTAGGTGAGAACATCGTTTCAACTATAAAATATTAGGTGAGAACATCGTTTCAACTATAAAATATTAAGTGAGAACATCGTTTCAACTATAAAATATTAGGTGAGAACATCGTTTCAACTATAAAATATTAGGTGAGGACATCGTTTCAACTATAAAATATTAGGTGAGAACATCGTTTCAACTATAAAATACGAGGTGAGAACATCGTTTCAACTATAAAATATTAGGTGAGAACATCGTTTCAACTATAAAATATTAGGTGAGAACATCGTTTCAACTATAAAATATTAGGTGAGAACATCGGTTTAACTATAAAATATAAGGTGAGAACATCGGTTCAACTATTAAATATTAGGTGAGAACATCGGTTCAACTATAAAATATTAGGTGAGAACATCGTTTCAACTATAAAATATTAGGTGAGAACATCGGTTCAACTATAAAATATTAGGTGAGAACATCGGTTCAACTATAAAATATTAGGTGAGAACATCGGTTCAACTATAAAATATTAGGTGAGAACATCGGTTCAACTATAAAATATTAGGTAAGAAAATCGTTTCAACTATAAAATATTAGGTGAGAACATCGGTTCAACTATAAAATATTAGGTGAGAACATCGGTTCAACTATAAAATATTAGGTGAGAACATCGGTTCAACTATAAAATATAAGGTGAGAACATCGGCTCAACTATAAAATATTAGGTGAGAACATCGTTTCAACTATAAAATATTAGGTGAGAACATCGGTTCAACTATAAAATATTAGGTGAGAACATCGGTTACACTATAAAATATTAGGTGAGAACATCGTTTCAACTATAAAATATTAGGTGAGAACATCGTTTTAACTATAAAATATTAGGTGAGAACATCGGTTCAACTATAAAATACGAGGTGAGAACATCGTTTCAACTATAAAATATTAGGTGAGAACATCGTTTCAACTATAAAATATTAGGTGAGAACATCGTTTCAACTATAAAATATTAGGTGAGTGAGAACATCGGTTCAACTATAAAATATTAGGTGAGTGAGAACATCGGTTCAACTATTAAATATTAGGTGAGAACATCGGTTCAACTATAAAATATAGGTGAGAATATCGTTTCAACTATAAAATATTAGATGAGAGCATCCGTTCAACTATAAAATATTAGGTGAGAACATCGTTTCAACTATAAAATATTAGATGAGAACATCGGTTCAACTATAAAATATTAGGTGAGAACATCGTTTCAACTATAAAATATTAGGTGAGTGAGAACATCGTTTCAACTATAAAATATTAGGTGAGAACATCGGTTCAACTATAAAATATAGGTGAGAACATCTTTTCAACTATAAAATATTAGATGAGAGCATCCGTTCAACTATAAAATATTAGGTGAGAACATCGTTTCAACTATAAAATATTAGGTGAGAACATCGTTTCAACTATAAAATATTAAGTGAGAACATCGTTTCAACTATAAAATATTAGGTGAGAACATCGTTTCAACTATAAAATATTAGGTGAGGACATCGTTTCAACTATAAAATATTAGGTGAGGACATCGTTTCAACTATAAAATATTAGGTGAGAACATCGGTTCAACTATAAAATACGAGGTGAGAACATCGTTTCAACTATAAAATATTAGGTGAGAACATCGTTTCAACTATAAAATATTAGGTGAGAACATCGGTTCAACTATAAAATATAAGGTGAGAACATCGGTTCAACTATTAAATATTAGGTGAGAACATCGGTTCAACTATAAAATATTAGGTGAGAACATCGTTTCAACTATAAAATATTAGGTGAGAACATCGGTTCAACTATAAAATATTAGGTGAGAACATCGGTTCAACTATAAAATATTAGGTGAGAACATCGGTTCAACTATAAAATATTAGGTGAGAACATCGGTTCAACTATAAAATATTAGGTGAGAAAATCGTTTCAACTATAAAATATTAGGTGAGAACATCGGTTCAACTATAAAATATTAGGTGAGAACATCGGTTCAACTATAAAATATTAGGTGAGAACATCGGTTCAACTATAAAATATAAGGTGAGAACATCGGCTCAACTATAAAATATTAGGTGAGAACATCGTTTCAACTATAAAATATTAGGTGAGAACATCGGTTCAACTATAAAATATTAGGTGAGAACATCGTTTCAACTATAAAATATTAGGTGAGAACATCGTTTCAACTATAAAATATTAGGTGAGAACATCGTTTCAACTATAAAATATTAGGTGAGAACATCGGTTCAACTATAAAATACGAGGTGAGAACATCGTTTCAACTATAAAATATTAGGTGAGAACATCGTTTCAACTATAAAATATTAGGTGAGAACATCGTTTCAACTATAAAATATTAGGTGAGAACATCGTTTCAACTATAAAATATTAGGTGAGTGAGAACATCGGTTCAACTATAAAATATTAGGTGAGTGAGAACATCGGTTCAACTATAAAATATTAGGTGAGAACATCGGTTCAACTATAAAATATAGGTGAGAACATCGTTTCAACTATAAAATATTAGATGAGAGCATCCGTTCAACTATAAAATATTAGGTGAGAACATCGTTTCAACTATAAAATATTAGGTGAGAACATCGTTTCAACTATAAAATATTAAGTGAGAACATCGTTTCAACTATAAAATATTAGGTCAGAACATCGTTTCAACTATAAAATACGAGGTGTGAACATCGTTTCAACTATAAAATATTAGGTGAGAACATCGTTTCAACTATAAAATATTAGGTGAGGACATCGTTTCAACTATAAAATATTAGGTGAGAACATCGTTTCAACTATAAAATATTAGGTGAGAACATCGGTTCAACTATAAAATATTAGGTGAGAACATCGGTTCAACTATAAAATATTAGGTGAGACCATCGGTTATACTATAAAATATTAGGTGAGAACATCGGTTCAACTATAAAATATTAGGTGAGAACATCGGTTCAACTATAAAATATTAGGTGAGAACATCGGTTCAACAATAAAATATTAGGTGAGAACATCGTTTCAACTATAAAATATTAGGTGAGAACATCGTTTCAACTATAAAATATTAGGTGAGAACATCGTTTAAACTATAAAATATTAGGTGAGAACATCGTTTCAACTATAAAATATTAGGTGAGAACATCGGTTCAACTATAAAATATTAGGTGAGAACATCGGTTCAACTATAAAATATTAGGTGAGGACATCGGTTCAACTATAAAATATTAGGTGAGAACATCGTTTCAACTATAAAATATTAGGTGAGAACATCGGTTCAACTATAAAATATTAGGTGAGAACATCGTTTCAACTATAAAATATTAGGTGAGAACATCGGTTCAACTATAAAATATAGGTGAGAACATCGTTTCAACTATAAAATATTAGATGAGAGCATCCGTTCAACTATAAAATATTAGGTGACAACATCGTTTCAACTATAAAATATTAGGTGAGAACATCGGTTCAACTATAAAATATTAAGTGAGAACATCGTTTCAACTATAAAATATTAGGTGAGAACATCGTTTCAACTATAAAATACGAGGTGTGAACATCGTTTCAACTATAAAATATTAGGTGAGAACATCGTTTAAACTATAAAATATTAGGTGAGGACATCGTTTCAACTATAAAATATTAGGTGAGAACATCGTTTCAACTATAAAATATTAGGTGAGAACATCGGTTCAACTATAAAATATTAGGTGAGAACATCGGTTCAACTATAAAATATTAGGTGAGACCATCGGTTATACTATAAAATATTAGGTGAGAACATCGGTTCAACTATAAAATATTAGGTGAGAACATCGGCTCAACTATAAAATATTAGGTGAGAACATCGGTTCAACAATAAAATATTAGGTGAGAACATCGTTTCAACTATAAAATATTAGGTGAGAACATCGTTTCAACTATAAAATATTAGGTGAGAACATCGTTTCAACTATAAAATATTAGGTGAGAACATCGGTTCAACTATAAAATATTAGGTGAGAACATCGGTTCAACTATAAAATATTAGGTGAGAACATCGGTTCAACTATAAAATATTAGGTGAGGACATCGGTTCAACTATAAAATATTAGGTGAGAACATCGGTTCAACTATTAAATATTAGGTGAGAACATCGTTTCAACTATAAAATATTAGGTGAGAACATCGTTTCAACTATAAAATATTAGGTGAGAACATCGTTTCAACTATAAAATATTAGGTGAGAACATCGGTTCAACTATAAAATATTAGATGAGAACATCGGTTCAACTATAAAATATAGGTGAGAACATCGTTTCAACTATAAAATATTAGGTGAGAACATCGTTTCAACTATAAAATATTAGGTGAGAACATCGTTTCAACTATAAAATATAAGGTGAGAACATCGGTTAAACTATAAAATATTAGGTGAGAACATCGTTTCAACTATAAAATATTAGGTGAGAACATCGGTTCAACTATAAAATATTAGGTGAGAACATCGTTTCAACTATAAAATATTAGGTGAGAACATCGGTTCAACTATAAAATATTAGGTGAGAACATCGGTTCAACTATAAAATATTAGGTGAGAACATCGGTTCAACTATAAAATATTAGGTGAGAACATCGTTTCAACTATAAAATATTAGGTGAGAACATCGGTTCAACTATAAAATATTAGGTGAGAACATCGGTTCAACTATAAAATATTAGGTGAGAACATCGGTTCAACTATAAAATATTAGGTGAGAACATCGGTTCAACTATAAAATATTAGGTGAGAATTTCGTTTCAACTATAAAATATTAGGTGAGAACATCGGTTCAACTATAAATTATTAGGTGAGAACATCGGTTCAACTATAAAATATTAGGTGAGAACATCGGTTCAACTATAAAATATAAGGTGAGAACATCGGTTCAACTATAAAATATTAGGTGAGAACATCGTTTCAACTATAAAATATTAGGTGAGAACATCGGTTCAACTATAAAATATTAGGTGAGAACATCGTTTCAACTATAAAATATTAGGTGAGAACATCGTTTCAACTATAAAATATTAGGTGAGAACATCGTTTCAACTATAAAATATTAGGTGAGAACATCGGTTCAACTATAAAATACGAGGTGAGAACATCGTTTCAACTATAAAATATTAGGTGAGAACATCGTTTCAACTATAAAATATTAGGTGAGAACATCGTTTCAACTATAAAATATTAGGTGAGAACATCGTTTCAACTATAAAATATTAGGTGAGAACATCGGTTCAACTATAAAATATTAGGTGAGAACATCGTTTCAACTATAAAATATTAGGTGAGTGAGAACATCGGTTCAACTATAAAATATTAGGTGAGAACATCGGTTCAACTATAAAATATAGGTGAGAACATCGTTTCAACTATAAAATATTAGATGAGAGCATCCGTTCAACTATAAAATATTAGGTGAGAACATCGTTTCAACTATAAAATATTAGGTGAGAACATCGTTTCAACTATAAAATATTAAGTGAGAACATCGTTTCAACTATAAAATATTAGGTGAGAACATCGTTTCAACTATAAAATATTAGGCGAGAACATCCGTTCAACTATAAAATATTAAGTTAGAACATCGGTTCAACTATAAAATATTAGGCGAGAACATCGGTTCAACTATAAAATATTAGGTGAGAACATCCGTTCAACTATAAAATATTAAGTGAGAACATCGGTTCCACTATAAAATATTAGGTGAGAACATCGTTTCAACTATAAAATATGAGGTGAGAGCATCCGTTCAACTATAAAATATTAGGTGAGAACATCGGTTCAACTATAAAATATTAGATGAGAGCATCCGTTCAACTATAAAATATTAGGTGAGAACATCGGTTCAACTATAAAATATGAGGTGAGAGCATCGACTCAACTTTACCATCTATTTACCTTTGAGCATTTATTAGTGGTGATTCGTTTATAAACAAACAGAGACAAAGCACATCGGTTCAACTATAAAATACAAGACGATAGCACTGATTCAACTATAAATACGATGCATTTCTTAATGATATAGATAAAGGCATTAGTTCATTTTTTAACGACCGACATGAGAGCATTAGATCATTTGTTAACGACCGACGTGAACGCTTCAGATCATTTATTAGCGACTGACGTTAGAGGATCAATTCATTTATTAACGACCAAGGTGAAACATCAGTTCAACAACAAAAACCGTGATGAGGATATTAGTAAAATTCTTATCAGATAAAAGCCAGACGATTCATCGCCAAATAACTTTAGAAATGTTCCCATAATTTGCCTGAATATCTGGAACTTTACCAAATTGTTTATCAATGATAGCAGAGCATTTTTTTTGCTTGCGTTTTAAACAAGATATTTGTTCTATGAAATCATCTGCTTGATTATCAATAGTTTCTGTGAAAACAGAGCCAGCATTACCTGCTTTTGATGCACCCCCTTCCCACCTTCCTTTCACCATCACCACTAGGGTACAAGCCTTTGGGAAGGGATAATTTCAACAGCACTTTGGAGGTCTGCTAAATTTTATTTGTTGTTCTTTTTATTAAAATATTATTGCCAGAAAATAATTATATACAGTCGGTTTTTACAACAATCACAATAACATAGGTAAAAACAAAATATGAATTGATATTCTTAAAATGTGTTCAATGAGCATGTTATCTATATATATATATATATATATATATATATATATATATATATATATATATATATATATATATATATATAAAAGCGAAAATGTATGTATGTGTGTGTGTTCGCTTTTTCTGCATGTCTACAAAAGGCTTTTTTCGGAGAAGCGGTCGGTCGGTTCACAACTTTTTAAAACTTTTTATATCACATATAAATCATAATATCTCAGTTAACAACGAAGCTCGCCTGTCTATTTAATTTGCTCGATTTCGGGAAGATAAATATTCAACATTTGTCGCTCGCCGCATGTGGGTTAGTCTTTTTCCTATAACATCTTGGGAAAAATAAAAATAAGAAAAAGCGTTCAGCAGTAAATGAAATACTATCCCGCAGTCAAACTTGACCTCATTAACTCATTAAAACGGACACCTGCCAAATCCAAGTAATTAAATAAATTTAAACGTGTTTCCGTTAGCATCTCGCGGTGAGGCAATGGTTAACATCGCACGTTTTTTTTTTTTCACACTTTAATTTACAACTTTGCCTCAAGGGTTCGGGTTCGATCCTCATACTTACTTTTTTTTTAACCCCCCCCCCACACAGGAGTTTCCACACACACCTCCAAACACCCGGGCAACGCCGGGTACCCCTCGCTAGTCTATAATATAAAGGGCAAAAATCTGTTCAAATGTATGCATGTATGTTTGTATGTCTGCCTAAAACTTTTGACAGAGGTGACGGATTTACACCAGATCGGTATCATTTTTAAGCTGAACGCTTCGGACGACAAATATCGAAAAATTGGCTAATCATCCTCAACTGGGCACGTTTTTTACAGGCAGGGGTAGCAAAAAATCGTTTCATGACAATTTAATCATACACGCATGCGCAAAAAACGTCCTTTCTTGAATTAGTTTAAATATAAAAAAAACAAAAAACAAAAAAAAAAACACCTACTTTCGCTCATGCGGTCATGGCCCAGTCGGTTAAGTAACAACATCGTTATCTTAAGATTGTACGTTCGAGCCGAGATGTCAGATTTTTTTTTGTTTTCGATTTTTAAAGTTTTAATATTGAAACAAGGTTACTTACGCCATTTTTTTTTTCGTTCTTCTTTTTCCATCACGTTCATTGTTTCAGTTGTTTTAGTTTTTGCGATTTTTAAAAAAGTTTTAACATCGTTCGTTTATTTTATTTTGCATCACGTTCGCTGTTTTTTGTTTGTTTTTGTTTTCCTGATTTTTTGAAGTTTTAACATCGTTTGTTTATTCTTTATTTTGTTGTTTGTTTTTTATATAATATTTAAACAGGGTTATTACGTTCGCTTATTCTTTATTTTCCATTTTGTTTTGATTTACTTCTCCCCACCCCCCACAAACACACACCTCGCCACACCCCAGCAACGCTGAGTACCCCCACTAGTATAAAATATGGCAGACAAAAATGATTCATATTCAGATTCTCAAGGGTGTTATTTGCACACTGTTTCGGTCGATGTAATCTTCAACCTTTTTTAGCTGTATCTTTGCGAACTCTGGGATCTTTCTGTCCAACTAGGGAATCTGCATGGAATCTTGAATGGAAACCTTTATTTAATCCACGGAAGTAGTATGTTCTTTTTCTGTCAGCCATGACTGGGTAAAAGTCTAAAGTAATTTGCAATCGTAGCGTCATGAATAAAGTACTAGGTAAATTCAGTTGTAAGTTACACTCTTCTGAAGGTCAGAGTTTTAATCCTTAGTGCGGGCCACACTCAAAATACAATTGCAAATTATTTGGGACTTCTACCTGGTCATGGCTGATGGAATGAGAACATAATACCCCTGTTGATTAAATAAATGGTTCTGTTCAAAATTCTGTTTAAAATAACAAAAGTTATAATAAAAATTTAAGTTGGACAGAAAAAAACAACAAAAATGCTATTTAAAACTTAAGCTTGAGATACAATGAAAAAAAAAAGTGAAAATGCTATTTCAACCTGAAGCATGACAAACAAAAAATGAAATTTAAAAATGACAGACTCCAAAATATTTCACAATTAAGCCTGGTAGACTAAAAAAAATGCTATTTCAAAATTAAGCATGACAAACAAAATAATAACATTTCAAACTTCAGCTTGACAAACCACAAATATGCTATTTTAAAAGGAAGTAATCAGTGGTAATCCCCCCTAAACAGGAAGTAACAAGTGGTGATCTCCCCTGATGTCTATGTATCACAAACGCGAGTGCAGACATTTGCATTTTGTGTTGAGCTCAGCAACGAATGATACAATTTCCCAATTTACACTACCATTACAGTCTGGAACACTCCAAAAATGCTATTTAAAATTTGAATCCGACAGACAAACCGATAAAGCATTTCAGATAAAGAAACTTACATGTATCTAAAAAAAAAAAAGATGGTAGGTGCTCAACTGAGTTCCAATTCATGATTCCAATCTGTAAAGCATTTACAACAAGAACTCGTCTACCTACAGTAGCTGTAAATAATTTTCCTTTTTCCCTCTATATCTAAAAGTAAGCAGAATTCCATGAGCACAGCTTCTTCCTAAGAACTATCCGTCTGTAGCACACAATACCATGGGGCTGCTTCCCAGCTGACTATAGGATAGAAGTTTTCAAGTCCAATGTTAACAAATTCTTGCCGAGCCGTCCTCTTAAATAATCACATTTCTGGCAAGTTGTAACTATTTGTTACCAATCTTCACGTTGTTGTTTAACTATCCTCTTCATTCATTGACACTTATCCTCGAGTGGCTTATTGGCCTTGATAAGCGGTGACTCATTAGTAAATAAAAAAAGACGTGTCCATTCAATCTGCATGTTCACAATTTTGGTTTGTACTATGGCATATCAACTCTTTTTGGATTATTTCAGACAGAAACCAATATGCAATATAAATAAGTCTGCGAGTAATTGAACACAAGTTGCTATTTTACACATGGCTTGCAAGTGGAATTCGTATTCATGCCTTTCCTAACGTAATAGGGTACAAATCACTAACAAAAGATCAAATCGGATTTAAACACGCCATAAATGATTACATAGTCTGTAAGTGCATCCATTAGGTTAACCCTCACCCATCTCTCACCGCCGATAGATGATAGATTAAGAAGATGAATACACGGAAAAGGAATTCGGATGAAAGGGTTAAAAAAAAAAAATGAAAAAATAAAGAAATTAAAAAAAAAAATGGGCAAAAAAATGAAAGAAAGAAATATAAGAAGTGAAAAAGAAAATGTAAAAATTATTAAAAAAACAAAACGAAAGAAACAAATGGGGGGGGGGAGTGAAAAAAAAATGAAAAGAAAAAGAAAAAAATAAACACAATTGACTGAAAGAAATTTAAGAAAAGCAAACACAAAGAAAAAGTAAGTATTTTGAACGACAGAATAAATAAGTTCCTCTTTTTTTTCTATGTTTAATTGACGACAGTGAAGAAAAATTGAACATTATTGATTAAAGTGTCAGCCAGAATCTGCCCACACAGCAGGTTTTCATTGAACGAAATGGAAATAGGAAAAAAAAACTTATTTTTTTATGCCATCATCTTCATTCGCTCTTCATCTTTTTGCAGCATCCCATTTAGAAACCAGGAAATCAGCTGCACATTATATATATATATATATATATATATATATATATAAACGATTGTATCAATTTATCATATGCAGACTATTAATATGCATCTGAAATATTTTATAAATTTGCATTTCATACGGATGAGTTCATATCCTTCCTGTTATACATCCCAATGCCGTCCTTTAATATATATATATATATATATATATATATATATATATATATATATATATATATATATATATATATATATATATATATATATATATATATATATACACCTTGGAAGTTTCTTTGAAACCTCTAAAACTATTAAAATGTCCTTCGCTGAAAAATATTTTGTCAAAGTCAATTAATTTCCTGCATCGTTGAATCGTTTTTATATGAACTAACAATAGTACCAATGTTCTTAAACGGATCATCAGAAACTATATATATATATATATATATATATATATATATATATATATATATATATATATATATATATATATATATATATATATATATATATATATATATGATATATATACATTATTGTTTCAGCTACTCGGTCGAGTAGCTGAAACAATAATGTAACTTAACAGAGCTATATATATATATATATATATATATATATATATATATATATATATATATATATATATATATATATGAGATTGTATTGCTTTGGTTTCCTAGGTGTTAATCCAATGACACTCCGGTATTTATAAAATAGTGCTCAATAACAAGTAGAACAGTATTATAGTACAAATTTATTTATACAAATACTATTGGCTACATATGTGCATACATGTTCAGTAACGATTTCTTTAGAAATACAACTTCCTCAGGCACTAGATTTTGAAAGAAAATTGCAGCTGAAACATGTATGCACATATGTAGCTAATAATGTTTGTATAAATAGAGAAATGCATATTACATAAGTAATCATTAGACATGTGAATATGTTCATTATGTGTGTTTGTACAGGATTCACTACTAAAATATTTAATCGATCATTATGGATTTTGGAACAAAACTGCTAGGCATAATTATGTGAAATGTGTGCTATATTTGGTTTAATTTACGTTCTTGCAAAGGGGTTAAAGGAAGTAGAATTGTTTCATAAAAAACACAGATACTTTCGATTTTTATCAGTATTTTTATGTCTTGCTTAAATCTTTGTAAAAGAACATAAAACAGGTGCAACATTGGACCTTCTTACTAACTTATATATTATACACCTTATATATTATATATTATACACCTTATACATTATACACCTTATACATTATACACCTTATACATTATACACCTTATACATTATACACCTTATATATTATATACACCTTATACATTATACACCTTATACATTATACACCTTATATATTATACACCTTATACATTATACACCTTATATATTATATACACCTTATACATCATACACCTTATACATTATACACCTTATACATTATACACCTTATACATTATACACCTTATACATTATACACCTTATACATTATACACCTTATACATTATACACCTTATATATTATACACCTTATACATTATACACCTTATATATTATACACCTTATATACTATACACCTTATACATTATACACCTTATACATTATACACCTTATACATTATACACCTTATACATTATACACCTTATACATTATACACCTTATACATTATACACCTTATACATTATACACCTTATATATTATACACCTTATACATCATACACCTTATACATCATACACCTTATACATCATACACCTTATACATCATACACCTTATACATCATACACCTTATACATTATACACCTTATACATTATACACCTTATACATTATACACCTTATACATTATACACCTTATACATTATACACCTTATATATTATACACCTTATATATTATACACCTTATATATTATACACCTTATATATTATACACCTTATACATTATACACCTTATATATTATACACCTTATATATTATACACCTTATATATTATACACCTTATATATTATAACAGTTTAAATCTTAAAAAATGTCGTCTTTTGCTTTCAAAAAAAATAATGATCAGCTTAATATTCTTTAATAGAAATACGGCGATGACAGAATTTTATTTTTAAAGTTTTATTCGATTTGAGAACAATTCATTTTGAAATGGATAAAACCTTAATTTTTGATACATTAACATCATATAATAAGCAATTATTTCTTGCATTTTATCAGGTCGGTGCAAAATCTTTTGCCGGTTTGTAGAATGGGCATTTTAAACTATTGTATTTTATTTTTTATGCATAGTGTTACTATTTTTTGGGATATACCGCCAGAACAGACGACTGAACAAAAAAATCTGCTCTTTGATACAACCCCTGGCAAAAGAGTTTGTGGAAGACCAAAACAAGAATGTCAGACAACGTGAAGGGCATCGCAGATATTAACATGGCTGAGTTGCTCAGAATGGAGACGAACTGGAGTCTTTGACTACGATTCATGGAGTGTCACAGCTGGTCAGTAATGATCATTCCGTCAAAGAGAGAGAGAGAGAGAGAGAGAGAGAGAGAGAGAGAGAGAGAGAGAGAGAGAGAGAGAGAGAATTATTATTAGGGCTATGACAAAAGCATATTCTTTTCATTGTTTTGACTCGAGTATATATCCGACACAATTAGCCACAGTAAATCAATCAAGAACCACTTCATTATCTAAAAACATATAAGATATTAACTGATATATACTCGAGAGTCAAAATAATGTAAAGAATATTCTCTTGTCTTAGGCCTAGTTATTACTTAAACATATCACCATGATTAGTTTATAACTTCTTTTTCAGATTATCAAAACATTTATGTTTTTGCAATATTCTCACTCATGTTGACTCAAAAACGACCTTTATTTAGTCAATAGAAAGAGAATCATCTTCCATCATGATAATGCTCGTCGCCTGACAAAAGATCTATGAAAATTTGGTTGAGAAATTTTGCCGTATTCTACATATTCTCCTGGCTTAGCCCCCCCCCCCCGTCGGATTATTACTTATCTTGAGGATTACAAAATTCATATTTAACATCAAAACCAAAATAAATTTTACAAGTGAGGAATTTATAAGATCGTTGACAGATGGGATTGCTTTCCTGTCTGCTGGAAAACTGCTTCTGTGATACCAGTTTTCAAGAATTATGGCGAAAGAACTGACCCAGTAAATTATCGCCCCATTAGCCTCCTCCCACTTTTTGCCAAAATATTTGAGACCGTAATTAACCAAGCTCTAGTCCATCACCTTACAGATGCTAAACTTATGACTGACCAACAATATGGATTTAGGCAAGCGCGTTCCACAGCAGACATCCTAATTGTAATGTCTGAACGTATATACCATTCACTGGACAAAGTGGGGGAGGGCGTAGCTTATGTCCCTGATAGTAGCCCCCTACATCAAAGTGGCAATGTGACTTGTTTGGGGTGAAAATGTAATTAAAAAAAAAAAAAAGAAAAAAGAATTGTAAAAAGCAAAGATCGTTATTGTTATGAATAAAAATTTTCAAAAACAGTTTTTCCTTTTCAAGATGAAATGTTAACTTTTGCACTGACCTGATATTTCTGGCAATCCAACGATTTCATTTTTTTTTTTTTTTTTAATGAATGTGAAAGGTGATAACGTATGTAAAAAAACAAAACAAAAGTGTCTGTATATTACTATACAAACATATCTGTTATTGTAATATTTTTGTGATGTTAGTTGCAAATTATGGCCATATTTGAATGTTGTTTATATTAGAAATTTATGAGAAAAGTTTGGTAAACTATTAGCTTTTCTTATTTTGCAATTACGAGCGGCGTTTCAAAAGGCAATGTCTTCTACATTTCGTTTTCATTTCGCCCAGATAGATTAGAGAGTATTGTAAATTGCTTTGTTATGATAACCTGAAAGCTTCATCTCTCTGTTATAGATATTGACGGTGTGAGATGCTGAGAAAGTAACCCATGTTATGAACTTGCATCAGAAGCAGAAGTACTTCATTGAACTCTTGGCAAAAGTGCATTGAAAATTGTGATGACTACATAGAAAAATAAATTCTGGACCATAAAAAAGATTGCTTGCTTTAATGGCACCACACAAGCAAAAAATCATTCCCGGGAATCTCACAGACGCAAATGATGATTCTTAGAAATCACACACATGCACAAGATCCTTTTAAAAAATCTCATGCATCCTCAAGATCATTCAAAAAATTTCACAAGACCATTCTAAAAAATATCACATGTGCACAACATCATTCACAGAATTCTCACACTTATATGTATTTATTTATTTCACCTTTTTGTAACTTTAAACCCTGACTGAACTTTCCACATGAACAGTTTCACATACTTACACCTTATGTTTTTAAGTTTTGTGACTATAAATCATAAAACTTTAAGTTTCAACCTATGCAGCTACCAGCAAATACATAAAGATATTTCGATGATAATTTCCTCTGATGAGAAGAAATAGCATTCTTTGAAACTCCGCGGATTAAGAAGCACCCATCTTTGGAGTATTCCACCGAACAATAAAAACCATTTGTATAACTCCACTTTGCAAATCTGTTATATATATATATATATATCTTATTTATAGTATTCCGAATTTATTTGTGTTTATATAATTGATAATTCGGTAACCGTTCATATACCAATAAATTTTAAGCTAGAATGAGATGACTTAAATTGTAAGCTTAAAAATTACCATATTTAGTAATTGAGCATTCATATATTGTTTTATCAAGATCCAGACATCAAAGAATGGATTGATAGCAACAAATAGTGTATTTCATCGTTCGTTACAATTGTTTCAAGACCATTCGGACAAATTCAAACCCTATATCGTTCGAAACGTTTCATAGGAACAGCCTCTTATCAGATGGTTTGAAAAAAACAAACAATTTTACAATGAACAATATGGAATCCATTTCCCTTTTAAGGAAAACCATGAGAAAATATTTTACCTATATCTCTTTTTTCCAAGGTTATATATATATATATATATATATATATATACACACACACATTTTACGTATGCCATAAAAATCATAGGTAGTTTTTTTTTTTAGCTGTTGAAGTTTTAAGATATTTGCCTCAAACGTATTTTAACACAAAATAAAGCCCACGTGTATGTGGAGGGTAAGTATGAATTCACGGTATTAAATTCCATTCTCATTTTATTTGAGAGTTGCAACCTGAGATTTTTGGGGTGAGGGGAATGGGTGAATTTCTGAAGGGCATACTCAGCAGAAATAAGAGGAATAAATTGAATTACAAGCTTTTATTTATTTATTTATATATAAAAAAAATTATTTTGGGGCAGACGGCAGAATGAGTGATTGAAAAAAAAAAATGAGGCGGATCCAAAATTATTGGCGCCAATTATTTTAAAATGGAGACATCCATATTACCTTCTATTCAAGATTTTTCTGAAAAAAAAAAAAAAATCTTTCCCACAACAGAGACACGCACAAAAATTTATGCTTTCCTTTGATTATTTCATACTGTTTTATCACCTCATCTCAAGGCTGAAAAGCCACTCGGTGATAAGGGTTAAAGAGTGTGTCAAGTGGCAATTATGGTTCCAGAATAATGACGTGTACTTCTGTAACATACTTTTGCTAATACACTTTTTGTTAACTATGCAACTGTTTGTTTCAATAATCATTCGCCTGCAAGGCTACACCAATCATCATCATCATCATCATCATCATCATCATCATCATACTGAAAATCTTTCCATCATGACCCTTCAAGTTTTTAGTGAGCTTTTGAAATCTTTAAAACTGTTGATGAAAAAATAATTTCTGCCTTGAATATTTTCATGGAAATCGCTCCAGACAAAGCATGAAGCCACTTGATATAAGGAGCTAAAAAAAAGAAATATTACTTCAAGGTCAAAGACTTGCTAACAGTAAGTGTCAGATGGAATAAATTCTGACCCAGAAACCAGCAATTCTTCCCTCTTCATCAGAAACATCGCTCATGGAATGTGAGAACTAAAGGACAAAATAAGGGAAGCGAGAGTTACACGGATGCCGAAAGTAAACCCAAGATCCACTTTCTACTCTCTTTAAAAGTTTAAAAGTCAAGTATTATGGTTCTTTTGTGCTTCTGAATACATTTGTTTCCTTTGGTTCAGACAAAGTGTATATTCGAAACTCAACGCAGGTAAACATTAAGGATTGGTAATGATGATGGAAGCTGAGCAGAATTTGTTTATTTAAGAGAACGGCTCAGCGAGAACTTGCTTACGTTGGACTTGAAAACGACTATGTTGCATTTAGCTGGGAAACGGCCCTGTGGTATTGTGCTCACAGAAGTTGCATTTAGCTCCATGTATACAAAGGAAAACCCTTTACAATGGTTGTAGCTAGAGGAGTTTTCACTGGGAATGTTTTAGGGGGTGGGGGACCAGAGATTGGAGCTAAATCGAGCACCTATGATGAAAAGGAAATCCAGCTCCCCCAAAAAGCAAAACGCTGAACGGGAACAAAATAACTATTGCTCACTCTAGAAGGATTTCTCCTTCACTGGTCAAGGAGAGAATAGACGAATTGTAGCATCAGAACAGATACTACACTTTGCTCTTATTTAATTGCATCCACACAAGGGCAAAGTTAAACACGAGGTCGGTTTTTAATGAGGCTGAAAATCCAGCTTTCCAAAAGGGGGCACGTTGGATGGAAACAAAGATTAAAAAATGCTTCAATATAAAAGGATTTTTCTTTTCCTAACCAAAGACAGAATGGACTAATTGTAGCTTCAGAACAGATACTACACTTTATTCCGATTTACTTGCCTCCCCACGAGGGCAAAATTAAACATAAGGCTGTTTTTTAAAATGGAGGTGAAAATCCAGTTCTCCCAAAAAGCATATTGTAGATGGAAACAAAAATGAATAAAAATTGACTCAATCTAGAATGATTTCTCCGTCACTGACCGAACATAATATACTAATTGTACCTATTTACAATGCCTCCGCACGGGACAGAATTAGACACCAGGGTCGTTTTTTATCATGGAGAAAAGGTACAAAAATTAAAAATTGCCTCAGTCGTGAAGGACTTCTCCTCCACTGAAAGAGAACAAGAAATTGCAGTGCAGCATCTGAAGAACAGATACTACACTTCGAGATATTAAATTGTTTATTCACAGCAAAAAAAATTCAATTGGGAAAATGAACAAAAAATTTAGGCACAGAGCCAACTCAAAAAGAAGGGAGGATGGAGAGGTTGGTTGATCCATCTCGTCTCTATTGAAAATTTTAAAGGATTTCTCTCTCGGCCAGCATCTTTTATCATGGTTACCCTTTTAAATTTGTATTTATGTGTCTGTGGTGGGAGGGAGGTTGTTCCTACTTAACCCAACTTTTTATTACTACACTTTAATCTTGGCCAAAAGGCCAACCGAGTAGATACTAATTGTAGCATCAGAACAGGTACTAAATTTTATTCCTAACTGTTTGTTTTAGAGGCCTATACTTTTGTAAGCGAACGGTTCGCAAATAATCTTGTTTTCTTGACATATGTTTTGTATGCAAATTTTAAGAGTTTGTAGTTTGCAGACACTACCGAGATCCGTTTACTTTGAACAGAAGTTTAATATTACTGTTTTATGTCGTTCCAAAAAGTTCCATCAAGTTTTAGTGTTAAGATATCTTTTTATGACGATGTTTCGGATTCTGCATTTGAGCTATGTTTTTTACAGTTAATATGCAGAATCCGAACCAGCGTTGAGCTCTGAATATACACTTTGCTTGAACCAAAGGAAACAAATGTGTTCAGAAGCACAAAAGAACCGTAATACTTGGCTTTTGACCTTTAAACTTTTAAGGGGAGTAGAAAGTGGATCTTTGGTTTACTTTCGGCAGCTGTGTAATTCTTGCTTTCCTTATTTTGTCCTTTAGTCCTCACATTCCAGGAGTGATGTTTCTGACAAAGAGGGAAGAACTGCTGGTTTCTGGGTCAGAATTTATTCCATTTAACATTCATCGTTGGCAAGTTTTGACTTTGAAAGACTATTTTTTTTAGCTCCTTACATCAAGTGGCTCATGCCTTATCTGGGGCGATTTCCATAAAAAATATTTAAGGCAGAAATTATTTTTTAACTGATAATTTTACAGACTTCAAAAGCACATAACGAACATGAAAGGTTATGGCGAATAAATTGTCACTTTTACGACGACGAGGATGATGATGATGATGATGATGATGATTGTTGTTGCAGCCTTGTAGGCCGATAATAAATTAAGACATAGTTGTAAAGTTAACAAAAAGTGTATTAGCAAAAGTATATTGCAGACGTACACGTCATTATTCTGGAGTCATAACTGCCACATATTGAGTATTTACATCCTTCCCACAGCAGAAAGATGTGACACAAGGTCAGGAAGGTAGGGGTAAGTCAAGCCATCACCTCTAAAGGAGGAGCCCTCTGGCTATTTAAAAATTGTCTGAGCAACCTCATCAGCATTTCCCGGTTGGTGCACCTCAAACAGTAAGCAATAAACTTATTCTACCCGAAAAACAAGAGGCAAGGCCTGGGAGGGTGGATCTCCTAAGAACACTTAGAATGACGCCTCAGCCCAGCAAAGAAAAGGCCACTGAAGTGCCCCAGTTTCTGCTGGACTAATTGTCAAGGTCAGAACTTCGGCTGGCATGTGATTGCGACCTGACACTAAATGAATGGTTTGAATAGCTACATCGATGTTTAAAGGAACCTATATTTATAGTTTCTGGGTAAATGCATTATTCCAGAAATGTGTAGGTCAGCTTATCCTATAATAATTTCATAAATTTAACTATTTTAATCGATTATTAATAGATTAGCAGAGTAACGCAACGTTGCCTGGGATTGAATGATGACCAACGAATGTTTCACACTCCCATATTTTTATTGCCATCGAAATCGATAAAATAGTCCATTTTTCAATCAAATCGATTAATTGCTAGCTCTAATTGGGCACCCACTGCATGCACCTGAAGGAAACTTCACATGCCTCTCGCAGTGGCTTAGTTCACAATATATTGTAGTCTACATTGCACTGTAGAGAACCTACTGTTGATTTTATAAAATTATTTATATATAATGACTTGAATTGAAGTTTAAAAAGTAAAAGGCAAGTATCATGCTTCAATTGTGCTCTAAACAGAAACATTCATTTTGAACACGCCCCTGTCATATCAAAAACCTACTCTTGATTTTATATGTTGGGCCTATCGGCTTGTGTGGTAATAAACCTTCTCCAATGCACTTGTAATGTTAGGCTGTGTAAGGTTTTAACTTTGGTGAAAATCGCCTGTTCCTTTTTTCATTGGGTTATTTCGATTATCAATACTTATTGAATACATTCGTGTTAAATTTCATGAAAATCGATCCAGCCGTTTTTGAGTCTATAGAGTACTCGCTCTCTCACACACAAAGTTCCTTTCATATAATAGTAGAGATAGAAATACCAAAACATAATCCCCTAATGCTATAGAAATCTTAAAAGATACTGCTTGACACTCTTTCAAAACAACTCATTGAAAGTTAGAGCTATAAAGACAGGAATAGTACCAGTAAAACAAGCGATCTTTTGTGCTCCAGAATTTATTTTTCTACATAGTCACCACCATTCTTAGTGCACTTTTGTTTGGCAATTCAATGATGAATCGCCGCATCTGACGCACGTTCATGACAAGGGTTGCTTTTCTAGAGTCTCACACCGTCAATATTTATAACAGAGAGATGAAACTTTCAGGTCATGAATGCATAACAATACAATTTGCAAACCCTTCTGATCCATTCAGGCGGAATAAAAATAGGAGGTTTTACTTTTGGAACGCTGCTCCTCGTATAAATAAAATAGAACATTTCTGTTAAGTGTTGAGACATTATGTCGAACAGAGTGCAGTCTCGATACTGAGTGTGAAGTAATTTCCAGTAACAAAGATGGCGGCTAAGAATCAAATGCGGTTCGTGACATAGCCAACGGCGAACTGAATCGAATCCAAAATTTGACAATTTTTATGGTAACTTTGTAAGATTTTCATTGGTTGATTACCACAACCGGTGGTTATAAAAACGATTGGCGAAATCATTAGTGTTATACCCCCATTAGGAGTAAAAAAACATTTTACAATTTCAGTGAATCTTTATTTCATATGAATGCATGTGTGACTGTTTTGAATGTAGATTGTCTTCGCACTCACTAGGAATTCTCAAATAGGCCATTATCAGAGATTACTCACTGATATTGATTGGTGATATTCCTTGTGACTGGCGTTAGTATTTGTAGTTCACGTGCGTTGGATTCCACATTTGAGGGTTTTTCTTAAGACTTCAGATGTTTTCATTAATACCGTCTGCTGTATAGTCTCAATCTTCCCTTGATTCCAATTTCTCCAAGTTTATTTTTTTTCTAGATGTGACTAGGACCAAAAAGGGGTATTATTATTATTATTAACAGGACCTATGGAAAATCTACGGAATGAGAACTATATTGAATCAACAAATATTTTGAAAAACTAATATTTTTCTGAATAGCGTAAAAAATTAGTTGTTTTTTTTTTTGACAGAAAAACTAAAAACACGCAGCAAATATGAGTTTATTAAAATTTCTATCAAAACAACGTCCATTGTATTTTAAATATAAAACTGATCCAAATGAGATAAGTTGATAAGTACTAATAAATACTCAGAAAGTAATATTGTGCTACATAGTTCAATATAAATAATAAAATCACATTGTAAGAGACAATATTTAATTTACTCCTTCAGTCCAGCATCTCTTGGCAGACAATGTTCTCATCTCTTTTTTGTCCAGTTTCTTTCAAATGTTCACTTTTTTAAGTAAAGTTTTGCTAACTTCTTCCTTTGGTGAAGAATCGCTGCACGTCGAAATTACAAGTTCCTTATTCACACTATTACAACAATGGTCATATACTATTTTGATGATATTTGAATAGGAGGCTACATCAAAGGGAGGTAACGGTCATATTCCTGTCCAGGGTTTCAAGATTGGCTTAAAAAAAAAAAAGTCAAATTTTGCAAATTTTGCTTCTTTTTTTTTAAGCAGTTTGGCCTTCAAAAATGATTTTTATTTATTTATTTTTTTTTAAGGTATAATGTACGGACTAACTAAGGAAAGAACAAGCAGAATATTATATAAATTACTAGCCTGGGTACCCAGCATTGCACGGGTGTTTGGAAGTGTGTGTTGAGCAAAAAAAAAAAAAAAGTGGTAGTAGGCAGGCAGGCTTGAACCCATACTGTGAAGGAGGAAAAGAACATGAAAAAAAAACACAAAAAAACGTGACGTCTTTGCCGTTGCGTCCATCGCCAAACCGGAAATGGCGAAGGTTTAAATTAAGGCCAGTCAGTCGAAAAGAAGGGATGACTTTCAAAAATATCGGCGAAAAAAGCGACCCCTCCTTGTAGAAAAATGCCCAGCTGAGGGTGAAGAAATTAATTTTTTTAGCCAATTTTTAGATGATTGTTGTCCGAAGGGTCAAGCTCCAAAACGATACCTTTCCTGTGAAAATCCGTCGCCTGTGTCGAAAGTTTTAGGCAGACATATAAACAAACAAATAAACATACATACATATATACATACATACATTTCAACAGACAGGTGAGATTTATATTATTGATGTAGATTATTGTTAAATGTCGAAATATGAGCATTAAAAGTAAAAAAAAAGTTAAATCTTGCAAGATTCCAAACTAACTTTTTAATCACTGCCAACTTAGGAGCAATTTTTACTAGAATTTTAATATTTATGGAGTAAAATGAAAGCATGTAAGGTACATTTAAAAATGGAGAAAAAGAGAAAAAACAACAATCCAAGAAAAAATAAAACTGTGAGAAGTAGAAAATAAAAATAATCAAAGGAAAAAGAAAAGGGAAAGAAAAAAAGAGAGACAAAAGAAAAGGGAAGAAAATGAAGGAAAAAAAGGTAAAGAAAAAAGGAGGGAAGAAGGAAGGAAATAAGGAAAAGGAAAGGTAAAAAAGAAAGGAAAGAACACATGAGAAAAAAAGGAAAAAACTAAAGAAAAGAAAAAAGAACGAAAAGAGGAAAGAAATAAGGAAAAAAGAAAAATGAGAAAAATGAGAAAAATGGAAGGAACAAAACGAGGAAAAAGAAAGGAAAAAAAAAGAAATGGAGAAAAGAAAAACGAAAAAGAAAATGGAGAAAAGAAAAAGAAACCAAAAACAAACAAGAAAAAAAGGCACAGAAGAAAAGAGAAAAGTGGACAGTGAGATTAAAAATACTGACATCTCGAAAAGAATGCAAAAAGTCGGCAAAAAATGGTAAATAAAACTACGATGGAACCAAACATTTCAGCTGTTCTTTAAACAAAAGTCCCTTTGTCTTCCATCTTCTCATTGAATTGCATTTTCCATTCTTTACGATGTTGAATATTCTTGATCTTAATAGTTCAAGAGTTTCAGAGACCAAAACTCATTCTGACGAAACGAGAAAAAATGTCAAGAATTGATAAATCTCACGATCATCTTTTATTTTCGAAACTTACATTTTAACTTGCAGACACAACATTATCTGTTTTGCCTTGAAGAATACAAAACATGAAAACAGAAAACAAATGGCTGCTTTACTCTACAAATCTCAATATTTAAACTACATTATCTTTAACCCTATCATGAACAGTTTTTTAAATAGGCCATTTGGAGCTGCAGGTATGGGCGGGTTACACTCTAATAGTTATAAGCCTATAGAATTATATATATATATGTGTGTGTGTGTGGTGTGTGTGTATGTTTGTGTGTGTATATAATTGTATATATATATATATATATATACAGGCGCCAAAAAGAAAGTCCGCACTTGTAATTTTTTCAAAAACTGCAAATTTAAGCTAAATTTTTGATGTAACTGTTTGAACAAACTATACCTCATTTGATTCGCCTTTTATTCATCTATAATTTTACCTGTTCATATTTGAGATTTAATTGAACTATTCTAGAGTTCACATCAATTTAAAAAAAATAACTTCAAATTAAGGAGACAAAAAGAAAGTCCGCACAATGGAAAATTGTTATTTAAATGTAACTTTAGGACAACACAATACAACAGGAACACAATGAAGTAGTTAATATTTAGTAGCCCTTCTGCAATTTGACAGCCTGAAATCTTTTGGGAATTCCTTGAATTAGACTGCAGCAATACTCCGGGGAAAGGGCATCTCACTTTTCTTTAATTTTTGTCCAAAGTTCTTCCAAATTTTAAATTTTATTATTTAGTAACTGTTGCTTGATGTAATACTTTGCATACGTTTTTGATAGGATTGAGATCTCGAGATTGTGCAAGCCAATCCAAACACGGGATATCATGCTCTTCCAGGAACCTCTTGACATTGCCAGCTGTGTGAATGGGAGCATTATCCTGCATGAAGATGGGATTATCATCCAAATTCTGACCAAAGTACAATAGAAAATGCTTAGTGAACATATTAATGTATTTGGTCGAATTAATTCGACCTTGCAAGCGAACTATATGCCCTGTACCATTGGTATTAATAATGCTCCACACCAAAACTAAACCTCCACCACCTTGCAGCATTGAAACTGAGTAACTAGGATTAAATTCTTCGTCTTTCCTCCGATGGACGTACTGCCTACCATCACTGCCTAGTCTATTAAACTTGCTTTCGTGGCTAAAAAGCATTTTTAACCACTATAAAGAGTCATAATCTTCATTGAATCTGACGAAGTCCAGACGGCGCTTTCTGTTCTTCATGTCAACATATCCTCGCAAATTGAATTCCTTTAATTTGTTCTTGATAGTAGAAAGAGAACACTTTTTAACAAGATTGCACTATTGTTGGATTTTGGGAATCGTTTAAAATCTGTTTCTTAGGCTGTGGATCTTGATAGCATTGTCTTCCCTGTTAGAAGTAACTCTAGCACGACCAGATTTAGGGGCATCACGAACACTGCCAGTGTTTTGGTACTTTTGCACAGTCTTTTGTACCGTTTTCTCATCACATTTCAATCTGTGGCCGATTTCTTGATTGGATAAACCAGAAAGGTGGAGATTAACAAGCTCCTGACGATCACCAAGAGAAAGTCATGGCATATGGACTAAATGTTATGTTGTATAACCTAGAATAACAACAATTACGATCAGAGATGCTTTGTTGCCTGTTGGTGAATATTTTAAACTGATTTAGAGGCGATAATTTAAGCTGGTTTTAAGCAAATTTGTTGTTGCGGACTTTCTTTTTGCCACTTAAATTTGAAGTTATTTTTTAAAATTGATGTGAACACTAGAATATTTCAATTAAAAGTCAAATATGAACAGGTAAAATTATAGAGGAATAAAAGGCGAATCAAACGAGGCATAGGTTGTTTAAACAGTTACATTCAATTTAGCTTGAATTTGCGGTTTTTGAAAAAATTACAAGTACGGACTTTCTTTTGGCCAGCACTGTATATATATATATATATATATATATATACGTGTGTGTGTGTGTGTGTATATATATATATATATATATATATATATATATATATATATATTATATATATAAAAGTAAAATTGTCTGTGTGTCTACATTCCCTACCAAACTACTCTCTCAATTTTCGGTCTACAGACTCGAGATTTGACATAAGGGGTATTGAGATTTGGGAAAATCTTTTTAATCCATTTTCAGCCAGAAATTTGGCTGTCAAGGGGTCAAATTTCAACGATTTGACCTTTGAAAACTCTACCAAACTGCTCCGCCAATTGTTTGGGTTTAACACTTGAAATTTTAAGTGTAGATTACTTGGACACGGATCAAACTTTTTAATTTGATTTGAACTCAAAACAATAAATATTAAGGGGTCAAAGTTAAAAAAAAA
>NC_136507.1:74193074-74200574 GCF_053919585.1 Euprymna scolopes
GTGGTACTGCGAGATCCTAAACACAGAACCACTAAAGTAGAAGACCTGTCAAGAAGTACACAAAATTATTGACAGAAGACACTGGCTTACAACTTTAAGATCTTTCTAAGGCCATGAAGGATAAAGACCTGTTGAGAGAAGGAGTCAATTTGGTCCGGGCAACCTTCCCAATATGATATGATGATGCTTCCCTTGGCACGCAGACATTATTTGCATTGTTATCAAAGTTAAACACATCCCTCCTATCTATGTAATAATAATAATAATCCTGCCAGATTGCAGAGTTTGCCGTCCCAGCAGGCTACAAAGTGAATATCAAGGAGACAAGCAAATCAAATATACTGAACCAGACAGAGAACTGAAAGAGATATAGAACATGAAGAAAGTCAAGATAACACCAATAATCGTAGGAGCACTAGAAATGATCCCGAAAAACTTCTAAGTAAAGCATAAGAGAAATTAGAATTAGAGGGAAGGCTGAGAAGATACAATAGATAGCAATAATAAAAACAGCTGAAATCCTAGAGAAAATCCTAGAATGTAGAAACCAACCAACATAAACTGGAAACACTAGCCAGTAACTTGGATGCGGCAATAGTAATAAAACAAAAGCAGAAAAAACATGACCACAGGGAACCAAGAAAACTGAAACCGCAAAGTACTATGCCCCCCCCCCCAAACAACAACAACAAAAATTATGTCTATGTAAGATGCCACCACATGAAAAAGTTGTGAAGGTTTGGGAGGACTGAGGAGGAAGAGCACAAGCCAGACCTCCATTGAGAGAGTGAAGAGATAATTGGGGTCTTGTGGAGGCTTTTTGCCACACAAATGCCAAGAAATACCAGTCGCTGATGTCAGTGAGAAATCAATAGTAAGCAACTACTGAAGTAATGCCAAGTCACCTACACTGATTATAAAAAAATGGAAATCACTGGAAAACTGGGGAGACTTGTTGTCACCCAGATTCCAGGGAACACGACAGGTTATTGCTAGTGAGTGGTCGCTGATAATGGCCTGTTTGAGAACTTTTATTGAGTGAATAATAATAATAATAATAATAATGATAATAATAATGATAATGATGATGATAATAATAATAATAAAATAATAATAATAATGATGATGATGATGATGATAATAATAATAATAATAATAATAATAATAATAATAATCATCATCATCATCTTTATCATAATTTGCTTGGTCCTTTATCTTTACAACCGTTATTACCTATTTAATAAAACAGCTGAAATCTGAAGGAGTAGGGATTGAGAAAGAAAAAAAAAGGAAGAAGGGAAAAGAAACTTATATACTCAACGAATTTTTAATCTACAGACTTTTAATTTGGTATATAGGGTATTCAGACATGTGGAAAACTTTTTAATCCGTTTTTATCCAGAAAAATATGGGTGCTAAGGGGTCAAAATTAAAAAAAAATGGTGCATACCAGTCATCGGATTTTTGTTTGTCAACTGCTTCACGAATGCGCATGTGTGAATCGTTTACGTGACAGATTGCTTATGTTAAAATTTGAAAACAGTTTTTAAAGAGCGTGTCAAGCTGGCCTAATGTTAACCGTATTTGACTCACTGTCTTTAGGTTTTGGTCTCAGCTCGAATATTTTGTTTTTTACTTACAAGTTCAAGTCCAACACAAACAAATTCCTGATGAACCGCCCCTTTAAGTAATAACACTTTATCAAATCTACGATACCATCCAATTGATTACTAGACACACAATAGCCCTTATCCCCGAGTGGCTTCTGGGCCTTGATAAGTGGTGACCTCCATGTAAAAAAAAAAAAAGAAAAAAAAGAACAAAACGTAATACTCGCATGCACATGTCTCAGTTTCTTTCCGTTTTTTTTTTTTTTTTTTTTTTTTTTTTTTACTTCATTCTTTTTTAAGGAATTTATTTCTGTTTATAATAGATAAGAATTCTGCATTAATCAAAATATAATATTTATGCATATTTTACGACCGGGCAATGCCGTACGGCCTGCTAGTAAATTAATAAAAATCTCCAAGATCAAAGTGTAATATCTGTTCTGATGCTGCGCTTCACTTATTGATCTTGGTTAGTGGAGGAAAGGTTCTTCATGACTGAAATAATTTTTATTTTTGTTCCTATCCAGAGTGACACTTTTTGGGGGGCTGGATCTCCACATTAAAAACCAACCTTGTGTCTAACTCTGCCTTCATAGGGAGGCAAGTAAATAGGAACTCTAAAGTGCTAGATATGCTATAAAAACAGCCAAACCAAACACTTACCTCCACTAGATATAAATAATTAACAGAGAGAAGAAAGTGAACTTCATGTATATTAGATTGAGATAATTGAGTTAGAAAGTCACAAATTGGCTGTGTGTGTGTGTATATATATATATATATATATATATATATATATATATATATATATATGTATATATATATGGAAATGAAAGCAGCAGATATTTCCTGTGGCAAATTGAAAATCAACTAAAGTGGTTTGTTCAGAATCATTCATGCAAGCCAAAAACTCTGGAGCCAACTCATTGAAGTATGAGTCAGCAAATTGAACAACAGTTGCACACAAAGACATCAATAATTAATAAAAAAAAAAGTATTTTTTCTGATTTTATATATCTACTAGCAAAATTATTCATCTACACTGCGCCATAACTATTACATTGGAAAAAAAAAATAAATAAAATAAATAAAATAATCCCTGCTTTCTTAACTTGAATAAATTTTTTCCATTTTATTTTTAGTATGGAATAAAATATTTTAAAATGACAGCCATTAAGTTTCTGAATATTTGAGATGAAGGTCCACACATACACAGACATCTACTGTCTTATTTATATAGATATTAGCCTGGGTGCTCGGCGTTGCCCAGGTGTTTGTAGGTGTGTGTTGAGCAAAAAAAACAAAACAAAAAAAAAACAAAGTAGTAGTAGACAGGCAGGCTCGAACCCATACCATGAAGGAGGAAAAGAAAGTGAAAAAAAAAAACAAAAAAAAAAAACATGACGCGTTAGCTGTTGTGCTCATCACCAAACCGGAAGTGACATAAGTTTAAATTAAGGCTAGACAATCGAAAAGAGGCTTTTGAAAATATCGACGAAAAAAGCGACCCCCCTCCATGTAGAAAAGTTCCCAGTTGAGGGTGAAGGAATTGATGCTTTTGGCTAATTTTTCGATATTTGTCGTCCAAAGGGTCAAGCCTTGGATTGATACCGATCTTGTGAAAATCTGTTGCCTCTGTCGAAAGTTTTTGCGAGACATACAAACATACATACATACATTTAAACAGACAGGTAAGATTTATATAGATATGTGTTCAAAAGTTCTTTTCTTTAGAAGAGGCCACTGGATTTTCAACAAGTGTACGGGTAAATTGATTTCTTCTTTCTTTTTCTGTCACATTTAAAAGATCAATAAATTTGTATCAAAATCACCAAAATATTAAAGCTTATATGAATAAATAAGAAAAATTTGTTTCGTGTTTACAACGAACTAATAAATGAAATGTTTACAGGGTGGAACAATGAATTTATCGCCTTAAACAAATCAACACTACAGCTTTATTTTAAAACTTTTATTAAAAAAAATAAATTCAGCTAACTTTATTATGTAATAGAGTTGACAGCTATCCAATATAGCTGCCTTCAGCCTCAATCATCACCTCTATACGGGTCTAGAACTGGGAGCATGCCTTTTCCACAAGCGCTGGTGGGAGCTTGGCAAATACTCGGTGGATGGCATCGATCAAGCTGGCTTTGGTGTTGCGGAATGTCATGTTGGTAATCTTCTCGACGTATGACCAAACGAAGTCGTCCAGCGGGTTCAGAGCAGTGAGAGAAGGTACAAGGTTGTAGCACTCATTTTGAAGCTAAGCCTGGGTCTCTTTGGATTTGTGGGCCGGTGCCGAGTATTACTGCCATACCCAGGGTCAGTCAGTTGACACCTGATTACACCAGGGCATTACCCCTCTCTTTATTTAAACGGAATACTTTATTTAATCCATGGAGGGTAACATGCTCTCAATGCATCAGCAATTACTTAAGACTGAGAGGACAAGAGCATACAACCTCCCTGGATTAAATAAAAGGTTCCATTTGAAATTCCATGCAGATTCCCGACTTCGACAAAATGATTCCCGAGTTCAGTAAAATACACCTGAAGAAGGTTGAAGGTTACAGCGACCGAAACGTTGTAAAAATAACACTCGAGAACAGTAGTCCGAAGAATACAAATAATACGAGTAATAAAATGTATTACATCATAGGTACAGATGTTTTTAATTTAAACCGGAAGATAATACTTGAAGCGAGAAATGCATGGTATCAAATGACTAGGAAATATGAAACTCATTTGCAAAGTGATCTTCATGAAATGTGTGGATTAAATTATCACGCTTGATCAGCGACACTTGTTATTAGATACACACTTGTAGCGTTAATTTTTATTATATCTATTTAAAAAACAAAACAAAAACAATAAATTAAACCACGATTCTAGAAGTGAACTCAGCATGAATGATTGAACAAAAGTAGTGGACTTGAAAGTATGGAAGCCTTCAAAGGAAATAATTTCACCCCGATGAGTAATACTTGCAACCTCTTTGTTTCATACACTTGTTCGTTCTCTTCAAATGTAACTGACCAACAGTTGTTCATTTTATATTGATCCATAATTTTTTGTTCTCGCTGTAATGGCTAATAAATTTTTTTGTTTTTTTTTTGTAAATATTTTATGCTTCCGTGTTCATTGCTTGATCTCAACTTACCATTTTTGCTATTTTATTTTTATTTTTTCACAAAATTTATTTACATATAACTCTCCAGAACACTGATTTTCTACTTTGAAAGACGGGGAAAGGGGCACACACCACAGGGGAGCTGTTTGAATGTACACGCTGAAAATTCAATGGTTTGTTTTGTCCATTTTACAAAATATCCACATGGGGGGGGGGTATTATTTGGATTCTTCAGACTACTGTTCTCATCTTGAGTATTATTTTCACAGCCTTACGGACGATGTAACTTTCGACCTTCTTCAGGTGTATCTTGTCAAACTCGGAAATTCGCATGGAATTTCTAATGGAACATTTACTTAATCCACGAGGGGGTAGTTTTTTCTCATTGTGTCAGCCATTACTGGGTAGAAGTCCTAAGTAATTCACGATTATATTCCGAGTTATCGCTCACACTGAGGACTGAACCTTCAACCTCCAGAAGAGTGTCAATTACAACTAAATTTTACATAGTACTTTATCCTTGTGGCCAATTCTAGTATGAATGTTGGGAGGCTTAAACCTATTCTTGTTTTTAAATATACAATCTTACTGCTTATCTGTATAGATCAGTGTTTACTTCTCATCTCAAACATTCAGAAACTTTCGAGGTTATTTTGTTACAAGAAAAGAGCCCTTTTCTTGTGAGTAAGAAAAATATTAGACAGAGATTCGAACTTTGTAAGCAAGGTTCAGAAATAGATTCAGAAATGGAATGTGGAATTTCGCATTGTTCAGTTTCACATAAAATAGTTTAGTTATGTTGTTGGAAAAGGAAGTTTAATTGTTAAATTCTTTTTATGAAAACTAAATTAAAATAAGTTTAGCTAGAAAATAAAGAACATGCAATTTAAATATGTTGAAAAATAGGTTAGGAAAAACAGATTAGTAAGAATTCTTTGTTTGCAGAAATGTTGGAAACATGTGCGAACCACGCATGTTCAGGCCACGTGGGTCGTTCACGTTTTTGGACACACGTATGACGTCATGGCAGAAATGAATTCTCAATATAGGAGCTAGAGTCGAAGATGAGACAGACAGAGTTGGAGACAAAGATAGGAGACAGAGAGAGATGGAGTCCAGATCCAAGTCCGGATCGAATCAGAGTATAGAGAATAGAAGCGAAGGGAAAAGTTTGAAACATGTAGAAACAACTTTGAATTCCTGGATGTGATCATCATTTTGACCGGTCAAATGGAATAAAAGAACATCTCATATTTTTGTAACTGCAGTCTTCGTGTCGTCTTTCTACCAAATTGAAGGTAATGTGAAATCATTTATATGAACATTGTTCCCACTCATCTTTATAATGAACTTTGTGTATAACTCATCTAAGTAATGTGTCTCCCTTTCCATCTAAGTAATGACTATCCCCTCTGGTGTTAAAGAACTGATCAATCTCTCTCCACTCTAATATATGTTAAAAGAAGGAACATCCACAGAACTGTAAAAGGTATAAATGTCTTCTCTCTTCTCCCCCCCCTCTATAATATCTGCATAAATGTATCTTCCCCTCATCAATATATCACCATCCATCTCTCTCTCTAATATGGTCTCTTATGCAACAATTTAATGCCAAATCACAATATCTATTGTAAACAATTTGTAGACTTACTTCGATTTGTCTGCTATACCACATAGCAACCCCTTTTTCGGTTATTTAATGCTGAAACTGTTTTTAAACAAACGATTTATCTATTTTGTACGGCATATCAACCCTCCCCTAGTTATTTATAAGTGGCCTTCAATAAGTTTCCAGACTTTTTTGTAAAAACATTTAAAATTGTCGTAGACTCTTGAAAATTCAGTATGTTATTGCTATACATCTTATGAGATGAGAGACCAATTTTTATGATTTCAGGTTTAAATGAACAGCTACAGCAGGACTTGGAATACATCCTACTAAAGCCAGATTGTCACAGCTGGTGAATTTTAAAAAGGCAATCTGGATGTAAGGACATTTTAGAAGAACGATATGCAATAAAATTCTGTTTTAAACTTGGAAAAATGCCACAGAAACGTGAGGAATACTTCAAACCGCTTATGGACCAACTTGCATGAATTGAGCATCAGTTTTAGAGTAGCATAAGAGATTCAAGGAAGGTAAGAAGTCTGTGAGGGATGATGAGATGTGGGAGGAGTAAGGATGTCAGAAGACCAGATTTGATTGGCCAAATAAAGAATTTCATGGATAAGAGCCATCGTGTGTCTATGGAGACAATAAATGCAGTTTGATGTCAGTGTGGGAACTGTACGCATTTATTCATGAGGAACTGAAGATATGGAAGATTTGCGCTAAGTTTGTCCCAAGGGTGCTCAGAGAAGATTAGAAAGAAAGATGTTGTCATGGCAGCAGAGAGATGATCGAGTTAAACGATTCAGATCCCGCAGTTCTTGATGCTCAGGTGACCTGCAATGGAAGCTGAATCTACTACTATGATCTACACACCAAGAGATAGAGTTCCCAGTGGAAGCATGCTGGCTCTCCCAGACCCAAGAAGGCTAGACAGAGCAAATTCACCCAGAAACTTATGTTGATTTTTTTTTTTTTTTTTTTTTTTTGGACAGTATGGGCATGATCTACATGTACTGGGTTCTCACTAGACAGACAGTCAGCAAGGAATACCATGTTGAGGTTTTAGGGGAGTTCAGGAAGAGATTCCGTTGGAAGAAGCCAGCACTCTTCAAATCAGGTTAGTGGCGTTTCCACCAGGTCAATGC
>NC_136507.1:74205574-74290574 GCF_053919585.1 Euprymna scolopes
TATGTTCTTAAAAAGTCTCTGTCACTTATCGGTAAAAAACGGCAAATTGTTTTTTATAAATAAACAAATAAAAAAAACTACTGGATCAATTTTTGTGATTTTCGGAAGATGAAATTTTCATTCCGTGACAAGTAGGTATAATATAATTTTTTTTTTTTTTTTTCATTTTTGTTTATCGCTATAAGTGCTAGTCTAAATAAGGGCCAAAGATTCATATCACGATTTCTATGAACGACGTTAACTTAAAAAAGAGACTAACGTGGTTTGGACATGTTTTCTGACTACCAGACTTGAAAAATTCTTTAATATTGAAAACAGCCGAAGGATTTTTTCCCTCCGATTCAAAATCAACAGAAATTAGACCATTCCTTAATGACCTAGACTGTGTTGATTGTGGTGTAATGCTGGTTCTGGGTAGTTTTAGGAGGTTCAACCTCCCAGGCTTTGCCTTCTCTCTTTGAAAAGGGTTAGTTTATTGCTAATCGCCTGAAGTGCTTCTGCCGGGGAATGCTGACGGGGCTGCACAGGCATCTTTTGCAGGGTCAGCGTGCTCCTCCTTTGGAGCACTGACTTTTCAATTCCACTTTCAAACTCTGATATCTTACGGTGTGAGAAAAATAAATACCTATAGCGGACACTTATTTTTTTACTCCAGAAAATAAAGCTTATCAAATCTACGATTGAAACGTCTCCAGGATATGAAGCCATTGTTTGTATAAATAAAACTTATTTTATGTATAAACAGGTCTATTTATTATGTTATGTTCATCTTAAAAGACAGAGAAAAACAAACATTATTTTGAACAACTTATGGTCCATACAACCGATATACTCTGCAATTTTTTTCCTCATTGCAAAGATTCCGATCATATTGTATTTATCTAAACTAATTTCAAATGTTTTTGTATTTTTTTGAATTATTGTTATCATTTTATTTTTATTTTAAAATATTTTTGTTCATTTATATCATCTTTGGAACTTTGAGAACAATTATATTACACAATATATGCTCTGGAATCAAAAAAAGACATTCATTCAGCTAGGACTTTTTCAAACTTTATATTAAAGAATTTATTTTTAAATATAAAAACTTTAATTATGAAAATTTATTCTAATCCATTAAAATTGGTATATACAAACTAATTAACGTTTTAAGTTAATGGGTTCGTTTTTCCCCGATGAATTAAGGGTGGAATAAATTAAAAAATTGACCCAATAATTACATGAATGATTCTGCGTTATGAAACAGGTGCTGTCAAGAATTGAACATGTTAACATACTTAAAGAAATAAACGGTTAGATGGACAACACCTTGAAATTTGAAATATAGACTTTTTGTCAGCTATTTATATATACTCTGTAGTTACATCGACGTTCATAAATGAAAGGATTGGTAGAAATAAAAGGTGAAATACAATTGAATTCGCATATTTTCCCATATATATATATATATATATATATATATAGTGTTATAATGGAATAATTCCAGAGGAAAACCGGGTATGAGAGCTCAATGTGGTAAACAGAGCAATAACATAAAAATATAACACGGAAATTACATAATTGTCGATGCAATAATTTATTTCAACCTTATGGTATTTTCAAGCATCTAAACTAGACAATTACATTTTTGATACTGAAAGAAAGAAAGAAAAATCGGGCCTCGACCGTCAAAAAACCAGAGGGGGTGGTAGTAGCAATCCACTTAATACATTTTATAGAGAGGGTGGGAGGGATTTTTTAAAAGAAAACAACAACAACAACAAAAGAAAAAAAAATATTATGACACTTATAATAGAGGTAGGGAGTACTGGGTCGGGTCTTCAGATTTTGGTGGAGACCCCCTCAGATCAAAATATGCACTAAACCTAGGTAAGAATCGAAAAAATTTTGAAAAAAAAATCAAAATTCATCTGTTGGCGCCATTTTTTAGATTTTTAGGCTCCGGGGGCCCAAAAACGCCCATTTACCCATCTTTGCAAAAGAAGGGATAAGAAATAGCAGTTGAAACTTAGGTATTTTCACTTCTTTTGACTTGGTCAATGAATTAGGATAGGAATGACACAATGTATAGCTAAATTGAGTTTTATTTTAGCATATAAAAGTCATTTTTTAGTACAAAATCGGGATTTTAGCACAATTTTCACAGTGATTTACACCCTAGATGTCATTCATTTTGCGGAAAGAAATACCCTTAATCGTCCAGTGTTCCAAATCTGGTAAATTTTACATAAGAATGTTTCTTACAAAGCTTCATACAAAAATTGTAAGTGTTATTTAACTAGTTTCCCAAGGGGTTTGGGGACTAGTACTAGTAGAATCGAATGATTGATAACATTGCAGTGTTATCTGAGAAAGGAGTTGTTTTGTTTATTTGGTCAGTTCAAAATGAGACTCTGAAATGTAGAGTCTCCTTGCTATGTTATTTTTATCATAATCATAGCACACAGTTGAAATCTCCTTCTCCTTGGGTCCATTCATATTTTTATTTGGGTCCATTTTGAATATCCTGACACAGTTATATTTCTCTTTCAGGATTGTATTGAAGAGTCAGCCGGTAGAATGAGTAGTGTTGCAGCAGTGGAGCGGGAGGAGAAAGTTAAACATCTATCTCTTTACAGAGAAAGACGTTTTACTAAACTGGGATATTTGTGCTCCTCGATCCTCGATGCATTGCCTTACATTCGTATGGTTCTTGACGAGACTCATCTCAGCAACCAACATGTCGAGATCGTGAGGATGTTACTGGATAGTGAATTGCTACTGAGTTAGTTGAACTGTCTTTCATTGTTCAGGTACAAAGTCTCATTACCTCTCCTAAATCTTGTTGAGGTAGGAACGCAGGATGATCTGTGCAAAATTCTTCCAAAGTTGTTTGAGGATCTTTCAGTTGGAAAACTGGACACCTTGGAAGCGTACACTGTTCAATACAGACATATAGATATTGAGGAACCGACATCTGAGTTGGAGATAAAACTTTTGAAAGATATGTGTGTACATGCATCCAAAACGATCGAACTTCAATGTGGTAGAGAGTACGGATTTGGGCAGTACAATGACATTCGTGCCACGCAAATACACAAGTTGACCGTGGAAGAGTGAAAAGACCTGGAGAGCAACAATGTTATGTGTGAACGAGAACTTGGAGTATTCGATCATCGTGCTATTGCTTCGAAATGTAGGAATAACAAGTTCAAAGCAAAATCCTTGAGAAACGATATGGTCTTGCACAGTGTGTCATTGGGTGGTGCATCAAAAATTTCGACGGCAATTGCAAAACTTTTGAACAAAAGAGAAGACGAATGGAATGAAGAACAAAAGACTCTTCTCCGTCTAAAAGTTGAAGAGAAGATAAAGAAAGCGATGAACGCAAGCAATTACACTACTAAATTGCTCATAAATTGTAAAAGTTGGCGTGGTCCGTGTGTTAGTTCTGAAGAATTGATGTCGGTGCTAAAAGATCATTCAGAATTACAAGAGAAGATTGTCATGACTGAGTTAGCATATTACAGAGACACCAACAAATCAGATGTAACTGCAAATCCTGAACTATTCAAACTCAACAAAATCACTCATGAAGAGCGGCTTATGAATCTTTGCGCACTCCTGGATGGTTGCCCGGTATCCACAAGAATTCCTCTGCCCACTAATGATGATGCCCTAAAAGCCATCACTTGCATTCCACGAGTTGCAGAGGAAATGGTTGAGTTACCTTTAATCCTGAATGTGAATCAGATGTGTGTGGTGTTATGGACAGTAAAGGGGGTGCCAACATGGTTTCTGGGGTACTGTACTAAAATCCTAGACAACCAGAAATACGAAATTGAACATTTGGAGCGTGTTTATGAAAGGAAGAACTTAAAATGGAGGTACCCAAACCCAGATGATAAGCAAACTATCGATGCAGATCAAATTGTCGAATGCGAAATCAACGAAGACTGGGATGTTCTTTCGGACCGAAACATGCAATTCACACTGCACAACCACAAAGAGATGGCAGCCAAGTTTGATGGATTATTGTAGTGCTTGTAGTGTATATCTGAGTCACTTTTGTTAAGTCTGTTAAGCACTTGGAAATCATAAAAGGACGGGATTATGTCGATTTCGGCCTATTTTCAGCAATTTTAGGTCCAATTTGGCCAAATTCACCCCTAAAATTGCGCTTAAAGACCCCAAGACCTGTCAATAATCATGGTTCTCTGCCTTATATGTGTGTCTGAAGTCATTCATATCCATTGGGAATGAACAAGGATCGATTAAGTGACTGTGAACAGGATTTTGGCAATTTCATCCTATTTTTGGCAATTTTGGGTCAAAATTTGGTCTATTTCTCTTCAAAAAAGGCCCAAAAAGATCTGAGACCTGTATATAATCGTACTCCAATGTCTATTTTAGGTATCTACAGCAATATATACCTTTATAAAGGTGGACGAGGATAATTTATGTGACCCAAGATGGTTTTTGTGATTTTTGCCTGTTTTTCGGCCAATTTATGGCCAATTTTTTTTTTTTTTTTTTTTTTTTTTTTTTACAAAGGCATCACCACATTATCAAGGCCCAGAGGCCACTCAAGGATAAGGGTTAAAGAGTGTACAGTAGAAGTTGGTCAATATAGTAATCATTAGTAATGAAAATTTGGTAAATTTAATAACTTATATGGAACGGCTCATCAAGAACTTATTTACTTTAGACTTGAACAAAACCATATTGTAGTCAGCCGGAAAGCAGGAAAACGGAAGACAATTCCACAGGCGTGCAGTTCTAAGAAAGAAGCTTTGTTCATGGAATCTACGTTTAGGTTTAGGCACAGATAAAGAGTGGGGGAAATTATTGATAGTGTTTACAGCTAGACGAGTGTTTCTTGTGAAAGTTTGGCGAGGGGGGACCATAGATTGAAGCTCAGTTGAACACTTTCCATGAAAATAACGATACATCAGAGACAAACTCGCAACATCTCTTCTGTGAGATAGAGGTTGCAAGGAGGAGAAAAGGACATCTCCTACGAGGCTACGAAGTCTATTTTGAACTCTATCAAGGCAGGACAAGTTCTTTCTAGCAGCTCCTGCCCAGATGTGGCAACAGTATTCCATCCTTGGACGTACCTGGCTCTTATATAGATAGAGAATAGCATCAGCAGTGAGATATCTACTGGATCGATAGAAAGATCCCACCATTTTTCCAGCGGCCTTGGCAACAGATTTGATATACGTGTTCCATTTAAGATCAGGAGTAATGGTCAAGCCCAGAAGCTTGTCAAAACTTGAGGCCTCCTGAAGACGAGAGCCATTCATTTCAATTGATGACAAATGTGGATTAGAATGTTGATGATGTAAAGAGAGAAGCTTGGTTTTAGATGCATTAAAAGTAACCAGCCACTCCTTTCCCCATTGTACTACGTGCTCAAGATCAGAGGAGAGAGAATTGGAGAGAACTTGCTCGTTTACTGTCTTAGATGTGGTACCATAAATGGTAGTGTCGTCAGCATAAATGTCTACAAATGATGTAAGGATATGATTTGGAAGATCATTAATGTAGATCAGGAAAAGAGTTGGGCCCAGGATGGATCCCTGAGGGACACCGGCATTAATATTGTGAGCTTCTGATTTTTGCCCCTCAACTACTACTCTTATGAATCTATCAGAAAGAAATGATTTAATAATTGAGAAGACTTTTCCAGCTATACCATAGCTAGCGATCTTATGAAGTAAACCTTTATGCCATACCCTATCAAAGGCTTTAGATATGTCAAGAGCAATTGCCCTAGAAAGATTGCCACCGTCGAGAGATTTGCTAATCCTATGCGATATAACTGTAAGGACATCTGCTGTAGATCTAGCAGAACGGAAACCATATTGAGTGTCACTAAGAAGGTTATTTTTGTTGAGATGTTTGATTACTTCTGTATTTAATACAGATTCTAGCAACTTACTCATGACGCACAGGAGACTTATTGGCCTGTACTGAGAGGGGGATGAGCGATCACCTGAATTCTTAAATACAGGGCATACTGATGAGATTTTCCAGGGAGATGGGAAACTATTCTCCTTAAGACAACGTTTAAACAGTTTTGTAAGTATGGGCGCTAGTTCAGGTTGAAGTTTTTTGAGTACTATAATTGGAATACCATCAGGGCCAGTTGCTTTACTGGAATCAAGGTTTTTGATTAGCTTGGCAACATCACGTACAGATATACGTATATCACATAGCGTGTTTTCTGATACAAGAGGAAATATTGGGGGTTGGCGGTCTTGGTCGCAAAGGGTAGAATTAGCTGCAAAGTTCTTGACAAAGAGTTTGGCTTTGTCTGATGCTGACGAGATTACCTCAGATCCATTGATAATAGTTGGGATGGAGCACACGCTTCTGTTCAGGATTCTGTTTGCTATTTGCCAAAACTGGTGGGAACCAAGCCGCTGCTCAGCTACTTTGGACTTAACAGATTGAGCATACAACTCTCTTGCGTTCCTTATTACTTTCTTACAATGGTTGCTGGCAGTCCTGAAAACGGCTTTAGTTTCCATACATCTATTACGTTTGAAGCAGTGGAAAAAGTGATTTCTGTGCGCAATGGCAGCAGCACATTCTGGAGAGAACCATGGCTGGCTGTTAGGTTTTTGCTGAAATTTTTTAGAGGGTATGAAATGGTCAATACCTACAATTAACCATTCAGTTAGGTCTAATACTATAGAGGACACATCCTTTTTAAACATGGAATGCAGAGGTAGATCAGATATAAATGTACGGAAGCTATCCCAGTCAGCCTTAGTGTATCGATATACTGTACGATGAAGAGGTACGTCTGGGGACTTATTACATTTCATTTTTATCTTAATTGATACAACAGAGTGGTCGGAAGATCCAAGAGGCGACAGAACAGAAACTGAACATAGTTCAGGGCAAGTTGTGAGAAAAAGGTCTAGTAGGCTCGCATACTGGCCGTCATTATCGGGCACACGGGTAGGTTCCTGAACAATCTGAGTGAGGTCATAGGCAATGGAGAAATCATGACAGAACCTCCCCTCATCATCGGTCTTGTTTGAGTGGGTCAACCATTCGACGTTGTGAACATTGAAGTCTCCACATACGTGAATGTTAGCTGAAGGATAAGTAGAAAGGACTTGGTCAATTTTCTCAGATATGCTTTGAAAGATAGTAACTCCGCTGTTGTGGGGGCGATAGAGAGTAAATATAAATGCAGTAGTGTGAGCTAAAGCAACCCGGAAGCACATATAAGGTAAGTTAGGATCTTCCCTGGAGATGTCCCTCCCACATGGAAAGCTATCTTTAATATAGGCACATATTCCATGCCCATGGCGATCTTGGGGGTCAGATTTAGAAGTTAAGTTAGAGTATCCTGTAATTGCAAACTCATCAAGGGAAATAGCCTGTCCAATGCCAGTTTCACTTAAAAATAAAAGGTCTGGTTTAGTCTCCTGTAATTGGGTTTCAACCTCTGGAAGGTTAGAACGTAGACCCCTGATGTTGGAGAAGGAGACATGGTAGTAGGGGTCTACGTTGGAAGTTGGAGAACCGGGTTTAATCGTGTATTTTTTCTTGAAACTTGTCATGATGAAATTTTGGAATTTGTGGACTAGGTCGACAGATTTACTTAGAGCAGGACAGAGAGGGGAAACTAAGAGAGAAAAAGAAACGAAGAATTTTTTTTGTTTTTTTTTTTGTACCACATGATAAGGTAAAGCCGTAACAATTACCCACTAGTATGGCATCGAGAGGCCCCACCAGAAGCTACTGCATGGTCCAGATTCCATTCACCAAATGGCAATACAGCAGCCCCAGTACTTTGCACCTGCTGATAGGACAGCCTCCTTAGTGGTTAATCCAAGGTTCGGGTCCCTGACTATCAGGCGGATAACGTCAGCCCAGACAAAACGTTTACCTCCAGCACCCTTACTAGTGACATGGCTACAAGGATAGACATAGAAACAGAAAATTTCCACCAATACCACAAAACCTGTTTAAATACATGACCCTGTGTCATTTGAAACTATTTATATCCATTAATGGGCATTGGAGATACACAAGAAGCAAAATTATGCCTTGAAATCACTCATATTGACATTTCGGACACATATTTCTTGAAAAACCAGCCCCAGATCTAAAAAATGCCGCCAACAGATGAAAAAAATTTTTTTTTCAAATTTTTTTTCGATTTTGACCTAGATACACCTTATATTTTGATTTGAGGGGGTCCCCACCAGATTTTGAAGATGTGACCTTTTTTCGACCGAGTACTCCCTACCTCTACTTATAAACGGCAGCTCGATGTAACCACAGATACACACACACACACATACATACACCCATACACACACACACACGCCCCTAAATATGCACGTTCTTACACGTAAATGCCTTGACACGCGTTTACTAACCTAGGAAGAAGGGGGAGAAATATACGGATATAGAGAGAAGGAAATAGAATAAACAGCGCATAATGGAAAAAGAAGAAGAAAAAAGAAGACAGTGACCAACCGCTGCCTGTCATATGGTTTCATTAGTCTAGAATCACTGAGAAAGATAAGGGAAAGAAAATGGAGATTATACTCGCGTCCTATAGTTAATTGAGTCATGGAAAGTAAGTCTATTAAAAGATAAATAAAAAAATAAAAAAAATTTATATACAAAGTTTTAAAACTATCTGTATGTTATTATGTTAAAATTAGTTAGAAATAAATATTGTCTTATAATACATTTAAATATTGTATTTGTAATATATTACTATGAATTAAAAAAATTGAGTCTTATGTAGTTAATATTTTATATATTTTTATGTAATTAATTTTATTGGTGATTATAGCGGTCGTTGCAATTTTTCACTTCTTAATTGATTAAGAAGCAGAAAATTGCAATATTAATCGCCCCCAAATCGATAGGACGTATATAGTTTCGGTTAATATATACTTTTATTCACTCCGTACACAAAAGTACTTTCATGCACGCATAAAGAAATAAATAAAATAGTTATTATTTTACAGTTTTGTGTTGATTTATATTAAATCTAATAATGTCTAGTTGTAGTATTTGATCTTTTTGACTTAACTCAGTTTAATAACTAATGTATTATCTGCAGAGAAAAATTATTTTCTTAAAGCTATCTCATTTATTCATAAGTAATTTGGATAAACAGGTACTTCGGGAAAAAATACATCCAACTTAGATTTCGGACAACAAATCATCAAGTAGTTATTATCGAGTATATACCGGACAGCACTATAATTGCCAGTGGGGTGGGGTGGGAGGGTTTATCGTAAATAATCTAGTGGTGTTAAATTCGGTGTCTTTACCATTATAGATTTATCTGTTCGTCGGATCTGGAGTTATTGGTTATTTTAAATTTACATTTATGTCTACATCTGGCCATCAGTTCATCTCGTTTGTTTAGGAGATTATTGTGTTCGTACTTCAGGATTCTTATTTTTTCCTCGAGGCATAAACTGCATCTCTGCCTAAAGCCGTTTGGAACATCCGAATAACATAGGATTGACCATGAAATCACTGGGGATCGGTTCTCATTTTTTAATAACCACCATTGTTTAGCTAACTCGATTTTGTTCTTAAGTTCTGGGTTATTGAAAGAATGTTTATGGTCATAAAAACGCTGTTTCCAGTTTCCGGCGGAGATACCGAAGTAAACTTTTTTGTCCCTGTTATTATCTTCTGGGTGGATCGTGGCCTTATAAACCATGCACTCAACTTTACAATTTCCGTTCAGTGGGCAGTTATTTTTGACTTGGCAGTTACATTTGTCTACTGTAGCCTTATTTCTATTAGAGTTGTTTGATATTTTACTATTACGAGTGCTAATTATTCTGAGTGCTTGGTTTATCAAAAAATCAAGTCAAAAAGATCAAATACTACAACTAGACATTATTAGATTTAATATAAATCAACACAAAACTGTAAAATAATAACTATTTTATTTATTTCTTTATGCGTGCATGAAAGTACTTTTGTGTACGGAATGAATAAAAGTATATATTAACCGAAACTATATACGTCCTATCGATTTGGGGGCAATTAATATAGCAATTTTCTGCTTCTTAATCAATTAAGAAGTGAAAAATTGCAACGACCGCTATAATCACCAATAAAATTAATTACATAAAAATATATAAAATATTAACTACATAAGACTCAATTTTTTTAATTCATAGTAATATATTACAAATACAATATTTAAATGTATTATAAGATAATATTTATTTCTAACTAATTTTAACATAATAACATACAGATAGTTTTAAAACTTTGTATATAAATTTTTTTATTTTTTTATTTATCTTTTAATAGACTTACTTTCCATGACTCAATTAACTATAGGATGCGAGTATAATCTCCATTTTCTTTCCCTTATCTTTCTCAGTGATTCTAGACTAATGAAACCATATGACAGGCAGCGGTTGGTCACTGTCTTCTTTTTTTTCTTCTTCTTTTTCCATTACGCACTGTTTATTCTATTTCCTTCTCTCTATATCCGTATATTTCTCCCCCTTCTTCCTAGGTTAGTAAACGCGTGTCAAGGCATTTACGTGTAAGAACATGCATATTTAGGGGCGTGTGTGTGTGTATGGGTGTGTGTATGTGTGTTGCGTGTGTGTGTGTGTGTGTATCTGTGGTTACATCGAGCTGTTTATAAGTGTCATAATATATATTTTTTTCTTTTGTTGTTGTTTTCTTTTAAAAAATCCCTCCCACCCTCTCTATAAAATGTATTAAGTGGATTGCTACTACCACCCCCTCTGGTTTTTTGACGGTCGAGGCCCGATTTTTCTTTCTTTCTTTCTTTCAGTATCAAAAATGTAATTGTCTAGTTTAGATGCTTGAAAATACCATAAGGTTGAAATAAATTATTGCATCGACAATTATGTAATTTCCGTGGTGTATATATATATATATATATATATATATATATATATATATATATATATATATATATTCAGTAATGTGATTGATAATTTAAAATTCAAATTAGAATTAAATTAAAAATCCGTTTCACAAGAAGGAACAACAACAAAATCAATAATTTGTACGATCGTTTCAGAAAACAATGTTTTTATTGTGGTAGACATTAAGCCACGGACAATAATCTTTACATATAGTATTTTTAAAAAAACAAAGTTTCCTCAAATATTTTAAAAACACTATATGTAAAAATTATTGTCCATGGCTTAATGTCTACCACAATAAAAACATTGTTTTCCGAAACGATCATACAAATTATTGATTTTGTTGTTGTTCCTTCTTGTGAAACGGATTTTTAATTTAATTCTTATTTGAATTTTAAATTATCAATCACATTACTGAATATTAAATTAGCTCTAGGATATTTACCTATCGAGCTTATTATATATCTGAATTACAACGAGCACTTTTTCTTTTCCTGTATTTTAATTAAATTAGTAATTTTACTATTACATTAAAATACACTCTGCTCTTTAGACTATTGTTCTAATCTCCTTTAAATTATATGTATATATATATATATATGAGAGAGAGAGAGAGAGAGAGAGAGAGAGAGAGAGAGAGAGAGAGAGAGAGAGAGAGTTGTAAAAACTTCAAATATGTTATACATTCAAAATATCTTACTTTATTTTTTATATAAGGAAGTTACAAAGTTACGTAAATAGTAAACAAAACATACCAGAAGTATTAAATAGATTAAATCATAAAAAAAAAAAAATAGAAATTGAAAAAAAAAATAGAAATTGAAAAAAAAAATGTCTTTCGAAAGAACATGCACTTTTAAAACCAGGTTTGTACTCAAGCGACCTGATTTAGCCAAATATTTAAAAATAAAAGCAAAAAAGAGAGAAATTTACTCGGTGAAATGAGGGAGCGGATTATATATACGATGAACACACACACACTCTCACACACACACACACACACACACACACACACACACACACACACACACACACACACACACACACAAATGAATAAATAAATAAATACGTCTAAATTGATTGATTATTTTATTCTTCATGTATCACCCAGTATAAAAATCGATCATTTTGAAACCTGATAAAAAACGCTATTCAGCTGTCATGATCGCACAATGGCAATCTGCAAGGCGCCATGAATCTTGCTCAGGGGCCAAATAGTTATCAATAAATAGAAAAAGGCATGTTTTCTGCCATGAGCGGACAATTGGTGGGTGGCGTTCAGTATTGAATGAATTGATTTTAGCAAGTATACTTCTGGCAAGAAGATGCCAGAAATAGCAGTAATGCCACAGGAGAAAGAGTTTTCCTGGGTGCAACGTAGTAACCCTGCTTCCAAACGCATTCAACTATGTGATACATGGAGATTGGTAGCAAAGAGATCCTGAAGATAGGCAGTTGTATATTTATTATCAAAAAATTTAAAAAAAAAAAAAAAAAGGAATGGGGAATAAATTATTATTTTTTAGGATGAATGTTAACAAATTTCGGTGCTAATGCAGAAAGTGATCCGCGCTTTTTTTTTTTAAATCGTATTTCCACGTTTAATTAAAGTTTTATGTTTTCTTTTTTATTCAATTGTAAGGTTAAAGTACAGAACAGGTACAAAACACCCTCCCCTCCCCATGTTAAAAATGGCTTTTTAAATAATAACGTTATTATTTCAGCACGGATCACTCTCTGCATGAGTACCCAAAATTCAATGATTTAAAAACTATGGGATTTGAATGGAGCGGGGAAGAGAGAAAAGGAGAGAAAAATTAGCAAAATAGATAAAGAGAAAGAAAATTAGTAGTAAAAGAATAAAGAAGGAAAGAAAGAAGGAAAGAGAGAATATATAAACATACGTCATCACTAGAGCTAGGACAACAGCATATTCTTTTCATTGTTTTTGACTCTCGAGTGTGTATCCATTGATATCTTATATGCTGTTATATAAAGTGATGTGGTTCTCAGTTGATTGACTGTGTCTAACTGTGCGGGAGTCATAACAATGAAAAGAATATGCTGTTGTCATAGCCCTAGTTATCACGTCACCTTCTTGGTCATTTACCTCCTTTTCTGCCCCTTCCACCATTCCTTCTAGACAGATTGCGGAATACTAGCTACTTGACATGCTCCAAGACCCCTCGTTTTTTTTTCTCACTATAATATTAAGCTAACTTATTGATTTGGAAATCTATAAACATGTTATAACGACACCTTATCGGTCATTTACCTCCTTTTCTACCCCTTTCCCCAATTCCTTTTAGATATACTGCAGAAAACTAGCTTCCATGTCTTGACATTCTCCAAGACCTCTCATTCTTTCACTTTAATATATGGGCTCGCTCACTGATTTGAAAATCTAGAAACATATGTAATCACATTTACTTTTCAGTCATTTACCTCTTTTTTTTTCTGCCCCCTTCCAATATTCCTTCAAGACAGAAGGACAAAATACAGATAGACCTTCAAAACAATGTGATTTCTAAATATGGTGCATTGCCTCATAAAACTTACGAAGAATCCGTTCACTTTGTAGAATTGCATTTAAAATGTTAAGTGATCGTTTTTCTAATCTCGGATCTAATCATCATGCACATCTAAACTTTCCAGTCTCTCAAAACTCAGACTTTTTTTTTTTTTTTATTCCTAACCAGAGCATCTCATTTGCATATCACGTGAGAAACTTGACAAACTCGTAGCCATTATTTTTTCTTTCTTTTTCATTCTTTCCGGCTGTCCCAGATCAGGTTTGTACTAATTTTTAACATCTTGTCTTTGGTAACATTTCAGACCACATATTCCAAGACCAAATAAGATCCTGTCAGCACGGTCAACGTACTGGCTCATACGATGAATGGTACACATCTTCAAAACTAAATCATTTAATCACACGCCCCCCCCCTTGATCATTTGGATCACTCACAGTACATAGTCATCGATTTTGCACACATCGGTTGCCTCATTTTCGTTTCCCTGCAGGCAGTATTTTGCATAGTGCCCTGGCTTGCCATATCCATAAGGTATCATATGTAGTGCATTAAATCCCTTGCCATGTGAGGGCCATTATATTTATAACATTCGCCACTACACAGTTTTCTTATCCTGAATCTTTCATCAACTTGTCTAGGTTCTCTTTTCAGTTCTGTGTTTTGCAACTGCTGCCGTTTTCGGGGTCTGTGTGGCCATGAGAACCCTGGTAATTGACATCAGTTCACTAATCAGCAACTCTTTCACATTTGGTAACTGCTGTAGTATTGCAGAAATATTTTGCAGGAATCCATTCACAAAATTGAGCCTCATGACCTGCTCTCATCCTGCTCCCTCAAATCCAGTTAAATCTGCGAACCTTTGTATATTGGTCGCATATACATCTACTGCTTCACCCGTCCTCTCACCAGGTTTGCATGGACAGAAAAAATTCCTTTGGAGAAAGCAGCCTTCAGCTTAGCCTCTATTTTCTCTGCATCTCGTTGATCTTCCCCTGTTAACTGGAAATACAGTGCCATTATTTTTTCTTTCTTTCTTCATTCTTTCCGGCTGCCCCAGAACAGGTTTGTACTAATTTTTAACATATTATCTTTGGTAACATTTCAGACCATATATTCCAAGACCAAATAAGATCCTCTCAGCATGGTCAACGCAAAACTCAATCACTTATTCCAAACTGATATGATCACTAGAAAAGGATCTATATCATCTGAAATACCTAAAAGGGTTTCTTCCGTTCAAGTAATAATTATATGTCGCAGTATGGACGAGCAATTAAATGCAGCAGAGTTCTAAGTGTCAAGCGATGTGCCTTTTGATGTCTCTCTCATGATGCCTTTCAAAGCTGGTATTTATAGCTTAATCAGCCAATCATAATATTGTAGGAGCAAAGACCCGGATGTACTTCATTATATCACATTACATCACAAACATTTGAGAATGAGCAATGTTTAAGGCAAAACACCATATTCTGATTATTGACAATCAAAAAAAAAAAAATGTTACACATTGGGTAACTTAAGAAATGAGGTCTTGGCCTTCGGCCAGGATCAAAGTGTATGGGCGGTCTATCAATTAGACGGGAGGGGGGGGGATCTTACTGACCACATTTTTTATTTTTTCTTCCCCACACCCTCGACACAATTGAAATGAATTATTATTATTATTATCATCATCTTTTTTGTTTTCACATGTAAATAAAAATGTTTTAAAAATTGGGTTTAAGTAGGACCCCACCCCTCCACAGTACGAAAGGGCGAACGCGGTCTTGTGGTAAAGGAAGATGCTAACTAAGATAATTTTTTGTTTAAATTATAGAAAGACGAGCTTGACCAACCAACCTCACTATCTTCCCTCTCCCCTTTTTTTGAGTTGGCCTTGTGCCTAAATTTTTTGTTCATTATTTTTTTTTGTATTTTTTATATTTCATTTGTTGATTTATTTATTTGTTTTACGGCATATCAACCCTTTTCAGGTTATTTAATGCCGAATCCAGTTATTTTCAAGAAAAATGTTTTAATAGAATATTTGTTTTTTTTCAAGTCGGTTTCTATTTAACAGGTACTACCGATTCGGGTCAGAGTGGACCTGGGAGCAATGCCAATTAAAGGGTGGCTCCACACTCCTCAAAGCCCGCAAACTGGAGCCACACCATCGAATATAGTTTAAAGTCATATTCAGGACCCTCTAGACAAGGCATGAAGCCACTTCATGTAAGGAGCTAAAAACAAAATAGTACTTCAAGGTAAAAAACTTGCTAATGATAAGTGTTAGATGGAATAGATTTTGAATTGGAAAACAGCAATTCTTCCCTCTTTGTCAGAAACATCACTAATGGAATGTGATGACTAAAGGACAAAAATAAGGAAAGCGAGAGTTATGTGACTGCTGAAAGTAAACCTTGGATCCACTTTCCACTCTCTTTAAGTAATTCATAATTGTACTTTTAGTATCACCTGACCCGAGGATTGAAACTTCAACCTCCAGAAGCATGTCCTTTAGAGCTGAATTTTACTCAGTACTTTATCCGTTATGCAACGGGTCCTAGTGAACAGATTACAGAGTTCAATAAAAAGATTTTCAAGTTTGACAAAATACACCTGATAAAGGGTTAGAGGTTACATCGGCCAAAACGTTGTAGAAATAACACTCAAGATGAGAACAGTAGTCCAAATGATGCAAAACAATACATATTATTAATCTTTATCTCAAAATTCATTAAATCTGTTGTGCTTAAATTTGTGTATGTGTACAAGAGCCCTTTATGTTAACCTACGCCTGTCAAGTTCCAATATTTTTCATTTTTGACCCCTTAGCAATAATTTTTACTAAAGGCCAAATCGAATTTGTTCCACGGGTCCAAGTCCCCTATATATCAAGTTTCAGGTTTGTAAACTAAAAATTGAAAAAGGAGTTTGGTAAAGACCGTTCCTCAGACAGGCAAGGTCACATGGCCATCAGGAATTGTTACCCTACACTGATGATTGCGTAAACATGAAATACTAGTGTCTGTAGCTATAAAAGAATAATTATTATTTAATTATAATTATCAAGCCCCTTTAAGAATACTTGATAACTTGCTTGCTCATTTGCTCGTTTGAACACTCTAGATTGTCAAAATGTATTCGCCTAAATTCAGCATTTAATAGTTCTTTATTCCATTCATTTATCGTTTGGTGGCCCTGAGGTAGATGCTTACCAAATGGAGCAAAAGGTGGCTTCATGGCTGAGTTCGAATCTCATGATCAGCAGGAACTGTTACTCCTACCCTGATGAGTGCGTAAGCATGAAACACTAGTGTAACTATAAAGAATTTTTATTATTTTTAAATATATATTATATAAATAAATATGCATATACACAAACATTATATATATATATATGTATACACACACACACACACACTTATACATATAAAAAAAAATAGAAAGCACATACAGCACCTAATTTCCAAATGGTCACCCATTTGGTACTAGCCAGGCTCAAAGTTGCTTAACTGTGGTGATCTGATGAGAACCGGCGAATCAACGTGATTATGCCGTACATATACGCATGCATATATACATACACACGCACACACACATATATATTTTTGCTCGTGTGTGTGTGTGTGTATATATATATATATATATATATATATATATATATATATAATATAAAGCTGAACGTCTGTGTGTGTCTAGTCACGAATAGGCTCCTATATGGTTGACTATTATAGAAAACTGATTACATATAATGATAGAAGATGTATCGAGACACAGGAATGGGTATGTTTGATCAGGCATAATGATGATTCATTAAAATTGTGGGGTCTGCGTACGCGCCTGGTCCACAAAGTATGGAAATAAAAAATTTAAAACTAAAAAAAAAAAACGTTTACAAGTGTTTTTGATATAGATGTACATAATAATACTTTGATAAGCATGTTAACTTAAATAGGGATGGTATAATAAAATTGTGGGGTCTGCGTTCGCGCCTGGCCTTCATAGAATGGAAATAGGCACAAACTTTAACAAAGACTTTTCATATCTATCTGCGTAAGTATACTTTGGTAATTATGCTTGTTTGAAGAAATATGGTATAATAAAATTATGGGGTGTTCGTTCGCACCTGACCTCCATAGAATGGAAATATCTCACAAAGTTTAACAAGGTTTTTTTAATATAGATCCACAGAATATTGTGATAAGTGTTTCAGTGTGTATAATAAATATATGGTATAATAAATTATGGGGTTTATCTATTTTATTTTTACTTTCATCATATTTTGCTTTGGTTTTGATACCCCTAAATTCGAAGCTATCTCTTTACAACCCTTTTTTTTTTATAACCTATCATACTTTCATAAATCAGAGTCCATTTTCTGTAGGCTGTTTTTGAACCCAGTCAACTATGGGTACTTTTGTTAGTATATATATATATATATATATATATATATATATATATATATATTAATGTATCGTGTATGTATATACATGTGTAATTAGAGATAGACTGTTAGCCAAATTTGTGCCGCTCTATCAAACTTCATTATCAACCAGAGACTACAACGATCATACAGAGTTTTGGTGAAATTACTGTCGGATCGCTTTTGCCTTACTAATTAGTGAATCCTCCATTTCGCTAATTTCACCGGTTCACAGGCGATTTTATTTGGGTTGCGAAAATTATACAAAAAAAAAAAAAAATGGTACAAGGAAGGCTTCAAAAATAAGGTTTGAAATTATCATGACTCATCTCTCATAATAACAGTCGGCTTTTTATGTCTCAAACTACTATTTTTTCTTTTTAGTTTGGATCAAAATGCGTATCTGTGTGGCTGTGCATATATAGATACTAGACGATTAATTTGGAAATTAAAACTTTTTGACTTATCGGAATCGGTAAAATATCAGCCTAATAACCGATCGTTTGTACATATAAGATTGTCTTACAAATAACACAGAAACAAAAACCCAAAAAACTAACCTGCAACCGAAATAGCCCAGAAGAGTAAAAAAAAAAAAAAAAAAAAAAAAAAAAAAAAAAAAAAAAAAAAAAAAAAAACACAAAGACCTTCCGCTATAGAAAACTGGAGGAATGGGCCAAATCAACAGTGAGCTACCAAGTATTTGCTGGACGAACTAGCACAGAACTACGTAGACATAAAGAAGGTTCTGTAGACTGGCTGAAAAGAGTATCGCTTCATTATGATCAGGAAAGTATAATAATGGTTGGCCAACATCAAGGCTTTATGACCAAGGCTTATTTATTAGAGTTGTCGAACTTTGCCGGGACTTAACTGCCACTCCCTAATTAAATAAATAGTTATAAATATATAAAAATGTATATTTTCTCCGTTTACTTTATTTAATCAAGTGCTTACTTCCAATTCGTTCGATATATTTTTCTTGACAAAATAATACATGATTTGACAGTGTAAATACTGGTGTGACCCTTCTAGAGTTGTCGAACTTACTTTCGACTTTGCTGGGCTTAACTGTAAGACTGCCGGCCATTCTGTGCGGCTTAAGCAATTTTTTTTTTTTGTGTGTGTTTTTATATTTTTAGTTCTTTTTTGTGAGGAAGGAGGGTATTTAATTATAGAACTTGTATAGTTTTTAACAGCTACTTCTACAGTTCAATTAACCGTTTTTTCCGCCATAACCCCCCCCCCCTTTATGTAAACAGAATTTTTGTGAAATTAGTAAACGGATCTTCTGCTCGATTAATATATTACTAATAACAAGTGCAGGTTCTGACATTCAGTTGTACAATAATAAAATGCGACACAATTGAGTGTGTAAATATGTCCACTGGAAAATCTGTAAAATGCTGAATATCCAATGTACCAACAAGTCGTGGGAACATGTTTATCAGAAAGAACAGTTGGGAATAAGTCATGCACCATCCATTACGACTATGAAATTTCTACAGCTACGTACCTAGAAAAACGAAGCTGTTAAGCCCGATATAGATATATGGGACAAGAGGGATAAAGTAGCAAACTTTGTTGAAGTAAGTGTCCCTAACGATGTTGGCCTTAATAGAGGGGAGGGAGGGGGGGTAGAAGATAACGAAATACAAAGATCTTACGTATGATCTAAGAAGAAATTGGAATCTTAAGATCTCCATCGTTTCACTACTGTTGCATAGGCGTACATATTTAAAGATGACGGGAGTTCATATTGGGAGAGACATATATAACAGATGGTGATGACAATTCTGATGGGAAGACATTTTATATATATATTACATCATGACGACGACTGTGACGATTCTTGGAGGTTTCATATTAATACGGACTGGGAGATATACGATGCAACGGTTCTTATACACATATAGAGAGGAGAAGATACTTCACTTATGATGGAGGGGAGGACACATAATACTTGGAAGGAGTTACAATGTTCGTTACAAGCTGATGATAAAACACCTTTACCTTTTTGTTATAAGGAATGACAACACGAAACAAACAGTTACAAACATAGTTGGTTTCTTTATTCTTTAATAGACCGATCGGTGAAGTCAGGAATTCAAATTTGGATCTACATGGTCTAAGGGGCTCTCCTCTCCAACTGACTCTCTCTCATCAACTCTTGACTTTCAACTCTTCTAACTTCGAACCCTTAGATTCCTATATTGAGAAATCTCCTTTGTTTATGACGTCAGAGGTGTGTTTTCAAACGTGACTAATTTTCAAGTGGCTTTACATATGTTTGTCCAAACACACTTTTGGCAAATAAAAGAATCCTCAATTCTAATTCTAACCTATTTTTAAACAATATATTTTAACTCGCATTATGCCTTCATTTAACCGACATATTTAATATCCAGATTTCTAAAAGAATGGACAATCGGCTCTTTTTCCGATATAAACAATATTTAACTATTTCTAATAGAATTAACAATAGACTGAATTTCTAACATTCCATTTTCCATTATCTTTAACACTTGCCTACAGGGTTCGATTCTAGCCTTTTCCTAATATCATTTATACTTATCTAGTATGTCGTCTTACTTACATGAGAAGGGACAGCCCTTTCATTTAACAATACACCATCCATTACGACTATGAAATTTCTACAGCTACGTACCTAGAAAAACGGAGCCGTTAAGCCCGGTATGGTGATATGGGGCAAGAGGGATAAAGTAGCAACCCTAGTTGAAGTAAGTGTCCCTAACGATGTTGGCCTTAATAGAATAAACACACCTTCAGCCATTGACAGTGTTTATAAACACAGAAATTTCTTACTCGCGGCAAGTGACTCAGGACTGACTATCTACTAGAGAGTTGAGTTTTTCCAGTTCGAGACGTACCATTCTAGCCACTATGAAGAACCGTTATACAGCAAAACAGTGTGTGTGTGGTTGGTTGGTACTTTGTTTTTGTTTTACGGCATATCAACTCTTTTCAGGTCATTTAATGCTGAATCCAGTGATTGTGAAGAAAAGGTTTTTAATAGAATAATTTTTTTTTTTTTTTTTTAAGTCTGTTTCTATTTAACCCATAGTTGGGACCCTAACAGGTACTACCACTTCGGGTCAGAATGGACCTGGGAGCAATGGCAATTAAGGGGTGACTCCACACTCCCCAAAGCCCGCAAGCTGGAGCCTCACTATCGGATATAGTTTAAGGTCATATCCAGGACCGTGCGTGTGGATGGATATATATATATATATATATATATATATATATATGAGAGAGAGAGAGAGAGAGAGAGAGAGAGAGAGAGAGAGAGAGAGCGTATGAAACCAGTTAGGACTAAAAATCTGATGATGCTGGATTTCCAAAGAAATCATAGCCGGAACATGTATGCATATATGTAGCCAATAATGTTTGTATAAATAAAGAAAATTGTACTATAATTCTGCTCTTATTATTGAGCACTATTTTATAAGCACTGCCATTTTTTTTAAATTAGTCCGAGTTAAATATAAGGAAATATCTGAGTTTAGAAAGAATGGTACTTACGCATGGAATTTTTCCTGCAGAGCCTGCAGCCGTTGATGGCAATTTTCACTTTTGATTGCCATTGTTTTTATTCGTCGTCGACTGCTCTCATTTCCTGGACAATTGTCCTCTTCTACTTCTACGTCTTTCATCACACGTCCCTGAAAAGAGAAGGAGGAAGAAAATGAGGTAAGTAGTAATTATCATCTTCTACACTGATGATTGCGTAAGCATGGAAATAATTTTGAATATTTATATATGAAAAATATTATCACTATAAGCGCCTTTAAGACAATAAAATTCATCCCTACTTATGGAATTAAGAAATAAGCACTCAACATAAGTGTAAAATGCAATATTCATTGTCATTGAATACTCTCTTACTGTCTACCATTAATGTCTGCTGACTTGGGGTCTGTAGGTACTGAGTTTCATTCAATTCCTGTGTTAATTTCTGGTAGCTTGGAGGTAGAATACTAGCTTATGAAATCAAAGGTGACTTTGTGACTGGGTTCAAATTTCCCAACTGACAGAAATTGTCACCTTTTATACTGGTGATTGCGTAAGTATGAAGCACTGATATCTGTACGTATAAAAAAAAATTGTTAAAAAATATTGTCATTATAAAATGCCCCTTTAAGAAATTAAAGCAGGTCCTATTCAGGAAATTAAGAAAAAACGGTCAACCTAAGCACAAAATGCAATATTCTGACTTCCTGTCGCTTAATACTCTCTGGTTGTTTATTGTTTATGCCCATATGTCTTTAACAGAAACTTATCAAGATAGAAAAAGCTCAATATTGTTAAGAGGAGCAATTAAATAAATATATTAAGTAAAAGATGAATAATAAAAATTACATGTAACTTTATTATAACATCAGAACAATAAGGAAAAGCAAAAGAGAGAAAGAAGAATAGGCCTTGTCATTTCGAAGCTAAATGCTTCTCATCAGAAGACGAGAAGAGCCAGAATTATTATAGATGTAAATAGAAATAGAAACTGGCTTAATAGAGTTTAGATTGGGAATGAGAATAAATAATAAATTAAGAAATATTAAACGTATAAAATATAAAGTAGGTATAAAATATAAAGTACAAGTATATAAAGTATAATCTTTGAAAAATGAAAACAATGAAAAATATTAAAATAATAAATAATATATTTAGGAGGAACGAGATAAACATATACATATATATATTTCTGTGCAAAAAACAAAAGGTGCTTCCATTATTTTGTCCAACCCCTTCTCAAGGATCCTGTAAACATTTCTTGGACAACGCTAGAAAGACTCGTATCTTGCTGAAAACATGAAACCAACATTTTGGTAATTTTTCAGTCCAAAACATCTTTTAATTGATGCAAAAAACACAAGGTGCTTCCATTGTTTTGTCCCCCTCCCCACTATATATATAGATATAAAAATGTTGGTTTCATGTTTTCAGCAAGATACGAGTCTTTCTAGCGTTGTCCAAGAAATGCTTACAGGATCCTTGAGAGGAAAAAATGAGCTGGTGTAAGACCTTTTCTGTTTCCCTGTTACCAACACTGATCATATCGATATAATTTAGTTGAGAGGAAAAATGTGTTGATTCAAGACCCTTTCTGCCTCCTTCCGACATAGTTTTTTCATTATTTTGTCTAATATATATATATATATATATATATATATATATTGTACTTCGGGGTAATTATGCCAACTAAAAAAAGTGCTCTTTATATGCGTGGTTGCCAAAAGAGCACTTTTAGCTAGTTGGCGCAATTACCCCAGACTTGGGGCAATTACCCTAAAGTACGGCACACACACACACACACACACACACACACACACACACGTATTTGTACATACTGTATCTACCCTTACTATTTGTACCGTTATTAATTGATTCTAAAAGCAATCTGACATGAACGGCTTCTGAAATATTTCTCTGTAGGAAATTCATGAACTTTCACATCACCCGAGGAGATCCGTGGGTTTTAATAACATCAGCCTACTCAGAAAGGCGTTGTCAAAACATGTCCCACACGAACGAAACAGGCATGTCAGTAAATTACATCTTTTTCGTCTGTGCCAACATCCACGGAGATGAAAGGGGGAGATAAACGAGAAAAAACAAGACAGAAGAGATAAGACAGTAGATAAAAAAAAGTCTACATATATAATTTCTTTGTTTCTAGATTCTGTTCGTTTTTTTTTTAACTTGATTATCTTTTTGTTTTATTCTCAGTTAAATGTTTTGCCTTGTGAGTGTATCTTTTTTTTTTAATGAGATTATATATATATATATATATATATATATATATATATATATATATATATATACTTATGTGTCACCTACTATCAAGTCCCAAAGGCCACTCGAAGATAACAGGTTAATGAGATTGTTATACGACTCTGTAATGATATTAGATGCGACAGCAAGGTTAAAATCCAGCAGAGAATTGAAAATCTCATTTAGAAGCTTTATCCCAGGTAAATATATAGAGTAATCATTTTATTAAGAGAAAAGTAAATTACAACTGTTCAATGAAACTTTATCAGAAGACAGAAGAAAAAAATAAAAAACTCAAATCCTAGAGTGGGTGAAAAAAAATTATCGCTCTCCAGAATGCTCTTTTGAGCAGCTGGATTTATCTCACATTAAAATCCGACTAAGATGTTGCTGAAATATGGCTAATTATCCTTCCGGTCCTAAAAAGGACCATACACGCTAATGGGTTAACTATATTTACTCCATTACCAGGCCATCCCCTATTTGGACACCAAGAGATGCTGCAGCGACTATCATCTTGCAAGAGCTTTGAAATTGTCACAAGCGTCGGAGGAACAACACCGGTATCTTTCCACCTGCGTCGTTGAAATGAATCAGTCAAAGACAACAACAGCAAGGCCTTGGTCAATGTCAGGTGTCCTTGCTTAGAAGTTGTAAAAGATTCTTATATCTGTAACATATTATTAATTGGTAGTGTGTGTGTGTGTGTGTGGATGTGTGTGTGTGTGTGTGTGTGTGTGAATGAGAAAAACAGAAAGAAAAAGAAAATAAGATGCAACTAGATAAAACGAAATAGAGAGCGATAGAAAGAAAGAAATAGAGAGAGAAAGAAAGAAATAGAGAGAGAAAGAAAGAAAGAAATAGAGAGAGAAAGAAAGAAATAGAGAGAGATAGAGAGAGAAAGAGAGAGAGAGAGATAGAAAGAGAGAGATAGAAAGAGAGAGATAGAAAGAGAGAGAGATAGAAAGAGAGAGATATAGAAAGAGAGAGAGAGAGATAGAAAGAGAGATAGAAATAAAGAAAGGAAGAGTGAGAAAGAGAGATAGAAAAAAGAGTAATAGAAAGAAAAAGAGAAAAGGAGAAAAGGAAAGGGAAAAAGAAAAAGGAAAAGGGAAAAAGAAAAGAAAAAAGACAAAAAGAAAGAAAGAGAAGGAAAGAAAGAAAGAGAGAAAGAAAAATGTGACTTACTTCATTAATTGGTTTTTGATTTTTCAAAAACCGACAAAAAAAATAAATAAGATAATAAACCTTTTTAAGAATTAATGAATAAAAAAAAACAATAAAAAATCTAAAAGTTAATTTCTTACTTTTCCATTAATAGCTTAAAATGGCTGCGAAAACTCTTAAAGCACAAAATAAAAAAATAAAAAAATGGCAAAAGAATTATTTGCCAAGGAAATGACTATTACTATTCGACTAAGAAAATAAATATTAAAAGTTTTAATATTAATGAATTGGCGATAAAAATCCATTTACTTTAAAATTATTATGAGACAAAATTTTCTAGCAAATCACTTCCTCCATTAGTAATGCATGTTTCTATTGCAAACTTGAGAGGTTTATGGTTAGCATACTGGAAAGATGACCTTGAGGTCAACCTCAGTTCTTGATAAGTAATATATATATTCTATTATATAAAAAGGAACTTTGTCTCTGCGTGTATTTGTGTATGTGAGTTCGTTCCCTGTTAACTTCTAAGTGGTTGGGTCGATTTTTAAAAAGTTTAACACGAATGTACTTTATGTGTCTGGCAATGTTTTTAGATAGGGTTTCTATCAAAATGTCTATCGATAATCGTAAAAAATCTGATGAAAGAAGAAACATACGATTTTGACTAAAGTCAATGCCTTATACAGCCTGACATCACAAGTGCATTTGAGAAGTTTTATTATCGCACAAGCAGAAAGACCCGGCATATAAAATCAACAGTAGGCTTTTTGATATGGCAGGGGTACGTTCGAAATTAATGTTTTTGTTTAGAGCACAATTTAACCATGATAACTGACTTTTGCATTTTCAACTTTAATTCAACCGCACAAATAGAAAGGTCCGGCATATAAAATCAACAGTAGGTTCTTTGATAAAAATTTTTACATGTAAATTTTGATTTACAGTTTTTATTTATGCTTCTTATCTATATATCTATAAAAGTGAAAGTGTTTGTCTGTCCGTCTGTCTGTGTACATTTCTCTACACAATAACTGTCAATTTTCAGTCTACAGACTCAAAATTTGATATACAGGGTATGGGAAAATCTTTGTAATCCGTTTTCAGCCAGAAATTTGGCTGTTAAGGGGTCAAAGTTCAATGATTTGACCTCTGAGAACTCTACCAAACTCCTCCGCCAATTTTGGGTATAAACAATTGAAATTTTAGATATAGGTTCCTTGGACGTGGATCTAACTTAATAACTTGATTTGAGTCAAAAACAATAAATGTTAAGGGGTCATAATAGGGGTTAAATGTTAAAAAAATTTAACCTCTGCGGTCTCTACCAAATTACTCAGACAATTTCTGGTCTAAACATTTGAAATTTTACATAAAGGGTATTCAGAGATAGGGCAAGCTTTTTATTGGTTTGGGTTGAAAATTTAAGCTACCGATATAGAAATGTATGTATATATGTTTGCATGTCTGCCTAAAACTTTCGACAGAGGGGACAGATTTTCACAAGATCAGTATCGTTTTGAAGCTCGACCCTTTAGATGAAAAATATCGAAAAATTGGCTAAAAGTAAGAAAGTAATTTTTAGATTTTTGATTGTTTTTTTTTATTCATTAAATTCTTAAAAAGGTTTCTGTTATTTTTTTTTCGGTTTTTGAAAAATAAAAAACCAATTAATGAAGTAAGTCACACTTTTCTTTCTCTTTCTTTATTTCCTTCCTTCTCTTTCTTTCTTTTTCCCTTTTCCTTTTTCAATTTCCTTTTCTCCTTTTCTTTCTATTGCTCTTTTTTCTATCTCTCTTTCTTCCTTTCTTCATATCTCTCTTTCTATCTCTCTTTAACGCAGACCCCGCAATTTTATTATACCATCCCTATTAAAGTTAAAACACACTTACCAAAGTATGCTTATGTACATCTATATCAAAAACACTTGTAAACGTTTTTTTTATTTTAAAATTTTTTATTTCCATACTTTATGGACCAGGCGCGAACGCAGACCCCATAATTTTAATGAACCACCGTTCTGCCAGATCAAACATACCCATTCCTGTGTCTTGATACATCTTCTATCATTATATGTAATCAGTTTTTTAAAATAGTCAACCATATATGAGCCTATTCGTGACCAGACACACACACACACACATACAGCTTTATATATATATATATATATATATATATATATATATATATATATATATATAGTGATATGTAGTAATAAACACTGACATAGTGATGAGTAGTAAATAGGTTTAAAATTGTTTGTGGCATAGTGGATATAGTACTTGGTAAAATTCAGTTGTAAGTTACATTCTATTAGTGGTTGAATATTCAATCCTCAATACGAACCACATTAAAATACAATTGCAAATTACGTAGGACTTCTACCCAGTCATGGCTGTGAAATAAGTGAAGGGTTCCATCTCAAATTCCATACAGATTATAGAGTTCGGCAGATAGATTTCCTCCAAATGTTCGGCAGATAGATTTCCCCCAAATGTTCGGCAGATAGATTTCCCCCAAATTTTCGGCAGATAGATTTCCCCTAAACGTTCGACAGACAGATTCTTTAGTTCAGTAAGATACACCTGAACAAGGGCTACTAAAACATTATGCAAATGAGAGGAGAACAGTAGTCTAAATAATCCAAATCATACACATTATCAGTTCCAAACATTTAGAAACAGAACCACTTTTTTGTCCAGATATGACAAATCAGCTTTAGGTGTAAAAATCATATTCTGTTCTCAAAAAAATTCACTACACAGTTTTCATGTCCAAAATTTAAGGTTTGAACTTAAAATAGGTTTTAAGAAATTGAAATTCAAGAAATCTTGCTTAATTGGCGCCTAATAACTATGCACTAAAGTCAATGTAAATCTAAAATACTTTAATTATAAAATGGAGAATCGTTAGAACCTTCCCAACCATAGTTATGCGGAATCCTGGGATTCCTTAAAGACTTGTCAAAGGCTACTTCAAGAGATACTGATAAATAGGTTGAGATTATTATCAAGACCGTCTGTAATATTAAGATAGTCTAAGCACTAAAGTCATATAACTTGGTGACGTCATTGGATCTGGTCGTATGAATCTGGTCACGTGCCTCAAGAAGCAACCGGAAGTAGATAAGTTTTATGGGATTTAGCAGAGAAGCCAAGAAATGGAAAAAGAAAGGTCAATAATTCAAATATATAACAAATGAATGTTATAAGCAAGATAAGGTACTCTTCTACCTACGTGGTTAAGTTTTTAACGGTATCTAAAGCTTTCATTCAGTTCGAAAAATAACTTGTGTTGAGCTGCTAAAGTAAATAGGTAATCGAAAGAATATGTACGGGCAAAAATAAATTAAAAATAAAAAAATTAAAAAATGGACCTTTATAATAATTGTTTTTAGTTTACGTCTAAATTTTGATTGTGTTTGAAAGATAACAGACCAAAGTTAATCTCTAAAACGAAAAAAACAAAAACAAAAAAAAGCAAAACAAAAAAAAAACAAATAAAAAATGTATATTTATGTGTTTAAAAAATGACTGAAAAATGTTGACATATATTACGAAGGTCGTGTTATGCCTTTGCACCTGCGTGCAAATACATTTTTCATGCTTTTTTTTCTGAACCTTTATTTTATTATACATGTACGGAAAAATAGTTTGGGAACTTTTTTCAAGCTATCACATTATTTTAACAAAGCATAATAGTCACAAAAAATATATTTGAAGAATAAATTTAGGTGCTTGTTAAGATAGAATCGATAGATTAATTTTTTTTTTTAATATGTCATTTTAAGCAAAAACAATATTACGTACTTAATGTCGAAAATAGTAATATATCCCAAAATTATGAAAATTCATGGAGTAGACCAACTCAACTGCTATTGTGTCTTCAGTAAAAAAAAAAAGTCTATCGCTATAAGGTTAAAATGTTGATCGCCATTGCAATGTAATCTAAAATGTGCGTTCAGGGTTATGTCTCTTGTGTGTGAACTCTTCATCGTGTACTTTATAACATCTTAGAAAAATACAATTTTACCTGATTTTCTGTTAAAATTATTTTTGGTACTTGTACAGTTTAATCAAGGCATTAAAAAATGAAAATATCGAAAAAAGGTTGTATTGTACGCATCCGTTATGGAATGAAGTTCTAAAAAAAAAAATTTCACTTAATTTCATCAAGTAGTTTTTTTGTTTTTTTTTACAGCGAAAAAACAATTTGTTATGATACTGAGCTAAAGGTTCGATTTTTATGAAGAAAAGCTAGTATTAAAGATGGGGAGTGAGTGTCGGCACTTTAACTGGAGTTATCTCCCGATTTCTAAAATTCAAACAAAATTTTTTAAAAAGTCCAAGATGTCTGCCTTCAACGTGCGCTCATAAAAACGTGTTTTTCCACTGTAAAAAAAATAAATAAACTACTCGATCAAATTAAGTGAAATTTTTTTTCAGAGATCAGTTCAAAACGGACATATACATACAATATAACCTTTTTTTTTCGATATTTTCATTTTTAATGTCTTAATTAAACTGTACAAGTACCTTATTTTTAACTATAAATAACTTTCTACTCGACGAATTTTTGTAATTTTTTTGGATATATTACTATTTTCGACATGACAAGTACGCAAAATTGTTTGTTTTTTCTTAAAACGTCATATTAAAAAAAAAAAAAAATCGATCTATCGACTATCTTAACAAGCACCTTAATTTTGGTTATGTTAAGACAGGGACTTGGTGTTGAGAGGACACAAAACTGTATATGAGCGAAACATGTGTAACCAAGTAACCTGCTCAATGATGAGTACAGGCCGATTTCAGCATCTCGTTTTTCTTAAAATCCCATCTGTAACTCCCCAATCTTCTAAACTGGTTATAAAAATACAAGAATTGCTTGCATTATGCAGGGGAAATAACTAAGATTGTAAAATATTTTCTCATGTAGGGGTTCCTTGGGACATCACTATTATTAAGTTTAAAATAACATTCATTGGTTTGTCATGCTTAAGTTGGAAATGATATTTTCTCTCTGTCATGTGCAAGTTTAGAATAGCCGTGTCATATATGTCATGCTCAGGTTTTAAATAACATTTTCGTCTGCATATCAAGCTTAAGTGTAAAAATAGCATTTATGTAAGTCTGTAAAGCTTAATTTTGAAAAAAATATTTGCTCCTGTCTGTCATGCATGTGTTTGAAATAGCATTTTCTTCGGTCTGTCGCTGATTTTTAAAAACATTTTTATCTGTCTGTCATGTAAACTGGTTATGAAAATACAAAAATTGCGAGCATTATGAAGGGGAAATATAAATAAGATTGGAAAATATTTTCTTATGTAGGAGTTTCTTGAGACATCACTATTATTGGAAGGGTTTGACAAAGGCAAAAGATTGTGGAAATACTGCTACTGACACTGATCATCGCTTTGGTTTTGGTAACTCTTAGGCGTTTACTTTCCATAGCATTCCTGCGAGTTTCCAACCAGTAGACCTTCCATTGTTTCACAGGCAAGCACTAAATCTCTGAAATACATTATTTCAAAATAAATACTTCTAACGGTAAATTATACAGACAGATGAAGAAAGCAAACATAGAATTTCCACAGGGTTTAGGGTTAGGGTTAAAAGTTAGAATATAAATATTTGCCAAATGAGGCACAATTGCTTTCTCGTTGTTGTTGTTGTTGTTGTTGTTGTAGTAGTAATATCGATTATCTTGAAGTCAGTTCTTTAGGGATTTACTTTCAAAGCCTTTTTTTTTTAACGATAGCAGATTTATTGATTTTTACAGCGACCAATCCCCAACGTTTATCTGAAAACCTTGACATAATCAAATAAAAAGATTTTAAAAATAGGGTCTCATCATCATCATCATCATCATCATCTAAGAATAAAATATGCAAAATAAAATGATTAGAAAAAGAAAAGCAAAATAAATTTCATTAATAAAAGAACATGATAAAATTTACAGAAAATTAAACGTTACAAACTCGGTGATATTCATAGGAAAGTAGAAAAGAAATGCTATTTTTAGGTGTGGCCACATATCTCTACAACCCGAATCCTCGAGTGAATCTTTGCCTTGATAAATGGTGACCCAGTCGTAAAGATAAAAACAAACGAAAAAAAAGAAACATTTGGATTATTCGAACTATTATTCTCAACTTGAGTGTTATTTGCACAATGTTTCAGCCGATGTAACCTCCGGTATTCTTAGAGGATCTGTGACGTAGTGGATAAGGTACTCGGTGAAATTCTGTCGTAAGTTACACTCTTCTGGAGGTTGAAGGTTATATCCTCAGTGCAGACGACACACAAAAATACAAATGCAAATTACATGGAACTTCTATCGAATCATGGCTGACAGAACGAGAGCATGCTACCCCCGTAGATCAAATAAAGGGTTTCGTTTGAAATTCCATGTAGATTCTCAAGTTCGATAAAAAAAATTCCAGACAAGATACACCCGAAGAAAGCTGTAGGTTACTTCGACCGAAACATTATGCAAATAGCACTCAAGATGAGAATAGTATCTCAGATAATCCAAATGGTACAAAACAAAAATAAAGAAATAAATAAAAATCTAGCAGTTGGGGCATCCATCCGGAAGAGAATCTGTGTATCATGACTCCATTTAAGATATCATTTTCGACTGTCTGTGACGTTGAAATATGTAATAGAATTTTCATTGCTAAATGTGCAGATTAAATGAAAGACAAATCTTGTTTTTATTAAGAGCAACTCCGTGCTTATCACGCTTACGGTTAAAATAACATTTTCATTGGTTTGTCATGCTTAAGTTTGAAATATTTTCTTCTGTCTGTCATGCCTAAGTTTAAAATAACATTTTCATATATGTCATGCTCAAGTTTGAAATAACATTTTCGTCAGTATATCATGCTTAAGTGTAAAATAACATTTATGTAAGTCTGTTAAGCTTAATTTTGAAAAGATATTTCCTTCCATCTGTTATGCATGTGTTTGAAATAGCATTTTCTTCCATTTGTCACTCAATCTTGAGACATTTTTTATCTGTCTTTCATGTAAACTGGTTATAAAAATACAAATATTGTTTTCATCATGAAGGATTGTAAAATATTTTTATACAGGGTTTTTCTTTTGGACATCACTATAATTGGAACAGTTCCACAAAGGTAAAAAGATTAGAGGCACACTGCTACAGCCACTCATCATCACTTTGGTTTTGGTAACTCTCAGACTTTTACTGCTTGGCCTTCGGGACAAGATCAAAGTGTAGTATCTGTTCCGGCAGATACTGCAAGCTATGACTAGCAAAGACCAGATGTGGGGGCAACCCCACATGCCTGACCTTTAACCAGCTCCCATTTCCCACCTCTCGGGAGCTGGTCCCCATTTTCCCTTCCCCCTCCCTTCACTCCTCACATTAAAAATCGGCCTTGTGCCTAATTTGCTCGGTGGGGGAGCAAATAAATACCATCTGTTCCGGCAGATACTGCACTTAAGATAATTTGTACCAGTCAATGGAGGGGAAACCCTCTATACTGGGACAATTATTATTTTTGGTAACCAGAGTGCCCCCTTTTTGCCTACTTTTAGGGGAGCTGGTTTTTACCTCACATTAAAAACGGCCTTGTGCCTAATTTGCTCAGTGGGGGAGCAAATAAATACCATCTGTTCCGGCAGATACTGCAAGCTATGACTAGCTATGACTAGCAAGGACCAGATGTGGGGGCAACCCCACATGCCTGACCATTAACCAGCTCCCATTTCCCACCTCTCGGGAGCTGGTCCCCTTTTTCCCTTCCCCCTCCCTTCACTCCTCACATTAAAAATCGGCCTTGTGCCTAATTTGCTCGGTGGGGGAGCAAATAAATACCATCTGTTCCGGCAGATACTGCACTTAAGATAATTTGTACCAGTCAATGGAGGGGAAACCCTCTATACTGGGACAATTATTATTTTTGGTAACCAGAGTGACCCCTTTTAGGGGAGCTGGTTTTTACCTCACATTAAAAACGGCCTTGTGCCTAATTTGCTCAGTGGGGGAGCAAATAAATACCATCTGTTCCGGCAGATGCTGCACTTAAGATAATTTGTACCAGTCAATGGAGGGAAACCCTCTATACTGGGACAATTATTATTTTTGGTAACCAGAGTGACCCCTTTTTGCCTACTTTTAGGGGAGCTGGTTTTTACCTCACATTAAAAACGGCCTTGTGCCTAATTTGCTCAGTGGGGGAGCAACTAAATACCATCTGTTCCGGCAGATACTGCAAGCAAAGACCATATGTGGGGGAAACCCCACATATAAGACCTTGGTCAATGTAGGGGCAACCCTTCATACCAATTGTCACTATCCAGCTCCCTTACTCCCCGGGGAGTTGGTCCCCATTTCCCCTTCACTCCTCACATTAAAAATCGGCCTTGTGCCTAATTTGCTCGGTGGGGGAGCAAATAAATACCATCTGTTCCGGCAGATACTGCACTTAAGATAATTTGTACCAGTCAATGGAGGGGAAACCCTCTATACTGGGACAATTATTATTTTTGGTAACCAGAGTGACCCCTTTTAGGGGAGCTGGTTTTTACCTCACATTAAAAACGGCCTTGTGCCTAATTTGCTCAGTGGGGGAGCAAATAAATACCATCTGTTCCGGCAGATGCTGCAAGCTGTGACTAGCAAAGACCAGATGTGGGGGCAACCCCACATGCCTGACCTTTAACCAGCTCCCATTTCCCACCTCTCGGGAGCTGGTCCCCTTTTTCCCTTCCCCCTCCCTTCACTCCTCACATTAAAAATCGGCCTTGTGCCTAATTTGCTCGGTGGGGGAGCAAATAAATACCATCTGTTCCGGCAGATGCTGCACTTAAGATAATTTGTACCAGTCAATGGAGGGGAAACCCTCTATACTGGGACAATTATTATTTTTGATAACCAGAGTGCCCCCTTTTTGCCTACTTTTAGGGGAGCTGGTTTTTACCTCACATTAAAAACGGCCTTGTGTCTAATTTGCTCAGTGGGGGAGCAAATAAATACCATCTGTTCCGGCAGATACTGCAAGCTATGACTAGCTAGGACTAGCTATGACTAGCAAAGACCAGATGTGGGGGCAACCCCACATGCTTGACCTTTAACCAGCTCCCATTTCCCACCTCTGGGGAGCTGGTCCCCTTTTTCCCTTCCCCCTCCCTTCACTCCTCACATTAAAAATCGGCCTTGTGCCTAATTTGCTCGGTGGGGGAGCAAATAAACACCATCTGTTCCGGCAGATGCTGCAAGCTATGACTAGCAAAGACCAGATGTGGGGGCAACCCCACATGCCTGACCATTAACCAGCTCCCATTTCCCACCTCTCGGGAGCTGGTCCCCTTTTTCCCTTCCCCCTCCCTTCACTCCTCACATTAAAAATCGGCCTTGTGCCTAATTTGCTCGGTGGGGGAGCAAATAAATACCATCTGTTCCGGCAGATACTGCAAGCAAAGACCATATGTGGGGGAAACCCCACATATAAGACCTTGGTCAATGTAGGGGCAACCCTTCATACCAATTGTCACTATCCAGCTCCCCTACTCCCCGGGGAGTTGTTCCCCATTTCCTCTTCACTCCTCACATTTAAAATCGGCCTTGTGCCTAATTTGCTCGGTGGGGGAGCAAATAAATACCATCTGTTCCGGCAGATGCTGCAAGCTATGACTAGCTATGACTAGCAAAGACCAGATGTGGGGGCAACCCCACATGCCTGACCATTAACCAGCTCCCATTTCCCACCTCTCGGGAGCTGGTCCCCTTTTTCCCTTCCCCCTCCCTTCACTCCTCACATTAAAAATTGGCCTTGTGCCTAATTTGCTCAGTGGGGGAGCAAATAAATACCATCTGTTCCGGCAGATACTGCAAGCAAAGACCAGATGTGGGGGCAACCCCACATACCTGACCTTTAACCAGCTCCCATTTCCCACCTCTCGGGAGCTGGTCCCCTTTTTCCCTTCCCCCTCCCTTCACTCCTCACATTAAAAATTGGCCTTGTGCCTAATTTGCTCGGTGGGGGAGCAAATAAATACCATCTGTTCCGGCAGATGCTGCAAGCAAAGACTAGCTATGACTAGCAAAGACCATATGTGGGGGTAACCCCACATATCTGAACTTGGTCAATGTAGAGATCACCCTACAGACTACAGTTACTATTCCAGCTCCCATTTCCCACCTCTCGGGAGCTGGATCCCCCTTTCCCTCTCCCCTCCCTCTCTCTCCACATTAAAAAACGGCCTTGTGCCTAATTTGCTCAGTGGGGAAGCAAATAAACAAAAACAGATCAGTTCTTGGCCTTCGGGCCAAGATCAAAGTGTGGTATCTGTTCCGACAGATGCTGCACTTAAGATAATTTGTACCAGTCAATGGAGGGGAAACCCTCTATACTCGGACAATTATTATTTTTGGTAACCAGAGTGCCCCCTTTTTGCCTACTTTAAGGGGAGCTGGTTTTTACCTCACATTAAAAACGGCCTTGTGCCTAATTTGCTCAGTGGGGGAGCAAATAAATAAGATCTGTTCCGGCAGATACTGCACTTAAGATGATTTGTACCAGTCAATGGAGGGGAAACCCTCTATACTGGGACAATTATTATTTTTGGTAACCAGAGTGCCCCCCCTTTTTGTCTACTTTTAGGGGAGCTGGTTTTTACCTCACATTAAAAACGGCCTTTTGCCTAATTTGCTCAGTGGAGGAGCAAATAAATACCATCTGTTCCGGCAAATACTGCAAGCAAAGACCCTATGTGGGGGCGACCCCACAGATAAGACCTTGGTCAATGTAGGGGCAACCCTACATACCAATTTTCACTATCCAGCTCCCATTTCCCACCCATCGGGAGCTGGTCCCCTTTTCCCTCCCCCCTCCTTCTCTCTCCACATTAAAAAACGGCCTTGCGCCTAATTTGCTCAGTGGGGAAGCAAATAAATAAAATCTGTTCTTCAGATGCTGCACTTCAATTTCTTGTTCTTTGTCAGTGCAGGAGAAATCCTTCATGACTGAGACAATTTTTATTTTTGTTCTTTTTCTCCACATTAAAAAACGACCCTGGTGTCTAACTCTGTCCCGTGGGGAGACATTGTAAATAGGAACTCTCAGACTTTTACTTTCCATAGCATTCCTGCGAGTTTCCATTGTTTCACAGGCAAGCACTAAATCTCTTAAAGACATTATTTCAAAATAAATATTTCTAACGGTAAATTATACAGATAGATGAAGAAAGCAAACGTGGAGTTTCCACAGGGTTCAGGGTTCAGGATTATCACTTTGGTTTTGGTAACTTTTAGGATTTTACTTTCCAGAGTTTGAAATAATATTTTCGTTGGTCTATCATTCAATTTTGAAATATTTTCTTCCGTCTGTCATGCATAAGTTTGAAATAGTATTTTTCTTCTGTCAGTATCTCCATTTTGAAATATTTTTATCTGTCCGTAATATGTAAGTTTGAAATAGCATTTTAATCAGTCTGTCACTTAAATTTAAGATAATATTTTTTCAGTCTGTCATGCATAAGTTTGAAATAGCATTTTTCATATACTTGCTCAAGTTTGAAACAACATTTTTGTCAGTCTGTCAAGATGAAGTGCATAATAATATTTGTTAGTTTGTCATGCTTAAGTTTCAAATGGCGTTTTTGTCAGTCTGTCACATAATTTTAAAATAATATTTTCTTCCGTCCGTCATGCGTCAGTCTGAAATAGCATTTTCGTCGCTCTGTGGTGCTTAAAGAAAATAGTATTACGAAAATACAGATCAAATGGAAACAGGTAAAGAATATCCGTTTTTGTCAGATTTAGTAGTCAAGAATTTATTGAAATCATTTTGGTAGAAATTATATCCTCGAATCAATAGAAATGTAATTAGTTGTATCAATAAGCGTTTTATTTGCAGGAAATTAGTTGCATCGAAGAGAGAATATTTCAAGTAAAGGTCATGAATGATGTATGCAGTTTCATGAAAGTCTATGCCCACAAAGTAACAATATTTATGTTCACAAGCAGCTATGCCATTTAGAGGCAGTTATTTCTATATATTGATTAGAATAAAAAAAAAAAGAAAGAAATATTGCATAAATAGAATATCTTTAGAATCTTACATTCTTCATTCACGCATTTGGAATTGTCCAATTCCGTTTTATTTATGTGTATTCTCTATTTGCTTTCAGAGAACTTCCTTTTTCTGACCCCCACTCAACATCTGGGCGTATACAAATACACGTGCCTGTAAATATCTAAATGGATCCGATTTGTTCTTAAAACTAGTGGAGCCCCCCCCCTTTGCCAAAACTGCTGCAAAAAAAAAAAAAAAATACTTCACCAGTATTCACACTAATATATATATATATATATATATATATATATATATATATATATATATAAAAGTGAGAATGTGTGTGTGAGGACACTTCTCAACCTATATACTCAACAAATTTTTTATTTACACACTTGAAATTTGGTATATATAGGGTATTTAGACAAAATGGAAAACTTTTTAAATCGGTTTTCATCCGGAAAAAAAAAATGAGTTGCTAAGGAGTCAAAATTGAAAAATTAGTACATGATGGTGATTGGATTTTTATCTGTTTGTCAACTGTTTCACAACTGCGCATGCACGATCATTAAGCATGACGTCTTCCTTATGTTAAGAATATTAGGTTTGAAAACACTTTTTAAAGATCGTGTCAAGCTGGCCTTATGGTTATCGTACTTGAGTCACTGTCTTTAGCCCTTGGTTTCAATCTCGGCTTGAGTATTTTTTTATTTTTTTTTGCTTACAAGAAGTAAACAGTTAAAAAACAACAACATAATACTCGCATGCATATATCTCAGTTTCTTTCCGTTTTTTTATTTTACTTAATTTTTAAAAGGTATTTAACGTTACGTTGAATACCGGGCAACGCCGGGTACATCTTCTAGTATTCATAGAAAACTTTATGTCAGGATTTTCATTTTTTTTATATATAAATTATTTATCATTTGTGATGCCATATATATATGAACCAAAAACACCAACGATCGATGTTTTGTTATAGAGTGAATATCTTTCTGAATACATGATAGCAATTGTTTGACTTGCTATGTGCTTTCTCTCTTCTCCTTCAACACTTGAAATGGTTTCATCCCAATAGATTCTGTACTCATTAACATTTTATGACAAGATGGAACTAGTGTGTGTGTGTGTGTGTGCGTTAGCAGGGAGTCCTGACTTTACTAGGGATTGAATGAGAGATAGAAAAAGAGACAGAAAGACAAAGTGAGAGAGAGAGAGAGAGAGGGAGAGAGAGAGAGAAAGAAAGAAACGTCAGCAGATATAAAATGTAAACTGAAAATTATGGCTTTGAATTTTTGAGATGAGGATTGATAATTTGGATTATTCGGACTATTATTCTTATTTTGAGTGTTATTTTCCAAACGTTTACTGTTAACCCTGACTTTCTTGGGGTGTATCTTATTGAATTTAGGAATCTTTCCGTCGAACTCCTGAATCTGCATGGTCGTCAAAAAGAAACCCTTTATTGAATCCACAGAGGTAACATGTTTTCATTTCGTCTTTGCAGAGTCCAGAGTTTGACAGAAAGATTCTCAAGTTCGACAAGATACACCTGAAGAAGGTCGAAGGTTACATCAACCGAAATGTTATAGAAATAATACTGAATAATCCAAGTAGCATATAAATTGGAAAGTTTAATAATTATAAACAAAAAAACAAAAAACGTTTAGATCGGCATAGAAAGAAGAAGAAAAAAGGAAACTTCTCATTATGTCAACAGATTTGCGTTTCGTTTTCCTTTATTCATTGGAGATATTTTTGTGTGACGGGACGGATAAATAGTTACAAATAAGTACAGATTGCTCTTTATTATGTAGTGGTGGTCCTTTCTCTTGGTTCTCAGGGTGCTTCCTTTTCCTGCCCCCTTCTCTCACCGTACTCTGAACATATGCTCAATAAAGGCTGGAAATGGTAAAAATCTCTCGGATTCTCTCTTCTCTAATCTTGAGCACATGGTGCAATGGAGAAAAAGGTGACTGGTTAATTTTAATGTATCTAAAACCAAGCTTTTCTCTTTTCATTATTAACACTGACCCACATCTGGTCCCTATTGAAATAAACGGCGCTTGCCTTACGGACACTCCATGTTTAGACAAGCTTCTTGGTCTGACCTACACTCCTGATCTGAAATGGAGCATATAAATTAAATCCGTTGCTAAAGTCACTGGAAAGTGATTGGATCATTCTACCGCTCCAGTAGGTATCTCAATGCCGATGTAATTCTCTACCTGTATAAGGGCTAAGTATGTCCTAGGATGGAGTACTGTTGCCACATCTGGGAAGGAACTGCTTGAGGCCACCTATCCTGCCTTGACGGAGTTCAAAACTGACTTTGTAATCTAGTAGGTTTTGCCCTTTTCTCTTTTTTGCAATCTCTTTCCCACAGAAGAGGCGTTGTGAGCCTGTTTCTCCTCTATCATTATTTTCATGGCAAGTGTTCGACTGAGCTCCAATCTATGTCACCCCCCAGCCTCACCAGTCTTTCACAAAAGACGCATGGGATAGGAATACTGAGTCTTGTAACTGTATCCCTAGTAACTACTGCCTTCCATAGTTGTTGTTGCCTCACCACGTTTTGACCAACTAATCCCCGAGCCTGCTTTGGGTAAGATTGAAACCGCTATCTATCAGATAATGCTCACCTAGAAAAATAGAGCTTCAACGCCTCTATCCACTGTATCTTCGGGGCCCGTAGCATAGTGGATAGAGGTGTTGAGTCTTTATAGTTCCAAGTGACTTTTATCTGAAGATAGCGGTTTCAATCCTACGTGGTGAAACAACAACAACAACAACAACTATAAAGATGGGGATAACAGTCCAGAAATAAATAAAAAAAACTAAATAGGGAGTTGAGCAGCAAGATGTCTGTTCACAGTACATTTAAACTTCTGATGAAGGTCACCCAAAATACAACACTAGAGAGAGAGAGAGAGAGAGAGAGAGAGAGAGAGAGAGAGAGAGAGAGAGAGAGAGAGGGAGGGATTATTACCTATCATTATATTTTTAAAATAGGTCTTTCCTACACGTTTCAAAGACAGCAACTCTTTCAAAATGTCTCGACTTTTTTGATGACGTTATACGTCTCACGTGTTTCCTATTTCCGTTTTTCTGTTCCCACAAATGTCAAACTCGACTTATTGAACTTTCTGACACTTACTCCCTCACACTTCTCCGGCTATGTCCTTGGATCAAACTCAAGGCCACCAAATGCACAACATTGTAAATTTACACAACGTTTTATTATTGTTAAAAATAAAATAAAAAAGTGATTTTTTTTTAAATCTGAATAGTTGTCATTATTTTAACGACTTAATGTCTAATTCAACGAAGCTGCACTCACAGACCTTCTACATTGTCAACTATTAGAAGCAATTTTTTGTTCGCTTTTCTTTTGTTATATTGCCACAAAAGAAACATTCAGAAGGTTTTCAAAATGGCTGATAAAATCCTTAATATATGCATGGAATCCCATTACAGTCACAGAAACTTTAGAAAAAAAAAAAAAAAAAAAAGAGAGAGCGATTATTCTATCTCTACCCCCGCCCCTTTCTAGAGTTTTATTTTATTTTATTTATTTTTTTTTTCGTCTGCGTGCATGTGTACGTGCAATTTAGAAAAGGTGAAGAACAAGAGTTCAGGTAAAAAAAAAAAAAAAAAAAAAAGAAGAAGAAGAAAAAAGAAACAGAAAAAGAAAAAAAAATGAAAAAAAGAAATAATAAAAAAAAAAAGATGAACGACTGCAACATATTCTTCGAACAACATTCTTTAAAAATTCCTCTCCGGAGTTTGTACTTGTTCATCATATAAATATTTCAAATAAATTTTGTGGGTGACTTGTTTGTTTTACAGCATATCAACAAACATTGCAATCATTAATCAGAATTGGAAATCAGGAAACATCGGAACTTTTTGGGAGTATCGGAATCGATATCAGAAAATTGTTTAGCTTAATTTCCGATTCCAAAAGCGATTCATTTTCTTTTTTTTTTTTTTTTTAATTCAGTTTATTTTTGTTTTTTATTTATTTATTTTTTAAATTTAATTCCTATTGTTGACATCAACGATGCAATAATAAATACGATATTTGTTTACTACTGTCACGGAACAACTTTTCTGGTTTTATTTTGAAGAATGCAAAACAGGGGGAGACAATGCAATTTCAGAACTATGAGAATCGAAAATGTCAACAAATGCTAACAATACAAAAACACAAAATAAAACATTAATTATTAGAAAATTTCATGAATTAAAATAAAATTAAGAATAGTACTTTTTACGAGGAGTACCCCGTAGTATAAACGCCCCCAACCTCTCCATGTTAAGAACGGCTTTCAGAATAAACACTGAGCTTTGAAAGTCGGGGAGGTTGGGGTGTTTATACTACGCTGGATATTGTCGTAAAAAATAATTTTAAGAAAATACTTCGGCAAATGTGTATTTCAGCGGCATAAATTATTTGACAGACAAAAAATTTATAAAAATTATTTATTTTTATATAAAACACATTATTAGACCCTAAGGCTAAAATAAAACCCGAAAAAAAAATTAATTTTTATTATTTTTTCAACATATTTATTATACTAAATGTACAACAATCGAGACCGCCATCTTGCCTAGAAAATTTCTAAGGCTTCACAGATTGACCTTTTTGAGGCCAAATTTGGCCTTTTTTACGCTCTTGCTTGGAACCATGGTCCATGCAAGAGCGGAGAAAGGCCAAATCTGACAATCCTTAGAAAGGCCAAAATTTTCAAAAAATTAAAAAATACCATACAAAATACTGTTAGAAACTCGCTATGTTACCGCCACATAGGCTGACATATATTCGGTAGGTTTTTAACAGTATTTTGTATAGTTTCTTATTTTTAACTCAGTTTCCCAAACTTACCGTGTTCAAGAGAGAGTCGCCCGCCATTTTAAATTTTCCAATATATCGGTAAACGCTGTATGTTTTTCGAGATGAATAAACATGTTGCATAAAAAAAAAAAAAAAACACTAAAAAAGTATCCAGTTAGGTAGAAAAAGTAACTTATCTTGCCTTTGGTAACATTTATTTGTTATATATTTCGTTTTTTTTTTGACAACTTTTTCGAATTTATGTGTACACAGTAAAACAAAGCCGGGTTCTGCGCAAATTTCCCCAGAATTCGACAGAAAGATTCCCAGAGTTCGACAAGATACATCTAAAAAAATGTTGGAAGTTTTATCAGTCTGAACGTTCTGCAAATAAAACGCAAGATGAGAACAATAGTCCGAATAATCCAAATAAAGTTCAGTAACATTATGTCTTCATTTTAATCATCATAAAGAGGCATAAAAGTGGTGTAAAATCTGTTCAGAGAATCAATTTTACCCGTCCTGGGACGGGTATTCTTCAACTCTATAAACGAAAAGCGAAGTTTTTTCTTTTCTTTTTTTTCCTTCCTTTTTTATTATCTCTCTTGTTGAATCAGTTGCATGTTAGAATTAGTAAGAAGCGCATACCACAAATGCATTTCCTATAAGCAGACAAACACCGACAGTTCTCAAAAGTAAAAGGAACTGCAACCACAAATGCTGAAAAGCAAACGTGTTTAATAAGGGTCAAAGAGTGCTTTGCAGGCATCCATCAATTCTGCATGATAAGAAATCAGTTCCATTTTTTGGTTTGTTTTATTTTTACCTTACAGACTACCGAACCTTCCGCTACTAGTTTGTACGGTTTCTGCTATTTACACAGTTCGGCTGATTCCGTTTGACATGTTTGCTATGTTTTCGCTGATCTCATGATAAAGGTGTTTGCTTGTAGAGCGCTAGGGTTAACAGCATTTAAAGTGTATAATATGTGCAACTCGACCTTCGCAAAAAAGAACAAATAAATGGATGACTAAAATGGGACAGATTAGGGTTAGCATTAGGGTTAAAAAAAAAAAAAAATATATATATATATATATATATATATATATATATATATATATATATATATATATATATATATATATACAGTAAAACCCCGGGATTCGGTGGACCTAGGATACTGTTTTTTTTTTTTTTTTTTTTTTTTTTCAGATTACGATGTGGAATATGATGTTTTTCCGGCCCCTAGTTACCATATTTGCCCCGTCTTTACAGTATTATTTATAATGTTATTTGATTATATACATGTGTATTATATACTGTACTGTATTTTGTTACTAATTTTTAATACTGTATCCCGGAGTTCTACTGTATTTGGCCAATTCCTGTCAATTTTCAAGGTCTTAAAATTATTACCCCTCCCCCCTCCATAAAACATCTGTAAAACAACACCTGTCTAGCTACAACAACTGTCAACAATTTCCTTTACTCTCTATCCATGTCTAAAATTAGATGGAAATTTCATGAGCAAAGTTTCTTTCCTAGAACTGTCCGTCTATGGAAAAAAAAATACCGTGGGACTACTTCCCAGCTGACTACAGCATGGTTATTTTCAGGTTTAATGTAAATAAGTTCTTGTTGGTGCCGTTCTCTTATATAATTAAATTATACCCACCATTACTGATTATTACTGTTTTGTGTCACACCTAACATTCATCAATCTTTATCTTAGCTCAAGTGGCTTTTTAGTCTTGATAAGCTGTGACACTCAAGTAAAAAAAAAAAAATGAAATAACGGTATTTACCCGTCGTTTTTCGGTTAAAGACCTATTTTCAAGTGGAAGGATGAGAGAAAATAATTGAATATAATAATTATAATAACTATGATAACTATAATTGATATAGTCACGTTTACATTTTCTTGTTCACAATAGGATTTCTAAAAATTAGTCTTTACTTTCTGTTGTAAGGGGTGTATCCCAAGTGATAGGTCAGCTCGAATAAAATTAAATGAAACTGCGTCACTAAGCCTAGGCTGGTTTAACCGGTTTCTTCTGAAGGAGGAAGTTTCATGGGAGCAGGAAATTCACAAGTGGATACCGGTCGCATGTGTCTTAGCTTACATTTTGCTGACCATAAGAACTAACAATGATGATTCTGATTGGCCCTGCATTCTGGCAGAATAAAATAATACAGAAGCACTCCTAGAATTACCTTGACTACAAATATGTTAACATCTGTGTGGGCAGTGGCACCAGACAACGATGTGAAATCCATACGGTAGAAAGTCGGTTGAGCATACGCACAAAATTCTACACCAATTTGTTAGCATACCTATCTATATAATGACTATACTTATCAATAAAATGACATGAAAAAAAAAATCAATAGTTGTATCTTTTGGTTAATAATTGCTTATTGAGGAAAATTATAAAAAAAACGTCTTTTTCCTAGAAATCCAGAAAATTTTTGATCATTAAAACTAATTGCATCTTTGCAATCTAAAAAAGTTTAACCATGGCATGTTTCCACATTTTTTTTTTTTAATTTTTATTTCCTCTATTAAGATTACTATCTCCATTATACATATACATACAATAACAGGAATTAGCCATTGCAGGTACGTTTCTTAAAGATCAAAGTGTAGTATCTGTTCTTCAGATGCTGCAAGCTATGACTAGCTATGACTAGCAAAGACCAGATGTGGGGGCAACCCCACATGCCTGACCATTAACCAGCTCCCATTTCCCACCTCTCGGGAGCTGGTCCCCTTTTTCCCTTCCCCCTCCCTTCACTCCTCACATTAAAAATCGGCCTTGTGCCTAATTTGCTCGGTGGGGGAGCAAATAAATACCATCTGTTCTTCAGATGCTGCACTTCAATTTCTTGTTCTCTGTCAGTGGAGGAGGAATCCTTCACGACTGTGACAATTTTTATTTTTGTTCCTTTTCTCCACATTAAAAAACGACCCTGGTGTCTAACTCTGTCCCGTGGGGAGACACTGTAAATAGGAACATGAATCAGCCATTATGTAAGGACTAGCCTGAGTGCCCTGCGTTGCTCGGGTCTTTGGAGGTGTGTGTTGAGAAAAAAAAAAAAATTATAGTAGGTAGGCAGACTCTGAACCCATACCGCCAAGGAGGAAAAGAATGTAAAAAAGAGAAAAAAAAGTGACATCTTTGCCGTTGTGCCCATCGCCAAACCGGAAGTGACGAAGGTTTAAATTAAATTAAGGCTAGTCAATCGAGAACAGGGGATGACTTCAAGCTTCAGAACGATACTGATCTCATGAAAATCCGTCGTCTCTGTCGAAAGTTTTAGGCAGACATACATACATACATTCATTTAAACAGACAAGTGAGATTTATATAATAGACTAGCGGGGGTACCCGGCGTTGCCTGGGTGTTTGTAGGTGTGTGTGGTGTTAAATAAAAAAAGAACCCGGGGGGGGGGGTAGGATCGAACCCGAAGCCCTGAGGTGAAGTTTGAAAATAAAATCGGCCAGCCAGAATGAGTTAGTGAAAGATATTTGAATTTATTTAAGTAAGAACCAAATTGACAGGTGCGCGCCCGGAAGTCGTTGAGCATTACGACGACGACGACGACGACGTCAATGACCAGGTTTGTTTGGTATAAGTGAAGTAAAAAAAAGAAAACAACGTTAAAACTTAAGCGGGGAAAAAAACACAAAAAAACTAACGCAAGGCAAACGAACGATGAAAACAGAAACGAACACGTGAAAAATGGCTTAAATAAGCCTGTTTCCGTATTAAAATTAAAAAAATCGGTGGGTACCTGGGTGTTTTTGGGTGTGTGGTCGGGAGTGGATAAGTGAAGTAAAAAAAAAAAAAAAACCCAGAAAAACGAACGTTACGTGAAAAATGGCTTAAATAACACTGGTTCAATATTTAAATTAAAAAAATCGAAGAAAAAAAGACAAAAAAAAAAGACATCTCACACCACGATTTGAACCCAAAACATTTAGGTAATGAACCAACGCGCTAATCGACTGACCTAACGCAACGTACATGAAATTTGTTCACTTTTTCAACTATTTAAAGTAAATCAGGTCATGACGTCATCTGGCGCATGCGTAGAACCGCTCGTCGTCACGAGAAGACCGTTTTTCTTGCCCCCCCCCTGTCGAAAATTGTCGATTTCAGGGTAAAAAAAATGAATGTTGTTGGCCAATTTTTTGATATTTTTTGAGCGAAGGATGGGGCTTTGATATGATACTGAGTTTGTGAATTTTCGTCGTGTCTGTTGAAAGTTTTTAGCAGACATACGCACACAAACATACACACATAAATACATAAATTTTCGCTTTTATATATATACTAGCGGGGGGTACCTGGCGATGCCCGGGTGTCTTGAGGTAAATCAAAACTCCGGGGAGGGGGGTTAAATAATAATAATAATAAAAAAAAATGTTTTGGTAGGTGAGTGTATGAGGATCGAACCCGTACCCTTGAGTTGGAAATTAATGTGTGAAAACAAAAATCGTGCTACGTTAACCATTGAGCCACGGCGACATACAACTTTAAGCAGGTTTGAATTTATTTATTTAACTATAAAAACAGGCGTGCGCAATAAAAGTTAACTGCTGCTTCCATTTGACCTAATTAAGAAGGTCAAATAGAAGTCAAGCAAACCCAAATTTGACTGTTTCTTCTCCCAACAGATGTTGGGGAGGGGAAAGCAGCTCCCAATTGTCCAGACTGATATACAAGATTGATCAAAGCTGATTGCTTCTGGACATTTTTCCCAGGGCGCAATGCCCAGAAGATGTCGTTTGAGTTTAGTTTCACATATTTATACTAAAAAGCCCAATCAACATGCGAGAAGCCAAAGTAGCAATAATTTTGTAAAAGTCAACGTAAATAAATCTAGATGCGACGCGCTTTCCCAAATCGTACATATTATTATTTAGGACCCATATAAACAGTTGTAAGCTATCTTAACGACCTCGGAACCGTGTGCGAGAAAAGCCTTTTGAAGACATACACGAAATGGTCACACACATTTTGCCTTTTATATATATAGATAGATGGGCAAAAGTCATACCTGGGCTCTATTCTACATAGTGTATGACATATTCACTGAAACGTCAAAGAGCATCATGTCCATGTATCAAATTCAGAAAAATCAGAAGTTGAAATTCTGTCCAAATTTTTCAAAGTCATCTCTACAATGAACTTTTCACCAAAAGAGACTTTCAAATTTTTCATGACCTTTTGACCTAGATATCCCAAAATTAAATCAAATCTAAGTTATACCATAGCCAATATTCAGACCAAGTTTGGTGACGATTGGTCAAGTAATGTGGACGCTAGGTTGTATCCAAATAAATTGACAAGCATGAACTGGTCAAGAGACAGTATATCTGCTTGATAATATTGGAAGGATGGATCAAAGTCTTATCTGTCCCTTACTTATCCATATTATATTAAGTATTCGCTGAAATTATGCCATGGAAACACTGATGGCTCAAAAAAATATTTATCTGATGAGGTTGAAATTTTGTTTGGTGGTTGCATACAGATCCATACATAAATTTTGACAAAAGCCAGAAGTTGTGATGATGATGATGATGATCATCATCATCATTGGCCTTGCTGTTTTTTAACAGTGTCGGCGACTACGGCTCTCCAAATTGTAGAGCTATTATAATCTCAGGAAGACAAGTAAAGACGGTAGTTTTCTGTTGCTTTCCGCCTTGATTTGGGGGTGCATCTTCCCCCATGAGTTAAATGTGCCCCCAGATATCAACCTGGAAATTTCTTTGACTCGGCACTGTACATACAGCACCTAGCCTTCCCAAATGGTTACTCATTTGTTACTGGCAAAGCTCACCGTTGCTTAACTTCCATGATCTGGTGAGACCTGATGTGTCAACGTGATTGTGTAAGACAGTTAAAATTGAAAAAAAACATTTAGATCTTGACAAAACTTTTCAAAGTTACTGTCAAACGCCAAGATCATATATGAGGCGGAAGTTCATTAGCTACAATATGGGCCAAGTAGCAATTTTTTTATGATGAGCAGAACATCAAACATTTGGCTTCCACCTTTTCTAGGATCTTGATATTTGACCTAAATATCTTAAAATTCAATCAGTTCTAAATTAGACCATGACCAAAATTTGGACCAGATTTGGTAACGATTGGTCGATGTATATGCTAGACTCTACATAAACAGAATTACAAACTCGATTGAAAACAATCGCTTTGGTTGAGGTAATGAATTACTGTAAAAATTTAAAAGATAAAAAAAAGAATAACACAAAATAAAAAATATCAAAGTTAGAAAATGTAAGAAAAAAAAATAGTCATATAGAAAGGTAAGGGTACTTTTTTTTCTTTTTTTTTTACTGACGTTCACCCCCAACAAGGCACATCGCCACTTGGACGTAAGGGGTTACTAGTTGGGACCATGCCCAGGAAAGATTAACGATGTTGGTTTACCTTACATTTAGACTTCTGTATATCTGTACTTTTTTCATAGCAGACACTCGACTGAGCTTCTCTCTATGGTCCCTCACCCCTATAAATCTTTCACAAAAAAACACTCCTACCCAAGTTCCACCATTATTGATCATCATTGTGTGATTCACCAGCCACCGGACACTCATTGACTCTTATCCTTGAGTGGTCTTTGGGTCTTGACAAGCAGTGTAAAAGCAAAAAGAAAGAAAACAACTGAATGTACTCAATTCTTCTTTACAAAAGAGTATCGCTATATGATCCGCATAAAACTTTTTCATTTTATATTTTCTCTTTTCCCCTCCACTGATTCATTAAAAAAACAAAAACAAAAACAAAAAAAAAACATGCACATTTTTCTTAAATATAAATCAGCCAGACCCATTCAGCCATTTTACAGCTGAAAACATCAAATATGAAAGCAAAGACAATGAAATAAAAGGAAAGACAAAGTAATCAAAAACTTTGTTAAAGTAATTAATAATCTTATATAAGAAACGCTAAAACGCAGACGATGCATCGTTTTTTTTTTATTCTTTTTTATTTGTTTTTTTTTCTCTGCTTTTTTTTCACGCTTTTATTCTATTTCTATGATTAATTTTATCTTCATTTTTTTCCAGATTGCATTTTTTTTTTCTTTTATAACTATTTGCACTCATTTCTTTCCCCATATTTTTATTCCCTACTTGCGGTTCACATTATTGATTGGATATATCTACTCACAAATAAAACAGACCATGCGTAACAGTTATTAACTAATTAATTAAAAAATACAAGCGTATACACATATATATACATATATATATATATATATATATATATATATATATATATATATATATATATATATATATATATAAACAGCATTAAATAAGGCGCAAGTTCAACTGAATAAAAAAAAAAAATACAATCTTTATGATGTACATATCTGTCACGGAACGAAAATATACTCTAAAAATTACGTAAATTGATCAAATAGTTTTATTCATTAAAAAAAAAATCTAATTTTATGAAGAGGCGAGACGTGTTTTGACGCTTAACAAATAATTCGAACTACCGAGATAAAAATCAACGTTGTAATGGCTACGATTTACTATTAAAATCACTAAAAATCATTTTAAAAAGTGATCTTTTTATATATACATATAAATATACTTGATCAATTTACGTGATTTTTGGAATATGACATTTTCATTTATTGACCAGTACATACATCATACATTTTTGTCCATATTTAAAAAGGTTGAACTCTTTACTTTCACCTTAAATAAGAATACAAAAAAAAAAAAAAAAAAAAAAAACAGAATCGTAAATAAAAAAAAAATCAAGCAAAAGTTTTTTTTAAAGAATGAATAGAAAAATAGAGGAAGATTTGGCTGCAGAATTGGACGACTTAAGCAACCCACAGCAATTTTGGTGTATAGTGATTATGTAAAACAAAACATCAAAACGGCGTGCTAGGGACATCTGATGAATCGCTAATGGCGTGAAACCAGTGGCTATGACCGACTAAAAAACAATTTGTTCAAGTATTAAAACACTCTGCATGAAAAAAATATTGAGTGTAAATCTGAAAATTTGAATCTGTTTTAAAAGCCAATACTCCTGTCTAGACAGTCGAGTTTCAATCTCAGCTCGAAGCACTAAAGATCTGAGGATGTTGGATTCCCAACAAAATCAGAGCTGAAACATGTACGCACATATGTAGCACATAATGTTAGCATAAATAAATAATCTATACACGGTAGTAATTCCCTGTGGGAATCGTCGATACTGGATTAGGGAGAGAGAGAGAGAGAGAGAGAGAGAGAGAGAGAGAGAGAGATGAAGGGTCTAATCTGGTTGGCGTCTCTCTCCGTAAGAAAGAGTTTTCTTTCTCTTTAAACCGGAAGCTGTCAGAGTACTCCAGGCGAGAAAAAAGATCAATGCGCCGCACCCCTGATTGGTCAGTATGTAGCCGAATCACACAGGGGAGAGGCATTGATTCGCAAGGGAAATGTTCCATTTGTTTCTACTACAACTTTATCTATTCATGATGAGAACAGTAGTCCAAAGAATACAAATAATGAATCCTCATCTCAAAACTTCAGAAACAGAAATACAATTTCTGTTCTTGTATTTTTATTTTAAGATTGAGAATTTTGAGATTATATATATATATATATATATATATATATATATATATATATATATATATATATATATATATAGTCTAAAGAGCAAAGTTTATTTTAGTGTATTAATACTTTAAAAGAACAGTGCTCATAGTAATGTATATATATAATAAGCTCAATAGGTATATGTATTCTAGAGCTATATTACTATTGAGTATAAAGATTAATAATTGTAAATTATGAATCAGTTTCTAAATGAAGAACAAACAAAATCAAATCGAGTGTACGATCGTTTCGGAAATGATATTCCTTTTATTAATTGATAATAATTAAAGACTGTTTTCGAATATCATGTCATCAGCACAAAAGAGGGGAGGGGGAGTTTAAGACACCAAAATAAAACTAGCATTTTTGTAGTAAGGCGGATAGTCCTTATTAAGTTTCATTAGAAAATTTGTTTTAAAGTTCGTCAGTACATATGTGTGCATGCTGCTAAATTTTGGCTACGAATTCGTGGCCACAAATTTTCTAATGAAACTCAATAAGGACTATCCGCTTTACTACAAAAATGCTAGTTTTATTTTGGTGTTTTAAACTCCCCCCCCCACTCTTGCTGTCCTGATGAGATGACATTCGAAAACAAAGTATTTGTCAATTATTGTCCATTAATAAAATAGATATCGTTTCCGAAACGATCGTACACTCGATTTGATTTTGTTTGTTTTTCCTTTTGAAACTGATTCATAATTTGCAATTATCAATCTGTATACTATATATATATATATATATATATATATATATATATATATATATATACACACACACACAGGTTTTTTTTTTTTTTTGTAATTCTCATTTCTTCCTCTTTCTACTACCCCCCACTCCCAAAGAATTTTATTTTCTGCTTTCTCATTTTTCCTGTCCGCCCCCAAACACACCGGATTCTCCAACTGCATCCCGTACCTGGTTTCCAGACGGTTTTAAAGACTGTTTATTGATTAACCTCCAAAGCACCTGCACGCTGTCCGCTCCCCAGTCCATTCATCCACCCACATTCATTTACTTCGTTTTGCAATCAATCATTAATACTTAGTTTTGACTTTTTGTGTGAAATAGTGTAATTCCATCGGAAGTTTTGAGTCGACTTGAAATATTCGTTTTGACACGAGGAAAACCCACGAACTAGACAATGCAGCTGTGCATATCATTTTGCCTTGTTATGTAATTAGTAGTATGTGCTCATGGGTGCAGAAATATACATATTTAACGTGCGTGCGTGCGTTTGTGCTTGTATAATCTGACCATTATTTCATGCTACCAGAAGGCTCAACTCACGTGTATGTAGATGCAATAGGCATGGCATATACGTACCATGTGATAAGAAAAGAGAATCAACATAAAAAATAAAATGCAGTAAGAACATAATGACTATTCTGCTCAATTGTTTAAAAAAAAAAAAAAAAGAAAAGAAACATATCCATATGTCATTTCGTCAGACCTTTGAGAAAACCAAAAGGAATATTTCAAGAAACCAACAGATAAAGACGGAGGAGGAAGAGTAAGAGGAAAACATGGGAAGATTGTTCCAAGTAATTAATCTGGCTTGGCCCGAGACTCTCTTGGAGAGAACTTGAATGCTCTCGAGTATAGCGGTTTGTCAGAGATCCTGACATGAGGGCATTTTCCATTTGAAATAAATCCTGACCAAATATTAAAAAAAAAAGAAAAAAAAGAAAGTAATATAGCATTGTTTCCATCCAGCACGTCCTCTGTCTGCAATACTTTATATTAATAGAGGGGCAGCTGTTTTAATGAAAAAAATAAAGATAAATAAAAAGCTGTAGACGTATAAAAACATGAATAAAAAAAAATATATATACATACTAGCAGGTTGGCACCTAGGATAAAAAGAGTCCCCTAATCTGTTTATACAACAGGAGGAAAGAGGTAAGCAATGATGTAAGCTTTCCTATCTTTGGAAGTGTCACTCCAGTCATGACAGCGGCCAAAAGAGGATGTTAGTGTTTTGCAATAAATCCTGGAGCAAATTCCGACTGAAAAGATCAAAGGAACTGACCTATCTGAAGAGAGTACAATTAAGAGAATGGTGGACACGTCTTGGATTTTATTCTGGAAATTTGTTGATAAAATATTTTTTCAACATCTGAAAATGTTGTCGATATCCAATCCATAGAAAATTGAAATCTATAGTTAAAAAAAAAAAAAAAAAATTATATATATATATATATATATATATATATATATATATATATATATATATATATATGTATATATACACACTACCAACACACATAACTTGAATGCCTACTAGAAACTATCCTCGAGTGTCTAAGGTCTGTCTGTACAGTAGGTTTACCAGGACAACCTGGCATGAGGAATACTTTTCCCCCCAAGTAAACCCTAACATTCAAAATCACATAGTATTCGTGGCCCAAATAAGATCTCCTCGATATGGCTAAACAACAATGGCTTTTATGAAGAACTAGAGGGGGTACCTGGCGTTGCCCGGATGTTTAGAGGTGTGTGTGTGTGGGGTGGTGGGGTGGGAGGGAAATCCAAACAAAATGGAAAATAAAGAATAAGCGAACGTAATAACCCTGTTTAAATATTATTAAAAAAATTTTTAAAAAAAACTGCGAATATTATAGAAAATACAGAATAAGCGAACGCTATTAAAACTTCTTTAAAAAAATCGGAAAAACAAAAACAAAACAGTGAACATAATGGAAAAAAAAAACGAACGAAAAAATGGCATAAATAACCCTGTTTCAATAATAAAACTTTAATATATATATATATCTGACATCTCGGCTCGAACGTGCAATCTTAAGATAACGCTGCTGCTACTATACTGACTGATCTATGACCGCGTGAGCAAAATTAGTTTTTTTTTTTAAATATATTTAAACTAATTCAAGAAAGAACATTTTTTTGCACATGCGTGTATGGCTAAATTGTCATGAAGGTACGATCTTTTGGTACCCCTCCCTGTAGAAAAGTGCCCAGTTGAGGGTGAAGAAATGAATGTTTTTGGCCAATTTTTTAACATATGTCGTACATAATACATTTAAACAGATTTTTGTCCTTTATATCATAGATGGTGCACTTTATTCAAATGATGTTCCTGATAGTAACAGCAATAAGCTGGGTACTCCACCAGACTAGATTAATTCTTGTCCTGGAATCCAGTAAGACAAAGTGACCACAAGGAATATATACTATAACATATTTAGCTGGTCAATAATTGGTCAATTGGAGAAAGGAAAAATAATATTCTTAACTTCTTTACACTAATTTAACATTTGAGACATAAAGGAGGTTTAGTGGAATATTCAAATATCTATGTATCTCGTGTAAAGATCAAGTGTTAGACCCCAGGAAAGGGTCCCCTTGATTTTTGAGAACTTCAACTGAAATAAAATGAAACCAGGGAATACATGCATGCATACATACATACATGATGATTGCAACGTCTTGTCAGACGAGTGCCACTCCCTCAGACACTAAAATCCATGAACCCTAAAATGACTTTTTTTTTTTTTTTTTAGTCCTACCGGTGAATTCACACGCTCAAGCAGGCATGACACCGAAGATACTCGTTGAGATCAATTATTACATGCTTCCAGCATTTCAAGCCTCTACACGTCACAATTTTTCCATCGCTACAGCACCATTTTTATAGACAAATGGCTGAGGGAGTATCTATACACAGATGATGTTACAGAGTCTGAGCTTTGTATGACAGCTAAGTCTCTCTCTCTCTCTCGGTTCAAAATGTTGAGATCCAGCAACAAGCAAGAGCAAGATATCCAGCAACAAGTTAAACTGCAGACCAGCTTAATGTGGGTACTGGTCTCCCGCTTTATGTTTTTTTTTTTTTTAAATCAGAAAGTTGCTTCTCCTAGAAAGGTTGCCTTCACCATGGCTTACAGGAGCCCTATCCACCCCAACACACACACATACATACACACAAACACACACGGTGCTAGTTGGCCGTTGACCCTGAAAAAGGGTTCATTCGCCCTTTGGCAACATACATACATACATACATACATACATACATACATGCATGCGTACATACATACATGCAGTCATACATACATGCAGTCATTGAAAGTTCAAACTACTTAATGTCTGGATACAAGATCCTTCTGGCAGATGTCCACTATGCTGCCTACGAAGACAAAGTATGTAGATAACTCCAATAGAAGATCTATGGAAATCTGCAACTTGACAGACTCCAAGACATATTGGAACATAAACCTACCGCATTCATAACACCAAATAGAAAGGTGGCAGTGTTCTACGACAAAAGCATACAAGCAGGTGGACACATAAAAGATAAAAGCCATCAAACAAGACATCGTCATCTAAATGAATCAACGCAATAGATGCAGCATCTTTTTTTATATACTGCTTATGGTATTTATCGCTCTCCTGCGGCAGGAAGATGTAACACAAGGGTTGGAAAATGATATTAAAGAGCCAGCGCCCAGGAGGAGAAACACTCTGGCCTGCAAAAAATGCCTGGGCAGCCCGTCAGCATTCCCCAATAGGGACATCTCAAGCGATTAGCAATAAATTAACCTCTTCTCAAAGAGAGAAGGCAGAGCCTGGGAGGATGGACACCCTAGAACTGCACAGGAACAGAGACATACAGCCGTCAACAGGAAAAAAGGCTATTTCAGAAACAGCCTCGACTCTGTTGATTTTTGAATCCGAGGGGAAAATTACAAGTGTGTAAGCACATCTAAAACACACATACAAATTTGCACATATAAAGGCACACGTATGTAGCAATGTCGGACGATGTCAAATGACCTTGCTAGCCTAGGATAAATTGATTGTTTGAAATTAAATATAAACTAAATAGGTTTTAGAACTGTAAAATGTTTTTGATTCCTGATGTATGAGACGAATGGATTCGCCAATCATTTTTATAACCAACGGCTGTGCTAAACAACCAATGAAAACGTTTAAAAATTATTATTAAAATTGTCTGATTTTGGATTCAATCAGTTCGCCGTTAACTATGGCACGGAACACATTTGATTCTTGGCCGCCATCTTGGTTACGGATCTGAACTACGCCGCCATCTTTGTTCAACACAATATCTCAGAGCTTAACAGGTTATGTGCCCAGCCACGGTCTTCTCTTTGACGGATCGGAATCTAAATTCGAATTATGGCAGGTAAAATTTCTGGGATATCTAAGGATTCGAAAACTACACAAAGTCATACAATCTCCAACAGAGAATCCAAAGGACTCCGAATTTCAGGTTAACTACGCCACGGATGGACCGCACTTGATTCTTGGCCGCCATCTTGGTTACTGATCTGAACTACGCCGCCATCTTTGTTCAACACAATGTCTCAAAACTTAACGAGAACGATTAAGGTTATAACAATAATTTAAAAATAGATCTGACCTCTAGTAGTCTGACGTAGAGGTTACTTAAGATGACGTGGTCTTAGAACGAGACGTGGAGATTGATTAAATTAGAGGAGTTGGGATTTTGGAGCTAACAAGAGAAGTTGGTTTCTCCGAACGACCAGAAGGCGGGTCGAATCCAACAGACTAGAAATGTGAATAAGAACGATGCTGGAAACTTCGAGAAGAAAAGGATTACCGGAAATAAAAAAATGTAAATATTATTTTATCGATGATTTCTGTTTTGGTCTTTTTCTTCGAAAAAGTTGAAGATCTTTATTGCAAGTCCGATGGTCCAAACAGGTGAACCAAAAACCGGCTGAATGGAACCTATCGAACAAGAAGGTATTGTCCCTTTCAATGCTTTGCAATCTGTACATGTTTTGTGAACAGTCACTCGAATCTTATACACACGTTGACATAACCACTTGAAATCAATATACAAATATATAGTTATGTATACACACACAAACCCAAATATACCTACTGACGTTTCAAATACCCTCTGTATAACACTTATACATATTGAGAAATGTACCTGTTTGCACACAGTGTTGCTGTAGATGTGTGTATGTGTTTGTAGGTACACACACACACACACAGCTAAACATGCAAACGTATGCTCACACACAAATCATATACATACACATATCTAAAACACACGAAAAATTACACAAATGCACACTAATAAATGCACACATGCACATGTTGGTGAGAAGTGATTGTTTGATTATCAATTAATATTGACAGATAGAGAAGGAGGGAGGGAGGGAGGAGGAGAAGGAGGACGAGAGGGGGGTGGTGATTTGTAGACAGTGATACATTGTTTTATTCAATAAAATTAAAATATAGAAATAAGTAGCGTTTCTGGTGGAACAGACCGGACAAGTAGGAGTCTGGAAACAAAAAAAAAAAAGGGTGTAAAGTTTATAGAGAGAGGAGGAAGGAGATGGCTATAGAGAGAAAGGGTGATAAGATGAAGGGGAAAGGGAAAAAGTGAGTAAGGTAGAGAGAGAAAATAGAGAAAATGAAGAAAATAGATGGAGGGAGGAAGGGGAAAAAATAGAGGGAGAAAAGAAGAGAGAGAAAAATATATGGCAGGAGAAGGGAGAGAAAATGGGAGGAAGGAAAGAGAGAAATAGTAGAGGTAGAAAGGAAGAGAGAGAGTAAAAATAGAGGGAGAAAAGAAGGGAGTGAAAATACAGAGAGGAAGGAAGGGAAAGAGAAAAAGTAGAGATAGGAAGAAAGAGAAAAGGTAGAGGGAGGGAGAAAGAGAGAGAGTAGAGGGAGGGAGAAAGAGATAGAGTAGAGGGAGGGAGAAAGAGATAGAGTAGAGGGAGGGAGAAAGAGATAGAGTAGAGGGAGGGAGAAAGAGATAGAGTAGAGGGAGGGAGAAAGAGATAGAGTAGAGGGAGGAAAAGAGAGTAGAGGGAGGAAAAGAGAGAGAGAGAGAGAATAGACGAAGGGAGAAAGAGAATGAAAGAGAAGAAAGAAAGAGAGTGGAAAGGAAGGGAGAGAGAGAGTGTGAAAAGGAAAGAACAGAGAGAGGGGAAAGGCTGCAATAGGGAGGAAGAAAGTAGAGTGAAGAAAAAGGAGAAGCGTGAGTGGGGAGGAGGGAGATAATGGGAGAAGATGAAGACAGTGGAAGAGGATAAAGAAAAAGAAAGAGGGAGGGAGGTGACTACCGGTGTTAAAAAAGAGGAGAAAGATATAGAATTAAGGAGCATGAATAAAGGATCGTGTGTGCGTGTGTGAGTGAGTGAGTGAGTGAGTGAGTGAGAGAGAGAGGGAGAGAGAGAGAGAGAGAGATTACGAATATGACACAAAGAGAGAAAAGGAAGAACTCAGTTTTATTAGAAAATGAAATCTGATCCTTGATGCATTCTGGGATATATTGATTTTGAAATGATTTTGGCAGGGAAAGCCGAATGAAGAGTGGAAGGCAGGAGAAGATCGTCAGAGGCAGTTAAGCATAACGCTGGAGAGTGAGGAAAGATGTAATTGAATTTTTAGAGGAATCGCTCTAACACTTGGCATACGAAAGAAGCTGGATATTTCGCATGGCAAGCGGTCGACTAAAGTAACTTAGTTTGATTCAACTTGACAACTAAAGTGATGAACTCGCTCATGCCGATCAATAAATAGTCAGCCAACAAAAGTCCAAAGTTCCGACAACCATTGCAGAAGCAGCAGCAACAGCAACGCGTCCAAGACTCATCGGAAAACAAATAACGGTTCTTAGACAATCGAAGCCACTCAACATAATCACCTTTTCTGACTATTGCTTTTTTATGACAATAAATAAAGAATAACATTAAGCAAAGTGTATGAATGTTTACGCTGGAGGGATATTTGGTGTAGGGTGTAGTGTATCTAATATATAAAAAGGCAAACTTCTGTGTGTTTGTACGTTAGTATGTCCACATAAAAGTCTCAAACTACAAAACAATCAACCCCAAAAGTCGGTATATTCTTGATCGACGTTGCTCTGGACGTATAATATCTAAAATTAATATATATATATTTTTTAATTTTTATTTTTTTTTTTTAGAGGGAGGTCAACTGAATCAGATTTCGTCAGGAAAGGTCGGTTTTTTCAGCCAATTTCCAATAGTATCTTATTACATTATATTCAGCAGATTAAAGCGGGGGGGGGGGAGAAGAAATGAGCTGAGTGAAAGAGAAAAAAGGGTTTAGAAGGATATGTAAAAAAATGGGGGAAAAGAAAGATAGACGAATTGAGATTTGTAGGAAGATAGGAGTTTTAATATAAAGATGTTACACACAATTTCTAACCTCTCTTATTTTTTTATTGCCCCCTAAAAACATCTGATGAACCTATGCGCCTATTATAAAAAGAGCTGTGTATGTTTGCATCTCCAGCTAAAAGTCCAAAACTACTAACCAAAGATACACAAAGTTTATATTTTATTGATCGTCGTTGCTCTAGATATATAATATCCAGAATTTTTTATATATAAACAAGCGGATAAAAATCTGGAGTCAGTTTAGTTTTTTTTCAATTTCTCCTGAACATTCGGGGGGGGGGGAGATACAACTAAACTTACACACATTTAACATATCTCTTATGTTGATACACTGTATTAATTGCATTTCATTACTCGTATAAAGGATAGAAAAAAGTTATGAGCATTTCAATTTTTTTTTTTTTTTAATTAAAGTGGCCAAAACCGTGGGACAAAACAAAAAGAAAATAATTTATTGTGGACTGTGTAGTCAGTTTTTCCACTTTTTTAAGTAGGAAAATGACAAATAAGTCAATTACGTCACTTTGTAGTCATTGCAGCCGGTTCCACCATCATTATGACACCTAAAATTGATGTTTCCGTCAAAAATTCAATTATTAAACTTCATAGGGAAAGCCATTCAATACGGAAAATAGCTGATGAGTTGAAGCTGTCGAAAAGTACCGTTGGGAGAGTTATAAAGGATTTCAAGAATACTGGGAAAATTCTACCACCAAAGAAAAATGGCAAACCTCAAATAACTTCTAGACAAGATCGAGTGATTAAGAAGATGGCACTGAATGATAGGTTTCAGACTACTGCCAGCATTTTTCGTGAACTACATGACTATCATGATATCAAAGCGTCTCGTAAAGCAGTATCAAGATGCCTGAATGAGATTGGTCTGTTTGTGAGATCACCAGCTAAGAAACAGTTGATAAACAAGAACAAGAAACTCAGATTAAGCTTGGCTCAAGAGCATGTGTTGTGGACAGATGATCAGTAGCGAAATGTATTTTTTTCTGATGAAAGTAAGTTTAATGTATATGGATCTGACGGGAAGAAATTTATAAGGAGGTTTGCTGGCAAAAGATTTAATAAAAAATGCACAAAGAAAACGGTTAAGTTTGGTGGGAGTAGCATAATGGTGTTTGCAATGATTTCTTGGGAAGAAACGATTGATCTGGTCCGTCTAAACACCAGAGTTAATGGATCAATATACAAGAACTTGTTGAGAGATCATGTCATCCCAATACTTTGAAATTCTGAGAGTGAAAAACCTATTTTCATGCAGAATAACGCCCCCTGCCACAAGGCTAAACATGTAATGGAATTTTTGAACGAGCAAAATGTGGATGTTTTGGATTGGCCTCCTCAATGTCCGGACCTAAACCCCATTGAAAACCCATGGTCTTCTTTTGGGAACCGTGTGAGTGCAAGAAACTACCAATACTGAAGATTTGTGTCTAAAACTTAAAGAATGGGCGAAAGTTTCACGTGATGAATGTCGCCATCTCTTCAATCTTGCAGTAGAAAGTGCGCTGCAGTTATAGAAAATAAAGGCTTGTTCACTAGATATAAAATGTGTGTCTACCAATTTTTGTATTTTGATGTGTCAGTGTTATTGTTTTTAAATTTATTTTATTTGTCCCACGGTTTTGGCCATTTTAATTAAAAAATTTTTTTTTGAAATGCTCATAACTTTTTTCTATCCTTTATAATGAAGTGTAATTAATACAGTGTATCAACATAAGAGATACATTAAATATGTGTAAGTTTAGTTGTACCCCCCCCCCGAATGTTCTGGAGAAATTGAAAAAAACTAAACTGTCTCAGATTTTTGGCCGGTAGTGTGTGTGTATATATATAAGAATATAGAATATTTGAAGATAAATTAGTCCCGGCTTTGTGAAAAGGATAAACTAATTTGGCTATTTTCTAATGTTTTTATCTACTTTTTTTTTTTTTTTTTTACACAGTGATCACCACTTATCAAGGCCTGGAAGCTACTCAGGGATAAGGGTTATTGCAAGTACATTACGTTAGTGTGGAGATTTGATGAAGTGTTTACTTAAGGGGGCAGTTCATTAGGAATTTGTTAACGTTGGACTTGAAGACATCCAAGTTGTAGTCCAGTGGGAAGCAGGCAGACGGAACAGATATATATTTGAATATTTTGTTTTTATCTACTAATTTGAATATTTTCTCATATTTATATCTACTAATTTGAATATTTTCTCATATTTATATCTACTAATTTGAATATTTTCTCATATTTATATCTACTAATTTGAATATTTTCTCATATTTATATCTACTAATTTGAATATTTTCTCATATTTATATCTACTAATTTGAATATTTTCTCATATTTATATCTACTAATTTGAATATTTTCTCATATTTATATCTACTAATTTGAATATTTTCTCATATTTATATCTACTAATTTGAATATTTTCTCATATTTATATCTACTAATTTGAATATTTTCTCATATTTATATCTACTAATTTGAATATTTTCTCATATTTATATCTACTAATTTGAATATTTTCTCATATTTATATCTACTAATTTGAATATTTTCTCATATTTATATCTACTAATTTGAATATTTTCTCATATTTATATCTACTAATTTGAATATTTTCTCATATTTATATCTACTAATTTGAATATTTTCTCATATTTATATCTACTAATTTGAATATTTTCTCATATTTATATCTACTAATTTGAATATTTTCTCATATTTATATCTACTAATTTGAATATTTTCTCATATTTATATCTACTAATTTGAATATTTTCTCATATTTATATCTACTAATTTGAATATTTTCTCATATTTATATCTACTAATTTGAATATTTTCTCATATTTATATCTACTAATTTGAATATTTTCTCATATTTATATCTACTAATTTGAATATTTTCTCATATTTATATCTACTAATTTGAATATTTTCTCATATTTATATCTACTAATTTGAATATTTTCTCATATTTATATCTACTAATTTGAATATTTTCTCATATTTATATCTACTAATTTGAATATTTTCTCATATTTATATCTACTAATTTGAATATTTTCTCATATTTATATCTACTAATTTGAATATTTTCTCATATTTATATCTACTAATTTGAATATTTTCTCATATTTATATCTACTAATTTGAATATTTTCTCATATTTATATCTACTAATTTGAATATTTTCTCATATTTATATCTACTAATTTGAATATTTTCTCATATTTATATCTACTAATTTGAATATTTTCTCATATTTATATCTACTAATTTGAATATTTTCTCATATTTATATCTACTAATTTGAATATTTTCTCATATTTATATCTACTAATTTGAATATTTTCTCATATTTATATCTACTAATTTGAATATTTTCTCATATTTATATCTACTAATTTGAATATTTTCTCATATTTATATCTACTAATTTGAATATTTTCTCATATTTATATCTACTAATTTGAATATTTTCTCATATTTATATCTACTAATTTGGAAAATAAGTAGATAAAAACATTAGAAAATAAGTTATCTTGAGTGTTATTTAATCTCTGACCTTTTTCAGTTGTGTCTTGTTGAACTCGGGGATGTTTCTGTCAAACTCGGGAATCTACACGGCATTTCAAGTGGAACTCTTTATTTAATCCATGGAGATAGCATGCTGTCGTTTCCTCAGGCATGACTTGGTAAAGTAATTCATAATTGTATTTTGAATGTTGCTCACACTGAGGATCCAGAGTAACATTTCGACTGAATTTTACCAAGTGCTTTATCCACTACGCCACGGGTCCTTGAGGGTTAGAGGCTAAATAATATTCAAAATGAGAACAGTAGTCTGAAGAATCCAAATAATATGTGGCCTTTATTAGTTTAAAAGAGTCGATTCTTGTGAAAGGTTGTCACAGTTGGTTCCTATTTGTATTTAATGTCAAGTTCTTTTTTTTGGCAGAAAAAAAAAAAAATCGAGATCTCTCCTTTATACTTGTTTACTCTTAGCGTATTTTTAGCGGTTAGGGTTGGGGGTTAGGGTTTACCTGGAAAGATGGGAAACTTTTAAAAGATATTTACAGACAACTGACCTTTAGAAAAATAGATTAGTTTTCTTACATTTTTTTTTGTTCCTTGCATGTATGTGGGCAGCAGCTATTCATTTACACAATATAGTAGGGGGGGGGGATCTCTGCACTTCCTTGCAGTCTCTTTTTTTATTATTATTGAAGTCGCTCCAGACAAAGCTTGAAACCATTTGATGTAAACAGCTAACTAAAAAAAAACAAAAACAACTTCAAGATCAAAAAACCAGCCAACAATAACCGAGATGGCCTTCGGGACAAGATCAAAGTGTAGTCTGTTCTTCAGATGCTGCACTTCAATTTCTTGTTCTCTGTCAGTGGAGGAGAAATCCTTCACGACTGAGACAATTTTTATTTTTGTTCCTTTTCTCCACGTTAAAAAACGACCCTGGTGTCTAACTGTCCTGTGGAGAGGCATTGTAAATAGGAACAATAACTGAGATGGATAGATCCTGACTCAGAAAACAGCAATTCTTCTCCCCTTGTCAGAAACATATCTCATGGAACAAGAGAACTAAAGGACCAAATAAGGGAAGCGAGAGTCACGAGGCTGCCTCTTTCACACGAAGGAGATGTTAGTTTCTCTCCATTTTATCATTATGTTCAGGATAGGTGCTATGGATTTATGGAAGGATAAAACTAGGCACCGCCAAAACTGGGGGGGGGGGGTAGGTCAGTACTTTTTGACGGACCGTCTTTTTAAAAATCTACCAAAAATCAGGAATTAACCGATCAATACGAAATTTTCAGCGATTATTAGGAGAAGAATGAACTTTATAACAGTGTACTTATTTTTCATAAACGATATTTATATATATATTTTTTTTGCTTACAACCCCCCCCCCTTGTTTTGAAGTGGGAACAAATATGCTTAAAATAATCATCTGAAACTGAACAAAACATATTGTGTTGTTGTAAGGGACAGAATTATAGATTAAAAAAAAAAAAAAATTGTTTGCATACCTTATTTTGACGTCTGAATATCAGAACTTCGATTGTGTTTAATTATCCCGCTTTTGAGTTTTGAAGTGTGAAATTCGGTGAATATGTTAAGTAAAATAATTAATTTAAAAAATTTTTTTTTAATATTTATACGAAAAAAGCCATTTTAAAATTTTTGATAAATAAATTAACAATTTTTTTTTAGCGAGCCGAATAATGCATGACCATTATTAAACAGGGCATGCTTTGAATAATCGATACAAAAAAAAAATTCGATAAATGTTGTGCTCTTTGTGTTAAAAATAGCATCATTTTTTTCGATCCCGTTTGAAAACGTTTGCCGCCTTTCGACTACGGTGGACCAAAACGCGCTGAAATAATTTTTTTTTATTCTGCTTTAAATCCCCCCCCCTCATTTTGGGAAGTCTGGCCCCCACACACATACACATTAAAAACCAAACTCATACAAATGGTCACCCATCTGGTACTGGCCAGCGTCAGCTTAATAATACATTGAAATTTTCGTCACTGAAAAATAAGTTTTTTTGGCCTGTTTGGTCTTCCATAGTTTTCTTCTTATAAAACGCAAACGTAAACAGAGTCGATCTCGACTCTACATGGACGCGAAATATCTGGTTACCTATATGAATAAGTGGAATTATTTGAAATTCAGGTACTTATATTATAATATTTTTGCATATTCTCTTAGAAAATCATCCTAAATCTTAGACAATAAATAAATAAATTAATTATTTCAAAAACCTTTTTTTTTTAAATATTTAAGTACGTTTTTTGTGCAAGACAAAAAATGTCAATTGTTAACTTTTTGGGAAAATTTAACATTTAAAATTTAATTAAAAATAGTAGAAAAAGTTTTACATTATTCTGTTTTCTATATGATAAAATTCAGGGTTTTATCTTTCTGGAAAAAAAAAGTTACTCAGAAATAATGGATTTTGATAAATGTAATTTAGTTTTAAAAAAACAACAACAACTTGATTTTGCGGCCATTTTTGGCGGTGCCTAGATAAAACATGTCGATTTTCGTCTATGAAAATTAAATATGAAATAACCTACATAGTTTAAGAGGGAAATAACTCCCACAGCTTAAGTAAACAAACTTACTTTCGATTTAAAGGCGACTGGTGTCGGATATTATTAATTAAATATAAATTAAATAAAAATAAATTAAATAAACCAACTTTAAATAATATTTCTAAATAGAATAATGAAGGCAGTTCTATTACAACAAACACTTAATAACAAAGTTAATTATTAAAATAGATACTATTTAATGTAATATGCAAATGAGGTTACTTCTTTAACGTAGATTTCCTTTGAATAAGTAGTATATATATTGAAATCCTGCCGAATGAAAGTATTTAAAGGCCCGCTTCAGTGAAAATTAATTTGGGAAACAATATACATTTTGTGTACATTTTAATCAAACTGTAAACGAACAGACAGGAATATGATTATATATATATATAAGAAATTTACATGGCCGCGACACTGGACATGCTAATGTTTTTTGAGGACTGGTTTCTTCTGTTGAGAGCAACCATTTATTAAGTCGCCTGACAAGGACTTCTGATTTTAATCGACTATTTGTCCGAAACATTAGCATGTCCAGTGTCGCGACCATGTAAAATTGTTTATATTAATTAAAAATATTTTTTATATTAATTAAAAATATATCTGGCTCTTCTTTTATTGAGCACTTTTAATAACCTCGTTAAATTCATTAGTTATCACTCTTGCATACCTATAACCTGGTATGTAACAGTAGACGGAATGTTACTACAGTGTTATTCTTAAATATATTTTATATATAAAAGAATAACAATATCTTTACATTCCATTTATTGTTATTCTTTTTTATGTGCTCTGTTGTTATACTTAACATACATTGAGCTTTTTTTTCTTTTTTTTTTAATTACATTTTCACCCCATACAAGGCACATTGCCACTTTGGTGTAGGGGGCTACTAAAAGCTTCCAAGCAAAAAGGATTGGTATGCACAAAGAGTGAAATATAATTGAAAGAACATGTTTTACCAATAAAAAAAACAAACTAATATACACACACACACGCACACACACACACACACACACACACACACACACACACACACACACACACACACACACACATAAGCGCACTTAAAATTAAAGGACCAAGCGAAATATTTCAAGTTGTTCGATCCTCTGCGATTACAACCTTCTGCACTGTTAATGGAAAGGTCATTATTTGCACTGGTTAACCTTTAGTTCTGTCCTTTTTAAGTGTACACAAAAAAGTATCCTTGTTGATTCAAGAAAAAAACAGCATAAACCATTAATAACTAAGTGATGTTTGCTCCTAAAATAGTTGCCATTTATTATTATTATTATTATTATTGCTGTTGTTGTTATTATTATTAATCCGATATAATCTTGCGGAAATAGCTAAGAGAAAATTCATTAGCATTTCAAGTGTTATTGAGTCAGAGAAGTGAATTTTGCCTTCAATGTTGTTTTTCTTGTTGCACTCTTCATTCACCCTGTCATTAAAATATGGGAGGAGCCCCCCCCCTCACTTCCGCAAAGAAAGCTCAGTCTTGCACGGCCAATTCTCACTAATTCTAATTCTTAAAGCAATGGATTTGCTTGACTGACTCTACAATCTGTTTCATATTTAACGAGATCCTAATTACTCGGTTAGAATCAGTATAACATTTTGACTTGGCCGAAATCTGGATGACCAGATAACGAATTTTCGAGGTATATCTCCTCTTCAGTAATAAGAAAAAGAAAAAAAAAAAACAAGCTGAGCATGCACGCCCTCCCCCTCCACGAAAGAAAAGTTTACTTTCACCATGACTAATGTTTGTGCAAAATGAAAAAAAAAATCTAAGTCATGGTTATTGAGAAAAATGCAAACAAATGAACAAAAGAACGATTTGGAGGCAATTTTATCCCTATAATGTCCTTCGGGGGGGGGGACAGAGTTATCCTGGAAAATCCGTTCTGGCAAAAATTTACTTCCACTATGACTAATGTTTGTGCAAAATTTAAAAACAAATCCAAGGCGTGGTTTATTGAGAAAAGATGGACGAATGGGAGTGAATTACTAGGTCCAATGCCTCCTTTTTCGAGGGACCAAAAATATGTGCAATCACGTGATAGAGGTTTACCTCGAAAATTTAGGAAACTTAACACCACGATACCAGCCTGGTTCAACACCTTACGTTGGTAAATAAATATTTTACAATTGAAAATTATTGAAATCTTTCAATAGTCATTATTCTTTTTATCTTGTCTCGTGCCCGATAGTGTTTTTCTACAAAACTTCAAACAAAACTTCAAGCAAACTACAATATCCTGCTAATCTACTTTATATCTGACTAGCTTAGGTTCCCGGGTGTATGGAGCCAAAAAAAAAAAAAAAATAGTAATAGGCAGGCAGGCTCAAACCTGTACCGCAAAGGAGGAAAAGAACATTAAAAAAAAAAAAACGTGACGTCTTTGCCGTTGCGTCCATCGCCAAACCGGAAGTAGCGAAGGTTTAAATTAAGGCTAGTCAATCGAATTTGTTTTATAGCATATCAATCCTTTTCAGGTTATTTAATGCCAAATCCAGTGATTTTGAAGAAATTTTTTTTAATAGAATATATATAGTTTTTTCAAGTCGGTTTATTTAACCCATAGTTGAAACCCTAACAGGTACTACCACTCCGGATCAGAGTGGACCTGGGAGCAATGGCAATTTAAGGGTGGCTCCACACTCCCCAAAGCCCGCAAGCTGGGGCCTCGCCATCGGATATATCCAGGACCTCGAAAAGAGGGAATGACTTTCGAAAATATCTGCAAAAAAAAGCGACCCCCTCCATGTAGAAAAGTGCCCAGTTGAGGGTGAAGGAATTAATGTTTTTAGCCAATTTTTCGATATTTGTCGTCCGAAGAGTCGAGTTTAAAAAGGATACCGATCTTGTGAAAATCAGTCGCCTCTATCGAAAATTTTAGGCATACATACATACATACATACATACATACATACATACATGCCTACATACATACATACATACATATATTTAAACAGACAGGTGAGATTTATATTATAGATGAGATGTAACTTATTTGTCTGGAATCAATGGTTCAATTTTGCAGGGATAACATTTTGACGGCCTAAATCTGGAGGACTAGATAACGTATAATGCAACCACATGCGATGTCTCCGTTCAATCTCGAAAGACAATGGATACCCCCTGTAAGGGTAGCCACGGGTGAAATTGTGAGGCAAGGGTTGAGCAATCTCAAACCACACCTCTTCTGAATCGGTATTGCTTGAGCTTAGTGGCAAGGTGGTCCAGTACGACTGGAAACAATGCCGAAATAAGCGGAGAGTACATACAGCACCTGGAATTTCCCAAATGGTCATCCATTTTAGTACTGACCAGGCTTAACATTGCTTAACTTCGGTGATCTAATGATGTGTCAACGTGATTATGCTGTAGAAAGCAATTGCACGAGAATTGCAGATTTCTGTGAAACAGGTAGAATCGAAGCACAGCTGAGGAATTTTCCGATAGCACTTTGCGAACAGGTAATATGCACGGGCTTATTATCCTCAGGGAATTCTCTTTTGGTTCTCATTTGTCTATTAAAGAACCGATCCTAAAAGAGTAATAATAAAACAGCACTATTGGCAGTAAAAAAAAAAAAAAAAAAAAAATCGACAAATTGAGCTTTCAAGATTGAGGTAGAAATGGTAATTTTCAGCACGGATTAGGCTTAATTGAAGAAGATATAAAATTTGAAATTTAAGTATCAGAGAGGGAAAAGAAAAGATTGGGGTTAAGGTTAGGGTTGAATAAGGGTTCTAATCCGACATCACCCCCTGCCATTGGTTGGCACGAAGAGGGGCTGGGGGTGAAAAGTAATGTATTATTAACGATGACGTAATGACACTTGTGACTTTGAAGTTGATCGGAATAAAAAAGACATTTTATTTTTTTGAATCCAAAAATGCTATGGTTTAATTTGGGAATTAAAAAAAAAAAAAAAAAAAAAAGAGCTGAAATAAGAGAACAAAAAGTCATCGCAAATACTTCCCCCTCTCCTTCTCATATTCTAAAGAAAATACTTTTTTTTTTTACTTAAAAATAACGGTTTCTCATCTTTTTACCGCGCTACAATATTTCTATCTTTCTCTTCTCTACCTTTTTATCCTTGTATATTTTCATCCTTGTATATTTTCATCCTTGTATATTTTTATCCTTGTATATTTTTATCCTTGTATATTTTTATCCTTGTATATTTTCATCCTTCAATATTTTTATTTAAATTGGAGATAGAGCAATAGCACTCAAATTTCCACAACTCATGGAAGTTTCTGAGTTATTTGAAAAGTAAGGATATAATACTTATTCCAGAGTCCCACGATTTTCTGAATTAAAAAGTAGTTATTGTATTGTTATGACTATTGTCATATATTATTATTTGAACAATTAGTGTTATGTTGATTGTTATTTCAACGTTTCGGCCGATGTAATCTCCTTTTTTCAACTGGCTCAGTATTTGATGCAGCAATCGGATGCTTATGACTGGGTTCAGCCGCTTTTAAGTTGCATGTGTAAACAAATCGAGCTTAGGTATTTCGACTCACTCAGCAGCCACCGATAGCCTAGTGGTTAGGAGCCTTGACTGTTGTACAGACAGTCGGGTTTCAATCCTGGCTTGAGGTAGTTGCCTGTCTAGCCGCACTGATGAGCTGTGAAACAGTACTGTATGTGGATGACATATATATATATATATATATATATAAAATTATGTTATCAAAGAGTAAATCTTTAACAAATCAAGATAAAAAAGGCCCAACATTTGGGTTAAGCATATTAGGAAGTGATATACAAACTGCCATTAGCATATTAAGCGATGCTGTTTGTGTAAACAAATTGAGCTGAGGCGTTTGGAAGATGTTAAAACATTGTTAATTCACTACCCGGAATAGTCGAATAGTGTAACAGTTAGAAGCACCGACTGTCGTTTGGGTGGTCGAGTTTCAATCCTGGCTTGAGGTTGTTGCTTGTCTAGCTGCACTGATGAGCTGCAATACAGCGAAACAGTACTGCATGTGGATGACTATATATATATATATATATATATATATATATATATATATATATATATAAAACTTTATTCGAATAGCAAAATTTTAAAATAATGAGAAATAAATGAACCATAATCGAATGTTAAAAAAAAAAAAAAAATAATAATACATTAGTCGATTAAAAAATCACGAAGTGTAATATAATCAGAGAAAAAAAAAGTGAACAGAGTTCGGAATGTAATAAAATAAACAAAAAAGTCGATTAAGAGAAGAAAAAAAAATCACGAAAAAGCAAAAAGAAACGAAACCCAAAGCGCTTTTCGTACAGACGGACTTTGTCAAGGATTTTACGCCTGTAAAGAGGAATAGAATTTTTTTTCTGTGTAGTATTATATATATATATATATATATATATATATATATATATATATATATATATATATATATATAATTCGCGTGCATATGATTCACTTCTACACTAATAAATTGATCATTATTAATTTTGGAACAAAACTGCTGCAAATACAGGCTATATTTAATTTAATGCAAAGGGGTATAAAAATGGGATTGAGCTCTTTGTGAAAATACAGCTACCTCCAATTTTGCGAAATTTTAACAATAACTATTAGACATCAATTAATTTAACATTCACAAAATTTCAGTTTCTTTTGAGTATTTTAAACGGTTAAGATGGGGTTAAGAGGGATTATATTGGCACAACTTCATATGAAAATTTTAAATTTCAGATTTGCATTGAATTTGATTGAGGAATCTCTGAATTTCAATTTCTTCTTAACACCCCTTAAGCTTAAATTTGAGACGTTTTGAGTAGAATTTCTAAATAATTCAGAATTGTATTTTTGAATATCGCCTACACTGATAATTGAACCTTCAACATTGCAAATAGTGTAACTTACAACTAAATTTTACCAACTACCTTATCCACTATGCCACGGGTCCTTGGATAAAATTTAATTGTAAGTTACACTTTTCTGGAGGTTAAAGGTTTAGTGCAGGCGACACTCAAAATACAATTGCAAATTACTTATGACTTCTACTAAGTTATGGTTGATAGAATGAGAATATGCTACCCCCATGGGTTAAATAAAAGCCTTCTTTCGAAATTCCATACAGATTCCCAAGTCTGACAAGATGCACTTAAGAGGGTCGGAGCTTACGTTGACCGAAACGTTGCGAAAATGGTACTCAAGATTAGAATTCAAAATAATATGAATAAATCGATCCTCATCTAAAAAAAATCAGAAAAAAAAATTAAACTATTTACTTACCTTTTAGCATAAGTAAATCCTAGATTAGTATAATTTCATAATTCTCTTATTCCATCTGAAATTAAAAAATTAAAAAAATAAATAAAACATAAATTTCTATGGCCAGAAAAAGCGAATCGATTATTTAAAACGTCTGTTTAGAAAAAGTAAATAAAAAATTCAAACAAAAAAAAAAAACTAAAAAAAAAAACTTCTACAGTGCCAAATATACAAAGGTCACTTCTCCCCCAGAACCGCTAGACTTTGGAATTCCCTTCTGTACTGACATGCAGAAGTTCAAGTGTAACATGAACCGACATCTTGCTGCCCAACTCCCCACATAGTACCCCTGTAGCTTATGTCCCTGATAGTATCCCCTTACATCAAAGTGGCAATGTGCATTGTTTGGGGTGAAAATGTAATAAAAAAAAAAGAAGAAAAGTTGAGGTTTTCAGGGGAAAGCCATGACAAATGTGGGAGGAAGTAATAAGAATGAACTTAAGAGAAATAAATAAAGACCTGGCCAGAGATAGGTTAGTTTAGAAATCATTTTTTTTTAAAAAGCCGTCTAACAGATGTAAGCATGTAAAACAGACGTTACACCAATGTGTAACAATGATGATGATGATAATGATGATGCAGTCGCTGCTGATGATAAATGATGCTGCTGATAACCTAGAGGGTCTATGGTATTTTGACCTCATCATGACGTAATCATGTTTAAAAAAAAAACAAAAAACAACAAAACGAGATCTTTGAAACTTTTATTCTCCTTCCGTTTATTCCGAAAGTGTCTTCAAATTGGTCTCACTGCATTGTTCAGTGATACACCGACCTTTCGCGTGTTTATGTAATGTCAAATTTATTAATTTTTCTATGGAAGCAAAGGTCCTGCAAAAAACGGACAATTTGTAGACGAGTATTTTTGGATTATACGGAAACGAAATTTAACTGACTATTATTATAACATTAGTGCGCGTTTTAAAACGCGTTTGAAAAAGGTCAGTCTTTTTTTTTTTAAATTAGGGTCATTTTTGCATAATGAATTATGGAATAGCATATGAATGTAGTCAAGTCTGTTTTTTAATAGAGCTCATTTCAATGTAAATACCCCCCCCCGACAACTCCGACAAGCAGCTAACTCCCACTCCTACGCAGTAGAGATCTCTAGGTGCAAAAAAGTCTTCTACTCCAATAGTTTCTTCCCCGGAACTGCTGGACTTTGGAACTCCGTTCCAGGATTCTGTTTTCCCAACTGTACTGACGTGCAGAAGTTCAAGTGTAATGTGAACAGACATCTTGCTGCACATCTCCCTTCTATAATATCCCTGCAGCTTATGTCCCCGATAGTAGCCCCTACTTCAAAGTGGTACTGTGCCTTGTTTGACGTGAAAATGGAATTAAAAAAAAAATTAAGATTGCTCACTAACAACAACCGATGGTACTCTCTGGATTCTGAGTGACAACTAGTCTCCCCAGATTTCCAGTACTCTCCACCTCTATTGATAATCTTTGTAATTTTGCCATTGATTTCTCGCTGGCAATGATGACCATTGGTCTTCACTAAAATTTGGGTCACAATAAACCTCCCCAAGTTCCCAGTCCTCTTCACACTTCATCAGTGGAGACCTAGTTGACCTTTCTTGCTCCTCGAACCCTCAACTATTTGGTGTGGTGCCAGTTGATACCGAAACTATCTTTTTTTTTTGGGGGGGGTGGAGTGTTAATCAACTTACAATTTTGCAGTTTCAGTTTTCTTGGTTTCATATGGTGTTTCCCCACCTTTTTGTTTTACTTCTGTTGTAGTTTCTATATGGCCGGTTAGCACTACAGAGTGGAATGATAAAATAATCGCCGTAGAAAAGACAACATGATTCCATTTCCGTTTGATAAAAAACGGTTTTCTTTTCGGGTTGTAGACTATCTACTAGTTGGCCAGTTGTGTACAAATCTCAAGAGCGATAAGAGCTGTCTATCATGTCTGAAAGTGACACAATGTTCAGCGAGCGAGATCAGAGATGTTCCGCTGTACAACTTATGCTCTCTACCAATCCAAGTTATGACAACAGGACCATTGCCAGTACCCTCAAACATTGCCAGTACCTTCAAAATGCATCGCTGGACTACCATAAATAACAGGGACGTGCCCATGGTAATGAAAACAAAGTTTCCGGCTACGGTTATGGTTTTGGTGTGATTTCCAGTGAACGCCACATCATGCCACCTCACATCCTCAAAGTTGGCTTGAAAGTCAACACCAAAGTGTGTCTGGATGTGCTGAAGAGTGTGGTGATGCCCTGGTGCAATCAGGTGACCGCTGGCAGACCCTTGGTGCGGCAGCAGGACTTATTGCCAGCCCACAAGACCAAAGAGACCTAGGCTTAGCTTCAGAAGGAGTGCTTCGACTTTGTATCCTTCTTTCATTGGCCTCCCTCCTCCTCCTCCCGCCTGAACCTACTGGACTACTTCCTTCAGTCATGTTTTGAGAACATTATCAGTATAACCTCTCATAACATCAAAGCCAGCCTGATTGCCACCATCTGCCAAGAATTTGCCAAACTCCTGCCGGCACTTGTGGAAAAGGCCTGCTCCCAGTTCCGAACCTGTATCGGGGCAGTGATTGAGGCTGATGATGGCTACATTGAATAGATGTCAGCTCTACTACATACTCAAGTTACCTGAATTGATTTTTTCAATAAAAGTTTTAAAATAAAGCTGTAGTGTTGTTTTCTTTAATGTGACATTTTTATCGTTCCACCCTGGAGAAGCATATATGGATTAAATGTCTGTATTCAAGAGTTTTCCTTAAAATTTCAGCCATTTTCATTATTACTATCTATCGTATCTTTTCAGCCTTCCTCCTGATTCAAATTTCCATCATTTACTTTCCAAAGTTTTTTTTTTATTGTTCCTAGTGCTCCTTTGATTATTGGTGCAATCTTGACTTTCTTTATGTTCCATACCTCTTTCAGCTATCTGGTCAGTTCCATATAAATTTTTTTTTTTTAATTAAATTTTTTTATTTTGAATAGCACAATTATTATACAAATGTTTATGGGCTGTTTTTGGTAATCTTTGCCGATTTTATTTATAACACTAGTTAAGATGCTTATCCCATAGGGGAGGGGAGGGAGGTACTCTATCATACTGAGATACTCTTGAACAAGATCAAAATGTAGTATCTGTTCTTCAGATGCTACACTTCAATTTCTTGTTCTGTCAGTCGAAAAGAAATCCTTCACGACTGAGACAATTTTTATTTTTGTTCCTTTTCTCCACGTTAAAAAAACGACCCTGGTATCTAACTCTGTCCAATGGGGAGGCATTGTAAATAGGTACTCTTGAACAAGTGCAAGCAATCTAATCTCCAAATGCTTCAAAGGTTTCGCTTCAAATATATTGCAACTTGGATATAAGAGGCTACTATTTGATATCATGCCTACAGGGGACTATGTGGTGAATTGGATAGCAAGTTGTTTGTTCACATTATATTTAAACTATTGCAGCATTTGTTTTTCCCTACCTTCTGAAATAGCTCAATTATACAAATTATTGTGGGTTGTTTTTAATAACTTTAAATATCTCTAGCCTCATCTTTGTTGATTTTACCATAGTTTAACCAATCTATAATTCTAAAGTGGTCTCGCTGTGTAGTCCACCTCAAATGACAGAAAATCTATATATATTTCAGCAAAACGAGCAGGAGTTAGGGTTATGGTTAGGGTTAGTTGGTCTCTGATGAGTATTTGGCTCTTAAGCTGATTGACAATTTATATTTGGTTAGAAGAAATGCTCTGATTATAAGTTTGTCGTTTGGTAGAGAAACCAAGTGTCATTTTAATCTTCTTGAAATAAAATGGCGTAGTGGATAAAGTACTTGGTAAAATTCAATTGTAAGTTACACTCTTCTGGAGGTTGAAGGTTCAATCCTCAGTGTGGATGACACTAAAAATACAATTGTGGATTACTTGGGATTTTCTACCATGTCATGGGAGATGGAGCGAAACGAGAGCATGTTACCCTCTGGATTAAATAAAATGCTCCGATGAAGACTGAGCAAATTCTTGAGTTCAACAAGACACACCTGAAGAAGGTCGGCGATTACATCAACCGAAACATGCGGATGATACTCAAAATGAGGACAGTAGTCTTCATAATCTGAATAATACATTAAATCAGGCACGTGCAGCAAGTGGCCCGCAGGCCACAACCTGACCCACCAGACAAGTTAATGATGTGGCCCTTACATGGTTTTTTTTTTTTTTTAATAATTACGCGTTTTAATTTTAATTTGGATGTTTTTGTTTCTTTAGATCCTAAAACTAGTTTTATCGTTTTTGAATTGATCACACAAAATATCACGTTTTTATTTGCAAATATATTCAAAATATAACTGAATGTACTTAATTATTTAACTATAGTTTTCATAAAATTACATAAGAGTTCATTTTCTTACGGCAACTGGCCCTCATTGTTGTTACAAAGTTCAAATGTGGCCCAACCTTAGGAAATGTTGCACACCTCCTGAATTTAATATTTGTTTTAAACTTGAGTTGGGATTTTGTTTAGAAGGAAAATGTTTTTGGAAGAGCAATGATTGAGACTATATAATTGACTCTGCAGCCAGTGTTGAAACTGACCGCCAAATTCGAACAAAAACAAGCAGACGACCATGACCCGTGCAATAGACATACACAAACGCAAGTTTACAACATTCCTAACCTCATCTTTGTTTATTTTACTAACACAAGTTGGAAAACTGGTACTTATGCAGAATTAGGACCGTGCTAGAACTATAGCAATAACCAAATACTTAAAACTCACTATGTATGTGTGTGTGTCTGTCTGTCTCTCCATTTTTTCAAACTGCATCTCCTCAGAAATGTAAGATCGCAGAGCAGTATGAGGCAGGTCAAATAATTGCATTTCTTGTAGACCATTCTCTTATGGGTCTTTAGCCGGTAAAAATAGCTCCTAAGGAGTTAAAATTATAAAAAAAATCTAGAACTTAGCATTCTTTTGTATGCATGCACAAATATATTTAAATGTTAACGATGGTTCTTTTTTAGCTATTTTTTAATCCATCTGACGATAGCTCAAACAGTAAGGACTAAGGCTGGAGGGTTAATTGTTTTGGCTTCGATTCTAGCTGATGGTACCTAAGTCATTTTTTTTTTTTTTTTTTTTTACTTTTGAAATCATCACTATCTATTGGGTACAGTATAATGAATAGACAATGGGTTCTATAATAATAAACAGGAAATTTGCATGAATTAAAGTATCAGATTTAAGCATATTTTATGACCAGAGAAGGCCGGGCGTCCAACTAGTAGATCATAATAAAATGCATTTAGTGTTGACATTTTACTGCAGTTTCACTGTATTTACATATGCTCCAAAATTGTACTCAATGTGAAATTGATTGATAAAATATTCGTATTAAATTCAATTTTACGAAATTTTTATTCAATAAATTTTAAGGTGAAAGTACAGAAAAATTAAAAAAAAAAAAAAGAAAAAAAAGTCCTCCACACATGTTAAGAATGGGTTTCTAAATAATAACGTTATTATTTCAGCACGATCCGTATTCTGCATAAATACCAGAATGCTTATCACAGGGCGAGTCTATCATACTGAGATACCCTTGAACAAGTACAAACGGTTTAATCTCAAAATACTTCAAAGGTTTCTCTTTTTGTTATTTTTCTTTTTAACATGGTGGTCGTAATTTAATTATTTATTGAATCTAAATAAACGAAACAAAGAAGAAGAAAAAAAAAGATGTTTAATTCTTTTTCATTCTTACAACATAGCAAGCGTTCTCAGCAGCATCCAACATAATGTTGAATTTGAAAACAAAATTTTGCAGATGAAACCAACAACATAAAAATAAAAAGAAGGAAACCCATTCTCTTTTTCCCTCTGAGTAAAGGGAACACATTTCTACACCATTGAAACTTTTTCAAAGCTCAAAAATCAAATTATTCCAAAGGGAGGGAGAGGGGCTTTGGTTTTATGATTATCTAAATAATAAAAAGAGAACAAATTCTGAAGAGAAGAACACAGTGCTGGAGCATCTGCTACTAGTCTCTCGCTCCTAGACAAGGTTCAAAAGAGTCGCCAATCTGATAGGCCCTGAACTGGCATCTAAGCTTCAGCCTCTGTCCCATCGATGAAACATTGCATCCCTCTGCCTGTTCTACAAGTATTTTAATGGTGAATGCTCTGACGAACTGCAGACACTTGTGCCCCCACGACGTAGACACCTTCGACAAACCCGACAGGCAGCTAAATCCCATCCTCACACAGTAGAGATCCCTAGATGTAAAAGATCTTTCTACTTCAGCAGTTTCTTCCCCAGAACCGCTAGACTCTGGAATTCCATTCCAAGTTCCTGCTTCCCCAACTGTACTGACATGCAGAAGTTCAAGTGCAACGTGAACCGACATCTTGCTGCCCAAATCCCAACATAGTGCCCCAGTAGTTGCTGCCCCTGATACTAGCTCCCTACACCAAAGTGGCAATGTGCCTTGTTTGGGGTGAAAATGTAATAAAACAAACAAACAAACAAAAAAAAGACATTTATCTAAACTTTGATGACCACCATTTTGGAAACATCTTCATCAACTCAAATGTAATCGTCTAGCATAACATCTCATGCTGCCGCCCTGCTGTTTTAACACCGTCGACGACCACGGCTCTCCAAATTTAAGAGCCATGGTAATCTCGGGAAGAGAAGTAAGGACATTAGTTCCCCGTTACTTTCCGTCTTGGTTATCTCCCCTCTCCCCGCAAGTTAAACGCACCCCCCAGCTACCAACCTAGAAATTTCTACGACTCAGCACGGTACATACACCGCCTAGCCTTCCCAAATGGTCACCCACCTGGTACTGGCCAGGCTCATCGTGGCTTAATTTCGGTTATCTGGCGATAACCGGTGTGCCAACGTGATTGTGCAGTATATATATAACATCTATAGCAACTATTAAAAAAACAACAACAAAAAACAAACAAACAAAAAAAACAAACAAATAAAACGATTCTACATACTAAGTGGATGACAAGCAATCGATTTCACATCGAGTACAATTTTGGAGCATATGTAATAAATACTGTGAAACTGCAGTAAAATGTCAACGCTAAGTGTATTTTATTATGATTAACCAGCAGGACGCCGGGCGTTGCCCGGTCACAAAATATGCTTAAATCTGATATTTTAATTCATGCAGATTTCCTATTTATTATCATAGAACCAATTCTCTATTGTTATTATATTGTACCCAACATATAGTAGTGATTTCAAAAGTACAAAAAAAATAACTTAGGTGCCATTAGCTAGAATCGAAGCCAAAACATTTAATGCTCCAGCCTTAGTCACTACCATTTGAGCTATCGTTAGATGGATGAAAAAAATAGCTGAAAAAAAAAAAAAAAGCAAACAAACAAAAAAACAACGTTAACGCATAAATGTAAATATATATAAACGTCTCCTAAGTTTTAATTTTTTTTCAATTTTGATATCTTAGCAGCTATTCTTACCGGTTAAAGATATGCAAGAGAACGGTTCACAAAAAATGTAATCCTTTGACTTGCCTTGTGCAGCTCTGCGATCTTGCATGGTGGAAAAATGTAGTTTAAAAAAACGGACACAGACAGACATAGTGAGTTTTAAGTATTAGATTATTGCTACTGTTCTATCCAAAGGGACGTCAATCGTTTTGTTTGTTCAAATCAAAAATGTTCCGGTGAGACTGTATATGGTGTTGTATTTATACTATGTTTAAAAGAATAATGACACAGTGATATATGAAAATATAATTTCGTACTTGGAGTTGCATACAGTGAAATTCAAAAGGTTGATTCTTCTTGGCTTCAAATGGTCAACCAACAATTTTTTCGGCTGTTATTATATAACCATTTGTGACCACCTAAAATGCACCTTTCGGACAGTATTGTCACTGTAGCCACACTCCAATGGGGTTTTATTTGGCAATTGTCGTTTCACTGGATTGACCAGTTTGATTACACCGGTGTAATCTTTTGCTTTCAAACATCATATTTTTAAATTCCTTTTTTTTTTGACAATTGAACAAGTTTTTTGCTTCTTTACAGAAGGTGTCTGTGACGGGTCCATAATTTTTATTGTGCATTTGATAATTATTCTGTTGTTTTTGCATTTGGCCAGGTGTACGCTTTTGTTAAAATCATTTCTCTGTACACACGGCCCAGGTATTAAACAAGATGTCAGGTTTATGATTTTTATTCAAACGACTTTTTGATTCGTTTGATAATTATTTTTGTTGTTTCTTGCATTTGTTGCCAGGTGTACGCTCTTATCAAAATCATTTCTTAGCACAGCTGGCCTAGATATCTAACATCTATAAATATAAAAGTGAAAATGTGTGTGTGTGTGTATGAATGTTCGCTTTTTGTGTATGTCTGCAAAAGGTTTTTTTTCCGTGAAGTGATCAGTCGGCTCACTCCTTAAAACTTTTTATATGCTGTCTAAATCATAATATCTATGACTTAAGAACGAGGGTTGTGCCCGTCTTTAATTTGGCCGACTTTTACGTTCTATTTTCGACATTTTTTTTTTTTCGATCGCCACGTGTGGATTTGGCTTTTTCATATAAAAACGAAACTAATTCGGAACTGGCAGCATTGTTCCCGGCGCGATCGCCAGAAACATCCAAAAACAATCAGCTTTGATCAATGCGGAGTTTGTCTTCATATCAGACAATTGCTATTCAATTTGGACAATCCCCTTTTTATGGGGAGCTGGTCCCACCCCCAACATCTTGGGGAAACAAAAACAAAACAAAAACAAAACTGCCCCCGCAGTAAATAAAAAACTGCCCCGCAGTGAAAGTTAACCCCGCTACTAATATTTGATCTCATTAAGTCATTAAGTGCGGGCACCTGCCAATTCTTAATACTTAAATAAATTCAAACATGTTTCAGTTACTATTTCTTGCTGGCCGCTAGTTATATATAAGGGCAAAAGATTAATAATTGTGAAATTATTAATCAAGTTTTCATAGGAGGAAACATAACAAAATCAAATTAATATGTACGATCGTTTTGGAAATGATATTCCTTTATTCAGTCAATATTTACAAATAAAACCGAGAAATAAAGTAAAATATTTCTGGATATCGTCTTATCATCATAAATGGTGGTGGGAGGGGATTAAGATTGGGAAAGACACCAAAATTTAAGTAGTCTATTGAAGTAAATATATTTGATGAACCTTTGTGATGGAGTGGTTTCATATCGTTTTTCTAAAAAAACTCATAAGGAGGCTTCTCGGTGCACAAAACTTTATTAAGGATATTCCTTAAAAAAATGGTTACAAATACCAACGATCCCTTTTGGATTTTCAGAAATATACTTATCAATTAAGTTTTGTGCACAGAGAGGCCTCCATACGGGTTTTAAAATAAAAACAATATGAAACCATTCCCTCACAAAGGTTCAACAACACTATTTACTTCAATAGGCGAGTTAAATTTTGGTGTCTCTAAGAATCTTAAACCCCCCTCCCCCATTTATACCGACGAGGAGACGATATCAAGAAATATTTTACTTTATTTCTCGGTGGTTTAATTTGTAAATACTGAATGAATAAAGGGTTATCATTTCCGAAACGATCGTACATATTAATTTGATTTTGTTATGTTTCGTCTTATGAAAACGTGATTATTAATTTCACAATTATTAACCTGTCACCCTTTCTATTAATATAGCTCTAGGTAATTACACCTATTGAGTTTATCATACATCTGCAATACTCCGAGCACAGCACCTTTAAATGTATTTAACTGAGGCTTTGATCTTTTAGACTTTGGTCTATTACTTTCTGTAATATATATATATTATATATATATATATATATATAACTGCTATATATATATATATATATATATATATATATATATATATATATAACTGCTATATATATATATGCTATATATATATATATAACTGCTATATATATATATGCTATATATATATATATAACTGCTATATATATATATATAACTGCTATATATATATATATATATATATATATAACTGCTATATATATATATATATATATATATATATATATATATATAACTGCTATATATTTATATATATATATATATATATATATAACTGCTATATATTTATATATATATATATATAACTGCTATATATATATATATATAACTGCTATATATATATATATATATATATATATAACTGCTATATATTTATATATATATATATATAACTGCTATATATATATATATATATAACTGCTATATATATATATATATATATATATATATATATATATATATAACTGCTATTCATATATTACTAAGATAGCAGACATTTATACATATAAAAATCTCACTATCTTAAGATTTGATAGTTATAATACAAAAGGGCGTTCAAAAAGTAATGTCTCCTATTTTTTATTTTGTCCGAATGAATCAGAAGGAATTTCAAATTGCACTGTTATTATGACTGAACTTATGCATTCATAACCTGAAAGTTTCATCTTTCTATTGCAGATATTGACGATGTGAGACTAAGAAAACAACACCTGTCATGGATGCGAGTCATAGGAGGAGATGCGTCATTGAATTCCCGGTAAAAGTGCATTGCGAATGGTGATGACTATACAGAAAAAATAAATTCTGGGGCACAAAAGATTAAAAAACAAGAAAAACTCCTGTTTTTGTAGCTCTTCAACTTTTTAAGTTAAAAAAAAATAGGAGGCTTTACTTTTGGAACAATCCTCATAAATAATTAACTTGATTTATCTGAACATTTTAGACAAAAGACTTTTTTATAGTACTTATTTTTCATTCAATACCCGAAACAGCAATGCAATTTTGCCTTCATCGGATATCGACTTAGACGCTACACAGATCTTAAAGAAAAAGTCGAAAACTGCAATTCTTCAATATTCAATCGCCTTTTCAATTGGTAACCATCGCAGACCATTTGCTGAAAAGGGAAAAATGGAATCTTCATCCATATTTTCTTTTTAACCAACATCGCACCATCCCCTGCCACGCCCACTAAAAAAAAAAAACCAAAACAAAAAAAACTCCAGATGAAATACGAAGTTAAAATAATATTAGAAACATTATTTTACCATGTCTATGCAATCCATGCACTCAGATCTCGTATATCTTTCTATATTAAAAAAAAAAAAAAAAAAAAAAAAAAATTCTGTTGAATTAAAATCAAAATTCATCTCCTGTTTTCGTCAATTGATTTTTATATCAATAATCGATCAGAAATGATCAGTTCAAATCCATTCAATTATTTCTGTTCGAATATATATATATATATATATATATATATATATATATATATATATGTGTGTGTGTGTGTGTGTGTGTGTGTGTGTGTGTGTGTGTTTCAACCAGGTTTTCTTACCAAAAAGAAAGACTCTCTCTCTCTCAATGCCTGAAATAATGAATCCGAAACTAACAATGGTGAAAGACATTTTCATCATTTCTGCTCATTACTTAAGCTGCCAAATAATGGCGCTTCTGTCGAAACTAAGAATGGATCAAGCAGCCATTGACTGAATCTATCTTTCAACTTCTAGTAATCAAACCCGAAACTCTCCACACAAAGTTTTAGCGCTTAGCCAGTTTTACGCCAATATTAAAAACTACTCGTATAAAGAAAATAAGATCGTTTTATTTTGCTTTGTTTTACGGGATATCAACTCTTTTTTTGGATTATTTAATGCTGAATCCGATCATTTTCGAAAAAAAAAAAAAGAAGGTTTTATATTTCGAATATCTTTAAATATTTATTCATTTGCATATCAACCGTTTTTTTTTTGGGGGGGGGGGGTACAGTCATTTTGGCAAAAGGTCCTATACATTTAATGTTTTTCATATTTTCAAATATTTATTCATGATGTTTAGTTTCGTTGTTTTCTAGGGAAAATTGTTGGTTTTGTTTATGATTTTGTAAAACATGATTGAGTTTTTCAAAAGGAAAGCGAAAGCAAAGAAAACAAACAATAACTTCAATGCTCGGTGCATTTAATTCAGGGAACCGGTATCTTCAGATTCGTTGATTTGGTAGCACCAGAAAAAAAAAACAAAAAAAAAACAAAAAAAAACAAAAAAAAACAAACGAAAAAACAAATAAAACGAAACAAAAAATTGTATCATGACAGTGTACTAACGTACACAAATCGCCAAGTATTTTTTTTTTTAAAGGAAAAAAAAATTAACATTGAAATGTCTCAAATAATCAATATAAACAATTTCTTGTTGAGCCCTCCATTTAAATAATCAAATTCTACGCAACTTCCAACACTATCAATCAATATGCTGTTATCTCACTGACAAACTTACATTCATTAACTTTTATCCTCGAGTGACCTCCAGGCCTTGATAAGTGGTGAGGTCCTTGTAAAACAAATAAAGTCTCCAAGAAGAACAAAGGAGATAAGCTAATGCATTTTAAACATTTTATTTAATGTTATACGTAATATCAGTAAATACACAATATATTCTTAGTTTTTGTAATATTGTAATGCAGACACCATCATATATTTATATGATTATTATGTTACTAGCAGAACTTGTGGAAATTTCACGTAATGAGAAATATCTTTATTCAATAAATATGTTTTGATAAATCTGGTATTTTTCTGGATAGTGCAAAAAATTAGTTTTTTGGACTGAAAAACCAATATAATTTCTGAAAGCCAAACTGTTTCAGAAAAAGCCAAATTTGTGAAATTTGGCTTTAAAAAGGCCAATCTGGCAACGTTGGATAAGAATATGATAGTGACCTCCCTTTGGTATGGTCTCGTTTTTGAATAACATAATAATAATAATAATAATAATAATAATAATAAATGATCATTTTTGTAATGATATGAGAAAGGAACACATCGAAAGTTCCATTTTCTACTATCCTTACATACTGCAAATCCTAAGTTACAGAGTAATCTCCTTTTTCATTAGCACAATATTGTACTACAATAATATGAGTGACTTCCCTTTGATGGAACCTCATTTTTAAAGATTTAATTACTGAAAGAGTAATGTACTAAGGCAGGAACAAGCACAATATTTTAAAAAGTAAAAATATAATCCTTGAGAATATATTTAGTGATGTCTGTGTGGCACGAGTGTAAAACCGCCTGTACTGCTCAGTTTCATTCAGTAGACAGGATCTGTACACGAGTGATAAAGATACCAAATGACTCATTCGATACACGTGTTGTTTAAATGAAACATTTTTTCTTATTTTTATTCACCTCAAAACAAGACGCGTTGCCATGGAAACAAAAGGAGCAACTGAGAATTAGGGGTCATATTTATAGGGAAGTCCTAAATGGGAACTTGTCCAGCAAGATTTGTGTTCACATTACATTTAAATTCCTGCATGTCAGTACATGCGGAGAAAACAGAAAGCAGGGAGGAAATTCCAAAAGCAAGAAGTTTGAGGACAACTGCAAGCAACTTGTACCATTTGCAATGACATGATTGCAAGCATCATGTCATTACAAATGGTATGACGACTGCAAGAAACAGGTCATTGCAAATGGTATGACGACTGCAAGAAACAGGTCATTGCAAATGGTATGACGACTGCAAGAAACAGGTCATTGCAAATGGTATGACGACTGCAAGAAACAGGTCATTGCAAATGGTATGACGACTGCAAGAAACAGGTCATTGCAAATGGTATGACGACTGCAAGAAACAGGTCATTGCAAATGGTATGACGACTGCAAGAAACAGGTCATTGCAAATGGTATGACGACTGCAAGAAACAGGTCATTGCAAATGGTATGACGACTGCAAGAAACAGGTCATTGCAAATGGTATGACTGCAAGAAACAGGTCATTGCAAATGGTATGACGACCGCAAGAAACAGGTCATTGCAAATGGTATGACGACTGCAAGAAACAGGTCATTGCAAATGGTATGACGACCGCAAGAAACAGGTCATTGCAAATGGTATGACGACCGCAAGAAACAGGTCATTGCAAATGGTATGACGACCGCAAGAAACAGGTCATTGCAAATGGTATGACGACTGCAAGAAAC
>NC_136507.1:74295574-74300574 GCF_053919585.1 Euprymna scolopes
TATATATTTACCTTTTCCACCTTCAAAAGCCGAATCTACAGTATCATTTAATTCTTTTATAAGTTTTTTGTGCGGAATTTTAATACATAGCATACTAAAATCATAAGTAGCTATAGATTTTGCTTTTATTCTGGAATTTATTTTATCTAATTTTTCTTTCACTGGTTGGGAATTATTTACTACCCAAAATAGATTTATATTACTATAGAATTTACTTTTCAGGTGAAAATTATTTATTTGATTTATAATTAATTTAAATATTTTAGATATAGCTTTACTTAAAGGTTTAGTGATGCACGTCTTTGAACCTACAATAAATCTAGCACCAACTGGATTTTTATGCATTTTAGGTATCCAATACATACATGGAAGATTTTTGTGTTTGTCTTCTAACTTTAAGCCTACTTTTTCACTAATAATACTATTATTCAAAATAATGCTATCTATAAAATAATGCTATTACTTACTTTATAAGTATCCGAAACGTTTCCTATAAGTCCTACTTTATATATATAAATAAAAGGAAAAGGCTTCTTATTGTTTCATTGAGATTTTTTTATTTGGTTGGGATTACTATATGAATGTTCATATTTATATTAGATTTAAGTTTATACTTGCTTTTGTCGGGTAAACTTTACATTCCTATTGCCCAAGTTTATCTATCTATCTATCTATCTATCTATCTATCTATCTACATATATTCATACACATGTTTGTATTGAAAGCTTTTCCAATATGAAGAACTAAATTAAAAGACAGACTTTTCGCCTGAGGAGATCTTAATTCTTAATAACTATCGATCAAAACAGTCATGCGAACGTTGTAATATCCGTATAAATGAATAAATATAAACAGCTCTATTTATAATTGAGCACTATTATATAAACTTGGTGGATATTCTCGTGATTTTTATCCTACGAATAGATTTTTAACCTGAACTACTATATATATGTTAGATAAGAAATCGTTTCTAAAACAAATTCGATGGTAAGAAAATTTTTTTTTTTCAATAAATAAAGCTATAAATCAAATATTTCGGTCGAATCCGACCATCTTCAGTGGTTTTAGATGGTTTTCTTTGTTGAGCAATAAGTAAAAATTAAATGGCATTACAGAACTTTACTTTGAATAAATAATTTATTCAAATGTATATAATTGATCAAAATTTAATGTGATTATATATTTATGTAATTACTTCAATAATGCTCAATACATAAGTAGAGCTTAGCATTATTATGAAAATATACTTATGGAAAGTAAGTTACAGAGAAACGTTTATATTTCATATGAACACACACATTATATATATATATATATATATATATATATATATATATATATATATATATATAGAGAGAGAGAGAGAGATAGAGATAGAAAGAGAGAGATTTATAAATATGAATAATTTTTTATAGCTACAGACTCCATTGTTTCATTCTTACGCAATCATTAGTGCAGGATGTACATTCCTACTGATTGGCCAATCAAAATTCAGCTACAAAGTCAACTTTGACTCCATTTGCTAAGACGTTACCTCAGGTTCACTAACAATCGCCATTAGAATTAAGGGAAATTTAAGCACCTATAAATTCCAAATGCTGGCACAACAGGCAAAGAAATTTGAAAATCTGATTATTCTTTCTTCTTCTTCTTCTTCTTCTTCTTCTTCTTCTATTATATAAATCTCAAAGGTTGGTTTGTTTGTGTGTTGGTGTATGCGTGTGTTTGTGTGTTCGTATATCCACTTTTGTCGGCCGCATCGGACCAGGTTGAAACTGGTACCATCTGAAAGACGATGTCTCGGATGCATAATATGTGAAAATTAGAAAAAAAATTGTGATGGTCAACTGGACCATTTCTTACAAGTAGGGTCACTTATCGCTTCGACATTTTCACAAGTTACGCACACGTAGCAAACTGAAAGTATGTTTAAAAAGAATATTTTGCAGGGTTATGACGTCATAAGTCGCCGTGGTCCGATGGGCAAAAGTGTTTGCCAGTAACAGTTTCAGGTTCGAGTCTGCCTACAACAGCAATTTTTTTTTTTTGCAGTTGCACAGGCACTTGCTACTGTTTTGCTTGAAAGAAAAGTTGTTTTAATTTATCTATTTTTCGGGGGGGGGGGGTCCAGCACACAGGCTGTCGAAATATCTGGTGAGAAACTTGTCACCTACTTCTTTTTTGTAGGGGTTGCTCAATATCCTTAGTATAGCAGCAGTATCCAAACCAAACTCCATGTCCACCCGGGTAATACCAGGTTCTTTCTCTCTTTCGCATTTCAGGTTCAAGCCTGCCTACCGCAACTAATTTTTTTTTTTTTTTTTTTTTTGCAGTCGCATTGGCACTCGGTACTATTTTGATTGAAAGAAAAGTTGTTTTGATTTATTCATTTTTTTTTTTTTTGGGGGGGGGGGTCCAGCGCATGGGCAACAAAAAGTGCTTCTCTTTGTATCCCTTCTGCCAAAATATTTAGTGGTGAGGTTCTCTCGTACTAATTCTTTTTTGGGGCGATTCCGTTCTTTTATTTTTTAAATTGTTGTGGGGGTATCAATGAAAGTGCTCAATATCATTAGTATAGCAGCGGTGTCCAAACAGAACTTCATGTCGATCCGGGCAACGTCGGGTAACCATGCTAGTATCAAATAAATCCTATTTTGAAAGGCATGCTCAATATGATAAATAGGGCATATTATATAAATTAATAAATGGAGAAGATTAATCGATGATGAATAAAAATTTACATTGTGTAACATCATCAACTGTTAAAAAAAAAACAAGGAACATAATGGACATTATTCCTTATTCCATGGAGTTTCAAATATTTACACTTTTCTCGTCTGACGAAGTAAATTCAAATACAAAGACTACAATGGAAGTTATTATATTGTCTCTGAACATTTGATATTGATAATATTTAATAAAAAGATTTTTAAGATTTTTTTGTTGCTAAATCTAAATTTTTCATGCCGACTTTCGACCTCCAAGTCAAGGAATTATAACCAGCAATTTCTTGAGTTAAATTCTTAAAAACTGACTTTAGTCGGGTGTCAACATTTTCCCTTTCATAGCCATCTTTTAAAAACTGACTTCTGGGTTGAGATTTTCCCTTGACACAGAGTCTAGATTACTTCTAAAATATTTTCTTCTCTGTCAACTGCGGAATGTTGCTAGTCCTGTGCAGTTCTAAGAGGTTCATCGTTCCAGGCTTTATCTTCTCTCTTTGAGAAGCGTTAGTTTATTGCTAATCGCCCCATGTGCCCCATACCGAAAAATGCTGACGGGGCTGTACGAGCGTTTTTTACAGGTCAGAGAGCTCAACCTCGATGTCACTGGCTCTTTAATCCCACTTTCCAACCCTTGTGTCACATTTTCTTGGCGTGAGAAGGAAATAAATACATCTGGATTGGGAGTTAGGGTTAGGATTTTTTCTTTGTTAAGGGTCAATTTTGGAAAGTGTCTTCATACTGGAGGTAATTTTTCTGTTTTTGTTTCAGCTAACTTCCACATCGCTCTTTGAGAATACTCATTCTATTCAGTGTGCCAATAAACTAAATTCTTTTTCACCAGGAAATAATTCATTAAATTCAGGAATTCCGGAACGCAAGAATTGTCAAAATAAACTCCATGGAAAAAGAGTAAAATAATAATAATAATAATAAAAAAAAGAAACAGTTGAATAGAAACATTTTTTGTGTGTGTTGGAAAGGGGGGGGGAGTAAGGGATTTTAGAATTTTTCAGGAGTCAGAGTCGGATTTTCTGTTCAGCCGATTCCACATCAAACACACTTATAATTACAAACCTCCTCCATAATGTACCAATCAATCCAATTCGTTTTTCTTTCACCCACAAGAATATTTCATTAAAATCAGGAATTTCAAAAGAAACAATTGTCCAAATAAATACCATGGAGAATAAATAAATAAATAAACAGAAGCAGCTTTGTTATATCTTTGAAAATATTATTTCACAAGGTTAATTTGAAAATTTTAGAAAACCAAATAATGTTATATTTTTTTTCATTAAATGATTAAAATCACTATTTTTTCTGACACTTTCGGTGTAATACACATTTATAATTTTTTTTTAAAGAAAAAGTTTTTTTCTCTCCATTTTTCTGATGGTATTAATCCTGAGGGGTCAGCTCCTCACGAATACAAAAAAAAAAAAACAAACAAAAAAAAAAAGGTACGTTTGGTGCTGTTGTTGATGGTAGTTGTAAATCTGAAGTCGATGTACAGGACGAAACGATAAAATTGTTGCCCTAGAAAAGACGACATGATTCCATTTCCGTTTTTGATAAAAACCGGTTTTCTTTAATGTTCCAGACCATCTACTAGTTGCCTAGTTATGTACAAAGAATGATAGGAGCCTTCTATCATGTCTGAAAGTGACACAATGTTCAACGAGCGAGATCAGAGATGCGAAGTTGTACAACTCATGCTCTCTACCGATCCAAGTTATTGGCGGCACCCTAAAAATGCTGGATTGCCATGAATAGCAGGGAATACCCAGAGTAATGAAAAATTTTCCAGCCATAGTTACGGTCTTTGGTGTGGTTTCAAGTGAGAGCCTCATCATGTCACCTCACATCTTCAGAGTCAGCTTCAAAGTAAACAGCAAAGTGTACCTGGATGTGCTGAAGAGTGCGGTGATCCCCTGGTGCAATCAGGTGACCCCGAGTGTGAGAGCAGGATTCGGTGCCAGCTCACAAGTCCAAAGAAACCCAGGCTTAACTTCAGAAGAAGTGCTACGACTTTGTACTCTTCTCTCAGTGCCCCCCCCGACCTGAACTTTCTTGATTACTTCGTTTGGTCATACGTCGAGAACATCATGAACATGATCTTCCACGACACAAAAGCCAGCCTGATCACTGCCATTTGCCGAGTATTCGCTGAGCTTCTGCTGACACTTGCGGAAAAGGCATGCTTCCAGTTCCGGACCTGTATCAAGGCGATGATTGAGGCTGAAGGCGGCTACATTGATAGATGTCAGCTCTACT
>NC_136507.1:74310574-74413074 GCF_053919585.1 Euprymna scolopes
TATATAAATACATAAGTATATATATATACATATATAAATATATAAGTATATGTATATACATATATAACTATATAAGTATATATATACATATATAACTATATAAGTATATATATACATATATAAATATATAAGTAAAGTATATATATACACATATATAAATACATAATATATATACATATATAAATACATGATATATATATATATATATATAAATACATAATATATATATATATATACATATATAAATACATAATATATATATACATATATAAATACATAATATATGTATACATATATAGATACATAATATATATATATACCTATATAAATATATAATATATATATACATATATAAATGCATAATATATATATATACCTGTATAAATACATAAGTATATATATACATATATAAATACATAAGTATATATATACATATATAAATACATAAGTATATATATACATATATAAATACATAAGTATATATATACATATATAAATACATAAGTACATATATATACATATATAAATACACAAGTACATATATATACATATAGAAATACACAAGTACATATATATACATATATAAATACACAAGTACATATATATACATATATAAATACACAAGTACATATATAAATACATATATAAATACAAAGTACATATATATATACATATGTAAATACACAAGTACATATATATACATATATAAATACACAAGTACATATATATACATATATAAATACACAAGTATATCTATATATACATATATAAATACATAAGTATATATATATATGAATACATAAGTATATATATATAAATACATAAGTATATATATATATATATATATATATATACATAAGTATATATATATAAATACATAAGTATATATATATATATATAAATACAGAGGTATATATATATATATATAAATACATAAGTATATATATATAAATACATAAGTATATATATATATATAAATACATAAGTATATATATATATATAAATACATAAGTATATATATATATATAAATACATAAGTATATATATATAAATACATAAGTATATATATATATAAATACATAAGTATATATATATATATATAAATACATAAGTATATATATATATATGTAAATACATAAGTATATATATATATATAAATACATAAGTATATATATATATAAATACATAAGTATATATATATAAATACATAAGTATATATATATATGAATACATAAGTATATATATATGAATACATAAGTATATATATATATGAATACATAAGTATATATATATATGAATACATAAGTATATATATATATGAATACATAAGTATATATATATATATGAATACATAAGTGTATATATATGAATACATAAGTATATATATATATAAATACATAAGTATATATATATATAAATACATAAGTATATATATATATAAATACATAAGTATATATATATATATGAATACATAAGTATATATATATATGAATACATAAGTATATATATATATGAATACATAAGTATATATATATATGAATACATAAGTATATATATATGAATACATAAGTATATATATATATGAATACATAAGTATATATATATATATATGAATTCATAAGTATATATACATATGAATACATAAGTATATATATATATATGAATACATAAGTATATATATATATATATATGAATACATAAGTATATATATATATATATGAATACATAAGTATATATATGAATACATAAGTATATATATATATAAATGCATAAGTATATACATATAAATGCATAAGTATATATATATATATATATATATATATAATAGATAAGTACATATATATACATATATAAATACATAAGTATATCTATATATACATATATAAAAACATAAGTATATCTATATATACATATATAAAAACATAAGTATATCTATATATACATATATAAATACATAAGTATATCTATATATACATATATAAATACATAAGTATATCTATATATACATATATAAATACATAAGTATATCTATATATACATATATAAATACATAAGTATATCTATATGTACATATGTAAATACCATTATATATATAGATATACAAAAATACATAATATATACTAATATATAAAAATACATAATATATACTAATATATAAAAATATACAATATATGCTAATATATAAAAATACATAATATATACTAATATATAAAAATACATAATATATACTAATATATTAAAATACATAATATATACTAATATATAAAAATACATAATATATAGTAATATATAAAAATATATAATTATATATATACATATATAATACATAATTATATATGTATTCATAGATTAAAAAATACATAATTACATATATACAAACACACGCACATATATAATTCAGTAAATAATTATATATATATATATATATATATATATATATATATATATATATATATATATATATATATATATATATATATATAAGTTGAGTTTTTTTTTCTCGTTCCGACATTGATTTTAAAATCCTGCATTTTCGATTTAAAAATTATTAAAACGAACTTTTGAATATACTCAGTTATGGATATGCAAACTACTACATGAAGGTTAACTAATTTTCATATTCCTTAAAAAAAAATTAGTTAATTACCTACTTATTGTATTTAGTAATTTCTTATTAGATGAGTGGTTCTATTTCACTATTACACTGAATTCTATTGATGCATGGTTTCTACATTCTGCATAATTGCATAGAATAGAATTTTAGATGAAAACGTTCTAGCACACAGTTGGTTGGCTGATTTTGTTTTATGGCATATCAACCCTTTTCAGGTTATTTAATGCCGAATCCAGTTATTTTGAAGAAAAATTTAATAGAATATTTTTTTTTCAAGTCGGTTTCTATTTAACCCATAGTTTGAGCCTTAACAGGCACTACCACTCTGGGTCAAAGTGGATCTGGGAGCAATTAAAGAGTGGCTCCACACTCCAAAACCTGCAAGCTGGGGCCTCACCATCGGATGTAGTTTAAGGTCAGATGCAGGACTTCTAGTACACAGAAATTTATATATATATATATATATATATATATATATATATATATATATATATATATATATAAAAGTGACCTTGTCGATATTGTGCAAAAAAAAAAAAACCTCTTAAAATCCTCTTGGAATCTACAAAGTTGATATTTGATGCTCCACAAACCTTTTCCAGGAGAACGTCAATGTTTTTAGGAACTGTCAGTGTATATTTTTATTCTGTTTCATCATTTCCAATATGAGGGGGCCATTACAAAACATTGTATCTTGATACTCATGTATACTGATAAGAAGTTGCAAAGCTCAGATAAGACACCATGAAAAGTTGATGTCTATCTTTACTGCAGTTAAAAGCGAATAATTAGTGAAAATAAAAACTGTTTCCATAAGTTTAAAAATACCCCCCACCTAAAAAAGACAAAACTTTTCTTAATTGTTGAGATGAGGATTAGTTTTTCATATTATTTGGATTCTCCAGACTACTGTTCTCATCTTGAGTGGTATTTTCACGTTTCGCTCGATCTAACCTCCACTTTTTTCAGATGGATCTTGTATATAGTAATAATATGTAGTAATGGTAATAGATAGTGAATGTCTAGAAATAAAATAAATTTAAGGCCCCTAAGCAAGGACCTGTGGCGAAATTGTTAGAGTACTTGAAAAAAAATTGGTTGTAAAGTGATATTCTCCTGAAAGTTAAGGTTCGATCCTCAGTGTGTGCATCCGAAAAATACAATTGCAAAATATTTAGGACCTCTATCCAGTCATGGTTGATGGAACGCGAGCATTCTAACCCCGTGAAGTAAATAAATGGTTCAATTCGAAAGTTCGTGCAGATTCCCTAGTTCGACAAGATACACCTGAAGAAGATCGGAGGTTACACTGACTGAAACATGAAATGACACTCAAGATGGGAACAGTAGTCCGAAGAATGCAAATAATACGAAAACAAACAAACAAAAAAAGAAATCCATGAATTCAAAATCATTTATATATGCTTTCCTCTCTAAACATTTTCACTATCTCTCCTAAGAACTATCTCTCCTAAGAACTAGTCTAATGATATCGCAACAAGCGATTTTCTGAAATCGTAAAAAAAAAAAAAAATAAATAGATAAATAAAAAAATAAAAAAAAAATAAAAAAATAAATAAAAAAATAAAAAAAATAAATAAAAAAATAAAAAAATAAAAATTGCAGCTGGTCGCTTATTGAACTGGACACCAGAGAACTAATTAGTGGGCAGAGAGAGAGAGAGAGAGAGAGAGAGAGAGAGAGAGAGAGAGAGATAGAGAGAGATTCTCCATTCTCACAAATTACCCTTCCACACCTCCTAAAAAAAAAAAAAAAAAAATCAAATAATTGAAGCTGTGAAATAATCCAATATATAAAAGGCTATACGTCTGTCTTCATATTTTCAAACTCTATCTCCGCTTAAACAAAAAGTCACAGAAAGGCCTCAAATGATCGGATTTTTTACAGACCGTTCTTTTAAAACAAGTTTTAAGGGGTCAAAATTGAAAAAAAAAAAAAAAAAAAATCGTTAAACACTTTGTACATTCATCCTAATTTATTTTAATCAGTTCATATGCGTGTCACGTTGGTGCAGTGGTAACGTCACCAGCTTTAAATGATACAGTTTTGCTTTCGGTTTCGATTTTAACTGATGGCACCCAAATTCTGTTTTTTATTTTTTAAATCACGACTCTATAATAATATATACGAAACCTGGACAAATTAAAATATATTTAAGCGTCTTTTACGACCGGGCACTTCCCCTCCATCGCTAGTAAAATCTAAATCTGTAAAATAACAGCTGCTTACTGTTCCTACTCTTCCTGTTCTTGTTCTTACTGTTGATCGAAACCACTCTTTGTAATGAGATTGGTAGACAAAACGGTTGCACTAGCATAAAAATTGCAGCTGCCGATTTTTCGAGCATAAAGAATTGTGCATGTCCAGCCGTGAGTAGCAGAATTTTGATGAGAAGAAAGGTGAAGGAATTCAATAAACGTGAATCGATTCTTTTGCAAGAAATTGCAAAAAGAAAAAGAAATTTAAAAAAGAATGTATGCTGCCCAAAAGTAAGAGTGAAAATTTGAGCTCTTCTTTGTAAAATGCTTATAACATCAATGCTGACCATTCTCATAGAAATAAACCATAAAAAAATCTGATAAGATATTGTCTGTTCGTCCAAGTTGTTGCATAAATATATATTTTTTTAATACGCAAATAAGGGATTACCATATTGGCAACCGTCGTAAACGTGAATTGTCTCATGTACCAATAAAAAGTTAAATTGTTTTGAACTATAAAAATTATTTCCAACGCTATTGATAATGTTTACCTATTCATTTATTATTTATTTTTTTTTACTAGCAATTCTGTCTGGCTTTGCTCGGGCCTTATGTACTGTTCGTAGCTTTATTTGGCTACATATGTTATAGGTAAAAATGGTCCAACATCTGAAACATATGTAACCAAACAGATAAAACGGTAATAAAAAAAATAAAACACATTTGCTCTGCAATAGTATTGAGCACTCTCTTCAGGTTTTTACTAATAACCAGTTTTACCATATATATATATATATATATATATATATATATATATATATATATATATTAAAAAGTTTGACTTATGTCCAGGTAACCTATATCTAAAATTTAAAGTGTTTAGACCCACAATTGGCGGAGGAGTTTGGTATAATTTCCAAAACTTTGACCCCTTGACAGCAAAATTTCTGGCCGAAAACCGATTAAAAAGATTTCCCCGAATCTCAATACCCCTTATGTCAAATCTCGAGTCTGTAGACTGAAAATTGACAGAGTAGTTTGTTAGGGAAATGTACACACACACACACACACACACACACACACACAGACAATTTCACAGATATATAGATTATCACTTATATTTGAATTCGTGTTTTGAAAGATAACGTAAATCATAAATCTATGTCGTAACGCCAAAGCTCTATTTTGTTAAGATAATGTTTTAATCTTTGTTTATTTTAATTTACCTACTTTCCAGTGTTGGTTTGTGAAAGTGTTGCTCTGATTGAAATAACTATTACAGAGAAAAGGATCCAATTTCGAATATTAATTTGAACTTGACACTTGAGGTTTGCAGGACTTGTTATTAACCACTTAGCCACTGGTAGAATGTTAGAATAAAGATCACAATTTCTTTCAATTTCCAGACTTTGAATTCTGGTCATAGCATCAGCAATATTCTTTTGGATTTGTTTTTTATTCTCCATTTCTTAAAATGATTTAGCTCTCTGATATTTTCGAAATAAGACAATTTTCACAAGATATTTATTAAGTTTAACAAATTGTGACTAACCAACCAATGGACGGACAGACAAACAAAATCTATTTTTTCATATAAGATAGATCTGATGATCTTTGATAACAAAAAAATCATCACGTTTTCTGAATTTTTGAGATAAGGATTTATTATTCATATTATTTGGATTCTTTGGACTACTCTTCTCATCTTGAGAGACCAGTGGTAGATGCAACAGCCCAAATGTGGGAACAATACTCCGTGCTTGGACGAATTGTAGCTTCGTAAAGGCAGAGAACATTCTCTGGTGAGCAAATTTCTAGCGTGGCAGAGGGATCCAACCTTCTTTGCAGCAACCCTGGCAATGTCCTTAATACATTTGTTCAAATTCATGTGCCTGTGAGTATTAGGCTGAGGAGTTTGAAAGATGAGCTCTTATGTAGCATATTATTAGTCATGGCAATCAGTGGTTGAGAAAGGTTTTTGTAGTTGTAGGAAAGAAGCTTAGTCTTAGTAGCATTGAATGTTACCAACTCTTTACTGCCAATTTCACTAGAGACTAAACGTCGTTTTCTTAGGCGTCTGCTATTACCTTGGATATGTGGGAACTTCTGCATTACACGGACGGCGCCATTTTTGTTGTTGTGTTTCACTAAACTGTCGCCAGTTGGCGCTTCAACCGGATTTAAAAATGACAATAAGTCGACCAAGTTCATTTATTTCATTCCATTCAAACTGTTTATTAATTAAACAATTAAGACTATCATGTGTGTGTGTGTGTATATATATATATATATATATATATATATATATATATATATATATATATATATATATATATATATATATATAAAACTTTGTTGACCCTTCAACAGGTGCTACAAAAAAAAAAAAAAATTAAAACTATATTTTGTTACAGTAACAATTTTACTTTAATTCCAAAAATGTTTCGGAAAAATACAAAAAATCCAATGTTGTTTTACCTCGAAAAATATTTCATTTAAATTATTCAGAAAAAAAAAATCCAATCTTACTTTAATTCAAAAAATGTTTCGGGTGAAAAAAAGTTCAATGCCGCTTTAATTTTTGATGATTCAAAAATTGTTTTTGTTTTATTAAAATTATATTTTCTTACGCAGACTTTTAATTAAATGTTCTTACAATTATATTTTGATACATTTTTATGCAATAAATGTTTTGGTTTTCAAATATATCTGTGTTCGGAAAAGGAATTTATTTCCAATGTTATTTGACCAAGAAGAAATTGGAATTATCGCTCCCTGACAATGGCGCCGTCCGTGTAATGCAAAAGTTTCGATATGTGTACATTCGGTTTTCCCCCATGAGTAAGTGGTGTCGTCAGCAAATAAACCCATCCCGGACACAATTTTATCATGGAGATCCCATGGCCTATACTTCGGAAATATGTCATACAATATGGAAAAGTAAGGCTTAGATAAGACTTTGGCTCATCCTTACGTTGTCAAGCAGGCGTAATAATCTAATGACTGACTTATGCTTTTGTTTATCTACGTAGATATTTTAAAGTTACGCCTAAACTGTTTTTCTTATAACGTTTGTCCAACACAAATTTATTGTACATAAAAGTTGATAACGTTAAGTCGTGCGTTATCAACTGACTGACATATCTCTGTACGTTTGAATTCCCCATATGTTGATTGCTTTGTATATATATATATATATATATATATATATATATATATATATATATATATATATATATATATATATATATATATATATATATATATATATATATTTAATTCGAAGAGCGGATGTTATTTTGATCGTGTACACCAACCAGAACAAAAATGTGGAGTCAGGTGGGCATGGGTCGACTATTTTCAAAAGAGAAAGAGGCGGGGAGGATATTACACAGCTTAGAGCAAGAAGGATTAAAAAAAAAGATAATGCGAAGTGTAAAAACGCCCCCCCCCCCCCATCTGTCTGGAGTCGTTCAGATCAGCACAATTCTGAGTGTACATCAAATCTCTTCATCATCACCTTTATATATATATATATATATATATATATATATATATATATATATATATATATATATATATATATATATATATATTATTGGGACGATTAACCGGAATCGGAAAAATTTGGGGTATCGGAATCGGTATCGGGAAAATTGATGCCTATTTTCTGATGTCAAAACGATTCTTTATTTTTATTTGATTTTGTTTAAATCAAAATCTTCCATTGCTGGTAATAATGATAAAAATAATAAACATTTATTGATTTTAAAATACCAGTAAAGCTAAAATCGATAGGTCCTTTTCCACAAGTGTATTTTGACGTTTAGGAAAATATCTGCATATTTAACATGTGTTTTTACGAAAATCCGGGAAAATAACAATCTTATAGTTAAATAATTAGTGACTTATAAGAATCGGGAATAATACTGGAATCGTCCCATTACGAATATATATATATATATATATATATATATATATATATATATATATATATATATATATAAATGAAAGAGGAGAAATAATAAAGTTTTATTATTATATCATCAGACAAATGAAGAAAAGTAAAAGGGGAAATTTAAAAAAATAAAGAAACTTCCTTAGGCCATGGCATTTCAAAGCTAAATTCTTCTCATCAGAAGAGGAGAAGGGCCAAAATCATACAAAATGCAAATCTAGATCAAAACTGGCTTAATAACATTTCTATATGAAATAAATGGAATGAGAATGAAAGAAGATATAGGAGTAAATCTGAAATATATATAAATGTATGTAGGTAATAGTAAAAAAAGGAAAATATGGGTCACTATGAAATGATGGGGATCATTGGAGAAGAGCAAATAATAAAAGAAAGAAAAAGCTGGATGAGAAAATGGAGAAAGAAGTAAAGAAGAAAAAGAAAAAAGGGGGAAAAAGATACGGAAATACATATATTTATTTATATATGTATTTCCGTATCTCCCCCCCCCCACCTTTTTCTTCTGATCTAAAAGTAAAAAAAAAAAAACAACTAAAAGTACGGATTAACAAAAGCAAAAAAAAAAAAAAAAAAAAAAAAAAATTTACAATGTTAAAAAAAAAGGTCCAAAATAAGAAAATTTAAAAAAATAATATAAGTGCCCTTGTCTGACTGAGAAATGGTGTCTACGAAACTCCTGTCAATTTTTGGTCTACAGACGTGAAACGATATTTAGGGGATTCGAACCCGTGGAAGAAATTCGACTTATTCTTTAGCTGGTAAAAATAGCTGCCAAGGGGTCAAAATTGAAAAATAAATGTACTTGACAGGTTTAAGTCGACTTAAAGTGATATTGCATGCATGCACAAATATGCATTTATATGTTAAAATCGGTTCATGTTTAACAAAGTCTAGTCGAGAGTAAAGGTTATTGAGTATACGGAGGTCACCGAGACAACAGCGTAGTAAACGTTAGCGGTGGAAATTGAGTAAACTTTGATTATTTAAGGGACCGGCTTAACAAGAACTTGTTTACATTGAACTTGAAAATGACCATGTATTTGGCTGGAAAGTAGGCCAGCAGAACACTACCATTTGCGATATAAAATTTTACCCATTAAGCAGCAGCTTAGTATACTCTGTTGCTATCCCCCTCAAATAAGGAGATAAAGCCTAGGAGGTTGTTATCATGACAAACGAACATATACTACACTACCCTCCCAACAAAAGAGGAGATAATGACAGAGGATGGTCTCATGACAATAGAACAGATATTACCCTCTCCTTGAATTGTACATTGACAGACAGTATATAGTATCGGCTCCAGGCAGATATCCAAACTATGTTAGTAATAGATAGTAACTATTGGTTTGGAATTAAAGCTTTTGGAATTTGAATGATCTTCAGAAATTAATTTCGAGTTCGGAAATATTACTGTACTTTTCTTAGTCAAACTTTAAAACGATATCATAGTCTGCATTTTAAGATGGCATTTATAAACTATGATCCAGCGTAGACGGGTATTTCAACAAGTTAGAAATGCGACAATTTGCTGTATGTAATGAACCCAATGAACCTGAAGTGATCCGGACACCCCACCAAGTCCTAAATCAGACATAGTCCGCCCCTTTTACCATTAATTCTACGCCGTGTTAAAGGTTAGCATTGGTTAAGAGCATTCGATGCTGTCGGCAGTTATTCGCGGTTGTGCTCTTTGGCATTTTAATTTTAGACATTCGTTTTTAGTGATCTGTGAAGTATCATTGTGGGCGAAGGCTACATATATCAACGGTAACGTTGCTTGCGCACTCAAGCGGAAACATTTTTGCTGCTCGGCAAGAAAATCTCATGGCTAATTTTTCCAATGTTTACTAAAATGACACCCCTATCTTGTATTCAAATTCTATAAGTGCTTTGGTGTTTCTTCAGAATAGTGGGATTTTAAGCAAATGCATTTCAGATAACAACATTATTACGTTCTTATGCGTCATGTCGAAATTCGTATAGATTCCAAAAATTATGAAAAATGATCCAGGTGAAAAAGTGCTAGATCTAATTTTTATCCAAAAAATAAATAAATAAATAAATAAATAAATTTAAAAAAAAAACAGAAAAACAAAGCATGCAAACTATCGGTCCGACATTTTGTATTTTGGAATTGCGGATTTTAATTTAAAGAAACGAAAGCATGGGAGATAAGTCAGATTATTATACTGAATTTATTCTAAAGAATTGTTCCACATTTGGCAAGAAAATCTTATGGCTAATTTTTCCAATGTTTACTAAAATGACGCCTCTATCTTGTATTCAAATTCTATAAATACTTTGCACGTAAAATACGTCAAAAACTATTAGAATTAAAGTTTGATCTGTTTTAATGTTTATTTTCAACAAAATGCTAGGCGTATTCATAAAGTATTGAAATGTGAACTGCATTTACTAAGTGAGAAACTAACGATGGAGTTTCTATTTGGGATCAGTTACAATCTACCCCCATCTTCTCTATCAAGTTTTTTCGTTTATGACACGTCGTATGTATTTCTAGAGAACAATGTTACTTAAAACCAACAGGTTTTCGTAATTTATCGATTTTTATAAAATCGATTTAATTAATTACTGTTAACATCGCACAAAATTATCGCATCTGTATAGAAAAAACAAAGACAATAAAATTACAAATGAATAACACCGAACATTAATTTATTATAATATTGAAATATAAACTGTATTTATTAAGAGGAAAACTAATAATGAGGTTTCTACTGGGAACAGAGAATTTTAAACTCGCTTTTAAATGGGATTTTTTTTTATTACAAGATCTAATATTTGATAAAATAATCAGTGATAAAAGTGCAAAGTCCAAACTTATATATAAAAAAAAGTTTTATGGGACGTATTCTTATTTATTATTAAATATTATTATGTAATCACTATGGGCTAGAACCCTAATCCACGCTGATGATGGCTGAGAGCTAGAAACATGCATGTTCATGGGCATATCTTTTATGCACGTAATAATATTTAATAATAAAACTGTACATATATAGTAAAATGTGAAAATATGTTTATGACAATTAAGTTAAGCAGAGACATCCACATTTAAACAATCTATTCACCTTATTAATCCTTATCCTCGAATGTATTTTTAGACTTGATAAATGGTAACTCGTTAGTAAAAATACATTATATATATATATATATATATATATATATATATATATATATATATATATATATATATAACAGCCATTCAATTAATCGTTTTTTCCAGTTTTTCTATTGAATCAAAACGTCAAAGACAAGAGTCACTCGAGGATGGGGGAGGGGTAAAGGCGATGGAATGATTTTCAGCCAAAGATAAAGGAAACTGTAACAGTGTGTATGCGCGTATGTAAATGCATGCGAAATGACGTCAGCAATGAGGAAAAAGAAAGACTTTAAAAAGGAGATCACATTTGAGATGAAAATAACCTTTGAGATCACGTTAGAGGCATGGATGACATTCAAGAGCGTGATCACGTGAGGAAAGCCACGGCAGTAGCAAAACAAGCGAGTTGAAGTTCTTTTCTATTCTTTGTCTGCTTTGCGACTGAGGCATACAACGTGTTAGTTCTCTTACAACATTACAAAACTATGGGAGTATTAACACTGATCAAAGGTATGAACTACGATTACTCGTGGGTCAGTTTATGACAAGAATTTGTTGAAATTGGATTTGAAGACAACCAAGTTGTAGTCTAAAAGAAAGCCGTCTAGGGGTTGTGCGTTTCACAGACGGTAAGTTAAATAACCTAAGAAGTGTTAATATGCCATAGATAAGAAAAAAAAAGGATAAAATACATTATACAACCCGGATGTTGTTACTGTTGTATATTGCAAACCGAATTTCTCGTAAATGTTCGGTATGTTTGAACCAACAATGATGGGTACTTGTACATCTATGTTATCATGCTGAAATAATGTTATTATTTAGAAAGCCATTCTTAACATGAAAAGAGGATGTTTTGTAACTATTCTGTAATCTTACCTAACAATTTTAAAACAAATATATCGTAAAAATTGAATTTAACTTAAAAATACCATTTGTAAAAAAATTAATAAAATAAAATAACAATTTGAACGGGTTTCTGAATGTTTTTAGCAGCGCTCGACATATTCCTGCAGCGACGCCAAAAGCCTGTCTAGCCCGAGCAGACATTTAGAAGAAATCTGGTTCGCAATATGCACAATTACCAACTTCCGGTTCGTACAATGCATTAGCACCAAAAATGTTAAAAAGGAACAATGGACAAACTAGATCTGTTTTACAAAATAATACAAAAGGTGTGTTCAGAAATAACCAAGACAAAAGCTGCATTGATCAAAACGAACAATGAATGCCCATTCTTCAAAGTTTTCATAGAGGATCTAAATTTCTTCCCTAATACTAAAAAAATAAATAAAAATAAAAACTAATAAAATAATAATAAATAATAAAAAAAACAAGTAGGAAAAATATAGAAGGTAAAGAATATAAAAACAACAAAAATATTATAAAAGAAAATTAAAAAAACAAAAAGAAATCAAATGAAACCCTGATCTATAAAAACTGTATTTAACAATGAGCAATGTGTTCAAAATATATCTAGCCTAAAAAACTGAATTGACCCTAAATAAGAACAATAAACAACTATTTTTTTAAAAACGTCCGATTGTGTCTATAATCACTGTATTTACCAATATAAATGTTCATTTTTTTTTTTTCAAAATAGGGAAAGCGTTGAACAAGTATCGAAGCTTACACTCCTCTCCCACACATAACTGTTAGATAGTAAAGGAGAGAGAGAGAGAGAAAACGAGAGAGAGAGAGAGAGAGAGAGAGAGAGAAAACGAGAGAGAGAGAGAGAGAAAACGAGAGAGAGAGAACACGAGAGAGAGTGAGAGAAAACGAGAGAGAGAGAGAGAGAGAGAGAGAGAAAACGAGAGAGAGAGAGAGAGAGAGAAAACGAGAGAGAGAGAAAACGAGAGAGAGAAAACGAGAGAGAGAGAGAGAGAGAGAGAGAGAGAGAAAACGAGAGAGAGAGAAAACGAGAGAGAGAGAGAGATAGAAAACGAGAGAGAGAGAGAGAGAGAGAGAGAGAGAGAGCAAAGGATCTGATTGGTTGGGTAATATCGAACAGTTTTTTTTTTATTATTTACTTGCCTCCTCACGAAGAAAGAGTTAGACACAAGGTCGGCATTTAATGTGGGAGGAAACCAGCTCCCCCAAAAAAGGGGCACTCTAGTCAGTAAAAAGAATAAAAAATATATCAGTCATGAAGAATTTCTCCTTCATTAACCGAAACCAAAAACGTGTAGTGCAGCATCCGAAGAATAGACCCGAAGGCCAAGGACAATATCGAATAAAGAGATTGTTCCTTTGAAATAGTAGTTAAGTCAGTTGATGGGAGGCAGCCTTAGCAAACAGGTGGTGAGATGAAGATGCACATAAGAAAATGCATTTTCTACTATTCTCATCTTGAATGCTTTTCTCACAACCTTTTGGCCAATGTAACCTCGGAACTTCTTCAGGTGACCCTTTTCAAACTTAAAAATCTTGATGCCAGACTAGGCAATCTATACAAAGATGAGAACCGTAGTCCAAATAATCCAAACAATACAATCTATCAATCCTCATCTCAAAAATTGTGAAACACTGTCAAGTCTTTAAAAAGTACAACTGATCTGAACGGTAATTGTTGAATAGCGGATGTTACATAGTGGACATAACACGTGTCCAGAAGAAATAACACCCAACTGATTGACACAGACACCCACCAGACCGGAAGAATACACATCTGCTGATTTGATACAATGGAAAGTTCATCTGTAGACACAGCAGATAAAAATCTATCTGTCATTAAATGAATGTAAGCAAAATCTCCAAATGTGTGTTGCAATTGTGGTTGCATAGGCGTCCAAAAATGCTATATCAACTTGCCTGAATTGAGATCACAAAATAAAAAGGTGTCTGGTTAGTGAATTTGAAAAATTGAATTTTGTCAAATCTATGCTCCTTTCATTCTCCAAGTCTCATTTGGTAGTTTACTTGTTACACATATACATTTATGGACACAATTCTGTTTGTTCAAACTGTTACCCCCTTTTTTTTTCCAGCCAATAACTAACATAAAGCTCATACCATTCCCTTTATTGCAGCATCCTACCACCATACTGACCAGATTATAGTAACAGAAGTCCCTCTCTTCCTGCATGCTACCAACAAGCAATCTGAATAAAGTCATGGAACTGTACATATGCATTTAATTTTTGCTGTTAATTTTTCACTTATGTCTTTAACCAAACATAAAACATGTGATTAAAGAGCATGCATGGATATTACATTTAGAGATGAAAGCAAGCAGGCATGTTTGCAAGTAGTTCTTAAAATAACAGCCACTGTTAAACACGACTCTGACGGATTCTCTCTCTCTCTCTCTCTCTCTCTCTCTCTCTCTGACCGAAGAATATATCTAAGAATAAAATAAAGAACTATATATTTTGGATAGAAATATGTTTTGTGTTGTTTCATTGTAATTGATAATGAGCTGACCAAAGATACAGCTTACTAGAGAGCGTGCTACCTGCGTGGATTAACTAAAAACTTCTGTTTGAAATTATATACAGATTCCCTGAGTTCGACAAGTTACACCTGAAGAAGTTTGGCGGTTACAGTGACCGAAGCAATGTAAAAAATATCACTCAAGATAATAACGGTAGTCTGAAGAATCCATATAATAAATGAATCGGCATCGTTATATGCAACATTGGCATTCATAGAACTTCTTTGTTGCATTAAAAGGTAAAAGTATTCCTTGCTGTCTGCAGTAATTGCACATGTGCATTTTGAAATTTGTTATTTTTAGACATTCTTTGTGGAAATATAGGAAGTATAATGCCAGTACCTACATGAATTGACAGAATAGTTTGTTAAAGATAAAAGTAATTTGTGTATGCACGTGTGTGCGTGGGGGGGGCATCCCCTACTAGTTGCAATGATGGTAAAAGCACTAGCTTGCACAGTGAGGCACATTGCAACAGTCATGTCATTTCATACAGCTTATTCTTTATCTGTTATTTCTTGAAGATGTACCTGGCGTTGCCCGGTATTAAATGTAACGTTAAATTAAAAAAAAAACAAAAACAAAAAAAAAAACACGGAAACATGTGCATGCGAATATTATGTCTTTTTCTAAACAGTTCACTTCTTGTAAGTAAAAAGAAAAAAAAATACTCGAGCTGAGATCGAAACCAAAACTTAAAGGCAATGAGCCAAGTATAATAATCATGAGGCCAGCTTGACACGATCTTTAAAAACTGTTTCCAAATCTACTTATTCTTAACATAAGAAATCTGTCATGTGAACCATTCACGCATGCACATTCGTAAAACAGTTTACAAACAGATAAAACCCGATGCCCCCCAACCCCCACGTACCAATTTTTCAATTTTTACCCTTTTTTCAGGATGAAATCCGATTGAAAAGTTTTCCACATATTTGAATACCCTATATACCAAATTTCAAGTCTGTAGATTAGAAATTCATTGCGTATATAGGTTGAGAAGTGTACTCACACATTCTCACTTTTATAGATATATAGATTTATAACTAATGGTTCCGATATTGTATTAAATTCTATACTAGATCTGCTTAGTCGGTGATCGTCGACCGGCACTTCTTTAAGCCATCTTACTATCCTCCATTCTTTGTCTATAGTTTTACTTCATCCCATAATAGTAGATGGTTTCCTTTTTCCCATCTATTTGTAGTCAGCCATACCTAAGTTTCATGTTCATGTTTTGTGCTTGTTAGTTAATTGTTATTTTAGTTGAAATTGGGTGTGTGGAGGTTCTTATTGATTTCCAAGTCTTCTTTTTTTTTTTTTTAATGAAAATCGCTCCATATAAAGGCATAAAGCCACTTGATGCAAGAAGTTAAAAAAAAAATACTACTTCAAGGTCAAAAACTTACCAACGATAAGAAAAATAAAATAGATTCTGACCCAGGAAACAGCAATTCTTTCCTCTTTGTCAGAAACATCACTCCTGGAACATGAGGACCAAAGGACAAAATAAAAGAAATGAGAGTCACACGGCTGCCGAAAGGAAACCGAAAATCCACTTTCTATTCTCATTAAATTATAACGTGGCATTGAGTTAGTAAAAAACTCTTGAGATTTGAACGAGGAATAAATGTCCAATCATATTTCTTCTGTTATTCACCCTTACATCTTCATTATATTCCATCCCTTCATTTTCAACTGAAAAAACGATGCGGTTCTCTAATCGATCCATTCTGCTTCAGGTTTTTTTTATTTCTATCTGAAACCTTTCACAGCTTTGATGAATTAATAATGACATAGTCAGATCTATTCCCGGCTTCCTTTGTTTCAGCTCGTTTGACTCTTTGGTCTAGTGGTCTCCATCAATTCACTGTTCTGATACCTCATTGTAAGTACAGCTTCCTATTCCAGTAGTTTTTTTTTTCTCCAAGAACTTCAATATTATAGAACTCTGCCTGCTGATTGTTTTCATCATACAAAGAACCTTGTAAAAACTAAGGTATCTCCGACAAAATGCTAAAATCCAAAACCTCTGATAAATCTGGGACACTTTCATCCCTGTTATATACAATGGGGTGAATAGCAGGAATTAATATGCAACACATCTCAGGGAGAAATTACCCATTTTCTTGTTGAATTGTTGAGCATCGAACTCAGATATAAAAGGTATCAATCATGGGTCCAATTCTCTTCTTGATCTTTATCAAAGATCTCTCAAATCATATTCTACGATCATTTGTATGCATTTATGCAGATGACACTATCATATATAGTAACACTTCAAAGCCCAACAACAACCAAGATTTTTCTGATTCTCTCTCTTCTGATCTTGAGAGTAAGGTACAATTGGAAAAGAAACATGACTGCATCCAAAACCAAGCTGCCATCTTTTACCACCAACGCTCTAATCCCTACCCAATTGAAATGAAAGACTCTTATCTCGAGGAATCAGCCTGCCATAAGAACCTTTTGAGCCTGACTTTCACTCGTGACCTGAAATCGAGGAATTACATCAGATCTGTTGTTGCTAGTAAAAAAAGGCTGGATCATTCTACCACTCCAGAAGGTATCTAATTCCTTGCACAATCCTATACCTGTATAAGAGTCAAATATGTCCTTAGATGGAGTACTGTTACCACATCTGGGGAGGAGCAGCTAAGCTTAACCTCTCTTGTTCATGGTTCAAAACCAGTTTCGAAATTTAGTAGGTCAAGCCATCTTCTCTACCATACTTTCTTTCTCACAGAAGAGATGTAGCAAATTTATTTCTGGTCTATAGTTATTTTTATGATAGGTGAAATATCTATTGTCTTTCCGGTAGGACACTCGTCTACCTACAACAGCTTCCCCCCCCCTATTATTATCTGTGGCTAAAACTAAGTGAAAAAAAAAATTAACTAGAAACTGCTGCAAATCCTTACATCTACACACATTTTTTTCAAGATTCGGAGCAAAGTTTTTTCAATCTGTGTCTGCTCTGCCATCTTGTATCGCAGCGAGATATGGGCTCCAAACACTTCTGATCTGAAACAGCTTTGATGAAATAATAATGCTGACATAGTTAGATCTATTCCCTGCTTCCTTTGTTCCAGCTCGTTTGACTCTTTGGTCTAGTGGTCTCCATCAATTCATTGTTCTGATACCTCATTGTAGTACAGCTTCCTATTCCAGTAGTTTTTTTCCAAGAACTTCAATATTATAGAACTCTCTGCCTGCTGATTGTTTTCCTCCTACAAAGAACCTTGGTCTTTTAAAAACTAAAGTTAATATGCATCTGCTGTCTTTGCGATAATCATTTTCCATTCTTCTTAGCTCCTTACATCAAGTGGCTTCACATCTTGTCTGGAGCGATTTTCATAAAAAACAAACCAACTTGGTATTGCTGTGATTTCAGATACGTTATGCACTCTTGTGATTCATCCATATACAACATGTCACTTCTTACATCAACTCCATAATGTGCTTTGATATCTTAGACACTAAAGAGCGTGGTAAACCAAGGAAGACCTGAGTGCCTAAGAAGTGATCTGACTGATGTCAAGCTTTTGGGTTGGATCACATACAGTCCAGGCGTGAAACACTGACAGGTGTTGCCCACCCCAGAGTTCAGGACACTTCCAGCACCCTAAATACTAAACCTGGAAGAAAAGAACATTGTGTTTATTATTTTAAATGCAATGATTTTTTTTTTTTAATTTAATTTCATAACTTAATAATCTAAATAGACCTGAAGCACCTCTTCCCCCGGTTTTTCCATACTTTAAATTCAACCTGAGAGATACAGCGATCTTTAAATGTAAAACTCATATTTTTTTCTCTCTTTGAAGTATGGCTTCAAGGAGCCAACATTTTTGGAGTAGAAAAAAAAAAAAAAAAAAAAAAAACCGAACACGACTACCCTGCTGGAATCAGGTTTTAAAATATCAACATTAAAATGAATCTAATATCACAAGAGAGGAAATCAATACGAAATTTAACCGTGTACAAAACAATTTTAGAAAAATCTATCGATTCAAGCGTGTCAAGCTAAACTGAAATAATAATCAAAATGGAGTAAAGTTTCTAAAACTTCAAACAACAATTGAATGAAATAAAAGATGAATAAGATAATTACAACAAACCTGTGCCAAAATATCAAAACTAAACAATTGTAATTCGCACTCATTTTTTAGTATTGGAATCCTAATTCGTATTATTTTTGAGCCTGGCAATTCTATTTCATATTCTTAATTATTAAGCCTGGGAATACTATTTTATATTATTCCTGAGCGTGGGAATTCTAATTCATATTCCTAATTCATGAGCCTTGCAATTCCAATTCATATTATTCAATTTTGAGCCCCGAATCAAATGATTCATTTTTGAGCTTTGGAATCCTAATTGAACTTATTCATACTTAAGCTTTGGAATCCTAATTCAAGTTATTCATTCTTGAGCTTTGGAATCCTAATTCAAATTATTCATTTTTGAGCCTGGGATTTCTAATTCGAATTATTCATTTTGGAACCTGGAAATTCATATTTTTCAGTTTTGAGAAAATATTGACTGAAATCCAGACAATTTTTGCAGCTATTCTTGCTGGCCATTTTCAAATGTTTGTCTTACTTCGTAGCATTCTGGACTTTTTATTTAATCTCTTCTAAAGATTGTTATCCTAACAATGCCTTTATTTATATTAAGTCCCAGATTTAACTCGGTTTTATCTGCTTACTCAAAAGACAGAACCAAGATTTATTTGATCAAATATTTTTTTTTTTTACCAGGGGATGAACGCTTACCAAGACTCAAGTGCCACTCGAAGATAAGGGTTAATGAATGTTGGGAAGATTGAGACAACACTGGTGATGAGGATTACTTAAGAGGACGGATTAACAATACTTTGTTTACATCGAACTTGAAAACAATCATGTTAATAGTCAGCTGAGAAGCAGTCTCATTGTATTGTGTTCCACGGATAGGCAGCTCTAGGAAAGAACCTTTGCACTTGGAATTTTCGTTTAGCTTTAAGCACCGACAGAGAGTAAGGGAAATTATCGGCAGTTGTTGTGGAAAGAGGAGTATTTGTTGCAAATGTTTTGCTGTGGTGAGGCATAAATTGAAACTCAGTTGAGCATCTTCCATGAAATTAATGATAGAGATAGAAATATGTGGCGATAACAGAGGTCGAATGCAAATCAAATTTGGATGATAGCTCTAGAGTTGCTGTAAATTGTGGAAGATTTTAAGGTTTTGAAGGAAAGAAAAGGTGAACGAAGTGTATTTAAAGGTAATCAAAGAGTATAAGGAAAGAGATGAGAAAAATTGTGCAGAAATAATGGGAAGAGGCAGCAAGAGCAAAATATGTGGAGTAATTTAAGGAGTACGAATTTAGGGAGGAAATGCAATGAGTAAAAGAGAATGAAATTAAGACTAATGAGAAAGATGTGCAAAAAAAAAAGAGGAAAACAAAGCAGATATAATTGAGCAATAAAAAAGAAAGAAATTAAGCAAAAAAGAAAAATCAATGAAAGTGAACTATGTGAAAGAAAGACAAAAAGTGGCAGAAAGAAAAGAGTAAGCGAAAAAGTGAAGGAAAAAAAGAAAGAAAGAAAAGAGAGAGTAAAAAAGAAAAAAGAAAGAAAAATATAAGAGGAAGAAAATAAAATAAAAAGAAAAAAACAAAAAAGAAAACAAAAAGAGACAAGAAAAGGAGAAAAAAGAGAAAAGAAAAATTGAAAGAAAGAAACCGAAAAAAAGACAAAAAGGGACATAAATAAATCGAGAAAAACAAAAGAAAAATAAATATTTATACCTTTTCGTAATATTGATCTCATTGATCAACAAGTTGATGGGTCTTTCCTAAATATATATTGGCTTCGATGACTACACCTGAACGAAAAGAAGAAAAAAAAGAATTGATTTTAGAAAGAATAAAAAAAAAAATGGCAAAGAAAAGATAAAATTACTTTGATAAAAAAATAAAATAAAAAATCATACACTAGAAAAAATAAACAAAGAGAAATTCGTCGAAAAAAAAAAAAAAATGGAATCAATTACTTGGAGTTTTGTCAAAATTTACAACTGTAAATTTTCACGAGAAATTGATAAAGACAAATCTGCATGATGTATATTTCCTTGAAAAAGAAAAATTGATAAAAACTTATTGTAGCTTTATGAATATAGAAAAATAAATCAAAGCATTTCAATCGTGTGAGTTCTTCAGTGACAAATCTCTAAAGACAAGAATTCAAGAATTTCCATATTTCTTAGCCAAGTTCTTGAAAACAATTCAACGCGAATCAAAATAATTGAAATGACAAAAAAATGATTTAATAGAACAAAGTTGGCAATCACAGGATCGATATTAACAAGCACACTCTCATATAAAAGTGTGTGTGTGTGTGTGTGTGTATTCCTTTTCTTCATAGGTTCCGAAACGGTTGAGTCTATCTTTTGCAAATTTCACACAAAGGTAATTTATATGTTTGCCAAAAAATTCCATCTTAAAAATAGCTTTTCTCTCTTATAGATAAAAAAAAGAAGAATTTTTACAGGGGAATAGTTTACATTACATTGACTAACGGAAATAATAAAATCTCAGCAAATCATTTCTTCTTAAAAAACAAACAAAAAAACAGATTTATTGTCATTTGGAAATAGAGATAGAGCATTCGATAGAATGGTAGAATAGGGTAGAATCTCAATAGTAGAGCATTCAACTACAGATTGAAAGATCCCCCCGTATAAGCCCAGGTGTACCCCACCATTTCCTTTTAATTTTTTCTTATTAATGAGTTCAATTTCCAATAAAAGAGGTATCATTTAAAATCGCTGCAAATAATTTCTTTGCATATTTTAAAACTAAACATTAATCAGAAGTGACTTTTTTCAGGGCATTTATCATCAAACCCAAATATCAGCTGACGTGATATTGTAAACAAACACAGACGGAATTTGATGAACGACATCATCATTATTATTATTTTTTTTTTTTAATGTTTTTTTGCGAATTAGCCCACCAGGCAAATTATTCCTTATAATATATAATAATCAATAGAGGATTGATTCTATAATAATACATATGCAATCTATATAAATTAAAATATCATGTTTAAATGTAATGTACGACCGGGCAATGCCGGGCGGCCAGTTTATATAAGTAAATCAAAATTATATATACATCAAAGTTTTATTCTTATTCTAAAACTTTCTCAAGATGATTGATTTGAAGAATTCACATAAAGTTACAATGTTGAAAGAATTTTTTCCAACTGAAATAGTGGTTACAATTATAAAAATATATAAAAAGAATGTTCGTATTACTTGGATTCTTTGGACTACTATTCTCATCTGGAGTGTCATTTTCACAGCGTTTCGGTCGATGTAAACTTTAACTTTCGAATTGGTGTATTTTGTCGAACTCAGGTATTTTTTCTCTCAAACTCGGGAATTTGGACGGAATTTTGAATGGAACCCTTTACTTACCTCACGGGGGGCAGCATGCTCCCATTCTGCCAGTCTCGACTGGATAGAGGTCCTAAGTAATTCACAATTGTATTTTTTGGTTGCCCACACTGAGAATTGAACCTTAAACCTTCAGGAGAATATCACTTTCAATTGATTTTTCCAAGTACTCTAACCATTGCGCCAAGTTCGACAGAAACATTCCAGATTTTGACAAGATATACCTGAAGAAAGTCGGAGGTTACATTGACCGAAACATTATGAAAATCATACTCAAGATGAGAACTGTAGTCCGATGAATCCAAATAATACGAATAACCAATCCTCATCTAAAAAATTCAGAAACGTAAGGAAAAGAATGCTTTTTCTTTTTTTGTTTCGAATGCCCTATGACCGTTAGAATTCAAATTGTGATACTTTTATGATATGGAGTGAGTCTTTTTTTTTTTTTTTTAAATTATTATCGAGGTTATGCACAAATTTTAACAAACGTTTCATAAAAGCATCACAATTAGAATTCTAGCAATTATAGTTTGTTTAAAAAAGAAAAACATTATGTCATAATCGCACCACATTGTTTACAAATTGTAACAACTGTTTCGTTTGAAAAAAAATAAAATCTTTTCACGTCACAAACGCACCAAATATTTTCAAATATTGTACTTGCATGTTGTTTCTCCAACCATCTTGAGAAAGTCATGAAATAAGGAAGAAACGTCAATGAATATATAAATAATTTTGGTTTGTCCTTTTTCATTTTCCATATGAAAAAGCTGAAATAATATTTCTATATTTTTTATGAGATATATGCGTACACACATACCGGTTCAGAAAATAGATTTGGTGTGTCAGGTTCAAGTTCTGTTGAGGTTATTAAACGATTTTAACTAACACTCTTTGGGAAAGGCATGAATCTGTATACAAGGTGGAACGATAAAATTGTCGCACTAGAAAAGATAACACGATTCCAGTTCTGTTTGATGAAAACTGGTTTTCTTTGTTTCTTGCAGACCATCTACTAGTTTGCCAGTTGCGTACAAATCCCAAGAGCGATAGAAGCCTTCTATCATGTCTGTTGTCTAACTCATGCTCTCTACAGATCGAATTTATAACAACAGGACCATTGCCAGCACCCTCAAAATGCAAATTCAGACGGTTCAACACTTGAGGACACAGCTCAACAGAGTTTCCAGCCACGGTTTTGGCCTTGATGTGGTTTCAAGTGAGGGCCACATCATGCCACCTCACATCTTCAAAGTTGGCTTGAAAGTCAACACCAAAGTATACCTGGTTGTGCTGAAGATTGTGGTGATTTCCTGGTGCAATCAGGTGGCAACTGACAGACCCTGGGTGTGGCAGCAAGACTTGGCGCCGGCCCGCAAGTCCAAAGACATCCAGGCTTGGCTTCAGAAGGATTGCTACGACTTTGTACTCTTCTTTTACTGTCCCCCTCCTTCGCTGACCTTAACCTGCTTGACTACTTCGTTTGGTCATACATCGAGAACATCACCAACATGACCTCCCACAACACCAAAGCTAGCCTGGTCGCCACCATCCGCTGAGCTCCCACCAACGTTTGTGGGAAAGGCTTGCTTCCAGTTCCAGACCCGTTTTGGGGTGGTGATTGAGGCTGAAGACCGCTACATTGAATAGATATCAGCTCTACTATATAATCAAGTTACTTGAATTGATTTTTTCAATAAAAGTTTTAAAATAAGGCTGGACTGTTGTTTTCTTTGGGGCAAAAAATTTATCGTACCACTTTGTATCTCTCACCAACTGTAGATTAAATAGTAGGGTAAACTGGACTCTTGATCATTAAAAAAAGGAACTCTACACTATCGTCATTTTCATAACAAGTGCTCAACCAAGCTTCAATCTATGGTTCGCCCTGCAAACCATTCACAATAAACACTTATCTAGCTACAACTACTGTCAACAAGTTTTCCTTCTCTCTACGTGTGCCTAAAACTAAACGCAAATTTCTTGAACAAAGTTTTTTGTTTTTCATCCTAGAACTGCTCGCATGTGGAACTCTATACTGTGGGTCTACTTTCCTGTTGACTACAACATAGTCGTTTTCAAGTCCAATGTACACAAGTTCTTGTTGAACCGTCCTTTTAAAAAATATCAAATTTTATCTAATTTCCACCACTACCGATCATTACGGTGTTGTCCCACTGCCTGCCTTACACTCATTAACCATTTATCCTCGAATGACCTTGGATAGGCAGTGATTCCCTTGTATATATATAAAAAAAAAAAAAACCCAAAACTTCTTATCTCGGAATTGTTTTCAGTTATCCTAGATATCTTCTCACTGCATTCAATACCAGTTCAGAAGAGATGCAGTTTGGGATTGCACCATCTTTGTGTCATGATAGAGTCCCGGTGAGGGTATCCCTTGTCTCTCAAAACCGAAAGAAGGCCGAAAGATTTTTTTCAAAAATGTACGCAGATGAAAAGGAAGAAACAGAATTCACCTGGCAAGAAATCAGAATCGTTAGTGAAAATGAAAATGACAAACCTTAACACAACCCCTGCCAACTTTCTCGAGAACCCACCCACCAGCAACCTGGAGATTCCCCAAACATCCCGTAGCTACATAATGCAGCCTCAAAAGAAAATCGTACAAAACAAAACACAAACACTGCTTTCAACGCGAGGATTTTCCACAATAACAAAAAAACTCAATTCACTGGAAAAAAATACAAATAAAAAAATAATTAAAAAAAAAAAAAACCTATTGTAAAGGGTGTCCTAAAAGAATTCATAACTTTCTTAATTTTCATATTTTTCTTTTATTTTTTCAGATCATTTATAGAGTAACCCTTCCCAGGTCATCATGAGTCGTTGCACTACCCAGGAGCGGATATTTATCGTAGAGTCGTATTTTCGGTTGAAGGAGTCAATATCAGAAACTCAAAGAGAATTTCGATAAAACTTTAACACAAGAAATTCCCCTACTCCCAATGCAATAAAAGCTGTGGTGGCTCGATTTCATGAGCAAGGGTCTGTATGTGATCTCCCTAAATCTGGTAGACCCCGTACAGCAAGAAGTGATACGAATTGTCAGAGATTAGCAGAGAGTATGGCCGAGGATCCATCCACATCAGTAAGATGAAGATCTAGACAAATTGGGGTTTCTCAATTAATGTGGTTCCAGCAGGACGGTGCAACGGCGCATACGGCACGAGAAACATTAAATCTGCTCCAGGACATATTCGACAATTGAATAATTTTGGGGGGCTGTGAGATAAATTGGCCACCCCGCTCGCCAGATCTCACATGTGCAGATTTCTTTCTTTGGGGTTACCTCAAAGAGCGGGTATACACGAACAAACCAGCCACAATAAATGCCCTAAAAACAATATAGAGGAGGAAATTAGGGCCATAACCTCTAAAACATTAAGTGATGTGCTGGACAATGCCCTGCAGAGAGCACAAGAGTGTGGAAATAAAGTAGTGGACATTTGAGTAACATCATTTTTCATGACTAAAATTAAATCTTGTGTAAAACATACCAAGATTAAGTTGTGTAAATAAAATTAGAATAAGTAGACTATGATATCTTATTATATCTTACAATATGATATCTTATTATATCTTACAATATGATATCTTACTATATGATATCTTATATGATATCTTACTATATGATATCTTATGATATCTTACTATATGATATCTTATTATATCTTACTATATGATATCTTATTATATCTTACTATATGATATCTTATTATATCTTACTATATGATATCTTATTATATCTCAAAAAATCATTGAGAGGCTCATCTACCTACATATGAAAATTGGTAAGCATAACTTAAATATTGAGGAAGTTAATCAAATTTTAAATCCGTCAGCTTCTTTTGGAACACCATGTATTACAATGAGTCTCTTTGTAGTTATACGTTTTGCATTGAAATGTAATCGCAGATTTGAGCATGGCAGACAGAAGAAAATACTATATCAAACTTGAGCATGAAAAATTCTATTTCAAACTTGAGCATGATAGACCAGAGAAAATGACATTTCCAAACTTGAGCATTACAGACCACAGAAAATGTCATTTCAAACTTAAGTGTGACAGACTAGAGAAACTGTCATTTCAAACTTAAGTGTGACAGATCAGAGGAAATGCTATTTCAAACTTTAGTGTTACGGGCCAGAAGAAAATGCTATTTTAAACTTGAGCATAACAGACCAGAGAAAATGCAATTTGAAATCTGGGCGTTACAGACTAGAGAAAAATGCTATTATAAACTCCAACCTGGCAGACAACCGACAGACAGAGCCTCTCATAAAGATACTGAGTTTTATCTGCAAAAATATTTGACACAAATGTTGTTTTATTACCATTTTCATATTCATCCATTCAACAGAGATTCTGTGTAGGAAAACAAGACAAAAAGTGACAAATAATGGCCGTTGACAAGAGAAAAACGATGATGAAGAGGGAAAACGCTGTTTTTATAAGAGGAAATGGAGGAGGGGGGTAAAGCAAACTAAAAATAAATAAAATACCGCTAGGTAAAATACACGAAGATTTGGAAGAATAACTATGAGAAAAAATAATAACAAACTTTGCTTTTTGTTGTTGGCTGAACATTTCAAGGATTTATTGACTGCTGTCACGTTTGCGTCGCAAACAAAGTGTCGAAAAGAATAATTATATATATATATATATATATATATATATATATATATATATATATATATACTAATACTAGTGCGAAGAGGGGGTGGTGGGCTGCCGGATTGGCCCGATCGTAAAATACGCTTGAATATGATACTTTAATTTGCCCAGATTTCGCATATATTATAGAGTCGTGATTAAAAAAAAAAAAAAATAAAAAATATTTTAGTGCCATCAGCTAGAATCGAAACCGAAAGCAAAACTGTAGCATTCAACGCTGGCGACGTTACCACTATACGGACGTGACACGCATATGAACTGATTAAAAATAAACTAAGGTGAATGTACAAAATGTATAATGATTTTTTTTTAAATTTTGAGACCCATTTTTGACACCTTAACTATTTTAAAGATCCATAAAAGAATGATCCGTAAAAAATCGTTTGCGGCCCCTAACGCCGCTCTACGACTTTTAGTTTCGGAGGAGATAGAGTTTGAAAATATGGAGACAGATATACAAGTGAAAATCGTAAGCACACGATTGGGCTTAAATAAAAAAAAAAAAACAATGATTAAAGAAATAAACACGTAATTTACTATTTCGTATTTGATGTTTTGGACAATTTTAGAAGTCAGTAAAATCCATACTCAAAATAGAAATATTAAGATTTTCTTAATCCGTAGAATTTCAAAGAATACGCTCTTTTCATTAGAGGAAATATATTAGCAAATGAATATTATCACGAGGCTATTAATTTGCTGAGACTGGCATAAATCTAAACTGCATTATATGAAAACTTGTCATATATGCAAAAAAAAAAAAAAAAAAAAAAGTATCCCGTCGAATAATAAATTCTTGTAAATCATAATTTACACTCTTAAATTGTGTTCAAGTTCTATTTCGTATTTTGGTTATATTGAGCTTTTTTATTTAGTTGGGATTACTATATAAGCATTAATGATATTTATATTCGCATTAAGTTTACAGAAGTGTTTGGCTTGTAAACTTAATTTTTACTTCTTGAGATTATATATATATATATATATATATATATATATATATATATATATATATATATATATATATATATATATATATATACTTCCAAAAATAGGACCTATTTACTATGCCTCCCCACGGGACAGAGTTAGACACCAGGGTCGTTTTTTAACGTGGAGAAAAGGTACAAAAATAAAAATTGTCTCAGTCGTGAAGGATTTCTCCTCCACTGAAAGAGAACAAGAAAATGAAGTGCAGCATCTGAAGAACAGATACTTCTTGACCAAAAGGCCAAGTTGCATCCACACAAACGATCAAACATCCTGACATAAGATTAAGAGAGAGGTGTGATACATAGAGGGAAAATCCAAAGGAGCTGATATATACGAGAAGAGAAAGAGTAATGTAGGAGAGAGAGGGAGAGAGTTAAAATTGGGGAGAGAGAGAGTACTTTTATTATTATTATTCTATTGATTTATTTTTTACACCAGTGAGTCACCATTTCCCAAAAGCAAAAGCCATTTGATGCTAAAGTTTAATGAGATTATCAGTTGGATGATGAACAATAATGTGAGAGGATTGGAGACGATGGATGGGATGATCAGAGTTTGATTATTTAAGAGGATGGCTCAATAAGTATCTGTTGAGATTGGATTTCAAGAGAACCATGTTGTGGTTAGCAGGAAAGCAGTCCGGTAGTAATGTGTTCCGCAGGTGGGAAATTCTATGAAGAAATTCTATAGGTATATAGTGGAAAGAGTTGAAGAGGCATATAAGGGAAAGAAGAGTGGCGTATAGGGAAGAGAAGGGAATGGGATATAGAGGAAAGAAAAGAGAGAGAGGGGGGCATAGTGGGGAGAGAAGGTAAAGGTATATAGGGAAGAGAAGAGAGTGGCAGATGAGAGAGAGAGAAAGAGAGAAGCAGCAATTACACGAGTTTACAAATGTCCACCAAGCTCCTTTATTATTTTTTTCATCCACTCTGATTGCGCCTTTGTGGAGGAAAACACCCAATCAAAAAATAAAAAAATAAATAAAAATAAAAAATTGACAAAGAGAGAGAGAGAGAGAGAGAGAGAGAGAGAGAGAGAGAGAGAGAGAGCTGAATTCACTTCTTCCTTTGTCCTTGGGAAACTGCCTGCCTTGTCGCCGCAGATGCCTCACCAATTAGGTCAGAGAAACCATCAATTACGGAAGAGAACATTTTTTTAGTTTTTGCTTTTAATTTTTTCTTTAATCTTTTATTGCGGCACAATTAGCCACCATTGTTTTCAATATTTACACGTAGATTGGCAACACCAGTTTGAACAGTAGCAGCTCGGACTTTTTTTTTACGAGTGAAATCAAGGCGATACCTTTTAACAGGCCTGGCAGTACGTAAGAACCTAACATTACCGATATCAGCAACCGCGAACAATTTATAAGAAGGATCGAAGCTTGTTTACATTGACAACGTATTTCAGGTGAAAACATCTTCACGTACTTATGTGCCATGTCGAAAATAGTATCAATTCCCAAAATTACGAAAAATGATCCAGTAAATGGTGCGCAAGAAGTATTTTAAGCAAAAAAAAAAAAAAAAAAAAGAAAAAAAAAATCAGCCACAATTTCGTTTCCAGATAGCACGTTTAAAGATGGCGGCCCCTTAATTTAAGTCAACGGTTATTATTTTTTTTTTTTTACATGGTAGTCACCACTTACCAAAGCCCGGAAGCCACTCGAGGATAAGGGTTATTGCGTGTACAGTATCAATGGGATAATATCGTAGTAATTGTTAGCAATGGAGATTTGATAAATTGGATTACTTAAGGGGGCGGTTTATCAGGAATTTGTTTATGTTGGACTTGAATACATCCAAGTTGTAGTCAGGTGGAAAACAGGCAAACGGAAGAGAGTTCCACAGACGTGCACTTCTAAGAAGGAAACTTTGTTCATGGAATCTACTTTTTGATTTAGACACAGATAAAGAGTGGTGGAAATTATTGATAGTGGTTTCAGCTAGACGGGTGTTTTCCGTGAAAGATTGGCGAGGGGGAACCAGAGATTGGAGCTTAGACGAGCACTTGCCATTGTTTGTCATACTGAATTAGTCGTCCACGTTAAAACATATGATTAAAGCTTGATGATTCGATAAATTTTATTTTTATTTGCAATTATTTTATTTTATTTTTTTTTTTTTACTTCATCATTTTTTGTAATTTTTAGAATTTATACTCATTTTGACATGATGCATGCATGCAGCGGCCTTGCTATTTTATCAGCGTAGGTGACCGCAGCTTTCCAAATTGTAGAGTCATAATCTCAGAAAGACAAATAAAGACGCTAGTTTCCCGTTGCTTCCCGTCTTAATTCGTGGGCGCATCTCCCCCAGTGAGTTAAATGCACCCCGGATACCAGACTGGAAATTTCTACGACTCGGCGCGGTACATACAGCGCCTAGCCTTCCTAAATGGTCACCCATCTCGTACTGGCCAGGCTCATCGATGCTTAACTTTGATGATCCGGCGAGAACCGGTGTGTCAACGTGATTTTGCCGTATAATACACCTAAGTATGTAATAGTGTTTTCACCTGAAATGCGTTGGTTTAAAAGATCAACAGTGTAAATAAGCACCAAAGTGCCTTGTTAGTAATATTTAATAACTAGCATTTCAGTCCGGCGTTGCTCGGGTGTTTGGATGTGTATGTTAAGCAAAAAAAAAAAAAAAATCGGTCAAATTTTTTAACTTTGACCTCTATTATGACCCCTTAAGGTTTGTTTTGGGCTCAAATCAAATTATTAAGTTAGATACATGTCCAAGGAACCTATATCTAAAATTTCAAGTGTTTAGACCGAAAATTGCCGGAGGAGTTTGGTAGAGTTCTCAAAGGTCAAATCGTTGAACTTTTAACCCTTAACAGCCAAATTTCTGGCCGAAAACGGATTACAAAGATTTTCCCAAATCTCCATACCCTGTATATCAAATCTCGAGTCTGTAGACTGAAAACTGACAGAGTTATTGCGTTGGAAAATGTACACAGACACACACACAGCCACTTTCACTTAGATTAGTTAATTACCAAATATTACCTATCTTAGGAAGCATTTTAAGATATAACAAGTTAAACTAAACTTAGAAGATAGATAAGAAACCGAATTGTATTCTGGTGGACTTTCGAAATTAAATTTTTTTTTTTTTTTTTTTTAGAGATTAATAGAATTTCGTTTTATTTTACATCTTTAATCCTTTACCGCCAGAATTTTTTTAATGCAATAAATACATATTTTAATCATGAAACTCATGCGTGGCGGAAGTACGAACATAAACAACCCTCTCATTCATGCATAGATTTTTACTTTGAAGACTAGTTGGGTTGATATGCCCATATAAGTAAAAAAAAAAAAAAAAAGATTTTTTTTGTTAATATATTTTTTCTAACATATTTACTTTTTTTTTTTTTAAATGTACTATACTTAAATATATTTTATTTACATATACTATATTTAAACCTGCGCAGTCTATTACGATCGTCGCCGATTAAAAAAGTATTATTTTTTTTATAATTTAGGTTTATTTTTTCACCCCCTTTAAAATAAAAATATATATAAAATACGTAAGTTTTCTTTATCAATAGATTTTGTGTTTTTAATCGCATATGTTTTTCAAATAACTATGTTTGTATTTTGTCCAATTGTTCAGCTATTCCCATACGATTAAAAAACAAAATTATTTGATAAAAGAAAGTTTATGTATTTTTATATATTTTTATCATAAGGGAGTGAAAAAATAAACATAAAATATAGTTAACTATAAAAAATGATATTTTTTTAAATCGACGACGATCGTAATAGACTGCGCAGTTTTAAATAAAATATATGCAAATAAAGTATATTTAAATATAGTACATTAAAAAAACGTAAACATGTTAGAAAAAATATATTAAGAAAAAAAAAAAATCTTAATATTTTGTCCAAATAAGCAGTTTTGAAGAATAGCAGAAGTACTTATATCATTTTAATTGAAATTCGTTGAGATGAGTATTATTTATTAATTGATTTGATTGCGGACGATTATCCTCATCTTTTTAGTTGTTATTGTTTCACGACGTTTCCACCTGACGAAGACCAGAGGAACGGTTGGCCGAAACGTCGTGAAACGGCAACAACTAAAAAGATGAGGATAATAGTCCGCAATAAAATGAATTAAACGGAAGTATTGTGTCAATTTTGTGCTTCCATAACTCAACTGACAGACCTGCCGCCATCTTTGAAACTTAGGGTCTCGTTTTATGCATCATTACCGAATCTTTCTTTTGTACTCATGATTCTGCACAGAATTTCAAACAGGACCCTTTATTTAACTCACAAGGATAGTGTAGCTCCACCACTATTATCCCGTGGAATAAAGACTTGCAAAGGTTCAATGTTAAAAGGAGTTTGTCGTTTTTTATCGAGGGTTCTAAAAGATAAATAATTAGCTGGGGTACAACTACCCCACTAAAATAGCATGCTTCCGTTCCACTAACTGTAATAGAGCCGCTAGCGCTGGGTTAGCAGCAGCAGCCATATGACAGCTAACATATGCAAATGACCATGTCGGCTGCGTGAAGTGACGTCACAGTGGAAGAAGTGAAGGGAAAGAAAAAGTAGAAAGGAAAAAGGACACACGTGGCCAGAGAAGCGATGGAAAAGCATATGTTCTAGACATGACCGGTAGATGATTTATCAAGCACAAGGAGAAGAAATTGCGTACCGGAAAAGATGAACGTTTAACCAGTGGTGGGGAAAGACCTTTTAACTGCATGACAGACGACATAAACTAAAAGCTTTTAAAATGAGAGGCAATGTGTTATTTTTGGAAGAACCATGAATAAATGAATTTCATTTCAACTGAAAACGCCGAGTCAAATTTCTTTCCTTTTTGTTTTCCTTTGCGACTGTCTGATACAACGTATGGGTCCGAGTGTTGAAATGTAACGACACTGATTAAAAAGAATAACGGTCACGTTACACAAGCATGACTGGGCAGAAGTCCTAAGTAATAGGCAATTGTATTTTGAGTGTCGCCTTCAACCTCACGACTGAATTTTACCTGTAGTGGATAAAGTACTTAGTAAAATACATTCTTCTGAAGGTTAAAGGTTCAATTCTCAGTGTGGGCGACACTAAAAATACAATAGCGAATGAGTTAGGACTTCTATCTGGTCATGGTTGACGAAACGAGAGCATGCTACCCCGGTGGATTAAATAAAGGCTTCCGTTCGAAATTTTGTGCAGATTCCAGAGTTCGATAGAAAGATTTTTGCGTTCGACAAGATACACCTAAAGAAGGTCGGGAGTTACATCGACGGAAAGGTTGTGCGAATAACACTTAAGATGAGAACAGTAGTCCAAAGAATCCAAATAATACGAATAATCAATCTTTATCTAAAAAAAAAAAAAAAAAAAAAAAAACAGAAACGTAACAACAGTTATAGTTTTTTTTTTCTTTTAGCTTTGTTTGTAAATCGGTGGGAAGGCACTTTGGTGAAATGAATAGCGTTTTTTTAATTTTTTATTTATTTTATTTTATTTCAGAACAAGTGAGTGACAGGAAGGCGACAAAACCTTACAAGTATAAAAAAACAAAAAAACAAAAAAACAATGGCGACATTAGACGAAAGGAACTTTTGTTGCTGGTTGTTAATATTATGTCTGTTATGACAATGCCGGCAGGTGTTACCCGCTTCCAATGAACATTGTTCTTTTTTTTTTTTTTTTTTTTTTTTTATATATTTATATATATATATATATATATATATATATATATATGGACGCGTCAGTTATATATATATATATATAACTGACGCGTCCATATTATAAACTTTTATTTTATAGATTTATTCAATAGGATTCATTCATTCATTCTATAATTCTAAGCAATAAAATGGATGAATTACTTTCGTTGAAAAATACAAAGTACAAAAAACAATCTGAAGCAAAATAAATAAAATAAAAAAAATACCGGATGCAAATATCACTCATTTTTTTTTTAAATATAAAAGAGCAGTTTTTCAATTTAATTTTTTTTTAACACTTTTCTTATTAGTTTTTTCAAGCTGACGATGGGGCATCCTATCGGATGCCAAACATTTACTCGCTAACTCAGACAGTCCAACCCAGATCCCTTTTTTTTTTTTTTTTTTTTTTTTTTTTTAAAGATTCTGGCCGTCCCTTTAACTGCAACTGTTTGAACCTCTTGTACTCGGTTCACCGGGTATATTTGCCAGATAGTTTGTGAATTTTTTTCATAAGTCCAGTTGCTCCTATAATAACTAGAATGATAGAGATCTTCCTAAGATTCCAGTTTCTTTTCATGTCATACATAAGACATTGGTATTTTGTTATCTTTTCCCGCTCAGCTCTGTTTGGCCCAGAATCATTGAAAGACACTAACTTCTATTAAAATTGCTTCCTTGTTCCATATCACCATGTCAGGTTTTATGACTCCTTTTTCTAGCTGTCCGTATGTATATGTGTATGTTCAGCTAAAAATAAAAAATTAAAAAAAATAACTACAAAAAGAAACACCCAAAAAGTTAGTATTTCTTTGTTCGGCGTTGCCCAGCATAAATAATATCTTAAAAACAAAAATAAATAAATACTCATTGTTTGACCCTAAACCAGTGCAGATTTCTTCAGGGGTGGCTGGTTTTTCAGACATTTTATTTACCAAAGGAAAAGAACTGACTTTTTATTAAGTTACTTCCCTTATGCCGGCTCCTTCCTCGAAGAATTTATACAAAGAAGAGTTGTGTATGTGAATGTACAGAGAAAAGATTAGGCAGTATGGAGGAGAAAGTAGGAAGGTGGGGAGAGGGAAGGGGAAACGAGTAAGGAGAAAAGAGAAAGATAGAGATGGATAGAGGTATGTTAATAAAGTGTTCTATCTAGGCACCTCACACCATACTGTCACTTTCTGTGGACTAAGAGGGTAACTGGTATATGAGTCTAAAAGTGCATATTCTGCTTGTTGAAGTGACAATGAAAATCCAAGAAAACTCGCGACTTCTCGGTTGCTTGATCACTGTAGATCGTCATAATAACGTTTCCACATGCATTTGGTTTTATGTTAAATTTCACTCAATTCTCATTGCGGTTGACATAGGACCAAGCGTTATATTCCTTGCTAATGAAGTCAGAGATGGGTTCAAATCCCTTGATCAGCGGCAATCGTGACTTCCTGCACTAAGGTTTTCGAAAGGATGAAAAACTAGTGTCTGTAGATATACAAAATAATTGGTGCTTATCTACAGTGGGGCTTATAAAAAGAAAACTTTTTTTCAAGAAAAAAAATTTAAAAATCTTTGATGTATGTACTTGTCGCCACACGAAGATGTCATGTTCCAAAATCACGTAAATCGATCAAGTAGTTTCTTTTTTATTTAAGAAAATCAAATATTATGACACGTTTTATTGGAGAATTACTTGACGCCATCTTCCATTTCCTATGATACGCTGCTAGCGACACCTCTTGGCAATGCCAGGAATGTAGGATCAACAAGGGCAGAAATCAACTTTTCACCCTCTAGAAAAAAATCCTTTAAAATTAACAGTCTCTTTAAGTGATATATAAGAGCCCCGGGATACGGCATTAACAAAATACAGTACCGTATATAATACACATGTTTATAATCAAATAACATTATAAATAACACCATAAGATGGAGCAAATACCGTAACCAGGGGCCGGAAAAACGTATTCCACATCGTAACCTGAAAAAAAAAAATAGTATCCTAGGGCCACCGTAACTTGGGGTTCTACTGTATAAAGAAAGGGGGGAAAAACTACATTCAGTCAGTAAGCTGTGGTGTTGCTGCGTTGTGTCATCTCTAAAGTGGTTTTCAAGTTTTACGAAACAGTCATCGTCTCTTCACGAAACGAAGTGGTTTCACGGAACATAATAAAGTCTCTCCAATTGCCCATCATCGTAAGTAGTACCCAGTACAAAGTACATCTCAACACATTTCACTTAAAATTTAATTTCAACAAGAAACGTTCCTCATTGTTTTTGTTTTCTTGTTTTTCTTTCTTTCTGAGAATTGCTATACAATCTTATTAATTACTTACAGAGGTTGAAGTATCACATACTTTGAATTACATTTCTCGCAAGAACGTGTACAACTTTGTTAAACTGAGTATTAACCACAATCATTATTACTAACAGAAACCCATGGAAAATCCACGACGCTCTACGCATCAATCTGTATAATTTAAATAATGCGTGTAACGCTTGTGCTTCCAAAGCACCACTATAACAAATGCGCCCCTCCGCCTATGCCTCTTCTAGAAGAGAAATTTCGAGAGGTGGCTATGTAATTTCACTTTGGGGTTATTACCTGCTCTATGCAGTATACTGAGCACTATGGATTATGGCTCCTGGGCAACAACAACAAAAGGAGAAGAAAGTTCTTTTTCCTTAATTACACTGTTTAAACATGTACGAAATCAAAGGAGGCCTCTAGAGCACTACTAAAACCAAACAACCCCGCTTCCATAGAGGAGTAAATTAATGTTTAAATTTCAATCTAAAAAAAAAAAAATGTTTACTATATGATAACATTAAAAATCATGTTCATTGATAAATAAATGAATTCTAAGCGAGCATACACTTACCCATTATATAATAAACTAGCAGATTGCTCAGCGTTGCCCGGTTATAGAATATGCTTAAATATGATATTCTACTTCATGTAGAGTTCCTATTTATTATTATAGTGTCAATTCTCTATTAATTATTATATTGTACCTAATATATAGTAGTGATTTCTAAATTAAAACAAAGAAAATGGTATGGGTGCCATCGGCTAGAATCAAAACCAAAACTTTTAGTGCTCCAGCCTTAGTCGTTACAGTTTGACCTAAATCCATACACAAATAAAAACTTAAGATTATTTTATCTATAAATGTATATTTGCGCATGCATACGGAAACATTAAGTTGACTTATGCCTGTTAAGTTCCAGTGTTTTTTTTTTTCCAACTGTGACACTTAGCAGCTATTTTTACCGGTTAAAGACCAAATCAGATTTGTTCCAAAAGTCCAAATCCCTTATGTATCACATTTCAAGTGTCTAGACCAAAAATCGACGGAGTTGGTAGTGACCATTTTGCACATACACACAAGGTCACTTTTATATGCATACAGATTTTGCACATCGAAATCTTATTGAACGGTGATAAAATAAAGCAATGGGGCACTCATTACTGTAAATTGGTGGACAAGTCACTGTTTACATGCCTTCCCATGAGGGTAAAGTAATACACAAGGTTGGGTTTGAATACAAGGAACATCCACTTACCTAAAAAGGGACACATATATATATCAAGTTTCACGTCTGTAGACCAAAGATTGACAGAGGAGTTTGGTAGATAAATAAATATATATATATATATATATATATATATATTTCTTTTTAGTCTTATTTTTTATTCCTTCCTTTTGTAAATTATCCCATTTTTATTACAAACTCTACTATTGTATAAGCAACATTGCCTGAAGCGGTCTCGAGTTACTTGTAGCTGGCAGACTGAAACATGCTCATGGATGTGTAGCAACATATAAATGCTTATGTAAAACAAATAAAATGTATGTATTGCCCTACTTCGGTATTGAGCACTCTTGTATGAACCTCGTTAAAAATTCTTTAGTTGCTTCATTATTAAAATGCAATGGAAAATATTAACCTGGAATATATATTTAATTTCAGCACAGTCTGTAAACCGCAGAAAAACTTCTTCTTTTTTTTTTTAATTTATCTTAACTGGGTTCCTTTAAAACTTTTATTAGCTGGAATCAAAACTAAAATGTTCAGGTCTGCAGACTTTCATTCTACCAACTGAGCTAATTGCGAAAATCATTTAGAAACATTCAAAATTGACACATTTATTAGTTTTCAGTGCTTAAGATATATATATATATATATATATATATATATATATATATATATATATATATATAAAAATGTTCAATTTTTATGAAAGAGAAAAGGAAGAAGAAAATATAAAATACTGGATCGACATTTTTGTTACTAAAATTTCATTTGTCTTCATTAGATATTTGCTGTATGAGAGTCGTTTCGAAAGTAAAGCCTCCTATTTTTTAAGAGCTACAAAAACGGGAGTTGTACCATTAAAACGGGCAGCGTTTTGTGCTTCAGAATTTATTCTTCTACATTCTCAATACACTTTTTCCAGGAATTCAATGACATCTCTGCTCCTGGTTACTTTCTTAGAGTCTCACACTGTCAATATCTGCAACAGAGATAAAACTTTCAGGTCATGAATACATGCAATTTGCAATCCCCTCCGATCCATTTGTGCGAAATAAAAATTGGAGGCATTACTTTTGGAACGCCCCTCGTAAACAGATTTACAGGAAAGCATTTTTCTTTTTGCTGAATAAAGAATTTCAATCCAAAATATTATAATAAATATTAAAAAAAAAAAAATGGTTGACTGCAAATTAAATTTCTCTCCTTGTGGTTCCAAAAAGCCGAATCAAAATAGGATTCGTATTGCAACGTTTCAAGGCAGTTTTTATTTTTAACTTAATTACAGTTCTTGATTTAAATTCATTTTACAAACGCATTTGTTGTGGGGTGGTGGTACTGAATTAATTAAATAACAGATTAAATTAAATTTTACAAATTTAAAATTTTTTTAAATGTTATTTATTAGAAAATGAAATTTGGAAAAAAAAAAAAAAAAAAAAAGATTAAAAAACTAATTCAAGAAATTGCTTTTGGTTGGATTTGAAATCTGAAACCTAAAATATGAAGTCAGCAAACATACGATTCATCATTAGTTTTTTTTTTTTTTTTGTAAAGAAAATAAAATAACGGTTAAAAGTCATATCAAAATGTATATTTAAAAAAAACAAAACAAAAAAAATAGACTTATTTATCTAAATTTAAATTTTTGACCCATATAAGAGTCTTCATCTGGAAAATAGACACTTTTTTCCCCAAAGACTCTTAGATTGATGACAACCTTCTGTTTAATGAGATAATGTCATTCTGCATCTGGTCTGGTGCAGTCCAACGTCTGCTATGGCTATAAAGTCGAAACTGGAATGGCTTTTTGAGATGCAGGCCTGGGCAGGTGAAAAGGAAACCTAGGTTTGTCCAGTTACTAGGGTCCCCCCTCTCAGCATTGCAGACAAAGTCCGACAGAAAGGCAAGCCACTACAATCAAAGCCAGCACAGCAGCAGGAGTTACCTGAAAGGTGTTACAGTGATTTACCGTCTGCCTATCGGGACACCAAACCGGATTTTTTTGTCAAGCTTTATTCTATTAGCGTTTGCTAAAGCATCCAGGAAGCAGTGGAGCTATTTGCTCATAGTGAGTGAAAATTTGAAAATATTTCCAATTTTGACGAAAACAAGGGAGATAATCATTGTAGTTATGGTTGTATCAAAATGAAAGCGAAATCCTTAAATGATTCTTTTTAAAAAAAGAATTGGGCGAAAGAAATGCAAATTCTGTAACGGTGAAAATTTGAAAATAATGGAGATCCTTAATATAGGAGTCGAAAATTAGAATTTTTATTAGTTTCTGAACCGTTACATTTTTTTTTTTTCAAATTTTAATGCATCCAAAGAGTGAAAATGTTTATTTTTTGCTTTATTATGCAATAGAGTCTTCTTATATTTTCATACCAGATACATTATAAGAATTAATAGAGCCAATCTGTCCCATATTTCTTTGATGTTATAGTTCACGAAAGGTGCATACTTAAAACTGCTAAGTCGGTTTTGGCAAACATTGGTCCATGTTCTTAAAAACAAAAATGAAATTCAGAAACTATTTCAGATTCGTATTATTTAATTAATTGGAATTCATTATTGAGAGGAGTCATTTGTATTATTTATCCATTTATTTATTGCAGACAATTATTCTCATATGGTCGTCTTCAAGTCCAACGTAAACAAGTTCTTGATGAGCCGTTCCCCTTAAGTAATCTAATTTACAAAATTTCCACTGCTAACAATTATTACAACATTGTCCCATTGACCACTGTACGCTTATTAACCCTTATCCTCGAGTGGCCCCCGGGCCTTGATAAGTGGCGACTCCTTTGTTAAAAAAAAAAAAATCTAGTTGTTTCACAACGTTTCGGCCAACTATTCCTCTGGCCTTCGCCAGGTGGTAAACGTGACGTGGAACAACAACTAAAAGATGAGGATAATAGTCCGCAAATAAATAAACTTTTTTTTTTTTTTTTAATTCATTTTTCACCCCAAACAAGGCACAGTGCCACTTTGAAGTAGGGGGCTACTATCAGGGACATAATTTGCGGACGCATTATGAAGGGAGATGAGTAGAAAGATGTTTGTTCACATTACACTTGAACTTCTGCATATCAGTACAGTTGGGAATGCAGAATCCCGAAACGGAGTTCCAAAGACTTGCAGTTCTGGGGAAGAAACTATTGGAGTAAAAGGCTTTCTGTAACCTAGGGATCTCTACTGTAAAGAGGTGGGACTTAGTTGCTCGTCGGGTTTGTAGGGGGTAGTCACGTCGAGGAGGTACAAGTGCTTGCAGTTCGTCAGAGCATTCACCATTAAAGTATTTGTAGAACAGGCAGAGAGATGCAACATTTCGTCGATGGGACAGAGGCTGAAACCTAGATGACAATTCAGGACCTATCAGGTTGGCGATTCTCTTTTGAACCCTGTCCAGGAGTGAGAGACAAACAGCAGATTTCAGATCCGTTGATTACTCATACCGCAGAAGGAGTGGGAGAAACTAATACTCTCACAGTTCAAAGTCCTCTCCCAGCCATGACTGTAACCATGAACTAATCTGAAAAATCTAAATACAATCAATCTCATATACACACACACACACATATATATATACACACCCACATATATGGCATAATCATGTTGAAACACTCGTTCTTGTTAGATCAACAAAGTTAAGCAACAATGAGGTTGGAAAATACCAGACGGTTGACCATTTGAGATTACTAAGCGCCGTATGTATTGCACCAGGATGTAGAAATATCCATGTATGTATCTAAGAGGCGCGATGCACCCTTATTCTCCATTAACGCATGCATCTAGGAGAAGGAAAAATTAATATAAAAACCTGAGGTCTAATGTCTGCTTGTCTGCTCTGCCCATGCCATTCAATTGCATCGATTGAGATTAGCAGTTGTTAAAAAAAAATGTGGATGGTTTTACACAAGCTTTCGTCACTATAAGCACATCCTTTGTGTGAATTTTTGAACAACTTAATTCTTATGTGAACCTCACACATCGAAATCGACTGGAGAATCCATATATATATATATATATATATATATATATATATATATATATATATATATATATATATGTATACACACCGTATATTTCGATGTATAAGGCGACCTTAAAGTTAAAAAATCATCTTTAAAAACCAATATTTCATAAGATACCGGGTGTTGTAATGTCTAGCTTAGGCTAAACAAACATGGTTTCGTAATTTAGCAGTAGTCTTATTCAACTGATATATAGTACATTTATTAAGATTTGCTCCAATTTTGTACCTCGTCTTATCTTATACGCCGAAATATACGGTATATATATATAAAACAAAAATCCATGATGAAAATAAAAATTCAATAAACTACAATATTTATTCATTCTTCAAATATTTAAACAATGTGTTTGAATTTTTGATAGATTAATAAATATTGTGATTTATTCAATTTTATCGATATCATCGTTTTTCCTTCTTGTAAATTGCTCTATCTAGTGTATTGAGCTTTTTTTATTATCTTAATAGGTTCTAATATAAAGATTATATATAGTCTAAAGAGGTTTGAATATTTTTATCAAAAATGATATTTTTAAATGTATAAAATAAATGCAGTTTAAATTCCTATGGAAACAAATATTGCAAACTTATCACTTGCATCAGACGACTTACCGCTAGAAAATTCGCGACTACAAAAAGGGATTCAAGTATGTAACAGTGAAAAAAAAAAAAACTCACAAAAACAAGAAAACAATGTAAAATATTAAACAGAAAATAGAGATCATCAGCTGTTTATCATGTAACTGTTTCAGAGATGTACACATATTACACACACACACACACATATATATATATATATATATATACTAGCAGGGCTCTCCGGCGTTGCTCGGAACCGTATAAAACAATGAGAAAATTGAAGTTGATTTTGAACATGCCTATTATTCTTAGGACTGAGGAATTTTTGACGTCTATGTATCATTTGCTATCTCCAGCAAAAGAATATTTTACTTACCCTAGGACGGGTATTACACATGTATGAAATAATCGTACCTTCCCTAGAATAGGTAATTTACAGCATATATATGAAACAATTGTACTTTTGCTAGGAAGGGTAATGTACAACACATATTTAAAATAATATATATATATATATATATATATATATATATATAATATGTGTAAAAAGCAACAAAGTAAGACCTATATAGTTCCACTTAATGGCAGGAACTGTCTGCAACTTAAATTGTAATTGTCTAACTACCTGCCATTGCATGGCACCAAACTCACAAGATCTTTCAATGAATGCTGTCCATATATTTTCTATGAAATGATAGGAGGGTTCGGAAATAATTCATAAATTGAATCCTGACAGATAGTCCTACTCAGGGTGAGAATGGATTTGGGAATAATACCAACTAAGGGATAAACCCTAACCCTCTTTAAAGCTCATATATTAGGGCCTCACTATCTGATGCAATTTCCAATTTATATCCAGGATAAAAATTAAAAAAATAAATAAATAAATAAAAAATACATCTGCGTCAAATCCTAACAATGACGCACAAAAACTGACTTGATGAGTCAATTTTCAAAATCTTTTTTTTTTTTTAATTTTCTTATCATTTTGCGTTCATCGATTATTGATTCGCAAATATTAAGTGGCAGTGGCGTGATTCAGTTGCGTGCAAGTTTTCACACAACCATTTTTGCTTTTCAAAACTATGTCAATATTGAAGAATGCTTAAAAAAATATATTTCTTTTATATTGGCAAAACATTCCACATTTATTATACTTTATTTGCAAAAGTTAACACACTACTAAGAATAAACTTCCATTCATACAAACATAAGGGAACAAATAATGTGCCACTCTATAATAAAGAATAATGTGTGCATGTATATAAGTATGTGTGAGATATATATATATATATATATATATATATATATATATACACACACATATATATATGTATATACTAGATTACCCCTGACCCGTTGGGTCAGTATGTTATATTAGTTATGGAATTCATGTATGAGCATGACACTTGTGACGTAAAGAAAATAGTTTTGTTTTTGACATAATAGACACATTTCTATGAAATTATATTAAAATGAAAAATCACAGACGGATCATTCAAACATGAAAAAAAAAAAAAATCCTCCCTATTCGTGTAAAGTTACCTATTTTTCCGAATAATCGCTCAAAAATCGAAAATTGAACATGATTTTCCTACGAATCGAACGCAGACGAAAGTCATCTAGCAGAAAAAACGCACATGAACCTACCGATGAGAAATATAAGAATGAAAAATCCATATGGGAATCCTTCAACCAAGTTATAGAAACTTAAAATCTAAAAAAAAACATAAAACCTGAAGCAAAAAAATAGAACCCAAATAAAAAATAAAATGAAACTAATATTGAAACAGATTAGTAAATGTGTCAACAAATTCACCGTTCTCACACAACTATTTTGTATCTAGAAATGTAAACAAAAAATGAAGGAAAAGGGACGGATGGAGAGTAGTAGGAATAATAGTAGCCTTCGCTTTACTACAATTGTTCTTATGTTTGTCAATGGATTAAAAATGTTTAGTTGCAAGATAATAGCGACAGTATAGTAGTAATAAAGATAGTTGCAAAAAACCCCCACTCTTCCCATGTTAAATAATAATTTAGAAATAATAATGTTAATATTTAAGTGTGCAGGTCAAAATCTGCAAAAAGAAGCGATTTGTGTTTATTTGTTTATGTTGTTATAGGTTAATGTTTATGCACGCATGCACAACCGCATGTCGTAAACCGGAAGGTGGGTTACATCACTTGTTACAAGGTCATTTGAGTTTTATAATTATATATATATATATATATATATATATATATATATATTTTATGTCTTGGCAGTAGAGTCAAAAGGATATCTTAGTTTTTTTTTATTAATATTATTGGAATTTTTTCCTTTTTTCCCCTTGTATACATTTTTGTGAATTTTTCCATGGATTTCTGCCTTTGGATTATTTTGGACCATCTTCCAATTACGGTATTTGCTTGGATTTTACTTGTGCAAATGGAAATTCAATTAACTTTCTTGAAGTTATATATTTCGGACGACTGGAAACACGGCTGAGATAAGCGGAGAGCATATACAGCACCTATAAGTCCCAAATAGTCGCCCATTTATTACTGACCAGGTTCAATATTGCTTAACTTCGGTGATCCCATGGGAACCAATGTGTAAACGTCATTATGCCATACTATATATAAACTAAATAAGGGAGACAGTAGAGGTAGGGAGTACTGGGTCGAAAAAAGGTCACATCTTCAAAATCTGGTGGGGACCCCCTCAAATCAAAATATAAGGTGTATCTAGGTCAAAATCGAAAAAAAATTTGAAAAAAAAAAATTTTTCATCTGTTGGCGGCATTTTTTAGATCTGGGGCTGGTTTTTCAAGAAATGTGTCCGAAATGTCAATATGAGTGATTTCAAGGCATAATTTTGCTTCTTGTGTATCTCCAATGCCCATTAATGGATATAAATAGTTTCAAATGACACAGGGTCATGTATTTAAACAGGTTTTGTGGTATTCTTGGTCAATTTCGGTCAAAAAATGGCCAAAATTGGCCATAAATTGGCCGAAAAACAGGCAAAAATCACAAAAACCATCTTGGGTCACATAAATTATCCTCGTCCATCTTTACAAAGGTATATATTGCTGTAGATACCTAAAATAGACATTGGAGTACGATTATATACAGGTCTCAGATCTTTTGGGGCCTTTTTTGAAGATAAATAGACCAAATTTTGACCCAAAATTGCCAAAAATAGGACGAAATTGCCAAAATCCTGTTCTCGGTCACTTAATCGATCCTTGTTCATTCCCAATGGATATGAATGACTTCAGACACACATATAAGGCAGAGAACCATGATTATTGACAGGTCTTGGGGTCTTTAAGGACAATTTTAGGGGTGAATTTGGCCAAATTGGACCTAAAATTGCTGAAAATAAGCCGAAATCGACATAATCCCGTCCTTTTATGATTTCCAAGTGCTTAACAGACTTAACAAAAGTGACTCAGATATACACTACAAGCACTACAATAATCCATCAAACTTGGCTGCAATCTCTTTGTGGTTGTGCAGTGTGAATTGCATGTTTCGGTCCGAAAGAACATCCCAGTCTCCGTTGATTTCGCATTCGACAATTTGATCTGCATCGATAGTTTGCTTATCATCTGGGTTTGGGTACCTCCATTTTAAGTTCTTCCTTTCATAAACACGCTCCAAATGTTCAATTTCGTATTTCTGGTTGTCTAGGATTTTAGTACAGTACCCCAGAAACCATGTTGGCACCCCCTTTACTGTCCACAACACCACACACATCTGATTCACATTCAGGATTAAAGGTAACTCAACCATTTCCTCTGCAACTCGTGGAATGCAAGTGATGGCTTTTAGGGCGTCATCATTAGTGGGCAGAGGAATTCTTGTGGATACCGGGCAACCATCCAGGAGTGCGCAAAGATTCATAAGCCGCTCTTCATGAGTGATTTTGTTGAGTTTGAATAGTTCAGGATTTGCAGTTACATCTGATTTGTGGGTGTCTCTGTAATATGCTAACTCAGTCATGACAATCTTCTCTTGTAATTCTGAATGATCTTTTAGCACCGACATCAATTCTTCAGAACTAACACACGGACCATGCCAACTTTTACAATTTATGAGCAATTTAGTAGTGTAATTGCTTGCGTTCATCGCTTTCTTTATCTTCTCTTCAACTTTTAGATGGAGAAGAGTCTTTTGTTCTTCATTCCATTCGTCTTCTCTTTTGTTCAAAAGTTTTGCAATTGCCGTCGAAATTTTTGATGCACCATCCAATGACACACTGTGCAAGACCATATCGTTTCTCAAGGATTTTGCTTTGAACTTGTTATTCCTACATTTGAAAACAATAGCATGATGATCGAATACTCCAAGTTCTCGTTCACTCATAACATTGTTGCTCTCCAGGTCTTTTCGCTCTTCCACGGTCAACTTATGTATTTGCGTGGCACGAATGTCATTGTACTGCCCAAATCCGTACTCTCTACCACATTGAAGTTTGATCGTTTTGGATGCATGTACACACATATCTTTCAAAAGTTTTATCTCCAACTCAGATGTCGGTTCCTCAATATCTATATGTCTGTATTGAACAGTGTACGCTTCTAAGGTGTCCAGTTTTCCAACTGAAAGATCCGCAAACAACTTTGGAAGAATTTTGCACAGATCATCCTGCGTTCCTACCTCAACAAGATTTAGGAGAGGTAATGAGACTTTGTACGTGAACAATGAAAGACAGTTCAACTGACTCAGTAGCAATTCACTATCCAGTAACATCCTCACGATCTCGACATGTTGGTTGCTGAGATGAGTCTCGTCAAGAACCATACGAGATTTCAACTGTGTGCTATGATTATGATAAAAATAACATAGCAAGGAGACTCTACATTTCAGAGTCTCATTTTGAACTGACCAAATAAACAAAACAATTCCTTTCTCAGATAACACTGCAATGTTATCAATCATTCGATTCTACTAGTACTAGTCCCCAAGCCCCTTGGGAAACTAGTTAAATAACACTTACAATTTTTGTATGAAGCTTTTTAAGAAACATTCTTATGTAAAATTTACCAGATTTGGAACACTGGACGATTAAGGGTATTTCTTTCCGCAAAATGAATGACATCTAGGGTGTAAATCACTGTGAAAATTGTGCTAAAATCCCGATTTTGTACTAAAAAATGACTTTTATATGCTAAAATAAAACTCAATTTAGCTATACATTGTGTCATTCCTATCCTAATTCATTGACCAAGTCAAAAGAAGTGAAAATACCTAAGTTTCAACTGCTATTTCTTATCCTTTCTTTTGCAAAGATGGGTATATGGGCGTTTTTGGGCCCCCGGAGCCTAAAAATCTAAAAAATGGCACCAACAGATGAATTTTTATTTTTTTTCAAAATTTTTTCGATTCTTACCTAGGTTTAGTGCATATTTTGATCTGAGGGGGTCTCCACCAAAATCTGAAGACCCGACCCAGTACTCCCTACCTCTAGAGACAGAATTAAATTTAAATTTAATAATTGTTATTGGCTATAAACTAACACCCGAGACATTTCAATAGCACAAACAAAAAAGAGAAATCAAACATTAGGTCATTGCAAAATATTGAGATGAACAGATTATGATGGATTAAAATAGACTAAATCAGAATATAAGTTTGAAATAAACTAATTGGGAAATTTAACTTAGATTGCTATAAAGAGAATAATGTCAGAACTACAAGTTTAAAAGTTTAATAAAAACAAAAATAAAAATAGTGAATTAAAAGATAAAGGAATTTCAATAAAATTATGAATCGATAAGTGTAGGCAAAACCTAGTTATGTCCCTTATCGGAGGAAACTTAAAAACGTTAAAATTTAAAAAAACAAAAATATCAGGTTTGCATTAAGATAAGGTTGAAAAGATAGATTTAACTTTCAAATTAATTACACAAGCAGTATGAGATGAAAATAAATATTAACTAAAATTATTTAAATAAAACCTTTTAATTTATAGTTAAAAAAAAAACAAATAGTAGGTAAAAGGGTAAACACATATATAGTAACATGTAAATAAAGATTTATACAAAACTAAGGCAAATTGAGAAATGAATAGCTGGACATATAAATAAAGACTAAAATATGAAATAAATAAATAAATAAATAAATAAATCAGAGATGAAAAAATAATCATAATAATAGAAAAAAAAAACATAAGATTTAATGGATATAAAAATAGGAAATCATAGAATTATCATCTAAAATAAAAAATACGAAAGTGGGATACTTACTCAATTCGAGGGGAATCGAAAAAATAAAAAAAAAATAGATAAAATAAAATGAGGCAAACAAGGTTGAATCCAAACTGCTTGTTCCCTTAAAGTATATATGAATATATTCATATATAATAAATGTATTTTAGTGTCTGAAGAGTAGACATTTTTGGAATATTTTATATGATATAATATTTAAATTTGTCCAAATGGTTATGACACAATTATAACACAAAGAAATACAACATATGATGTTCTTATTTCATATTTTGTTGTCTCGATTTTGCCAAAAATATTATATGTATTACTATTATACACATATACATATATAATTTACCACCTAAATCCAAAAGAAATGCTCGTCAAATCGAGAAAATTCAGAAAAATCAAGAAAAAGTGTATTGAACCAACCTTGCCTCAACAATGACTTGTTGCCTATATATATATATATATATATATATATATATATATATATATATATATATATATATACACAGGGTGTCCGTAAAGTTGCTATACAGTCTTATTGTTTTATTGTATTATATTTGTATTAATAGTTAATATTTATTTTTTTTACAGGTTTATTTAATCAAGCATAGTAACTTGTAAAACTGTATAGTAACTTTACGGACACCCTGTATATATATATATATATATATATATATATATATATATATATATATATATAACTACTTAATTTACCCACATAAAATTAATATATGAAAGCATAGATTTATGGTAAACTTTACTTCAAAAGTGCTCAATACGTAGGTAAAGCTAGTTAGTAATTTATGAAATATATATGGCGATTAAGCTACACTGAATATTCCGCGTTTCATCCACTCTAGGACTCTTCAGGCTTATGCGCATAAGCCTGAAGAGTCCTAGAGTGGATGAAACGCGGAATATTCAGTGTAGCTTAATCGCCATATATATTTTATAAATTACTATACATATATATATATATATATTCCAGAGGTGAAATCACCAAAAACTTTTAATGAGGTTGATATAAGAGTGTTCAATACCAAAGTAGGGAAACGTATACTTTTTATCTGTTTTACATAAGCATTTATATGTCACTACACATTCATGAGCATGTTACTTATACATAAGTAGAGTTGTAATCTTTATCTATGTTTAGCGATATATAAATGTCTATGTAAAACAAATAAAAAGTACATATATATATTTTTTTTTACATGAAAGTCAGCACTTATCAAGACCCGGAAGCCACTCGAGGATAAGGGTTATTGCGTATACGGTAATCAATGGGATAGTATCGTAGTAATCGTTAGTATTGGAGATTTGATAAAGTGTCTTACTTAAGGGGGCGGTTCATCAGGAATTTGTTTATGTTGGACTTGAAGACATCCAAGTTGTAGTCAGGTGGGAAACAGGCAAACAAAAGAGAGTTCCACAGGCATGCACTTCTAAGAAAGAAGTTTTTTTTCATGGTTTACGTTTTGGTTTTGGCACAGATTATATCTATAATATAAAGCTGAACGTCTGTGTGTGTGTGTGTGTGTGTGTGTGTGTGTGTGTGTGTGTGTGTGTGTGTGTGTGTGTGTGTGTGTGTGTGTTTGTCTGTCTCTGGTCACGAATAGGCTCCTATATGGTTGACTATTATAGGAAACTGATCACATATAATGATAAAAGATGTATCAAGACACAGGAATGGGTATGTTTGATCTGGCAGAACGGTGGTTCATTAAAATTGTGGGGTCTGCGTTCGCGCCTGGCCTCTAAAGTATGGAAATAAAAAATTAAAAAAAAAAAAAAACGTTTACAAGTGTTTTTGATATAGATGTACATAAGAATCCTTTGATAAGTATGTTTCAACTTAAATAGGGATGGTATAATAAAATTGTGGAGTCTATGTTCGCGCCTGGCCTCCATAGAATGGAAATAGGCACAAACTTTAATAAAAGACTTTTCATATCTATCTGCGTAAGTATACTTTGATAATTATGTTTCAGTTTGAAGAAATATGGTTTATACCATATTAAAATTATTGGTGTTCGTTCGCGCCTGACTTCCATAGAATGGAAATATGTCACAAAGTTTAACAAGGTTTTTTAATATAGATCCACAGAATATTGTGATAAGTGTTTCAGTGTGAACAGGTATGGTATAATAAATTATGGGGTTTATCTATTTTATTTTTACTTTCATCATATTTTGCTTTGGTTTTGATACCCCCAAATTCGAAGCTATCTCTTTACAACCCTTCCTTTTCATAACCTATCATACTTTCATAAATCAGAGTCCATTTTCTGTAGGCTGTTTTTGAACCCAGTCAACGACGGGTACTTTTGCTAGTATATATATATATATACATATTTATAAATATATATATATATATATATATATATATATATATTTATAAATATATATATATATATATATTTATAAATATATATATATATATATATATTTATAAATATATATATATATATATATATATTTATAAATATATATATATATATATTTATAAATATATATATATATATTTATAAATATATATATATATATTTATAAATATATATATATATATATATATATATATATATATATATATATATATATATATATATATATATATATAAACGGCTAGCAGTATCAGAATTTTTGTAGGAATTTTTGACACCCCTAACACGAAACTGCGAATACAATATAAAAATCTCGTAATTTCTCTGTTAAAAGTGGGTTATTTATTTTCTTTATGGATTATACTTCCAAAATAAACTATTACAGTTGTTTTAAAAGTAATAAAAATATTTTTATTTTTTTTTTTAAACAGTAATGAATTTTCCGAACTCAATATTTTTCAATTTTTAAACTCAATATTTTTAAATTTTTAAATTTTAAAAATCTATCAAAATTTTTCTATTGATTCTATTTTTACGATATTTTCAGGGTCAATGTGAAATTTTATGTTCTTTCCAATAAACCGAATATAATATTTTAGACAAACGTTTTTTTTAAATTCACGCCCCCCCATTTTCACGCCCCCCCATTTTCACGCCCCCCCCATTTTGAAATGTCTATTAAAAAGTAAATAATTAATTTATGTTTAATAGGTTTATATATCACAAATTGAAGAGAAAAGGTCAATAAATAATATATTCAAATTTAAAACAAACAAAAAAAATCAGTTTTTTAGAAATTTACCTGTAAAGTCCGAAGTTTAAAACCTTATTTTATAAGAACACATTTTTTCTTTTTGTCTTTTTTTTTTTTTTTTTAATGAAACCTTGGTCCTTGCTCCTTTAATTGAAAAAAAAAACTAGGGCTTGAATTACATTTTTCGAGGAGTTATAAGCTTAGAAAGATAGGGGGTCGAATAATTTACGCCTCTCATTTTGAAATGTCTATTAAAAAGTAAATAATTAATTTATGTTTAATAGGTTTATATATCACAAATTGAAGAGAAAAGGTCAATAAATAATATATTCAAATTTAAAACAAAAAAAAAAATCAGTTTTTTAGAAATTTACCTGTAAAGTCCGAAGTTTAAAACCTTTAAAAAAAAAAAAAAACACATTGTTTTGTTTTGTTTTTTTTTTTAAATAAAACCTTGGTCCTTACTCCTTTAATTGAAAAAAAAAATTAGGGCTTGAATTACATTTTTCGAGGAGTTATAAGCTTGGAAAGATGGGGTGGAATTATTCACTATTTTCACGAAATTTCTGACACTGCTAATAAACGGCTATATGTTTGTCTGAGTGTTGGTCTGTATGTCTTCATATTTTCAAACTATCTCGTCAGAAACTAAAAGTCAGAGAGCGGCGCCAGTGGCCTCAAATGATTGGATTTTTTAATGAGTCTTTAACCGGTTAAAATTGTTTTTAAGAGATTAAAAATGGGTCAAAATTGAAAAAAATCGTTAAAAATTTTGTAAATTGATCTTAGTTTATTTTCAATTTTTAATCGGTTTACGTGTGTCACGTTGGTACAGTGTTAACGGCACTAGCTTTGTATGCTACAGTTTTGGTTTTGATTATAGCTGATGGCACCTAAATAATTTTTTTATTTTTTACTTTTGAAATCACGACGCTATAATGATATATACGAAATCTGGACGGATTAAAATATATTTAGGAATATTTTATGCCCGGGCAAAGCCGCCCCCCTCTCCCGCTAGTATATATTATATACGTCATACTGAATTTAGTGAGTAAAGAACCAACGAGTGTCAACTGTCTAAAATGAATACGGAAAGGCATGAAACATTTTTTCTTTTCTTTTCTCTATACTGATGAATAGATTTTTTTCTGTCTTATTTCTTTTTTACTTGACAGACTATAATTATTAGTGCGAACATTAGCAAAACATAATTTTCTACAGTGATCATTAACAGGTAGAGATTTTAACAAGGTTATAGCTGAAACATGCATGCACATATGTAGCCAATAATATTTGTGTAAATTAAGAAATATGTACTATATGATGGATATTCTTGTTACGACGTATGAGGTCCGCCACAACAACCAAGTTGTTTGGAAATCCACACAGATGATTTGTTTATAGTGGTGAAGGCTTTGTGTAGAACCAACCATATTTTTAGTACAACTGCTAATTTCAGTCGGTGCAATATCTGCCACAAGACACAGCAGACAGCAGACCTCAGGTTTTTACATTTAGAGTTTTCCTTCTTCTAGATCTTAATCTTAATCTAGTCTTAATGAAAACTGAGGGTGCATCTCTCACAGTGGATTAAAGTATATAGATACTAACTTGGAATTTTCTACGTTCGTACATACATATTTAGGCAAGAATTCATTATCCAATCATGTCTGATTAAATACGTAGTTTTCTCTTTTAACATTTCTGGTAATTTTCTCGACCTGGCGATCAATTCTGTTTGTCTCAGCTAGTAAATTCTGTATCGTGGCACCGAGTGATCTTAGATAGGCCATTTTTCTCTCAGGTACTTTTGATCACGTGATCGTCATCAGGAGTAATATTTTGGAAGAGGCTTTATTGATTTGATTTTATATTCTTTTCCAAGTTGTTTGGCAGGGGAAGAAGGGTTAGGAAGGGACGTGGTTGAGTCTATTTATTTATTATCTTATTATTAGGGCTGTGACAACAGAATATTCCTTTCATTGTTTTGACTCTTGAGTATATATCCGACACAGTTAGACAGTTAATCAACCGAGAACCACATCATTCTATAATGTAATGTAAGATATCAACGGATACACAGTTAGACAGTTAATCAACCGAGAACCACATCACTCTATAATGTAATGTAAGATATCAACGGATACACAGTCGATAGTCAAAGCAATGAAAAGAATATGCTGTTGTCCCAGTCCTATATATATATATATATATATATATATATATATATATATATATATATATATATATATATACCTATGTTAGTAATAGGACGATTCCAGTGTTTTCCTTAATTCTGACACAATTACCGATTCAGTTCTTAATTCTTGATGCCAATACAATTACCAATTCTGATTCTTTTAAAATTTCTAAATCTAAAGTAGTTTTGTGTGTGTGTGTGTGTGTGTGTGTGTGTGTGTGTGTGTGTGTGTGTGTGTGTGTGTGTGTGTGTGTGTGTGTGTGTGTGTGTGTGTGAGGTCGGATTACCACAAAAACTCATGCAATGGGTAAATATATTTTTGTAAATGTAAAAACAGACTTGTGGAAGGCGCTCTATCGATTTTAGTTTTTCTAGTAGTTTAAAATCAATAAATATTTATTGTTTCATAATAAGAACCGTGCCAAATTAAGTTTTAAACAAAAAGAAATAACTAAAAACAATAAAAAGAATCGTTTTCGAAAATCGGCACGAATTTTTCCGATTCCAATATCGCAAAATGTTCCAATCTTTTTGATTCCCGATTTTTTTTTTTTGTTGTTTTTTATACCAAAGAAAATTCTTTAAAAAACATATGTAAGAATATATTACAATTTAAAAATTGTTGCCACCAACAGGTCCTCCACACGCCGGCAGCCGAAGAATTATGGCATTAAGTTGACGCCGTTAGTCACACGTTTTTTTTTAGGGTGTAAAAAGAATCCCCAAACACCCCGAACTAATCTTGGAGAATGGTAGGAGGGATGTTAAAGTAATCCCTTTTAAGATAATTAAAAGGGTTCACTTGTGCATCTTCATCCCTATAAAGGGATCGTCTTTCACATCCTTCATACCAAATCAGTTGGGGCTTGTGAGACGATCACTTGTCAAGGTGATTGAAACTATCTTAGCCACATAGTAAATCATCTTATTCAGCAAATACGTTTGAGGGGGTGGGGTTTTAGCGCCAACGTGTCAGAGTGAAATGCTTAGCAAACTAATTTACTGCAATGCGTTGTCTAACACTCAGAGCGTAGTCTATTTCCAACTACATTATTTGCCCCCTTTTCAGGAGGTGAGACACAAGGTCAAGTGCTGCTTTGATGAAAGCATTTCTGTGGGACGGACTGGATTCGAACTTAGCACACCCAGGTTTTCAGTCAACATCGTTAATCACCATTACCCCCCCTCAACCCACTTCAATAAAACGGTACTTATGCATCTATGTTACCGCACTGAAATAATAATGCTATTATTTAGAAAGCCATTCTTAACGTGGGGAGGGTGCTTTGTAACTATTCTCTATTTCCACTTAATAATTTAACAAACAAAAACATCGTAAAAAATTGAATTTAACTCGAAAATACTATTTTAAAAAAATAGGGCGGTAACGTAGATACATAAACACCAATAAAACAGAAGCATTCTAGATGGATCAACCCATGTTTCAATGTGTCAACGTTGAAGCCGACTACGATATAGTCGTTTTCAAGTCCAATGTAAACAAATTCTTGTTAAGCCGTCCTCTTAATCAAATTTTGACCAATTTCACCTATTATCAATCGTCACAATGTCGTCTAATTGTCCCTCTAAAAACCCTCATTAACCCCTATCATTGAGTGGTCGTCAAAATTAAACAAACAGAATATTTGTGTACGATTGTTTCAGAGACGATACTAATTTTATTGATATAAAATCTCATTGTCAGCACAGTCGACATATGATCACTATATCTATGCTTTCTCTTACAAAATTTGAAAATTAAGAAAAGTCCAAGAACTTGTTTAATTTTAGAGGAGAAACATATTTTACCATCTTTTCTTATCGTAAGAACATTAAACCATGTTATACGTTAGACATGGTAAAATATTTTTCTCCTCTAACATTAAAAAAGTTCTTAAGCTTTTTTAATCTTCAAAATTTTTCTTACCTGATGAGATCAATAATGATCGAAACGGTCTGCACATCATAGCAAGATATGACTGTATTTACATAAAAATAATAGGGTCGTTTTTTAACGTGGAGAAAAGGTACAAAAATAAAAATTGTCTCAGTCGTGAAGGATTTCTCCTCCACTGAAAGAGAACGAGAAACGGAAGTGCCGCATCTGAAGAACAGATACTACACTTTGATCTTGGCCAAAAGGCCATACCAAAACATTGTAGCTGCTGAATAAAACTATAATTATGTCGTCTAAAAAAATAAATAAATAAACCCTTGTTGCTATGGTGACTGACCAGACAAACAACTGTTTATGGGTTGGTCCATTATTTGTCTTTTTTTACCATTTTTAATCTCATTTGCTCTTCCCTTTCTCTAGTCGTCTAACACATTCAATCTGCAAATAAGGAGGCAAGAGTATCTTTCACTCTTTCTTTTTCCTTTTCGTCCCCTCTCTCACTTTTTTCTTCTTTCCTTTCCTCCCATATTTCGTTCTCCTCCCTCCCCTCTCACTTTTTTTTCTCCTTCCTCCCCTCTTTTACCCTATTTTTTCCTTTCTTTCTACTTTCCCCGTCTCTCCCTCTTTCTTTCTTCTTTTCCCCATTTCTCTCCCTTTCTTTCTCCTTATTCCTGTCTCTTCCACTTTTTTCGTATTTTCCGTTTCTCTTTCTTTCTTTCTCTCCGCCCTTTCCTCTTTCTCCCCCGCCCCCCGTCTCTTCCTATTTCCCCCCGTCTCTTCCTCTTTCTCCCCCCTCGTCTCTTCCTCTTTCTCCCCCCCCCCCTCGTCTCTTCCTCTTTCTTTTTACTTTTCCTGTCTCTCTATCTTTCTTTCTTTTTTCCCCTGTTTCTCTCTTTATTTCTTATTTTTCCCTTCTTTCACTCTTTCTTTTTTCACCCCCAACACTTTTTCAATCTCTTCACCTTCATATTTAGAATGTCATAAAAATGAAGAATGTCATTTGTCTAACCGAGAATTTCTCTGTTCACTTAAAAAAAAAAACAACAAAAAAAAAAACTTTTATTTGTCTTATTTTTTCTTCTTCTTGTTATTATTATGAGGCACTGCATCCATGACACATCTTCAAACATGTCACCCAGAAAAAAAAAAGACAGGGAATGGGAATTATGGAATGGACCCGGCAGTGGGGGATAAGACGAATTTCTTAGTACAGCATGTTGTAGAAAATAGGAGCTGATGAGGGTGGGAGAGTGAAATAGTTGCTTCCCCCACCCCTCAGTGGGGATGATTTAGGGGTGATGGTGCGAGGTGGAAAACAGCAGTAGTAGTCAAGGTAGATGGGTGCGTGATGCCCCACCCCATGTGAATTTAGCAATCATTTCAATTTCCTCAAAGATGATGAGGACATTGGGGAGGGGGAAATAAAACAACCTGCAAGCAAAGTGGGAAATGCCACCATCAGCCCCCACTCCCCACCGGGGGAGTCATCGAAATAAGGGAGGAGAGATGGCGATAGATGAGGGAGTGGATTGACAACCAGATAAGAAAGTGAGGGATAAAAAAAAAGGGTGGAGAGGAGGAGGGGGGTCTATTATTTTGTGTGTCACAACATTGTGCCCAGGAGGACATTTCATTGAGACAGCTTTTATTTTTGTTTTATTTCTTACTGATTGCATGATCGTTTTGCAGTTGCAGGTGGTTGCGAGAGGAGAGGGTGGTGTTAAACGGCCTTGATGCGGCCTGTTGCAGCGTGATGGGGAAGGGAGGCGAGCTAAAGAATCCAGTTTATAGGTACTGCGTACACATAGATACAGGCACACAAAAACAAAACGGAACTTCACACACAGATTTTCATATGCACATACGTATACAGAGTTTCCTTCACACACGCACACACACACACACACACACACACACAAATATTTACACACACACACACACACAAATATTCACACATACAGAGACAAATATTCACACACACATATACAGAAACAAATATTCACACACACACACACACACACACATATACAGAGACAAATATTCAAACATATACAGAGACAAATATTCACACGCACACACATACAGAGACACATATTCACACACACACAGACAAATATTCACACACATATACGGAAACAAATATTCACGCACGCACATACAGAGACAAATATTTACGCACGCACATACAGAGACAAATATTCACACACACCCGCACGCACACGCATACAAAAAATATATTCACACACACCGACAAATATCCACACACACAGACAGACAAATATTCAGACACACACACAAAGCTTCATACACGCGTGCACATAAATAAATTGGTTATCTTCCACAGTTATCTATTTAAAGATCATTTTAAATTTAAAAGAGGCGGCGAACTTCAAATTAACAACTATTTTCTTTAATTGCAGATTTGGTAACTATCGATTATTTAGAGGTCAACTTGGTTTGACAATTCATCACGAAGAAACTGACACTAAAGTAGCGTTTGCAAATGATATGATCCATTTACTGAGAGAAACATTTGATGAAAGCATAATTTCACGAAATTGACCTGTCAACAGACCACCTCGTTCATGCGATTTAATCCCATTAGATTATTTTCTTTGGGGATATGTAAAATCACCATGTCTACGTTGATAAACCAGACACAATAAACTACTTGGAAGACACTATTTAATGTGCTATTGCCGAAATACATCCTAATTTAATGTGTAGAGTTTGTGAAAATTGGACTTCTAGATTATGTCATATACGCACGAGCTGCGGAGCCGTATACCGAAAATTGTATTCAAATTATGAATGCCAAAAATTAATCTTTGGAGTAAAGCACATATTTTTATGATAAAAATACTTGTCTGTGTTTTTTTTTTTTTTTTTTTTTTTTTTTTTTAAATTTAATCTACATCTACAGAAAAACACCTATTATATACATTTTATATAACCTAAAATAAACAGTTAATAAAAAGATGGAAAAAAAAAAAAAAAACACTTTTCCGATATTTTGAAGTAGTTTTAGTAATTGAAAAGGAACGACAAAATAAAATAAATCCTTATAAAATGACGGTATTTAATTACCATATTAAATCTCCGAGTTTATAACCAATTTATGAGAAAAACCCGGATATAAACATTTCTCATTTATCAACAGACGAAATAATTTTTTTTTAATTTGTCTATGTAATAAAATAAAATGTTCTGTCTGTCAATCTGTGACTCCAATTAAAAAAAAAAAAAGCAGTTTTATCACTAAAAACTAGCACTAATGCCCGGATGGAGTGAAAGAATCTTAATTTAGATGAATCCTTATTACAGTTTTTTTTGTCAATAGGAGGCACTTAAGTTGCGAATACCATCCTATTCAGCAGGCTTCGAGGTGCTTTCAAATGCCATCCTATTCAGTCCGTGACCCTTTCAAATGCCATCCTATTCAGTCCGTGACCCTTTCAAATGCCATCCTATTCAGTCCGTGACCCTTTCAAATGCCATCCTATTCAGTCCGTGACGCTTTCAAATGCCATCCTATTCAGTCCGTGACGCTTTCAAATGCCATCCTATTCAGTCCGTGACGCTTTCAAATGCCATCCTATTCAGTCCGTGACGCTTTCAAATGCCATCCTATTCAGTCCGTGACGCTTTCAAATGCCATCCTATTCAGTCCGTGACCCTTTCAAATGCCATCCTATTCAGTCCGTGACCCTTTCAAATGCCATCCTATTCAGTCCGTGACCCTTTCAAATGCCATCCTATTCAGTCCGTGACCCTTTCAAATGCCATCCTATTCAGTCCGTGACGCTTTCAAATGCCATCCTATTCAGTCCGTGACGCTTTCAAATGCCATCCTATTCAGTCCGTGACCCTTTCAAATGCCATCCTATTCAGTCCGTGACCCTTTCAAATGCCATCCTATTCAGTCCGTGACCCTTTCAAATGCCATCCTATTCAGTCCGTGACCCTTTCAAATGCCATCCTATTCAGTCCGTGACCCTTTCAAATGCCATCCTATTCAGTCCGTGACCCTTTCAAATGCCATCCTATTCAGTCCGTGACCCTTTCAAATGCCATCCTATTCAGTCCGTGACCCTTTCAAATGCCATCCTATTCAGTCCGTGACCCTTTCAAATGCCATCCTATTCAGTCCGTGACCCTTTCAAATGCCATCCTATTCAGTCCGTGACCCTTTCAAATGCCATCCTATTCAATCCGTGACCCTTTCAAATGCCATCCTATTCAGTCCGTGACCCTTTCAAATGCCATCCTATTCAGTCCGTGACCCTTTCAAATGCCATCCTATTCAATCCGTGACGCTTTCAAATGCCATCCTATTCAGTCCGTGACCCTTTCAAATGCCATCCTATTCAGTCCGTGACCCTTTCAAATGCCATCCTATTCAGTCCGTGACCCTTTCAAATGCCATCCTATTCAGTCCGTGACCCTTTCAAATGCCATCCTATTCAGTCCGTGACACTTTCAAATGCCATCCTATTCAGTCCGTGACCCTTTCAAATGCCATCCTATTCAGTCCGTGACCCTTTCAAATGCCATCCTATTCAGTCCGTGACCCTTTCAAATGCCATCCTATTCAGTCCGTGACGCTTTCAAATGCCATCCTATTCAGTCCGTGACGCTTTCAAATGCCATCCTATTCAGTCCGTGACGCTTTCAAATGCCATCCTATTCAGTCCGTGACGCTTTCAAATGCCATCCTATTCAGTCCGTGACCCTTTCAAATGCCATCCTATTCAGTCCGTGACCCTTTCAAATGCCATCCTATTCAATCCGTGACCCTTTACAATGCCATCCTATTCAGTCCGTGACCCTTTCAAATGCCATCCTATTCAGTCCGTGACCCTTTCAAATGCCATCCTATTCAATCCGTGACGCTTTCAAATGCCATCCTATTCAGTCCGTGACGCTTTCAAATGCCATCCTATTCAGTCCGTGACGCTTTCAAATGCCATCCTATTCAGTCCGTGACGCTTTCAAATGCCATCCTATTCAGTCCGTGACGCTTTCAAATGCCATCCTATTCAGTCCGTGACCCTTTCAAATGCCATCCTATTCAGTCCGTGACCCTTTCAAATGCCATCCTATTCAGTCCGTGACGCTTTCAAATGCCATCCTATTCAGTCCGTGACCCTTTCAAATGCCATCCTATTCAATCCGTGACGCTTTCAAATGCCATCCTATTCAGTCCGTGACGCTTTCAAATGCCATCCTATTCAGTCCGTGACGCTTTCAAATGCCATCCTATTCAGTCCGTGACCCTTTCAAATGCCATCCTATTCAATCCGTGACCCTTTCAAATGCCATCCTATTCAGTCCGTGACCCTTTCAAATGCCATCCTATTCAGTCCGTGACCCTTTCAAATGCCATCCTATTCAGTCCGTGACGCTTTCAAATGCCATCCTATTCAGTCCGTGACCCTTTCAAATGCCATCCTATTCAATCCGTGACCCTTTCAAATGCCATCCTATTCAGTCCGTGACCCTTTCAAATGCCATCCTATTCAGTCCGTGACCCTTTCAAATGCCATCCTATTCAGTCCGTGACTCTTTCAAATGCCATCCTATTCAGTCCGTGACCCTTTCAAATGCCATCCTATTCAATCCGTGACCCTTTCAAATGCCATCCTATTCAGTCCGTGACCCTTTCAAATGCCATCCTATTCAGTCCGTGACCCTTTCAAATGCCATCCTATTCAGTCCGTGACCCTTTCAAATGCCATCCTATTCAGTCCGTGACGCTTTCAAATGCCATCCTATTCAGTCCGTGACCCTTTCAAATGCCATCCTATTCAATCCGTGACGCTTTCAAATGCCATCCTATTCAGTCCGTGACGCTTTCAAATGCCATCCTATTCAGTCCGTGACGCTTTCAAATGCCATCCTATTCAGTCCGTGACCCTTTCAAATGCCATCCTATTCAATCCGTGACCCTTTCAAATGCCATCCTATTCAGTCCGTGACCCTTTCAAATGCCATCCTATTCAGTCCGTGACCCTTTCAAATGCCATCCTATTCAGTCCGTGACGCTTTCAAATGCCATCCTATTCAGTCCGTGACCCTTTCAAATGCCATCCTATTCAATCCGTGACCCTTTCAAATGCCATCCTATTCAGTCCGTGACCCTTTCAAATGCCATCCTATTCAGTCCGTGACCCTTTCAAATGCCATCCTATTCAGTCCGTGACCCTTTCAAATGCCATCCTATTCAGTCCGTGACCCTTTCAAATGCCATCCTATTCAATCCGTGACCCTTTCAAATGCCATCCTATTCAGTCCGTGACCCTTTCAAATGCCATCCTATTCAGTCCGTGACCCTTTCAAATGCCATCCTATTCAATCCGTGACCCTTTCAAATGCCATCCTATTCAGTCCGTGACCCTTTCAAATGCCATCCTATTCAGTCCGTGACCCTTTCAAATGCCATCCTATTCAGTCCGTGACCCTTTCAAATGCCATCCTATTCAGTCCGTGACCCTTTCAAATGCCATCCTATTCAGTCCGTGACCCTTTCAAATGCCATCCTATTCAGTCCGTGACCCTTTCAAATGCCATCCTATTCAGTCCGTGACCCTTTCAAATGCCATCCTATTCAATCCGTGACCCTTTCAAATGCCATCCTATTCAGTCCGTGACCCTTTCAAATGCCATCCTATTCAGTCCGTGACGCTTTCAAATGCCATCCTATTCAGTCCGTGACCCTTTCAAATGCCATCCTATTCAGTCCGTGACCCTTTCAAATGCCATCCTATTCAATCCGTGACCCTTTCAAATGCCATCCTATTCAGTCCGTGACCCTTTCAAATGCCATCCTATTCAGTCCGTGACGCTTTCAAATGCCATCCTATTCAGTCCGTGACCCTTTCAAATGCCATCCTATTCAATCCGTGACGCTTTCAAATGCCATCCTATTCAGTCCGTGACGCTTTCAAATGCCATCCTATTCAGTCCGTGACCCTTTCAAATGCCATCCTATTCAGTCCGTGACGCTTTCAAATGCCATCTTATTTGGTCCGTGACGCTTTTGAATGACACCTTCTTTTATCTGTAATGCTTTCGAATAGCTAACATCCCTATTAATTAGTCCCCCTTAGTAGGCAAAGTTAGGCCCAATGTCGGTTTTTAGTATGGAGAAATTCCAGTTCTCATAAAGGCTCACTCTGGATTGTGATAATAAAAAACATTGTCAGTGAGAATGATTTCTCCACTTCTGAGCAAAGACAAAACTTTATGTCCTAACCAAAAGGCTGAACAACAAATGATACGAAACGCCGTTATCATTGTAGACAATTAATTAAAAGGATTAAAAATGACCTGCAGGGTTCAAAATGGCGTCGCTGAAGCGTGAAAATTGCAAATTATTGAATGAATGAGAGAGTGACAAGATAAATAATTGCAAAACTTTTTTTAAAAATTTTATTTCACATCAGCTATTTTGCGTTATTTAATATTAAAAAAAAAAATAAATAGTAGCATTTAAAGCCAATAAAACTAAGCTTCTTTCCTTTTACAATTATAAAAAACCTTCTCAACCACCGACTGCCATGGGCTAATAAGATCTTACCAGAGAGCTCATCGTTCAAACACATCGAATTAATATTCAGAAGAAACATGAATTGGAACAAATACATTGCAGATATTGCCAAAACTGCTGCAAAGAAGATGAACTCCCGCTACCATGCTAGAAGTCCATTCACATTAGAGAACATCCTATGTCTTAAGAAAACCACCATTTGCCCATTCGTGGAGTATTGTTGCTACATCTGGGCTGGTATATCTACACTGGTCTCACCTTCTCAGACAGGATCTAAAAAGAAAGTCAAACCTAATAGGTCCCACACCATCAACCAAGCTCCAACCCTTGTCTCATCATCACAATGTTGTATCCTTGTGTTTGTTTTACAAGTATTTTAATGGCATGTGCTCCGATAAACTAATGGCATTTTTACCCCTCCCTCCCATCGATGTAAATACCTCTGACAAACTCTTCTAACAGCAAGATCTCACTACTTCACTGTCAAGATTCCTAGATGCCAGAAAACCTTCTACTCGAATAGTTTCTTCTCTTGAACTGCTAGACTGACTGTTGAATTTGCTGACTGTACTGGTATGCAGAAATGTAAATGTAATGTGAACAAACATCTTGCTGGTCGGCTCGTACACTGAGCCCCTCCAGCAATTCTTTATGTTTGAATGGCAATGTGCTTTGTTTTGGGATGACTAAAGATTGAAAAAAAAAAAAAAAACAAACAAAAAAACCCAGCTTATTCTTTGCAATTCATCAAACAATATTCAATGTACATGTACTGCTATTTTATCAATAGGGGGATTAAGGGGCTCATACCTTTACCAATAGTATTAGTACAGAAGAGAATGTAATAAATCTGATAAGATTTGAATAAGATCATCTGACAACATGGATGACCTAATATTTATTGATGCAAGCTAACGACTGTATTTTGATTCAATTTAAAATGTATAAAAATATTGAAAAGAAAACTTCTCTTGGATGAAAGTTAATCATAGAAAAGTATTTTCGAAAGATAAAATAATAAAAATGCTCATTTTTGGAAAGGGATAAAATAAAGGAGACAGAATTAAAAGAAAAAAAAAACGATAGTTAAATAAAAAGAGAGAAATTAAAGATAAAATTAAAAAAGTAAAAAAAGAGAGAAAAATGGAAAGAAATAGAAAAAAAACGTATTCAATGAAAAAAAATCAATAAATATTTGTAAAAACGATTCTGAGAAAACAAAAGAAAAAGAAAACTAATGCACAAGAAGAACAAAAAACAAAACTAGTGACCTAGAAGAAGAAAAAAAGAAAACTAATGTCATAGAAAAAAAAAGAAGAAAACTAGTGTCCTAGAAGAAAAAAAGAAAAAGAAAAGTAATGAGCTAGAAGAAAAAAAAGAAAGAAAAGTAATGACCTAGAAGAAAAAAGAAAATTAATGTCCTAGAAAAAAAAACAAGAAAATTAATGTCCTAGAAGAAAAACAAGAAAATTAATGTCCTAGAAGAAAAACAAGAAAACTAATGACCAAGAAGGAAAAAGAAAACTAATGACCAAGAAGGAAAAAGAGAAAGACGTGAAAAAGAAATCGCGAAAAAGCGAAAAGAAAATAGGATTACGAGCTAAAGAATAAAAACAACTTTGAACGATTAAAAAGTACAACAAAAAACGAAAGTTAAGAAAAAAAAATAAATAAGATTAAAAAAATAAATAAAAATATCAGAAAAAATGTTTAAGAAAAAAGTGTAACTAAACGGAAAAAAAAAAAAAATCTCGTCTGACATCGGCCATGAATCATCATCGTAGTCGCTGTCACAAGTTGATCTGAAAGGTGACATGGTGGCAGGCCAGCTGAGTCAACTCAATTTTGCATCATTAGACCTACAGACACTCAGCCAGACGAACAAGGTATGCGCATAGCAATCATACCTAAGCGATTGTGCACGTGCGTGTGTTGCACGCAAATGAAGACAAAAATCTTGCACGTAACATCAATAGCTTAAATAGAGCCAGAACTTTTAACTTTTAAGCACCGCTGTACACTTCAAAGACGCCTTTCTTCTTTTATCATAACATTTGCCATGCACAGCTGCACCTACTTATATATATATATATATATATATATATATATATATATATGGTTTCATTTTACTTCATCGGAAGTTTACAGAAATTAAGGGGGTCCCCATCCTCGATATCTATACGAGACGCATAGATATTCGAATATTCTATAAAAGTATCGTTATTTTCATGGAAAGTGTTCGACTGAGCTTCAGTCTATGGTCCCCCCCCTCGCCAAACTTTCACAAGAAACACTCGTCTATCTGACAACACTATCAATAATCCCCCCACTCTTTATCTGTGCCTAAACCTAAACGTAGATTCCATGAACAAAGCTTCTTTCTAAGAACTGCACGCCTGTGGAATTGTCTTCTGTTTTCCTGCTTTCCGGCTGACTACAATATGGTTGTCTTCAAGTCTAACGTAAATAAGTTCTTGATGAGCCGTTCCATATAAGTTAACAAATTTACCGAATTTTCATTACTAATGATTACTATATTGTCCAATTTCTACTGTACACTCTTTAACCCTTATCCTTGAGTGGCCTCTTGGCCTTGATAATGTGGTGATGCCTATGTAAAAAAAAAAAAGTTCTTCTTTATACCCCCCTCAAACATTGTGTCAGTAAAAAAAAGTTTAGAACACAATTTCCCTCTCCGTAAATGATGATTCAAATATGTTACCAAAGTATTTTTTTGGTCTCTTGGTCTTACCGTATTCCAGAAAAAGAATTCATCTAGTCTGGTGGAGTATCCAGTTTTGTGCTGTTACTCGAGGTAACATCACTTGAAGAAGGTGCACCATTCCTCGTAAAAACCAGTGTGGGTTAGCCATACCGAGGAGATCTTATTTGGGCAATGAATACTATGTGATTTGAAATATTTATTCAGGGTTTACTTTTAGAGAAAGGTATCTTCACGTCAGGTTGTCCGGACAAAACTCTGTACAGAGACCTCAGACACTCGGGGATAGTATCTAGTGTACACAGACGTGACACAAGGACAAACCACATACATACAAAAAATAAACAAACCTCACACAAAAATTCTACAAAAATACACAAGTAAATAGACAAACCACATACATACAAAAAATAAACAAACCTCACACAAAAATTCTACAAAAATACACAAGTAAATAGACAAACCACATACATACAAAAAATAAACAAACCTCACACAAAAATTCTACAAAAATACACAAGTAAATAGACAAACCACATACATACAAAAAATAAACAAACCTCACACAAAAATTCTACAAAAATACACAAGTAAATAGACAAACCACATACATACAAAAAATAAACAAACCTCACACAAAAATTCTACAAAAATACACAAGTAAATAGACAAACCACATACATACAAAAATAAACAAACCTCACACAAAAATTCTACAAAAATACACAAGTAAATAGACAACCACACACATACAAAACTAAACAAACTACACACATACAAAAATAAACAAACCACACACATACAAAAATAAACAAACCACACACAAAAAAATAAACAAACCTCACACAAAAATTCTACAAAAATACACAAGTAAATAGACAAACCACATATAAACAAAAAATAAACAAACCACACACAAAAATTCTACAAAAATACACAAGTAAATAGACAAACCACATACATACAAAAAATAAACAAACCTCACACAAAAATTCTACAAAACTACACAAGTAAATAGACAAACCACATACATACAAAAATAAACAAACTACACACATACAAAAATAAACAAACACACACAAAAAAATAAACAAACCACACACAAAAAAATAAACAAACCACACACAAAAAAAATAAACAAACCACACACAAAAAAAATAAACAAACCACACACAAAAAAATAAAATAAAAATTCATGTAAGTTTGAAACACTGATCAAAGTTTCCACCTCTTCACTATAGAGGTCAGACGTCACCAGATGCCGGGAAACTTTCTACTCTTTATAGCTTTTCTCCTCTGCTCGCTTGCCAACATGCATACATTTAAATAAACGGAAATTACACATGCGCGATTAGTTTGCATGTTTCAATGACATCATTCCCATTTTTACAAATAAAGAAAAACACATAAATATTCAAATGTATACATCACTCGACCAAACCGACTAGCAGCAAAATTCCATCACTTCACTATAGAGGTCTCAAGATGGTGGGAAACTTTCTATTCTAATAGCTTCTTTTCCTTGGATTGCTTGTCTTTAGAATTCCGTCCCTGCTACCTGCTTCCCCAACTGTATTAACATGCATTAATTTAAGTTTAATGTGATCAAACATTTTGTTGCACAACTCCCTGTTTAGAATGTCCCTTATAAATCTGTTCCTTAACCACAGTAGTCCCCTTACATCTTAGTGGCAATATCTCTTGTTGGGGAGAGGGGGGTGAACAAAAATCACATTTTTTTCAAATGCAAAAATTCAGTTTTTCATTAAAAGCACGGTGATTCTTGACAAAGCAATCCTTGCAAATTCTTAGACACAGGCATTAACAAAAACCCCCAAAAAACAAAGAAAAAAAACAAAGAAAAAAACATAATTCATACACGTTTAAAGTTTGAAACATTGTCATTTTCTTTCGTGTTTATCCCGTGATTTCCTCTTCCACCAAACATGGTCATTATTTTTAATGTTTGAGGATGAGTCTCTTTGCTGCTTCGGTTGCTCGGAGACTGTGTAGAAAGTACCTGTCAAGAATCTGTTCTTTACAATTAGCTCGACAGGTGTGGGGTCAAGAAATGGTCCAGTACCTATCAGGCTGAGTATTACCTAGGAGGTTCATCCTCCCAGGCCTTGCCATCCAGCTTTTGGGTGAGGTAAGTTTATCGCTTGTTGTCTGAAGTACTCCTATCAGGGAATGCCAATGAGGATGCCCAGACAATTTTTGCTAGGCCAGAATGCCCCTCCTTTAGGGGTGCTGACTGGATATCCCCACTTTCCGACCTTGTGTCAAATCTTGCTCAGGTGGGCAGCTTGTCAAAATCTACATGGTCAAAGGCAAGGTTATGACGAATTCCGTCCATCGTGAGATCTAAATTGTAAGGTATTCAAAAACTTGTTTTTTCGTTTTGTCCATCTTTTCTGCCTTTTCTCAAGACCTCCATCCTGAACCTCATTTTTGTAATCATATAATCACTCACGTACATAACATGTCCACACCTGTGCAGAGAGGTGGGGAAAAGGAGTTGGATTTAGAAAAAGGAATTCTGAAAAGAGTAGAGTCGTAGCCAGCAAACTGAACGGCTGGGCTGGTCAAGCGCTCCCGATTTTGGAGCCTTCAGGGCCTGATGTTATGATGTTAACTAGCCTGTGTTAATGGGAAATTTGTGACTGGTCTGATCTTACATCGTTTCATTGCTATAGTCAGTCACCTCAATTTAGACAGTAGCTGTTATGAAGTAATGAAATTAATAAATAGTTTGCTACTGTTATAAACCGGAGTTCTGTTTGTTTGTGGTGAGGACTCTTCATTTTGCAGTAAGCCGATTGATTGATGTACCCGGAGACTTACTACACACACCGTAGGAGACGATTCAATCGAGAGGCAAAGCGCCCCACCATGAAAACACAGTGGGTGAAGACAATCAACAGGCCAACTTATGATGGGACAATGTACGATCAAAAGAACACGTTATATCGGGTGGAATCCGACGAGGTTAAGGACACCCGGTGTGGTTGGTGCAGGTATCGGTCACGTTATAATATAACTATTGACAGACACACGGACGTTTATCAAAACCCCCATCTTTCTTTTCTAGTCAATAATCCACATCAACCAAGCAAGCAAGGGAGATCACTCTATAAGTACTTAACACAAAGGGAGAGAATAATTATGACTTTGAATCTGATATTGATCACTAGAAACAATTTCACAGATTAATTTTTATGACAATCTCAGTAGAACTTTTAAGCACCAAAGAAAAAAGTACTTAATATAATGATTTGGTTCAAGTACTGAAAAAATTGGCACTTGGAGATATACACTAGTTTCATGGAAAGAGTACAAAAAAAAAGAAAAATCCAGTACTTTAAGATATAATTGTCCAATGCAAGTAAGTACCAAATATTTGGTACCTAGAATGGTGGTTAATAACAGTTCCCCATCCTGAAAGACGATATGCCTTGAAAACGTGCCTACAAAATGACAAATTTATAGTAGAGCAATGGTTGCATAATCACAAACCGCATTTCTCATGATGCAGAATTGCCCAAATGCGGTGACATGGCAAGACAAAATCCAAGATGAACAGAAGTACAGTTGGGATAAGCAGAGAAGAACTAGTGTTATTTCTAAGTTTACCTTCTAGACTAGTTGCTCTGCCAAGGTTTGAGAGTTTAGTCTACCCTACTTTTTTCATTTATGAATAGAAATAGGAGAGATGTGGATTTATACCTAATACTCAACGTATTAGGGGAAACTTATATGGATGTCAAAACTTAAAGTAGTTGCTATTTCCAAACAGCCACCAATTGAGTAAGCTCCATAATGCTTAACTTTGATAATCTAATGAGAACCGGCGTTTCAAGGCAATTTAGTCATTATATAAAGGAAAGTTGTCTGTGTATGTACATCTGTGTATCTGTTTGTGTGTGTGTGTGTGTGTGTGTGTATCTGTGCGTGTATGTATCTGTATTTGCATGTGGTGTGTGTGTGTGTGTAACTCTGTACGTATGTGTATCTCTGTGCGTGTGTGTGTATCTCTGTGCATGTGTGTGTGTGTATCTCTGTGCGTGTGTCTATATCTGTGTGTGCGCGTGTCTATATCTCTGCGTGCGCGTGTCTATATCTCTATACATTTTTGACTCCATCAACCTTTAGTATAAAATAGAACTTATGACACAAGTAGAAAGAATGACAGGGAGAGGGGCAGAGTAGAGAGGGGAGAAGGCGAATAAATAGAAAGGGAGATATAGACATTAAGAATAAAGAGAGGTAGAGAAAGGGAGATAGAGCGGAACTACTGTTAACAATTTACTCAACTCTATCTGTGCCTAAAACTAAATAAATTCCATGAACAAAGATTCTTTCCTAGAACTGCCCGTCAGTGGATCTCTATATCACAGAACTTCATTTCAACTGATTACAATATGTTCGTTTTCAAGTTCAATGTAAACAAGTTCTTGATTAACCGTCCTCTTGAATGATCCAATTCTACCCGATTTCCTTATCTACCAATGACTGATCACCTGACATGTATTAAACCTTATTTATCCTCGAATGGCTTTATATGAAACAACGAAATGGTTTACGAGTGTCAATTTCTCAAAATAAAGGAACAGTCACAGATTGAAAAAGGGAGAGAAAAATGCGCAACAATAGAACGTTGTTGTCATAAAAGACATAAAAACAACAAAGCGGTGAGTGAGAGAAAGAGAGTGATTCAGAGAGAGAGGGTGGGGGAAAGAGAGAGAGAGAGGGAAAGAGAGAGAGAGAGAGAGAGAGAGGGAGGGAAAGAGAGAGAGAAAGAGAGAGAAGCAGACAGACAAAAAACAGAGAGAGAGAGAACAAGCCAGAGAGGGAGAGAAAAAGAACGAACCAGAGAAAAAGAGAAAGAGAACGAGCCAGAGAGAGAGAGAGAGAGAGAGAGAGAGGGGGAGAGAGAGAGAGAGAGAGACAGGCAGAGACAGACGAGCCAGGGAGTAAGAGAGAGAGAGAGAGAGAGAGAGAGAGAGAGAGAGAGAGAGAGAGAGAGATTTGAGATTTCAAGTTCAAGGCAAAATTACTAATGACATTTTCGTCTTTACCCATTCACAGTCAGAACATGTGAAATTAGCGCAGTCATATTCTGGGTCTTTCAACAAAGCAACGATGACATTGACACAGTAATAATAAAATGCCAACATTGTCTTTGTTTTTCATATCAAGGAAATTGGAACCAGAGTGTGGGAAGAATGAACAGTGAAAACAAAGACTGAAACAAACAAACAAACAAAAAACAAAAACAACAACAATAAACATCCAATTTAGCCGGGGAGGGGGAAGGGGCGTAATATCAACAGAAGTTTAACATTTTCAAGAATTGTCAATGTCGGAAGTCGGAGTTGGGAGTTGCCAGTTCTTGCAGGAATCACGAGTTGGACTTCTTTTCGTTTTTCTTTTGTTTTAAATTTTATTTTATAAAAATAAACTCCTGAGTTGATAGTCACATTTTTGTAGTCGAATTTAGTTATCGAAGTCAGACGGTTTTGCATAAATGTAGAGTAGGGTTTCCCAACCTTTTTAGCAGGGCCTCTCCCCCGAACACTGGAATATCTACTACCACCCCCTCCCTACATGCATCCTTACATCATACTATTAGTAGCAGTGATAGTACATAATTAAAGCAAAAATAAATAATCGAATATTCATAACAGTTTATTCAACAAAATCCTACACTGTTGATCGCATAATAAATACAAATAGTCACGTAGAAAATAAAAAAAGGATTCTACATCAATGCTGAATATAAACAAAATTGGAGCTTTCTTTATCAATAAGTAGTTTAAAAGCTAAATCTTACTCTTTTGTATCTATGAACTGTATGTAGCAAAAACAAAATTATTAAAAGTTCGATATCAAATTTCAAAATATAAATAAAATTTTTAATTATATTTTTGCGAAGTAAACAAAAAACAATTTTGTCAGCATTTTGTAAATAAATCCTACTGTACTTGAATGTTATTCAAGGCGGCCTTGCTATTATCAACATGCACTCCTTGTACAGACATTATAATAGGATAATAGATCGTAATTATGATCTATCGGCTTAACCACGCCTGCCAGTACCCAGCACCCATTCGATAGATGAAAAAGACTGAAATCAGATTAAAAATAGGAAGCATTACTTTTGGAATGCACCTCGTTAACATTTCTCTCCTAAAAAAAGGAGCTTTCATAACCCCTACACACTGTATTGTACCCCCTTGTTTCAAACTAATCAATAAATTTATGTACATCAGTATATATTTTTCTATTATCAATATATTGTCCTCTTGTATCTAAGCTCCACCTGTATGTCGAGCTTTTTATTAGATCGGAGTCTTTAGTTATAGAATTCTTATATACTTGTTTGTTTGTTTGTGTGTGTTTATGTGTGTTTGTTTGTGTGTGTTTATGTGTGTTTGTGTTTGTGTGTGTGTGTGTGTGTGTGTGTGGTTTTTCAATATTGTGGCAGCGTCATTATTGCTTAAAAATTCTCTTAAACCCAAAGTCAGATGGTGTTATTTTTAATGCCCTCGTTTTCCTAACGCCATCAAGTCTAGAGTTAAATATTTCTTCAGTCAAGGCTATGTCGTCCACACTGTATCTACATAGACACGAGCTGCCTGATGGAGAGAGTGGGTTTTGTCCGTCACAATGAAATTCGTCCGCAGAGGTCGTTTGATCCTGGGAGAGCCGAGCTGTTATCTCTCTCTCTCTCTCTCACACTCACACACGTAATAAGATATCTACTTTGTTAGTTATTTGACAATTTGTCTCGCTGACAACCAATAAAAGACATAATTACAGACAGATCCACTCCACTTCCCAACCCCAAAGTGGGTCATTATCGCAACAGCTTTTAATTATGTCCTTTGATTATGCAGCCGGCCTTTGTGTTGTCCGACCACAATCACCAATCAGACAGCTGCAATGACCGACTTACTTCTTAAAGTGCTGATGAGACCACGTGATTTTAGCAGGTAACCTGGCCTCGCTAATCAGTCGAAGCAGGGAAGGGGGGAGCAGAGCATTTGAACAGATTACATTCTCGCTGTACTGTTTGGATTATGCCAACCACTGTTCTCATTTTGGATGGCATTCTCACAACGATGCAACCTCTGAGCCTATCAGCTGCGGCTAGTTGAACTCTTGAATTTCTCTGGAATTTTGAATGGAATCTTTTATTAGATCCATGAGGTTAAATTGTTTACATCCAGTCAACCATGACCGGGCAGAAGTTTTTAGTTAGTTTTAAGGTACTTGTACAGTTTAGTCAAGACATTAAAAAAATGAAAATATCGAAAAAAGTTTGAATTGTATGTATCCGTTTTGAACTGAAGATCTCCGAAAAAAAAAATTTCACTTAATTTCATCAAGTAGTTTTTTTTCTTTTTTTTTACAGCGAAAAAACAATTTGTTATGATACCGAGCAAAAGGTTCGATTTTTAGGAAGAAAAGCTAGAATTAAAGATGGGGAGGGAGTATCGGCGCTTTACGTGGAGTTATCTCCCCGTGGTGTGTTCAGCAAATTTCACAATGGCTACCTTCAACGCGCTCTCATAAGAATGTGTTTTTCCGCTGTGAAAAAAAAAAAAAAAAAAAACAAAAAAAACTACTCGATCAAATTAAATGAAATTTTTTTTCTGAGATCTTCAGTCCAAAACAGATACGTACAACATAACCTTTTTTGATATTTTCATTTTTTAATGTCTTGACTAAACTGTATAAGTACCATTTTTAATTCTAATTCTAATACGGCCTTGACTTCCACCACCAAAAGACTGTAATTTAAAGCTGATTATGATTAACATTTTTATCGATTGTGAACAGTAGTTCGAATAATCCAAATAATACCAATTATTATTCTTCATCTAAAAAAATTGTTCTGCATTAATTTTTTTTTGTTTTTGTTTACCTTCTTTTTGTCCAACAACTCAAAGTTTAGCAGTTCGAGGGAAGAAACTTATAGAATAAAAGGTTCTACAGTGAAGGGGTGGGATTTTGCTGCTTGTCGGTTTAATCGGGGGGGGGAGAGGCATTTACACTGAGGAGGCACCGATTTTGTCAGAGCACATTCCATTAAAGCACTTATAAAACAGTCACATCGTTGCGGCGATGGGGCAGGGATGGGAGCTTGGTTGACAGTGTGGGAGATTATTTTGAGATGGGACAGGGGTTGGAGCTTGGAGACTCTTTTAGGATGCTGTCGAATATCGACTCATATTTGGCAACAATATTCCATGCATGGGCGAATGGTGGCTTTGTAGATATTTAAGATACTGTCAAGTGTGAGTATTTTTTCTAGTGCCGTAGAGAGAGCCAACCTTCTTTGCAGCAGCCTTGGCAATATCTTCTAAAATGGCATATTTTTCAGTAACAATAAAAATGATACTGTTCTACCTATAACCAAGGAAGCATGGAGAGCTCACATTTGGCAAAATCTAAAACTTATTCCATTCATCCATTAAGTAACTTCATACCCTGAGGACATCTAATGGGATGGCCTTGTGCCAGAAATGGCTGTAAGCTTCACGTGTATGTAGATGTAAAGCAATGAAGATACAACGACAATAAAAAAAATTTTATCCACCGACCGGGGTGGGTGGGGGAATTGGTTGATAAAGTAAGACCCCCCCCCAAAAAAAAAACAAGAAAAAAAAACGACTCGAGGTTTTCAAAAAATTACGATCATTGATGTCCAAGTAAAGAGAAAAAGTGAAGAAAAACCTTTGAAAATTAGTTAACAATTATACACTGTGACAAAGATATTGTCTAGGAGCAAAGTGTAGACTGTTAATACTGCACTTCATCTTTTCTGTCCTTGGTCAATGAACGAAAAGGGCATTTTTATTTTTCCACCAGTTTGGTTTTGTTGTTTTTTTATGGCATATCAACACTTTTCAGCTTATTTAATCCCGAATCCAGTAATTTTGAAAAAAAAAAAAAAAAAAAAAAGAAAAAAGGTTTTATGCTTCAAGTTCTTTATATCTTCAAATATTTATTCGTGTTTGATTTGATTGTTTTGTAGAGGAAAATTGTTATTCGCTCCTGGACTTTGCAGAGCATGCTTAAGATTTGGAAAAGAAATGGAGAAACAGAAATAACATCAAATGTTTAGTGCATGTTAGGCCAAGAAGCCAATATCTTCAGACAGCCTGATCTGGTTGCATCAGATCTCAGCCCAAAGTGCCCCGTTTTAGGGAGCTGGATTTTCCCCAACATTAAAAACCAACCTTGTGTCTAACTTTGTCTCCGTGAATGGGGAGGAAAGTAAATAAGTGCATAATTCTGTAGGCATAAGCTTTAAAGGCCATGGTATTGATTTTTAAGATTTTTTTCTCCTAAATAAAGCAATGATTATTTCCCCATAAAAAAAAAAGTTGAAAGTTACTCCTTACATTTCGTTTACTCTCTCATCCCTTATCTTCCTTCGTCCCTTTCTTCTGAGCAATATATACTAACTCAAAGTGAAATGAGAAAAATTATCTGCCTTTGGCATGAACGAACATACGTTTCATACATCCATTTCTTCAATTGACATTGAGCCAAGATTAATGAACCAATTAATATTCACTGATCACTTCTCAAAATATGATCTCGTCCCACTATCCTTGTTTTATTAGTTTATCAATCTGAACAATAAAAACAAAAAGGAAAAGGTTTTGTATAAAATCAACATAGCAATCAACTAATCAACTACTATGGCTGAGACTTGATCCAAATTTTTTATTTTAACAAAATCAAACCTACATTTTGTGCCAAAGAATTTACAGGTGATCTTTTCTTTAATTAACATTGAACTGATATTTTTTTTTTATGAAACTCGCTCCAGAATAAGCATGAAGCCACTTAATCTAAGGAGCAAACAAGAACAAAAGATGATTATCACAAAGACAGAAAATGCTATTAGCATTAGACTTGAAAAAAAAAAACAAAACAAAAAAAAAACAATGCTATAGATTGGAGGAAAACAGTCAGCAGTAAGAGAGTTCCATAAGCTTGAAGTTCTTGGAAAGAAACTATCAGAATAAGAAGCAGTATTACTATAAGTTATCAAAACAGTGAATTGATGGAGACCACCAGACCAATGAGTCAAACGAGCAGTAACAAAGGAAGCATGGACTAGATTAGGTAATTTTGAAGAACACATGTCATAATAATATTTATAGAAAAGACTGAGACTAGCAACATCACGTCTATGAGAGAGAGAGAGAGAGAGAGAGAGAGAGAGAGAGAGAGAGAGAGAGAGAGAGAGAGAGAGAATACAAAGAAGAAAGGGTGGGGGCTAATCAAATTGCAGATATGTGTCTGCATCAAATTAGACAGAGATTCACCAGCCCAACATATGACAACAGTACTCCATACATGATCTGATAGTAGATTTGTAGATGGATTTATGTGAAGCAGAAAAATCAATTTCTTATGAGCAGAATCATCAATGAGAATCTCAAAAGAAAAAAAAAATGAAAGTTAAAAGAAAAGGGACATGCCTACGATTGAAAGACATGAACTGAGTTTTGACAGGATTAAAGAAGACGAGCCATTTTTTTATACCTCAATCCACCACTGATATTAATAAACCAAATAATGTTCCATCATTTCTCAAAATGATCTTGTCATTCAACCGTCTTTGAATAACTGATCTGGTCAAAATGAAAATGTGGACGAGTGTAGAGTTTCAAGAAAGTAAAAAAAACAAACTTAATGGTCAACTTAGCAATTTTATATATATATATATATATATATATATATATATATATATATATATATACATATACATATACACTAGCAGGCTGCAAGGAATTGCCCAGTCATAAGATGTGCTTAAATATATTTTAATTCATGCCAATTACATAATTATTAATATAGAGACCATTCTCTATCGATTATTATATTGAACCTAATACATGGTAGGGAGATCAAAACTAATATATATATATATATATATATATATATATATATATATATATGACTTTGGTGCCATCAGTTAGAATCGAAACCAAAACATACAGCTCTTCACCCCTGATTTTTTAGCCTCTGAGCCACGCTGATATGCATATTATATATTAAATGTCCACTAATTGATTATTCTCTTGATAAAAATCCCCCTTCCCTTCATACAGCATAATCATGTTGACATACCAGTTCCCATTAAATCACTGACGTTAAGCAATCTTAAGTCTGGTCAGTATCAGATGAGTAACCATTCAGGAATATCAGGTTCTGCATGTGGTAGGAAACGTACAAAAATTTACATTGTCAACTTCTCTGACTGGGATATACATGTGACTGACGATTGCTTGTAAGGTTAATATTCCCTAGAAACTAGCTCAACCCACTCAGGATGAATGCTATAACAGGTACCAGGTGATTAAAAAAAAACCCTCCTCTCACAGGTGAGCCAGTTTCAGTGCCAACGCATCTACAGTTATGTTTCTGAAGTTTTGAGATGAGTGTTATTCGCAGTTCCAAATTCTATGCAGATTCCAGAGTTTAACAAAATCCACCTGAAGAAGGTCAGAGGTTACATCGACCTAAATGTTGTGCGAATAGCACTCGAAGTAAGAACAGTCGTTTGAATAATCCAAATAATATGAACCTACGGTTGATACATACTTTTCTTTTCTCACATTGAGCCGAGATTAATGAATTTAATAATGTCACTTATTTCGCAAATTGATCTCATTCAGCTATCCTTATTGTATTAATTTCACAAAGGTAAAAACCAGAAAAGAAAAGGCCAATTATGAGGTAATCAAATATTAAGGCTGAGATTTGATCAGCCTTTGAGCCGCGATTAATGCATCAAATAAAGCTGAGCAATCATTTCTCAAAATGATTTTTCTTTTGATCAGCTATCTTTGTTTCATTGATCCTGATAGGACGAAGATCTATGGATAAGCTATCAGTTATCGAAAGAAACATCCAGAAGGAATTAAAACAAAACAAACAAACAAAAAAAACAAAACAAAAAAACGCAACAGTCAACTGTTTTCAGTGAGAATTAATCTACAAGATTTGTTTGTTTTTTTTTAATCGAAACGAAAAATATTTATTTATTTATTTATTTGTGGACTGTTATCCTCATCTTTGTAGTTGTTGTTTCATGACATTTCAGCCAACCATTTCTCTGGCCTTCTTCAGGTGGTTAACCACGATGGGAAAGGAACGCTGAGTTCCTTAAATGTATCCTCAGTAATTACTGCTTTCCATAGTTGTTGTCGTCTCAAGTTTTGGCCAACTAATCCTCTGTCCGGCTTTGTGTAGGATAGAAACCGTTATCTTCAGACAGTGCTCACCTGGTGAGACGACAGCAACTATGGAAGGCAGTAATCACTGAGCATAGAGTTGAGAGACTCAGCATTTCTATCCCGTTGCGGTTTACTACCTGACGAAGGTCAGAGGAATAGGTGGCCAAAACGTAGTAAAACAACAATTATGAAGATGAGGATGACAGTCCACAAATAAATAAATAAATATATAAATTACTCATTTCTGGTGCTACCAGATCAGGCTGTCTGAAGATATTGGCCTCCTGAGACGAAATGCACCTAACATTGATGCTTTTTGTTTTTCTGCTTCATTTTGCAAAAACTTAATTATGTTCTGCAAAAACAACAATCCACCTTTTCTCCTCTTTTCCTTCTTCCCATTTCCTCTTCTCTTTTTATCTCCCCCACTTTCTGACTGGTTTCCTGACTTAAAATGTACAAAACATTAATACTGTAACCCTTTTCTCTCTCTCATTGTAAAATTCATTCATGTTCTGCAGGGCAGGGAACAAAAAGCGATAAAATCCACTATAAAACAACCAAACCAAACATTACAAACTAGTGATTGATGGTTGGTTGTTTTTGTTTTACGGCATATCAACCCTTTTCAGGTTATTTAATGCCGAATCCAGTGATTTTGAAGAAAATTTTTTTGAATAGAATATATATATTTTTTTTCAAGTCGGTTTCTATTCAACCCATACCTGAGACCCTAACAGGTAATACTACACCAGGTCAGAGTGGACCTGGGAGCAATGGCAATTAAAGGGTGGCTCCACACCCCCTAAGACCCGCAAGCTGGGGTCTTATCATCGGATATAGTTTAAGGTTATATCCAGGACCATCGTGGGATTGAAGATACAAAATGCTTGGAGGATAAAAACCTTCTACAAAATAACTGGATTCGGCATTGAATAACCTGAAAAGGGTTGATATGCCGTAAAACAAACCAAACCAAATTACTCATCTCAAAGGATTGGAATAATAAAATAAAACGAAAAAATTTTTTCCGTGGCAGGAGACATACAAATAAAAATATAATCGATACATACACACACATTTTTGTTTGTCTTTTATTGATTGAGATTGAGACCAAGTAAGGTTAAAAAAAACAAAACAAAAAAGAAAACCTTAACTGAAGTAAGCAGCCTCTCCCACAAATACCGGAACAACATTTCACATGGGACTCATGTTCACTTGCACACCACAACAGAAGAAATTTCCCACAAACACCGATCTGATAAGCACAAGACCGCGGAACCTTAACTTGAACCCCCAACCCCACCGTCATTAAAAAACAAAACAAACAAAAAAAAAAACACGGTTCTTTTCATGTTTTACTTTTATCAACCAGTCTATTTTTACATAATGGTAAGAGTATTCGCTAATGGATCGGAATATCTGGGTTCAATCCTCGGTCGAATCATACAAAAGACTTTATAAAAAAAAAAAGAAAAAAAAAAGGCACTTGTTGCTATCTTGCTAAACATTCAACATTATAAGGGGAGAACCAAGGGCAAATGGAGTAATCCTAGGAATAGAGTGACGCCCTCCCTTACATCTTGGTGTAGAAGCTAATGAAAAGGGAGCCTTTGAGTCGCCTATGATTATAGTCAGACACTAAGCATGTGTAGCAAGATAGTTGTGTGGATTACATTAAAACTTCTGCATGTTGGTACAGTTGGAGAAACAGAGAGCAGGGAGGAAATAACAAAAGAAAGCAGTCAGAGGTAACAGTGTAGAAAGTTTTTCTGTATCCTGGAGTCTCTAGCGTGAAGGGGTGAAACTTTGCTGCTAGTCACATTGATCAGAAGTATTTATGTTGAAGGGGTACAAGTACAGCAAGTTCATCAGAGCATATTCTGTGGAAGTACTTGTAAAACAAGCATAAGGGTGCAACATTACGGTGATGAGACAGGGGCTGGTGCTTGGTAGACAGTCTGTAGCACGTTAAAATTTGAGTCTCATCCAAAGAAATTCACATTTCTCGCCTATGTTAGCCTCACTTTGGTTGGTGATGCATGCACTGTGTCGTTTCAAAATGTGGCGTTGCAGTTACAAACAAAGGAAAAGAAATAAATAAAAATCCGAGCCAGCATATAATACCGTTACTCTCCCAAAAGCATATAATACCGTTACTCTCCCATCTCAACACAACTTAAGTCTCTTGCTGCCACATGTCCATCTAGCCTGGTGTTTTTTCTCCTTTCTCTACAGCCGGCCCATTCTCATCCTCGACTTTACACACCCGTTTTCTTCGACATGCACTTTGCTTCTCCTGACCACGCGGTGCATTTTTCTTTTTTTTTTTGTTCTCGCGAATCTAATTTGCAGATGTGTTTGTTTCAGCTGCTGTTGCTAATCTTTTTGCAAGCCAGCCATCCTTTGCTGCTACTGATATTTTCCCACGCACTCATATGCACTATGTTACAAAACTGGTGCAACTGGATCTGCCTCACATGTCTTCGCTGTCGACGACAAAACATAAGCAATTCTAATTTTTTTGCTTTGCAGAAAAACCTCTTCCTCATGTATCATTTATCGAAATGATCTTCAGCCATCTTTGTTTTCTAATCTATCAATTGATCTGGTTAAATTTTCAAATGTACGCCTGCAGCATTCACTCTAGGTGGGTTCAACTGGCTTACTCCGGAGAAGGAAGTGTCAAGGGAACACTAAACTCACAAGCGGTCCTCAGCCGCATGTGTATCTCTGTTAGGGGAAATGATGAGGTCAGGTTTCTGCAGTTCTTGCAGGAAGGTGTTGACATTTTCCTACATACAGTGCCTGGTATTCTCAAATGGTCACTCATCTGATACTTGACCAAGCTCAACGTTGCTTAACTTTGGTGATCTAATGAGAACTGCTGTGTCAACATGATTATATCGTGTAAAATCAGACCCAAATAGCATTTAAACTTACAAAAATTTCTGACAAAGCAATTCTTGACATTTCTGAATTTTTGAGATGAGGATTGGTTATTCGTATTATTTGGATTCATTGGACTACTGTTCTCATCTTGAGTTTCATTTTCACAACGTTTCGGTCGATGTAAACTCCAACCTTCTTCAGGTGTATCTTGTTGAACTTGGAAATTTGAACAAAATTTCGAGCATAACCCTTTATTATTTCAAGGAGGTAGCATGCTCTTGTTCCATCAGCCATGACTGGATAGAGTTCATAAGTAATTCACAATCGTATTTTTCAGTCGCCCACACTGAGGATAGAACCTTCAATCTTCAAGAGAATATTATTTTGATATAATTTTTTTTTCCAAATACTCTAACCACTGAGCCACAGGTCCTTGCAGACAATTCTAGTACAAGTTTTAGGAGCCTTAAACCTATTTCTTTTATTTCTATTTTATCTATTATTTTATTTTTTTTTTATTTATTTATAATCTATTTTAGCTATTTTATTTTTTTTTATAACCTATTTTATCTTTTATTTATAATTAACTACAAGTAATAAGAAAAAAAAAATATATATATAGTAATTCATAATAAATAATGATATTTTCAATTGTGTAAACAAAAAGTAAAACGACTTTTTTTTTTTTTTTTTTTTTTTACATAGGCATCACCACATTATCAAGGCCCAGAGGCCACTCAAGGATAAGGGTTAAAGAGTGTACAGTAGAAATTGGTCAATATAGTAATCATTAGTAATGAAAATTTGGTAAATTTGATAACTTATATGGAACGGCTCATCAAGAACTTATTTACTTTAGACTTGAACACAACCATATTGTAGTCAGCCGGAAAGCAGGAAAACGGAAGACAATTCCACAGGCGTGCAGTTCTAAGAAAGAAGCTTTGTTCATGGAATCTACGTTTAGGTTTAGGCACAGATAAAGAGTGGGGGAAATTATTGATAGTGTTTACAGCTAGACGAGTGTTTCTTGTGAAAGTTTGGCGAGGGGGGACCATAGATTGAAGCTCAGTTGAACACTTTCCATGAAAATAACGATACATCAGAGACAAACTCGCAACATCTCTTCTGTGAGATAGAGGTTGCAGGGAAGAGAAAAGGACATCTACGAGGCTATGAAGTCTATTTTGAACTCTATCAAGGCAGGACAAGTCCTTTCTAGCAGCTCCTGCCCAGATGTGGCAACAGTATTCCATCCTTGGACGTACCTGGCTCTTATATAGATAGAGAATAGCATCAGCAGTGAGATATCTACCGGATCGATAGAGAGATCCAACCATGAATCCTGGGCAACGCTGGGTAAGCACATTTAATTTTTATATGAATTATTAGTTCCTTAATATATATAAACACAAGAGTAAAAACCAAAATGAACTAAAAAAATATTATAAAAATATAACAGATTTATTTGTATTGCCTGGATTCTTGAGTCATTTTCACAACGTTTCAGTCGATGTTAACTTCTGACCTTCTTCAAATGTATCATGTCAAACTTTTTTTTTTTTAATTTTTTTTTTTTATTACATTTTCACCCCAAACAAGGCAAATTGCCACTTTGGTGTAGGGGGCTACTATCAGGGGCAATAACTACTGGGGTACTATGTAGGGATTTGGGCAGCAAGGTGTCGGTTCACGTTACACTTGAACTTCTGCACGTCAGTACTGTTGGGGAAGCAGGGACCTGGAATGGAATTCCAGAGTCTTGCGGTTCTGGGGAAGAAACTATTGGAGTAAAAAGATCTTTTACATCTAGGGACCTCTACAGTGTGGGGGTGGGATTTAGTAGCCTGTCGGGTTTGTCGAGGGTGCTCGCGTCGTGGGGGCACAAGTGATTGCAGTTCGTCAGAGCATTCACCACTAAAATACTTGTAGAAAAGGCAGAGGGATGCAACATTTCGTCGATGGGACAGAGGCTGAAGCTTAGATGCCAGTTCAGGGCCTATCAGATTTGCGACTCTCTTTTGAACCTTGTCAAGGAGCGAGAGACTAGTAGCAGATGCACCAGCCCAGATGTGGCAGCAATACTCCATACATGGGCGAATGGTGGCCTTATAGAGGTACAGGATACTTTCGGGTGTTAGTAGTTTTTTAGCACGGTAGAGAGAGCCTACCTTTCTTGCAGCGGCCCTGGCAATGCCTTCAATGTAATTGTTCCAACTCATGTTTCCTGTGAACGTTAGGCCAAGGAGTTTGAAAGATGGACTCTCAGATAAAGAGTCGTTGGCCATTGCTATGGGTGGTAGAGAGGGTTTCTTGTAATTATTGAATGAAACTAGTTTAGTCTTGGCAGCATTGAACGCGACCAACCACTTTTGTCCCCATTCCACTACAGATTGGAGGTCTTCCTCTAGTGTTTCTGCCATTTCTTTAGAAATGTGTTCATTCGTCTTCCTGTCGTGTCTGCCATAGAGTGTAGTGTCATCAGCATATATACCCATCTCAGAGGCAATGTTGTCGGGGAGGTCATTTATGAATATCAGGAACAATAGAGGTCCAAGGATAGAACCCTGGGGCACTCCCGCATTTATATCATATTGTTTAGATGTGCAACCGTCGAGGACTACCTGGATTTTTCTCTTATCTAAGAAGGATTTAATTATGTTAAGTATTCTACCAGTGATACTGTATGATCTGATTTTACTGAGGAGACCCTCATGCCATACCCTGTCAAAAGCCTTAGATATATCTAGAGCTACCGCTCTGCCTTCCCCCGCTTGGAATCTGTACGGAATTTCCAATGGAACCCTTTATTTAATCTATTTAAGCATGCTCTTGTTCTATCAGCCATGACTGAGTAGAAGTCCCAAGTAATTTGCATTTGTATATTGAAGAAGGTCGGAGGTTACATCGACCGAAACCTTGTGAAAATAAGGGTCACGATGAGAAAGGTAGTCTAAATAATCCAAAAAATACGAATTATCTATGCTCATCTCAAAGATTCAGAAACGGGATTTATTTGTGTTCGAAAGTCATACGTCATAGTCCTGTGAAATTTTAGCAGTGGCACAAAGGAAGACGGAGAGAATAATGTTAGGCATCACTCTACAAGACTGAAAGACAAAAATCTGGATCTGCCAACAAACAAGAGTTATTGACATCAATACTGCCATCAAAACATCCAAACACAGACGGGCAGGGCATATTCTGCTGCCACACACAGGGTCTGCCAGCGGTCATCTGATTGCACCAGGAGATCACCATACTCTTTAGCACATCTAGGTATACTTTAGGGTTGACTTTCAAGCTGACTTTGAAGATGTGAGGTAGCATGATGTGGCCTTCACTTGAAGCCACACCAAAGACTATAACCGTGGCCAGGAACTTTGTTTTCATCATCCTGGGTACGTCTCTGTTATTTGTGGCAACCCAGCGATGCATTTTGAGGATACTGGCAATGGTCCTGTTGTCATGATTTGGATCGGTAGAGCACATAAGTTGTACAGCGTTGCATCTCCAATCTCACTCGTTGAACATTGTGTCACTTTCAGACAGGATAGCAGGCTCCCATCGCTCTTGAGATTTGTACACAACTGGCGTACTAGTAGATGGTCTGCAACAACAACAAAAAAAAAAAAAGAAGAAAACTGGTTTTTATCAAACGGAAATGGAATCATGTCATCTTTTCTAGGGTGACAATTTTATTTTCCCACCCTGTAAAAATATCTGAAGATATGAAAGCATCTTAATATGTACACATGTAGAGATATAACAAAACTAAATGATTTGGTGGTGATTGGCCGCATGTCATAAAACTGGTATGGACTAAATAGCTGTTGTGCACTGATGGTGACGTCACAATGATTAAACGAGAGAGAGAGAGAGAGAGAGAGAGAGAGAAAGGGGTAGAATATTCGAGAAACATGTTACCACCTGGATGACCAGTCCAAACAAGGAGAAAAATAGGAAGTGAACTTCCGAGTCACACCTTTTATATAGGTGATCACGTGGCTAAATCAGCCATTAGTCAACAGCAAGAGAGTCAAAAGTGGACCTTGGGTTTACTTTCAGCAGCCTCATAATTCTTCCTTTATTTTGTCCTTTAGTCCTCACATTTCATGAAAGATTTTTCTGACAAAAGAGAAAGAATTGCTGTTTTCTGGGTTGGAATCTAACACTTCTCGTTGGCTAGTTTTTGACTTTGAAGGAATACTGTTTTTGGATTAGCTTCTTAAATCAGGTGGCTTCATGCTTTGTCTGGGTTGGTTTCTATTTAAAAACCAAAAACAAATAGTCTAATGTTATGGCTGAGACTTCCTTAACAAGATTTGGTGGTGGTGGTGGTTAACGATTTTTAGAACCAACAAACCTACAAACGTTATGTTGATACGTTGATTGATATTTGAGCCACGATTAACGAATCAATGCCCACCAGATCATTTTCTTTTAAATGATCCTGTTGTTCAACCATCTTAGTTTGACTCATCCTGATACAACGAATATCGGCGGGCAAGCTATCAGTTAGCAAAGCGTAGAATTTCTAAAAAAAAGGTGAAGACAAGAAAAAATTATTAATGATGATAAATAAATAAAGGAATAAATAAATAAATAAATAAATAAATAAATAAAAAGTCAATACAGCGTTCAAACTTTGTAGCGAGACTTGACCCACCAAATGTAGATTACTATAACAGTATTACACTACCCAGTGAGCTGAGGGTGGATAGGTGGGAGGGTGTCGTGCTTCCTGTGTTATCAGATTTAACAGAGTGAATCTTCGGCTCAAATCTTACTTTCTTTTTCGACGCCAGCAGCAGCAGCAACAGCAGGAGTTACATCGTTATCCGTCAACCGTCTTAGCTTACCTTTTCCCCACTTTATTTGGTTTCTTTAATTTCTTAACTCTATCCATTTCTCTTTTTGGAGAAAGATGACTAATGTCAGAGACATGTCCCTACCATAAACAGATGGTAACTTGCCAAGCAACCCTCAAACCCACCTTGCTGCCTTCTCCCACGCACAGATAGACACATATACACCTTGTTACATCTCCAACCGCGTGTTAAGACCGTTTTTTTTTTTTTTTTTTTTTTTTTTTTTGTTATTCCTGATCGAGTTTCGAAAATAGCGTTGTGTGTACATATTATATAGCGCCGACTGGTTGAGTCAATATTTCTTCTCAGCTTAAATATGGAGTAGAAAAAGAAAAAGAATTAGAATAGATAGAAAGTAAAAGAGACTCCTGGAGAATGAGAAAAATACAGGTAAAGAATGAGTCAAATGTAGGTAAAAACTGTGTATGCGTGGTGAGGTAGAGAATATATATATATATATATATCTCCACACATTCTTTCTACTTGTTTTTACATAAGCATTAATATATGTTGCTACACAGTCATGGGCATGTTTCGGTCAGCTAGTTACTAGTAACTAGACGCCTCTTCAGGCGATATCCGGTATCAGGTATCGCCTGATAAGTTCTTCAGTAGTAGGTATTGAGCACTGTCATATTAACCTCGTTAAACTTCATTGGTTATTTTACCTCTGGAAAATAATAACCTCGGATTATATATACACATATATTTTTATAAATAAATAAAAATCATTTTGAGCTGCAGCACTCGTGTTTTATGCTTAGTCGAAGAGTATTCAACAATCAGAATATATATATAAATATATACTAGCATTGAAGCCCGGCGTTGCCCGGGTGTTTGGAGGTGTACGTTAAGCAAAAGAAAAAAAAAAAGGTCAATTTTTTAAAATTTGACCCTTATTATGACCCCCTTAACATTTATTATTTTGGGCGCAAATCAAGTTAGTAAGTTAGGCCCATGTCCAACGAACCTATATCTAAAATTTCAAGTGTTTAGATGCAAAATTGTCAGGGGAGTTTAGTAGAGTTCTCAAAGGTCAAATCGTTGAACTTTGACCCCTTAACAGCCAAATTTCTGGCCGAAAACGGATCACAAAGATTTTCCCAAATCTCAGTACCCTGTATATCAAATTTCGAGTATGTAGACTTAAAATTGACAGAGTTATTGCGTAGGGAAATGTACACAGACAGACAGACAGACAGACACACGTTCACTTTTATAGATATACTAGCATTTCGGCCCGGCGTTTCCCGGGTGTTTGGAGGTGTATGCTGAGCAAAAAAAAAAAAAAAAGCTGTCAATTTATATATATATATATATATATATATATATATATATATATATATATATATATATATATATATAAATAAGGATGAAATCTATATAATAAAGAGGATGTAAGCTTTTGTTTGGTTGGGTTATTTTATGGCATATCACTCGTGTTCAGGATATTTAATGCAGAATCCAATAATTTTGAAAACGTTTTTATGCCTCAAGTTCTTTGTATCTTTAAATATTTATTCACGTTTTTTGGTCTGGTTGTTTTGTTTTACAGTGTATCAACCCTTTTCGGGTTATTTAATACTGAATCCAGAAATTTTGGAAAAATATAATTCTTCATGCTTCAAGTCCTTTTTATCTTGAAATATTTATTCATGACGTTTGGTTTGCTTTTTATTGTACAATAAAAATTGTTTTTGACTTTGCAAAACATGACTGAGTATTGCGAAGGTGGGGGGGGGGAAGAAAAACAATCACATCAATGTTTGATGCATTTTAGGTCAGAATATATTTGAATTTCACCTGATTCAAAAGAGATGCCCTTTTTATAATATTTTTATGATCACTGATCCCATAATAACCAGACTTAACATAGTTAAACTTTGATAGTGTAGTATCTGTTCTGATACTACACTTTTCTGTCCTTTCACAGTGGAGGAGTAATCCTTTATTACTAAGACAATTTTTTTTATTTTTGTTCCTATCCAGAGTGTCCCTTTTTTGGAGAAGTTGGATTTTCCTCCACATTAAAAACCGACCTTGTGTCTAACTTTGCCCTCGTGGGGAGGCAAGTAAACAGGAACTTTGATGATCTAACTTTAATACATGCATATCAATCTCATTGTTAGCTTTACAACTGGTTCTCTTTTGTTTATTTAATAAAGGCATTCTTTTTATCATTTATGTTTTGTGTTGCATTTTCGGACCAGATGCTTAGATTTTACTTATGTACATGAAACTCAGGTGACAGATTCCCAACAGGTTTTTAAGTATGATTCTGCCGACAATTTCAATATTTTCGAAAGGATACTCTCTCCTGATATTGTTTTGGTACTCTTGCATAATTTGACCCGAATTCTCGTGAATTCCCATCAAGCACGGATCGGGCGAGATCACCAACCATCGGTGTCAGCCGAGCGCCGTAACAGACGCAGACTAATGAAAAAACAAACAAAATGCAAATAATAAAAAATAACCAAAAATCTACCTTGAAAAATGAAAATATGTTTATTTTATTTTAGCATTTAATTTTTTTTTTTTTTTTTTTTTGCAAAATATTTTCGACATAAAGTTTTTTTTTTTTTCTTCCAGAAAATATTTTTTAACCGTATAATTGTTAGGTGTAAGTACATTTTTTTTTGTAACCGTATTTTTTTTTCTTGTTTTTTTTATTTTTTATTTTCAAGACTTTTTGTTCAGTCATTTTTTTTTTTTTTGGGGGGGGGGGGGTCCACAGAAATTTAAAAACAATCCCCCCCCCCCATAAAACATAACAGAAAAAAAAAATTAAATAAAATAAAAAGTCGAGTTAGCGTTTCAACATTTGAACAACGTTCGGCTGACACCGATAATTGCCGATCTCGCCCGATTCATGCTTGACGGGAATTCACGAAAATTCGGGTCAAATTATGCAAGAGTACCATTGTTCGTATTGTGAAGTAGTTTGTGATTAATAAGCTACAAATATGAAGAAATAAATGGATGAAAACGATTCTATAAAGATCAACAATATAAAATTATTTATAACTGAAGGAATTACAATGATACCGAGATTTCAATTTTCTGCACTAAACAGATATTGGTATTTCTCGATTTGAAGCATACACCTGTTTTTTTTTTTTTTTTTTTTTTTTTTGTTTTTTTGTCACCTGGTCAAAATACAGGCACAGATAACTCATCCTTTAAAATATTTCTTTTGGCAAGGGAGATAATTCTTGTATCCTAAAGTTATCCTTCAAACATTAAAACACTATTTTCTTATAATTCATAGCATAGAAAACAGACCAAGTCTCTTATAGAGATGTGTGGATGCATTTAAAAAACATCGTCCCATTCTTTTGGGCGCAACCCTTGGCAATCCTGTTTATATAATAATCTACATAGACTTTTTCATTTGCATAAGCAACAACACGTATCTCTCTGTCGATCTTAATTGATGTTATTCTTTCTTTTCAAGTATGATACGAAGACTAGAATAACATAAAAGTGAAAAGTGATCCACTTGTTAATTCGAAGCGACAGAAGCAGTAAATGATTTATTTATTTTAAGAGACTTCAACAGAAGAAGAGGCAGAAAAAGAACAACCAACGATTAATGAATTAATGAAGTTTAAAACTTTTTATGAGATTTGTTTTAAAACCTCTTCAAAATAAAAGGATCAAATATGTATATGCTTCATTTTTGTGTCACTTTATTATTTTTTTTTAATTTTTGGCGGAGAGCGGTCTTTTTAGATTTCATAGCCAGTAGAGAGAGAGAAAAAGGAAAGAACAGATATCACGGATTGGGAGTGGCGGTAAGGATACATAGCAAGAAGTGACAGGAAACATTGACTGGGCATATAACATGGTCGAGGCATGGAATGACAGGCAAGGAATGAGACAAGAAACCGGGCACCAACAAATGGGTAGATAGGGTTCTGGCAAGGAGTGGGGAGTAACAAGGCACTCGACACTGGCCAGGAGTGGAGAGTAATAGGGCACTGTGCACTGGCCAGGAGTAGAGAGACAGGGAACAAGACAACAGCCAGGAGTGGGCATTAACGGTGAACTTGGCACCGGTCAAGAGTGGGGAGTAATAGGGCACTGTGCACTGGCCAGGAGTAGAGAGGCAGGGAACAAGGCAACAGCCAGGAGTGGGCATTAACGGTGAACTTGGCACCGGTCAAGAGTGGGGAGTAATAGGGCACTGTGCACTGGCCAGGAGTAGAGAGGCAGGGAACAAGGCAACAGCCAGGAGTGGGCATTAACAGTGAACTTGGCACCGGCCAAGAGTGGGGAGTAATAGGGCACTGTGCACTGGCCAGGAGTAGAGAGGCAGGGAACAAGGCAACAGCCAGGAGTGGGCATTAACAGTGAACTTGGCACCGGCCAAGAGTGGGGAGTAATAGGGCACTCTGCACTGGCCAGGAGTAGAGAGACAGGGAACAAGACAACAGCCAGGAGTGGGCATTAACGGTGAACTTGGCACCGGTCAAGAGTGGGGAGTAATAGGGCACTGTGCACTGGCCAGGAGTAGAGAGGCAGGGAACAAGACAACAGCCAGGAGTGGGCATTAACGGTGAACTTGGCACCGGTCAAGAGTGGGGAGTAATAGGGCACTGTGCACTGGCCAGGAGTAGAGAGGCAGGGAACAAGGCAACAGCCAGGAGTGGGCATTAACAGTGAACTTGGCACCGGCCAAGAGTGGGGAGTAATAGGGCACTCTGCACTGGCCAGGAGTAGAGAGACAGGGAACAAGACAACAGCCAGGAGTGGGCATTAACGGTGAACTTGGCACCGGTCAAGAGTGGGGAGTAATAGGGCACTGTGCACTGGCCAGGAGTAGAGAGACAGGGAACAAGACAACAGCCAGGAGTGGGCATTAACGGTGAACTTGGCACCGGTCAAGAGTGGGGAGTAATAGGGCACTGTGCACTGGCCAGGAGTAGAGAGACAGGGAACAAGACAACAGCCAGGAGTGGGCATTAACGGTGAACTTGGCACCGGTCAAGAGTGGGGAGTAATAGGGCACTCTGCACTGGCCAGGAGTAGAGAGACAGGGAACAAGACAACAGCCAGGAGTGGGCATTAACGGTGAACTTGGCACCGGTCAAGAGTGGGGAGTAATAGGGCACTGTGCACTGGCCAGGAGTAGAGAGACAGGGAACAAGACAACAGCCAGGAGTGGGCATTAACGGTGAACTTGGCACCGGTCAAGAGTGGGGAGTAATAGGGCACTCTGCACTGGCCAGGAGTAGAGAGACAGGGAACAAGACAACAGCCAGGAGTGGGCATTAACGGTGAACTTGGCACCGGTCAAGAGTGGGGAGTAATAGGGCACTGTGCACTGGCCAGGAGTAGAGAGGCAGGGAACAAGGCAACAGCCAGGAGTGGGCATTAACGGTGAACTTGGCACCGGTCAAGAGTGGGGAGTAATAGGGCACTGTGCACTGGCCAGGAGTAGAGAGGCAGGGAACAAGGCAACAGCCAGGAGTGGGCATTAACAGTGAACTTGGCACCGGCCAAGAGTGGGGAGTAATAGGGCACTCTGCACTGGCCAGGAGTAGAGAGACAGGGAACAAGACAACAGCCAGGAGTGGGCATTAACGGTGAACTTGGCACCGGTCAAGAGTGGGGAGTAATAGGGCACTGTGCACTGGCCAGGAGTAGAGAGGCAGGGAACAAGACAACAGCCAGGAGTGGGCATTAACGGTGAACTTGGCACCGGTCAAGAGTGGGGAGTAATAGGGCACTGTGCACTGGCCAGGAGTAGAGAGGCAGGGAACAAGGCAACAGCCAGGAGTGGGCATTAACAGTGAACTTGGCACCGGCCAAGAGTGGGGAGTAATAGGGCACTCTGCACTGGCCAGGAGTAGAGAGACAGGGAACAAGACAACAGCCAGGAGTGGGCATTAACGGTGAACTTGGCACCGGTCAAGAGTGGGGAGTAATAGGGCACTGTGCACTGGCCAGGAGTAGAGAGGCAGGGAACAAGGCAACAGCCAGGAGTGGGCATTAACGGTGAACTTGGCACCGGTCAAGAGTGGGGAGTAATAGGGCACTGTGCACTGGCCAGGAGTAGAGAGGCAGGGAACAAGGCAACAGCCAGGAGTGGGCATTAACAGTGAACTTGGCACCGGCCAAGAGTGGGGAGTAATAGGGCACTCTGCACTGGCCAGGAGTAGAGAGACAGGGAACAAGACAACAGCCAGGAGTGGGCATTAACGGTGAACTTGGCACCGGTCAAGAGTGGGGAGTAATAGGGCACTGTGCACTGGCCAGGAGTAGAGAGGCAGGGAACAAGACAACAGCCAGGAGTGGGCATTAACGGTGAACTTGGCACCGGTCAAGAGTGGGGAGTAATAGGGCACTCTGCACTGGCCAGGAGTAGAGAGGCAGGGAACAAGGCAACAGCCAGGAGTGGGCATTAACAGTGAACTTGGCACCGGTCAAGAGTGGGGAGTAATAGGGCACTCTGCACTGGCCAGGAGTAGAGAGACAGGGAACAAGACAACAGCCAGGAGTGGGCATTAACGGTGAACTTGGCACCGGTCAAGAGTGGGGAGTAATAGGGCACTGTGCACTGGCCAGGAGTAGAGAGGCAGGGAACAAGGCAACAGCCAGGAGTGGGCATTAACGGTGAACTTGGCACCGGTCAAGAGTGGGGAGTAATAGGGCACTGTGCACTGGCCAGGAGTAGAGAGGCAGGGAACAAGGCAACAGCCAGGAGTGGGCATTAACGGTGAACTTGGCACCGGTCAAGAGTGGGGAGTAATAGGGCACTGTGCACTGGCCAGGAGTAGAGAGGCAGGGAACAAGGCAACAGCCAGGAGTGGGCATTAACAGTGAACTTGGCACCGGCCAAGAGTGGGGAGTAATAGGGCACTCTGCACTGGCCAGGAGTAGAGAGACAGGGAACAAGACAACAGCCAGGAGTGGGCATTAACGGTGAACTTGGCACCGGTCAAGAGTGGGGAGTAATAGGGCACTCTGCACTGGCCAGGAGTAGAGAGACAGGGAACAAGACAACAGCCAGGAGTGGGCATTAACGGTGAACTTGGCACCGGTCAAGAGTGGGGAGTAATAGGGCACTGTGCACTGGCCAGGAGTAGAGAGGCAGGGAACAAGGCAACAGCCAGGAGTGGGCATTAACGGTGAACTTGGCACCGGTCAAGAGTGGGGAGTAATAGGGCACTGTGCACTGGCCAGGAGTAGAGAGGCAGGGAACAAGACAACAGCCAGGAGTGGGCATTAACAGTGAACTTGGCACCGGTCAAGAGTGGGGAGTAATAGGGCACTCTGCACTGGCCAGGAGTAGAGAGACAGGGAACAAGACAACAGCCAGGAGTGGGCATTAACGGTGAACTTGGCACCGGTCAAGAGTGGGGAGTAATAGGGCACTGTGCACTGGCCAGGAGTAGAGAGGCAGGGAACAAGACAACAGCCAGGAGTGGGCATTAACGGTGAACTTGGCACCGGTCAAGAGTGGGGAGTAATAGGGCACTGTGCACTGGCCAGGAGTAGAGAGGCAGGGAACAAGGCAACAGCCAGGAGTGGGCATTAACAGTGAACTTGGCACCGGCCAAGAGTGGGGAGTAATAGGGCACTCTGCACTGGCCAGGAGTAGAGAGACAGGGAACAAGACAACAGCCAGGAGTGGGCATTAACGGTGAACTTGGCACCGGTCAAGAGTGGGGAGTAATAGGGCACTGTGCACTGGCCAGGAGTAGAGAGGCAGGGAACAAGGCAACAGCCAGGAGTGGGCATTAACAGTGAACTTGGCACCGGCCAAGAGTGGGGAGTAATAGGGCACTCTGCACTGGCCAGGAGTAGAGAGACAGGGAACAAGACAACAGCCAGGAGTGGGCATTAACGGTGAACTTGGCACCGGTCAAGAGTGGGGAGTAATAGGGCACTGTGCACTGGCCAGGAGTAGAGAGGCAGGGAACAAGACAACAGCCAGGAGTGGGCATTAACGGTGAACTTGGCACCGGTCAAGAGTGGGGAGTAATAGGGCACTGTGCACTGGCCAGGAGTAGAGAGGCAGGGAACAAGGCAACAGCCAGGAGTGGGCATTAACAGTGAACTTGGCACCGGCCAAGAGTGGGGAGTAATAGGGCACTCTGCACTGGCCAGGAGTAGAGAGACAGGGAACAAGACAACAGCCAGGAGTGGGCATTAACGGTGAACTTGGCACCGGTCAAGAGTGGGGAGTAATAGGGCACTGTGCACTGGCCAGGAGTAGAGAGGCAGGGAACAAGGCAACAGCCAGGAGTGGGCATTAACGGTGAACTTGGCACCGGTCAAGAGTGGGGAGTAATAGGGCACTGTGCACTGGCCAGGAGTAGAGAGGCAGGGAACAAGGCAACAGCCAGGAGTGGGCATTAACAGTGAACTTGGCACCGGCCAAGAGTGGGGAGTAATAGGGCACTCTGCACTGGCCAGGAGTAGAGAGACAGGGAACAAGACAACAGCCAGGAGTGGGCATTAACGGTGAACTTGGCACCGGTCAAGAGTGGGGAGTAATAGGGCACTGTGCACTGGCCAGGAGTAGAGAGGCAGGGAACAAGACAACAGCCAGGAGTGGGCATTAACGGTGAACTTGGCACCGGTCAAGAGTGGGGAGTAATAGGGCACTGTGCACTGGCCAGGAGTAGAGAGGCAGGGAACAAGGCAACAGCCAGGAGTGGGCATTAACAGTGAACTTGGCACCGGTCAAGAGTGGGGAGTAATAGGGCACTCTGCACTGGCCAGGAGTAGAGAGACAGGGAACAAGACAACAGCCAGGAGTGGGCATTAACGGTGAACTTGGCACCGGTCAAGAGTGGGGAGTAATAGGGCACTGTGCACTGGCCAGGAGTAGAGAGGCAGGGAACAAGGCAACAGCCAGGAGTGGGCATTAACGGTGAACTTGGCACCGGTCAAGAGTGGGGAGTAATAGGGCACTGTGCACTGGCCAGGAGTAGAGAGGCAGGGAACAAGGCAACAGCCAGGAGTGGGCATTAACGGTGAACTTGGCACCGGTCAAGAGTGGGGAGTAATAGGGCACTGTGCACTGGCCAGGAGTAGAGAGGCAGGGAACAAGGCAACAGCCAGGAGTGGGCATTAACAGTGAACTTGGCACCGGCCAAGAGTGGGGAGTAATAGGGCACTCTGCACTGGCCAGGAGTAGAGAGACAGGGAACAAGACAACAGCCAGGAGTGGGCATTAACGGTGAACTTGGCACCGGTCAAGAGTGGGGAGTAATAGGGCACTGTGCACTGGCCAGGAGTAGAGAGACAGGGAACAAGACAACAGCCAGGAGTGGGCATTAACGGTGAACTTGGCACCGGTCAAGAGTGGGGAGTAATAGGGCACTGTGCACTGGCCAGGAGTAGAGAGGCAGGGAACAAGGCAACAGCCAGGAGTGGGCATTAACGGTGAACTTGGCACCGGTCAAGAGTGGGGAGTAATAGGGCACTGTGCACTGGCCAGGAGTAGAGAGGCAGGGAACAAGGCAACAGCCAGGAGTGGGCATTAACGGTGAACTTGGCACCGGTCAAGAGTGGGGAGTAATAGGGCACTGTGCACTGGCCAGGAGTAGAGAGGCAGGGAACAAGGCAACAGCCAGGAGTGGGCATTAACGGTGAACTTGGCACCGGTCAAGAGTGGGGAGTAATAGGGCACTGTGCACTGGCCAGGAGTAGAGAGGCAGGGAACAAGGCAACAGCCAGGAGTGGGCATTAACGGTGAACTTGGCACCGGTCAAGAGTGGGGAGTAATAGGGCACTGTGCACTGGCCAGGAGTAGAGAGGCAGGGAACAAGGCAACAGCCAGGAGTGGGCATTAACAGTGAACTTGGCACCGGCCAAGAGTGGGGAGTAATAGGGCACTCTGCACTGGCCAGGAGTAGAGAGGCAGGGAACAAGGCAACAGCCAGGAGTGGGCATTAACGGTGAACTTGGCACCGGTCAAGAGTGGGGAGTAATAGGGCACTGTGCACTGGCCAGGAGTAGAGAGGCAGGGAACAAGGCAACAGCCAGGAGTGGGCATTAACAGTGAACTTGGCACCGGCCAAGAGTGGGGAGTAATAGGGCACTCTGCACTGGCCAGGAGTAGAGAGACAGGGAACAAGACAACAGCCAGGAGTGGGCATTAACGGTGAACTTGGCACCGGTCAAGAGTGGGGAGTAATAGGGCACTGTGCACTGGCCAGGAGTAGAGAGACAGGGAACAAGACAACAGCCAGGAGTGGGCATTAACGGTGAACTTGGCACCGGTCAAGAGTGGGGAGTAATAGGGCACTGTGCACTGGCCAGGAGTAGAGAGGCAGGGAACAAGGCAACAGCCAGGAGTGGGCATTAACAGTGAACTTGGCACCGGCCAAGAGTGGGGAGTAATAGGGCACTCTGCACTGGCCAGGAGTAGAGAGACAGGGAACAAGACAACAGCCAGGAGTGGGCATTAACGGTGAACTTGGCACCGGTCAAGAGTGGGGAGTAATAGGGCACTGTGCACTGGCCAGGAGTAGAGAGACAGGGAACAAGACAACAGCCAGGAGTGGGCATTAACGGTGAACTTGGCACCGGTCAAGAGTGGGGAGTAATAGGGCACTGTGCACTGGCCAGGAGTAGAGAGGCAGGGAACAAGGCAACAGCCAGGAGTGGGCATTAACGGTGAACTTGGCACCGGTCAAGAGTGGGGAGTAATAGGGCACTGTGCACTGGCCAGGAGTAGAGAGGCAGGGAACAAGGCAACAGCCAGGAGTGGGCATTAACAGTGAACTTGGCACCGGCCAAGAGTGGGGAGTAATAGGGCACTGTGCAATGGCCAGGAGTAGAGAGGCAGGGAACAAGGCAACAGCCAGGAGTGGGCATTAACGGTGAACTTGGCACCGGTCAAGAGTGGGGAGTAATAGGGCACTGTGCACTGGCCAGGAGTAGAGAGGCAGGGAACAAGGCAACAGCCAGGAGTGGGCATTAACAGTGAACTTGGCACCGGCCAAGAGTGGGGAGTAATAGGGCACTCTGCACTGGCCAGGAGTAGAGAGACAGGGAACAAGACAACAGCCAGGAGTGGGCATTAACGGTGAACTTGGCACCGGTCAAGAGTGGGGAGTAATAGGGCACTGTGCACTGGCCAGGAGTAGAGAGACAGGGAACAAGACAACAGCCAGGAGTGGGCATTAACGGTGAACTTGGCACCGGTCAAGAGTGGGGAGTAATAGGGCACTGTGCACTGGCCAGGAGTAGAGAGGCAGGGAACAAGGCAACAGCCAGGAGTGGGCATTAACGGTGAACTTGGCACCGGTCAAGAGTGGGGAGTAATAGGGCACTGTGCACTGGCCAGGAGTAGAGAGGCAGGGAACAAGGCAACAGCCAGGAGTGGGCATTAACGGTGAACTTGGCACCGGTCAAGAGTGGGGAGTAATAGGGCACTGTGCACTGGCCAGGAGTAGAGAGGCAGGGAACAAGGCAACAGCCAGGAGTGGGCATTAACGGTGAACTTGGCACCGGTCAAGAGTGGGGAGTAATAGGGCACTGTGCACTGGCCAGGAGTAGAGAGGCAGGGAACAAGGCAACAGCCAGGAGTGGGCATTAACGGTGAACTTGGCACCGGTCAAGAGTGGGGAGTAATAGGGCACTGTGCACTGGCCAGGAGTAGAGAGGCAGGGAACAAGGCAACAGCCAGGAGTGGGCATTAACAGTGAACTTGGCACCGGCCAAGAGTGGGGAGTAATAGGGCACTCTGCACTGGCCAGGAGTAGAGAGACAGGGAACAAGACAACAGCCAGGAGTGGGCATTAACGGTGAACTTGGCACCGGTCAAGAGTGGGGAGTAATAGGGCACTGTGCACTGGCCAGGAGTAGAGAGACAGGGAACAAGACAACAGCCAGGAGTGGGCATTAACGGTGAACTTGGCACCGGTCAAGAGTGGGGAGTAATAGGGCACTGTGCACTGGCCAGGAGTAGAGAGGCAGGGAACAAGGCAACAGCCAGGAGTGGGCATTAACAGTGAACTTGGCACCGGCCAAGAGTGGGGAGTAATAGGGCACTCTGCACTGGCCAGGAGTAGAGAGACAGGGAACAAGACAACAGCCAGGAGTGGGCATTAACGGTGAACTTGGCACCGGTCAAGAGTGGGGAGTAATAGGGCACTGTGCACTGGCCAGGAGTAGAGAGACAGGGAACAAGACAACAGCCAGGAGTGGGCATTAACGGTGAACTTGGCACCGGTCAAGAGTGGGGAGTAATAGGGCACTGTGCACTGGCCAGGAGTAGAGAGGCAGGGAACAAGGCAACAGCCAGGAGTGGGCATTAACGGTGAACTTGGCACCGGTCAAGAGTGGGGAGTAATAGGGCACTGTGCACTGGCCAGGAGTAGAGAGGCAGGGAACAAGGCAACAGCCAGGAGTGGGCATTAACAGTGAACTTGGCACCGGCCAAGAGTGGGGAGTAATAGGGCACTGTGCACTGGCCAGGAGTAGAGAGGCAGGGAACAAGGCAACAGCCAGGAGTGGGCATTAACGGTGAACTTGGCACCGGTCAAGAGTGGGGAGTAATAGGGCACTGTGCACTGGCCAGGAGTAGAGAGGCAGGGAACAAGGCAACAGCCAGGAGTGGGCATTAACAGTGAACTTGGCACCGGCCAAGAGTGGGGAGTAATAGGGCACTCTGCACTGGCCAGGAGTAGAGAGACAGGGAACAAGACAACAGCCAGGAGTGGGCATTAACGGTGAACTTGGCACCGGTCAAGAGTGGGGAGTAATAGGGCACTGTGCACTGGCCAGGAGTAGAGAGACAGGGAACAAGACAACAGCCAGGAGTGGGCATTAACGGTGAACTTGGCACCGGTCAAGAGTGGGGAGTAATAGGGCACTGTGCACTGGCCAGGAGTAGAGAGGCAGGGAACAAGGCAACAGCCAGGAGTGGGCATTAACGGTGAACTTGGCACCGGTCAAGAGTGGGGAGTAATAGGGCACTGTGCACTGGCCAGGAGTAGAGAGGCAGGGAACAAGGCAACAGCCAGGAGTGGGCATTAACGGTGAACTTGGCACCGGTCAAGAGTGGGGAGTAATAGGGCACTGTGCACTGGCCAGGAGTAGAGAGGCAGGGAACAAGGCAACAGCCAGGAGTGGGCATTAACGGTGAACTTGGCACCGGTCAAGAGTGGGGAGTAATAGGGCACTGTGCACTGGCCAGGAGTAGAGAGGCAGGGAACAAGGCAACAGCCAGGAGTGGGCATTAACGGTGAACTTGGCACCGGTCAAGAGTGGGGAGTAATAGGGCACTGTGCACTGGCCAGGAGTAGAGAGGCAGGGAACAAGGCAACAGCCAGGAGTGGGCATTAACAGTGAACTTGGCACCGGCCAAGAGTGGGGAGTAATAGGGCACTCTGCACTGGCTAGGAGTAGAGAGACAGGGAACAAGACAACAGCCAGGAGTGGGCATTAACGGTGAACTTGGCACCGGTCAAGAGTGGGGAGTAATAGGGCACTGTGCACTGGCCAGGAGTAGAGAGACAGGGAACAAGACAACAGCCAGGAGTGGGCATTAACGGTGAACTTGGCACCGGTCAAGAGTGGGGAGTAATAGGGCACTGTGCACTGGCCAGGAGTAGAGAGACAGGGAACAAGACAACAGCCAGGAGTGGGCATTAACGGTGAACTTGGCACCGGTCAAGAGTGGGGAGTAATAGGGCACTCTGCACTGGCCAGGAGTAGAGAGACAGGGAACAAGACAACAGCCAGGAGTGGGCATTAACGGTGAACTTGGCACCGGTCAAGAGTGGGGAGTAATAGGGCACTCTGCACTGGCCAGGAGTAGAGAGACAGGGAACAAGACAACAGCCAGGAGTGGGCATTAACGGTGAACTTGGCACCGGTCAAGAGTGGGGAGTAATAGGGCACTGTGCACTGGCCAGGAGTAGAGAGACAGGGAACAAGACAACAGCCAGGAGTGGGCATTAACGGTGAACTTGGCACCGGTCAAGAGTGGGGAGTAATAGGGCACTGTGCACTGGCCAGGAGTAGAGAGGCAGGGAACAAGGCAACAGCCAGGAGTGGGCATTAACGGTGAACTTGGCACCGGCCAAGAGTGGGGAGTAATAGGGCACTCTGCACTGGCCAGGAGTAGAGAGACAGGGAACAAGACAACAGCCAGGAGTGGGCATTAACGGTGAACTTGGCACCGGTCAAGAGTGGGGAGTAATAGGGCACTGTGCACTGGCCAGGAGTAGAGAGACAGGGAACAAGACAACAGCCAGGAGTGGGCATTAACGGTGAACTTGGCACCGGTCAAGAGTGGGGAGTAATAGGGCACTCTGCACTGGCCAGGAGTAGAGAGACAGGGAACAAGACAACAGCCAGGAGTGGGCATTAACGGTGAACTTGGCACCGGTCAAGAGTGGGGAGTAATAGGGCACTCTGCACTGGCCAGGAGTAGAGAGACAGGGAACAAGACAACAGCCAGGAGTGGGCATTAACGGTGAACTTGGCACCGGTCAAGAGTGGGGAGTAATAGGGCACTGTGCACTGGCCAGGAGTAGAGAGACAGGGAACAAGACAACAGCCAGGAGTGGGCATTAACGGTGAACTTGGCACCGGTCAAGAGTGGGGAGTAATAGGGCACTCTGCACTGGCCAGGAGTAGAGAGACAGGGAACAAGACAACAGCCAGGAGTGGGCATTAACGGTGAACTTGGCACCGGTCAAGAGTGGGGAGTAATAGGGCACTGTGCACTGGCCAGGAGTAGAGAGACAGGGAACAAGACAACAGCCAGGAGTGGGCATTAACGGTGAACTTGGCACCGGTCAAGAGTGGGGAGTAATAGGGCACTCTGCACTGGCCAGGAGTAGAGAGACAGGGAACAAGACAACAGCCAGGAGTGGGCATTAACGGTGAACTTGGCACCGGTCAAGAGTGGGGAGTAATAGGGCACTCTGCACTGGCCAGGAGTAGAGAGACAGGGAACAAGACAACAGCCAGGAGTGGGCATTAACGGTGAACTTGGCACCGGTCAAGAGTGGGGAGTAATAGGGCACTCTGCACTGGCCAGGAGTAGAGAGACAGGGAACAAGACAACAGCCAGGAGTGGGCATTAACGGTGAACTTGGCACCGGTCAAGAGTGGGGAGTAATAGGGCACTCTGCACTGGCCAGGAGTAGAGAGACAGGGAACAAGACAACAGCCAGGAGTGGGCATTAACGGTGAACTTGGCACCGGTCAAGAGTGGGGAGTAATAGGGCACTCTGCACTGGCCAGGAGTAGAGAGACAGGGAACAAGACAACAGCCAGGAGTGGGCATTAACGGTGAACTTGGCACCGGTCAAGAGTGGGGAGTAATAGGGCACTGTGCACTGGCCAGGAGTAGAGAGACAGGGAACAAGACAACAGCCAGGAGTGGGCATTAACGGTGAACTTGGCACCGGTCAAGAGTGGGGAGTAATAGGGCACTCTGCACTGGCCAGGAGTAGAGAGGCAGGGAACAAGGCAACAGCCAGGAGTGGGCATTAACGGTGAACTTGGCACCGGCCAAGAGTGGGGAGTAATAGGGCACTCTGCACTGGCCAGGAGTAGAGAGACAGGGAACAAGACAACAGCCAGGAGTGGGCATTAACGGTGAACTTGGCACCGGTCAAGAGTGGGGAGTAATAGGGCACTCTGCACTGGCCAGGAGTAGAGAGACAGGGAACAAGACAACAGCCAGGAGTGGGCATTAACGGTGAACTTGGCACCGGTCAAGAGTGGGGAGTAATAGGGCACTGTGCACTGGCCAGGAGTAGAGAGACAGGGAACAAGACAACAGCCAGGAGTGGGCATTAACGGTGAACTTGGCACCGGTCAAGAGTGGGGAGTAATAGGGCACTCTGCACTGGCCAGGAGTAGAGAGACAGGGAACAAGACAACAGCCAGGAGTGGGCATTAACGGTGAACTTGGCACCGGTCAAGAGTGGGGAGTAATAGGGCACTCTGCACTGGCCAGGAGTAGAGAGACAGGGAACAAGACAACAGCCAGGAGTGGGCATTAACGGTGAACTTGGCACCGGTCAAGAGTGGGGAGTAATAGGGCACTGTGCACTGGCCAGGAGTAGAGAGACAGGGAACAAGACAACAGCCAGGAGTGGGCATTAACGGTGAACTTGGCACCGGTCAAGAGTGGGGAGTAATAGGGCACTGTGCACTGGCCAGGAGTAGAGAGGCAGGGAACAAGGCAACAGCCAGGAGTGGGCATTAACGGTGAACTTGGCACCGGCCAAGAGTGGGGAGTAATAGGGCACTCTGCACTGGCCAGGAGTAGAGAGACAGGGAACAAGACAACAGCCAGGAGTGGGCATTAACGGTGAACTTGGCACCGGTCAAGAGTGGGGAGTAATAGGGCACTGTGCACTGGCCAGGAGTAGAGAGACAGGGAACAAGACAACAGC
>NC_136507.1:74418074-74487444 GCF_053919585.1 Euprymna scolopes
AAGGCCACAGATATGAGGTTTTCAAAAGATCCTCAATATTTAGATAACTACAGGTTGGAACAATAAATTTGTCGCCCCAAAGAAAACACTACAGCTTTTTTTTTTTTTTTTTTTTTTTTTTTAACTTTTATTGAATAAAATCAATCCAGGTAACTTTATTATGTAGTAGATCTGACACATACAGGGTGACCCCCCCCCTCCAAAAAAAAAACAAAAAAAAAACAGAGGACATTCAATTGTTTTTCTAAGCATTTTACAGTCAACGAAGAAAAAAAAGGCCAAAGACCCTAGTGTTTTGATGTGATGTTTTGAATATAATAAACTTGTTATGACCAAAGTTTCATTTCATTCGGACAAAACACTAAGAAACGGGGACTAATTAGAGTTGGGGCCCGTTTTTTTTTGGGGGGGGAGTCACCCTGTATTCTTTAAACGATCGACGACAACCGTTGAGAAATAGACTGGTTTCATTCTATAATAGATATATTTTGTGTTAATTGATGTTATAAATTGAAATTTTCTTGATTCTTTTTTTTCTCCCCCTTTGGTACTCTTTTTATATACTCTTCTTTTATGGGTGTGTCTGTGAAACTCTTTTCAAAATCTGAATTGGGACCTGCGCACTTTAAGGTTACCCCTGATCATACCTGCATCAATTATACTAGTGCACGAGTGAATCTAATAGATCCAACAGGACTGGAACTGCTTGCCAATTTGAAGAGACCATATTGGTAAGCCATATTAACATTGGGAACCCCAACCAATCATCCCGTCCTTTACACAGATCTATTTGACATGATTCTGGTGCTCGGTTTAGAGGGATAAAGTTGCCAAAGACAAGAGGAGAAATTCAAGCCATTCCTTGCCGCCTCCAGCGCCAGTCATACGTAACTGATAATGTCTTCAACATACATTACCGATTTTTTTTTTTCAGGAACGATATCAATATGGTTCATTCCACTGATTAATGCCGAAAAGCATTACTTAGTTTCAAGGATCAAACAGAATCGCTGAAATAAAATAATGATAAATTATTTTCCCTGATCCTTCATACAAGAAACAGAAATTGGTTCAGAACTTTCTTAATTATTGCATCGGAATATTTTGGGTTTAAATGGACACACGTGGAAGCATTTTGATCAGAAGAGTAAAAATAAAAACGTTCTAATAGTGATGTGTTTTAGATTATCATGGACATCTATATATATATAAAGTAGTAGCGTTCATGTGTGTGTGTGTGTGTGTGTGTGTGTGTACAACTCTCCTACAGCCTCCACCAGCGAACCGATCATGACCAAACCTGGCATGATCATGGTCCTCCACCTAGGGATGGTGCACAGCATTTTCCAAGGTAACGATCAATGTCATAGCCTATTATATATATATATATATATATATATATATATATATATACATACAGTCCTCCACATACAGTACTGTTTTGTTGTTTCACAGCTCATCAGTGCGGCTAGACAAGCAAGGATCGAAACCCGATCGCCCAAACGACAGTCGGAGCTTCTAACCATTACGCTATATAGCTGTTGTTATGCGGGCAGTGAATTAACAATGTTTTGATACACTCTCTTACAGCTTACACCACTGGACTGAATGACCAAACCTGATATGAAGATGGTCTCTGACCTAGGGATGATGCACACTATTTTTCAAGATCATAGGTTAATGTTGGGACTTTGCTAGTATATATTCCAGGTTAATATTTTCCCCGAGGTAAATCAACCAACAAAGTTTTAACAACGTTAATACAAGAGTGCTCAATACCGAAGTAGAGCAAGATATGTTTTATTTAATTAAGCATTAATATGTCATTTCATATTCATGAACATGTTTCGATCAGCCAGTTACTACTAACTAGAGACCTTTTCAGGCGATATTGCTAATACAAAAGCTTAGTCCATAATGAAAATTATCATTGACTGAACTTTTATATTAGTAATATCGCCTAAACATGGCTGGCTGAAACAAGCTCATGAATGTGTAGCGACATTAATGCTTATGTAAAACAAATAAAAGGTATATAAACACACACTTATTTTTTTACTCATAAAAAACTAGAATACCCGCGATGCATTAAGTTACAACAACTACGACTCTTGAGACTTTTTTTGTTTGTCACCGATTTCACGACTGCGCATGTGCGAATCGTTCACATGACAGGTTCTTTATGTTAAGAATAAGAATGTTTGAAAAGACTTTTTAAAGTCGTGGCAAACTGGCTTAATGGTTATCGTACTTGAATCCCCGTCTTTCGGTTTTTGTTTCGATAAAGGTGTTTTTTTTTGTGTGTTTTTTTTTTACTTACAAGAAGTGAACTGTTTAGAAAAAAAACATAATACTTGCATGCACATGTCTCAGATTCTGTTTTTTTTTTTTTTTACTTCATTTATTGTAAAGGAATTTAACGTTATGTTTAATACCGGGCAACGCCGGTTATATCTGCTAGTATATCTATAAAAAAGAAAAGCATACGTGAATAAGAAGGTAAAAAGCTTTTGCTTATGATTTATATTTTATATAATGCTGGCCATTCTCTTCTGGACCCTGACTATCGGACCATTTAATAATCTTTCAAGTTGTATTCCTGGGTGCTCGGCGTTGCCCGGGTGTTTGGAGGTGTGTGTTGAGCATAAAAAAAAAAAAAAAAGAAGTGGTAGTAGGCAGGCAGGCAGGCTCGAACCGTACCGGCAAGGAGGAAAAGAATGTGACAAAACAAAAACATGGCATCTTTGCCGTTGCTTCTATCGCCAAACGAGAAGTGGTGAAGGTTTAAATTAAGGCTAGTCAATCGAAAACAGGGGATGAATTTCGAAAACATCAATGAAAAAAGCGACCCTTCCCTGTAGAAAAGTGCCCAGTTGAGGGTGAAGGAATTGATGTTTTTAGCCAATTTTTCGATATTTGTCGTCTGAAGGGTTGAACTTCAAAATAATACTGATCTCGTGAAAAGCCGTCGTCACTGTCGAAAGATTTAGGCATACATACATACATACATACATACATTTAAATAGACAGGTAAGATTTATATTATAGATGTTCATAAATGAATGAAGTAATTGAACAACCAGTGCGTCATCAAGTTCTGGGAACACCGGAGAAAACTGTTGGAAATAAGTCATACGCCATACACTATAAATCTCTACAGCTTCATACTTAAAAAAAAACAAAAACAAAGCTATTAAACGTGACATGGTGATATGGGACAAGAAGGAAAGAGTAAAAATTCTAGTTAAAGTCAGTATTCCAAATGATGCTTGCTTAAACAGAGTTGAAAAAGATAAGTAAATACCAAGGTCTTATGTACGACATAAAGAGAAACTGGAATCTTAGGAAGATTTTTGTCATTCCAATAATCATACAAGCTACTGTAACATAGCGTAAATGGCTATATACAAATACCGAGCCGCGAGTGAAATGATGTCATGGTAAGAAAAAAGAAGACTGTAAAAAGAGAGCTTGTTCGAGACGATGATCCTGTTAGAGATGTGGATGACGTTCGAGAGCACGTTCGAGAAGATGATCATGTGAGAGATGTCAGAGATGTAACAAGAAGTCATGCGTGGCAAGAGAATAAGGAAATAAATGTTGTTGTACAACAAAAAAGGAGAGTTGAAGTTCTAGTCTTTGTCTGCTTTGTGACTGAGGTTACGTGTTCGGTAATGTTTACACCACTAGGTTCGTGAAAAAGAAACTATGTGGCGAATATACTAGATGAACCATGTGCAAGAGATATCTAAACGAGTGCATCAAGGGGGCAGTTTAAATTTTCTAAAGGATCTCTCAGTTGGAATCTTTGAAATAGTGGGTGAATGTCAGACATTCGGCAGGATGCCCCATCTCCAGCAAAAAAAAAAAAAAAACGAAGCAAAATGGACACGTCTTAAAAGTATCTATTAATGCTTCTTTTGCGATTTGAGCTGAAGAACATGCTTCGATGTTTTTTTCGTTTTTTTTATATGGGTTTGATATCAATATGGTTCATTCGAAAGATTATTGGCGTGTTCCGGTATTAATTACTTGATCTAAAGAATTCTTGAAATAAAATAATGATAAATTATTTTCCTGATCCTTAATACAAGGCACAAAAAATAGGTTTACAACTACTAATTATTTCATCAGAATATTTTTTGCTTTGAAGGTAGACATGTGTTTAATCAGTTGATCATAAGAGTCAGCAATTTTTTCAAGGTGTTTTAGTTATATATTCGAAACGACCACAAAGCTACAACATACAAATTTTAATTTCTTTAAAAAAATCTCTCTCTCTCTCTCTCTCTGTCTATATATATATATATATATATATATAGACAGAGAGAGAGAGAGAGAGAGAGAGAGAGTAGGTATACATTAATTCATTCATCCAAGTGGTGTCCTGCCTGGTACCGGCATTGACGGCTATGCCTCTACATCTATCTCTCTCCCTCAAGGCATTCATGAATTCATTGTTGCTCATCATTTTTGAAGTTGGTTTATTTCTATCTTCTTTAGTTTATTCTTTGCTGGTTGTTGGAGAATAGTTTAATGACGATCAAGTGCCACTTGTCTATCACGGCAATCCTTACCGAGCAAGGTGTTCTGATTCAGACCCCTATTCACGTTGTTTCTCAAATAAAGAGTCTGATATATTACCATAGCTTTCTTTGCAGTTGTACAGACAGTAGGTTGCAGTTTCTTTCTGTCCGAGCAGTACCCATACTGGACGATTGTCCTGACCATTGTATCCAGAGGTATCAGCACAACGAAATACGAAGCCATGAACAGAATTACCGTATATTTCGGCATATAAGGCGACCTTCAAATAAGACAAAGTACAAAATTGGAGCAAATTTTAATTAATTGATCATATATCGGTTGTATAAGACGACTGCTAAATTATGACAGCATGTTTGTTTAGCCTAGGCTGGAGATTGCAACACTTGGTATCTTATGAAATATTGGTTTTTAAAAATGATTCTTTTTTTTTTTAACTTAACTGCCGAAATATACGGTATTTCTGTTTTCTTCTGTGTTACATCAGTCACCCGTTTCTCATGACCTCATATTACTCGAGTCAGAGGCGTTTACTTTTCCTTTGACAGCAGTGATGTCCCCCTACCCATTGTACATGAATAGGAGGATAAAAAGCCAGCTTTTATATTTTATATAATGCTGGCCCTTCTTTTCTGAACGCTGACTGTCGAAACATTTCTTTCTGTTATAAAAAAAAAAAAAAAAAAAAAAAAAAAGTGAAGCATGCATGATTCCCCGGAAGTGCACAGTTTGCGAGGCATGAAAAAAAAAAAAAAAAAAAAAAAAAAAAAAATCAGTATTGCCCCCCCCCCCCATTTAGCCCCAAAAGTCCCCAGGGGACGTCAAATCCTGGTAAAAACGAACAAACGATGCAGTTTTAGAACTTAACGTATGTAAATTTTATTTCTGCACCATGCAAAAAAAGAAATGACTAAGTCCATAATTGCGCCCCCCCATTTAGCCCCAAAAGTCTGCAAGTCCTTAACACATTTAAATTTGAGTTCAGCACCATGCAAAACTGCTAAATAGACATACACACAAAATTTTGGACAAATATGGTAAAATAGTCCCCAAAATGGCGTGTTTTTATTAGCCCTAAAAGAGCCCCTGGGGAACACCCAAGAGTTATCGTGAAGTATAAACAAACAAAATTATATAGAAATCAGTTACAACTTTTCAGAAAGTTTTATAAAAATCCAAGGGATCAATTTTTTTTAATAAGCACAAAAGTGTCAATTTTAACCATTTTAACTCGAAAGGCAGCTCGCGGGTGGGGGTGGGGGGGGGGAGCAACCAGAGTTTTCCCGGAAAATCCATTCTGTTACTTTTTTACTCATATCATGTTTAATGTTTGTGCAAAATTTCAAAAAAATTTAAGGCGTAAGTATTGAGAAAAGTGCGGACGGACGAACGGATAAGGGTGAATTTACAGGGTCACCCTCCTTTTGTCGGGGGACCACCAACAGATATTGTGTCCAACTTTACCCTCACGAGGAGGCAGATAACTAGTGCTTTAAAATATTAGAGTTTATTTATCTGCGTATTTTAATATCCTTAGTGTTGCTAGAATGATTAACATTTGAAAAATAAATAAACAATTAAAAAAAAATAATAATAGAACAAAAAAAAAAACTCTCACAAACAAAGGTTGGGATGTGTTAACGGCGAGTTTGTGAATGGGAGGGAAAAAAAAACGAAAGAAAAAACATAAAAGAACAATATAAGAATGGCTAAAGGAATCAGACAATGAGACAAGTGTCAAGCATCGCTAATGCCAAATATAGCATCAAAATATAAATAAAAAGGCAAAAATAAACCGTATCCATTCTTTACGTTTTTTTTCTTGTCCTTTTTTGTTGTTGTTCAACAATGACTTACTGAAAAGTCAGCCACATTTTCCCACAAAACCACATTGAAGTACAATAAATAAAAAACAAGAGACACATTGGGCGACTTGTTGAAAAGAATCCCACAAACAAACAAAATATAAAGGAATAAAGAAATGAATAAAAATAGAAATCGTGTCTCCAGACGCTTAGATTTCTACTAATATCATTGTTACACGCGTGCGCGCGCACACACACAATATTAATATTATTTTAAAGTTTAATTTCGTTTTACTGTTTTACGGCATCCTTTTGAGTCATTTAATACCGAAAGGCGATTACTACGATTTATTGTCCCAAATAGTGTTCAGAATTATACAGCGTAATCACACCGGTTCTCGTTAGATCACAGAAGTGACGTTAAGCTTCGTTATTACCGAGTGGGTAACCATTTAAAAGTACCAAACGTTATATAGGGAAGACAGAGACACCTCCTGACGAAAACGCTTATGAATATTCCCATCTGTGCAATTGGAGTCGGAGGGGGGGGCGAGACAAGCGAGTTGTCTCCCTTTTCACCAACGAAGCTGTGCGAAGTGACGTCAAGTCACGGGAGCAGTGACGTCACGTACAATTCATATCTGGATAAGTTTCTTGTCTTGCATCACAGCAGAGATAGACATGCTTTTTTTTTTTTTTTTTTTTTTTTTTTTTTAGGCCACCAAGGGGTGCTTATCCCCCCCCCCCTGGGAGTAGTTTAAACAACCATGATTCACGACTTTCGTTTCCGGAAATACAATAAACATGTGAACCGTAAAAAAGATGTCTCTTTATAAGTCTTTATTTTCAAATCAACAAGCGTGGGCGATTCTTTTAGTCAAGGAATAGGACTAACTTGCACTTGGCTATTCTCCACTATACTACAATACAATTTTTGTATAGCTTCAATTGCAATACAGAGATATATTAAAGACTAATGCGTAGTCTCGAAAACATTTAATTAAAAACAGTTTGCGTATCCAAATAACAGTAAAAAAAAAAAAAAAAAAAATGTATCTTCGAATGTCTTTTCCCAATTTGAATCAACAGATCGAAGATGCCTTTACGATAACGCATCAAACCAAATCTTCACCCATCTCTCAGTAACCGTATTAAGTCAACGATTTAATAATTAAATAACAATTTAATTAGGTTAATAGGAGGAAAAGTCAGTTTTAATTAGGTTAAGAGATTCTAAGATTGTCGCATTTTATTAAAGTACATGTTTGTTTATTTGTTTTCGTTTGGTAACAACGTAGGATGTGGCCAAGTTGTCATAGTCAACGACTGGCATTCTTGAAGTTCCAATGACGTTTGTTAATTCAATTAGTTTAAAGAATTTAAGGAAACGCTTTGAGAGATTCAATGGCTTGGTTTGTCTCTGTTTACAGCATATCAAACGTTTATGGTTCTTTAATATTGAAAGAAAAAATACTTGTTCTAAACAATTATTTGATTAGTTTGGTTTGTCTGTTTTACGGCATATCAACCCTTTTGAATTTACTGAATGCCAAAACATTACTTGCGAACGCTCTGGTGCTTTTTAAGAATAGGTATCCAGAGATTTCCTATTCGTGACGTATCCAGATCCAACTACGAAATATACAAATAAAAAAGTTAATGTTATTTAGTAGACAATTAACCATCTCTCGCTTAGTGATCTATGTATTGCTCTCACCCTCTCCCACTGTGTGGTGATCCCACAACTCTCTAATGTGTTTTTAATGTCTCTGAATATTTAAAGAAAAAGTGACACTTTTTTTTTGCCAGCATTACTTTATTAGTTAAATCCGATTACGTAAATCTAATTTATATAGTATGTACGTGCATACCACAAACACGTATGTAAATTAGACAGCAACATAATCAATCTCTTTACTTCTACAATGTGCATAAGGATAATATAGAAGTAAACAGAGTTATTAACATTAATTTTTCTTACACAAGAAGAATGTCCTTTTTTTTTTAATTTCTTTATTATTTTGTTCTTGCTGGGGATGTGGCATCCTTCTGGATGCCAAACATTCACCTGCTATCCTAGACATTCCAGCCGAGAGATCTTTTTAAGATTCCAACCGTCCCTTTAAGTGCAATTGTTTTGTATCTCTCTTGCAGTTGGTTCACCGTGTATATTTGCTCTTATAATTACTGGAATGATGGAGATCTTCCTAAGATTCCAATTTCTTTTCATATCGTATATAAGACTTGGTTTGGTTGTTTTCTTTTACGGCATATCAACCCTTTTCAGGTTATTTAATGCCGAATCTGGTGATTTTGGAGAACGATTTTTTAATATAGTATATTTGTTTTTTTTTAAGTCGTATTCTATTTAACCCATAGTTGGGACCCTAACAGGTACTACCACTCCGGGTCAGAGTGGACCTGGGAGCAATGGCAATTAAAGGGTGGCTCCACACTCCCTAAGGCCTGCAAGCTGGGGCCTCACCATCGGATATAGTTTAAGGTCATATCCAGGATCTATAAGACTTGGATATTTCGTTATATTTTTCTTCTGAGCAGTTTTTAGCCCAGCATCATTAGAAACACTGACTTCTACTAAGGTTGCTCCTTTCAATCTCGTCTCCCATATCACCATGTCAGGTTTAATAGACCCGTTTTCTGGATACGTAGCTGTAACAATTGCACAGTCACAGTGAATGGAGAACAACTTATTTCCAACTCGTAGTATTTTAGATTCATCAGACTACCGTTTTCACCCCTGAGCGTTATTTCCACAATGTTTCGGTCGATCTACCCTTCGACCTTCTTCAGGCGTATCTTTTCGGACTCAATTTTCTTTCCCAAAAGATAAAGAATTATTTTACATTTGGACAGATGCAATTAAAAGGGATTCTTTATTTGCCTAGAAAATACTGTAGTCAAGTTTTATTTCTCTAAAAGTGTATCTAACTATTAATTTTACAATCCATTCGTTTTAAAATGATTCTCGTAATAGTCGTCTATCGCCTAACCGTGTCCATTGTACTTTATTCTATGACGTTAGCAGGTTACGCGACTTTAATAAAGGGGCCTTTTATTTGCATTGGCCACGCTTGAATAAGTTAATATGCGTGGTATGCCACTATGCAAACACGTGTATTAAATTAAGTTTTGTTAACTTATCTTTCGTATCATGTAGCTTAATTGTATTCCATAATCAAATACTTATTTAATTACTACATTCTAATTTTTTTTTTATTACTTGTATTATGACTGTATAACTTCATAATCATTGTCATATAATCACGTTGACGCACTGGTTCTCGTTAGATTACCGAAGTTAAGCAACGCTGAGCCTGGTCAGTATCAGATGGGTGACCAATTCGAGAATTTCAGGTGCTGGATGTAGAAGGACGTAGACCGCACTACCGTGAGAGTTGCAAAAACCTAACGTCGTCATCTCCCCTAATGGGGATATACATACAACTGAGGACCGCTTGTGAACTTCATACTCTTTTGCAGGGAGCCGGTTAAACTTAAGCATAGGGTCAGTGCTGTTTCCATTTTCAGTCCGTACTGTTACATTTCCCCTCAAAAGTATTTGATTATGGAATACAATTAAGCTACATGATACGAAAGATAAGTTAACAAAACTTAATTTAATACACGTGTTTGCATAGTGGCATACCACGCATATTAACTTATTCAAGCGTGGCCAATGCAAATAAAAGGCCCCTTTATTAAAGTCGCGTAACCTGCTAACGTCATAGAATAAAGTACAATGGGCACGGTTAGGCGATAGACGACTATTACGAGAATCATTTTAAAACGAATGGATTGTAAAATTAATAATTAGATACACTTTTTTCAATAGATTGCGGAATCGTGATATTGCATGGCGGGAGATGATATATGGAAGAAGAACTTCATATCTTTCTGTCCAGAGATCCTTTGTCTTCAACTGCTGCTGGGCGCTGTGATGACTGTCTACGATACTGACACAATAAAACGATTGAGACATACCTGGCTTTTCTTCTTTGTAAACGACAGGACGACATTATTTTTTATAAATATAAATTTATTTTGGATGTCTCAGGAGTCTGCTACGTGTCTATATGTGTTTGTCTAGCCTCGCTTCTCGGCCTTTTTGGAGTACGTTCACACACCTTGGTGATAAAACCCAAACTCTCTGCTCTGATCTTTTTGACCTGTCAGTTCCGGTGACGTAGCCGATTAAAGAACATGTCTCCTTAACGTGACTTCCGGTCACGTATCTAAATGTGGCGTGAACAGTGTTACTTATCAATTATTTTTAGATTTCTAAATTCTTATGTTTATAGCTAACTACAGCTAAATCTATAAACATATAACTTAACTATTTACATAATTAACTTTCAGTTAAACTTATTTTACCAACACAATATTTCTATTCTTAGCCTAGCAAGGTCATTGGTGTTGTCCACTTATCGATAGATAGATAGATAGATAGATAGATAGATAATAGCAAATTAACATTTTCAACCCTGTTATTATTTAACAGTGAAAGTACATGTTTTATGTAAAAATATAGTAATGTTACTACTTGTGAAATAAGGTTTTATTACATTTTTTTTAAAATGAAAATGCAATTTTACGACTTTCGATTTTCATTCTGAAATTAAATACAAATTTTAAAAATAAAATACAAATATCCTATGGTGCTCTATTTTCATTTTCTAATACTTTTTTTTAGAATGCTATTGTTAATATATTATTTAAATTTCAAAAGGAAAACAAAGTTAATACAAACTCATACCTCAGCTCGACATCAACAAAATCACTGTCATACTGATTGTCCAAGACGTATCTCAGATTGGTCTTTTAGTGTTTTCAAAATGATTTGCATATAAGTCACCAAACTCCATATATTTCGATGGATAATTGATGTAGATTGACCATTCTCAACCTTTCCTCCATCATTGACCCCCATCAGTTTTATATATTTCTCCATTTATACTCCCACACAAAATATTCATAGCAATCATAAAGTGATAGAAAAAAAAAAAAAAAAAAAAAGCAAGAAAGTTAAAAATGCTTTTAATTGTTTAGGAGTTTAGGTTTTGTATAAAAACAGTATTATACATTCGTATCACAAAAATAAAGAAAATCAAACTTTTTTTCTAAATAGAAAATTATGAATTCAATTTGTATTACGTTTCTTAGACATGACACAATCTGAAAAGAAATAATTATTTTTTAAATTATCAATTATTTACCCCCGACTTTATCATATTTTTACTCCCTAGGGGTAAATTTACCTCTGGTTCAAAACCTCTGACTTAAAGTAACCTATATCTGGTCAGGTCATTGTTTTTTTTTAAATCTCTCTCTTTCTCTCAAGACCATCCTTATCACGTGTTTTTATTGGCTGTATGCATATGTATGCCAGTGATATTCACCCTAGGTGGGTTGAAGTAGCTTTCTTCGAAGGAGGAATTGTCAAGGGAATATTAAGTTCATAAACTGTCCTCAGTCACATGTATTTCCCACCTCTTTGTGGGGTAACCCTGCTACCTCAACTGTTCTACATCTACTAATCAAAGAACTATCATTCATTCTTTCAATGTCACCATACCATCGAAGTCTCCTGTTATGCATGCATCATCTCATACTGTCCAGATTTAATCTTCCTCGGAGCTCATCAAATCTAAGGCTGTCTTTAACACTTACATTATCCATCCATCATATCATTCTCATATCCTTTCCCTCCATGCAACGCAGGTCCTCAACTCTCAGTGGTCAGGTTGTACTTCATATTAGGGTTTTTTTTTTCCAAAGAAGTGAAAAATCAAAAAAACAAAAAGAAATTGATTCACAATAATATTTTCGACAGACTAGATCATGGGCAAAACAAGTGAAGCATGCATGGTTCCCCATGAGTGCACAGTAAACAAAGCATAAAAAAAATGACTAAGTTCAGCATTGCCCCCCCCCCTCCATTTAGTCTTAAAAGTCTCTAGGGGACGTCAAATCCTAGTGAAAAATGAACAAACGGTGCAGTTTTAAGCCTTAACATATGTAAATTTGAGTTCTGCACGATGCAAAAAAAGAAATGACTAAGTCCATCACTTGCCCCCCCCCCGCCCTCATTTAGCCCCAAAAGTCCCCAAGGCCTTAACATATCTAAATTTGACTTCAGCACCATGCAAAACTGCTAAATAGACATACACAGAAAATTTTGAACAAATACAGTAAAATAGTCCCAAAAGTGGAGTGTTTTTACTAGCCCTAGAAGAGCCCCTGGGACATACACAGGAGTTATTGCAAAGTATAGACAAACAAAATTATATAGAAATCAGTTAGTTACAACTTTTCAGAAAGTTTTATAAAAATCCAAGCCATCAATTTTTTTTTTAATAAGCACAAAATTTTAGTCATTTTAACCCAAAAGGCACCCCTACGGTGGCACCGGAGTTTTCCTGGAAAATCCGTTCTGTTACCTTCTTTTTACTTATACCACATCTAATGTTTGTGCAAAATTTCAAAATATTCCAAGGCGTAGTTATTGAGAAAAGTGCGGTCGGACGAACGGACAAGGGTGAATTTACAGGTCCACCCTCCTTTTGTCGGGGAAGTGGGGGGGGGGACAATAAATAAATAATTCCAAAATTACTTAGTCACAAATTTCAGATTTTGCAATTTTGGTGATTAAAGGCGTTTCGCTTCATAGTTACAAGGAACGTAATATTCTTTTGGAAATGATACGAATATTCCAACCAGACAACACGGCTACCTTTATCATTTTTGATGGTTTACCAAAATACATAAGAAAAAAACAAGACAAAAATAGAGGCAGCTTCTAAATACTTAGGCAAACATAAATGATAACGTTGTAGGTGAAACAGATTCGTTATCAGATTCCGGCTATAAAAAGCTTTTGTGTACCTGAACGCACCTGCAATTTCGAATTGGTAATTTTCTAGTTTCAAACAACTGGAATCAACTCAATCAAAGTCTACGTGTTAATCTCCGCCTGGAATGTTAATTCTTTGATTCTGAGAAAATGTTCCCCGTACATTGAACCGTTACTTAATTTAGGTTGAAACTAAATGCTTATAGGCCAAGGTTCGGCAACCTTGTTGCTTCTCTGGGACGGATCATGTACTAAAAGAGCTCACCTTGCAAAGAAAAAAAAAAAAACATTTATATATACTTGGCTCTCTAGTAAAAACCAATGCATATTATATGCACACTGGGAATTTACCACAATTGATGTTTTTTTTTTTTTTTTTGCAACTGGAATGAAAATTTACAATATACATGCTCTGAAGGCGATAATAGGTCTTCATTGAGCTTATTATTAATAACAATTTTGACCATTTCATAAAAATACATACCTTAAAAATCGTACATTTTTGTATTCCTTCAAGATTATATATGTACATGCATATATATATATATATATATATATATATATATATATATATATATATATATGTGTGTGTGTGTGTGTGTGTGTATGATTATTAAAATGGATAAAATCCGATGATATGAAAAAAACTTCCAAGACACACACATTATATATATATATATATATATATATATATATATAGTCTCGCTGGATTCGGCCACTCTGATGAGTCGTAGACGACGAAACACGTGTCAGTGGATAATTATATTTAAAAAATAATATATATGCCGCTCCCCATGTGGGCGTACCAAATTGGTTAAAGGGAAAATTATTCCCAACTCGCATTTAGGTAAAAATGCACTTTCGTAAATTGAATTCATTCAAGACGTATCGCAAAAACAAAAACAAATAATATTATATATATATATATATATATATATATATATATATATACACACACACACACACACACTGGTCTTTGCTATAGAGTTAAGGATATATATATATGGTACAAGCATTATGACACATTGATCCTTGTTACATCATTGAAATGTTGAGCCTGGTCCGTACAAGATAGGTGAACATTTGGGAATATCATGCACTGTATTCAGGAGGGCATCAACTCCCTGCAAGAATGAAAAAACCTACAGTTGCTATCTCACCTGATGGAGATATACAAGCGACTGGGTACCGTTTGTGAGTTTGATATTCCCTAGACACTTCCTTCTTTAAAGGTAGTTGGTTCAACCTACCTAGGGTAAACGCTGTTTGTTGTTGCATATATGGCATAATCAAGTTGACACACCAGATCTTGTTAAATCACTAAAGTTAAGCAACGTTGAACCTGGCCTGGATGGGTAACCGTTTGGGAATACCAGGTGCTGTATGTGTGAGGGCGTTGACACCTCCCTGCAAAAATGTCGTCATTTCTCTTAACAGGGATATATAAGTGACTGAATACCGTTTGTAAGTTCGATATTCCCTAGAAATTCCCTTTCTGGAGGATGTCTGTTCAACCCGCTGAAGATGAATGCCACTGTGTGTGTGTGTGTGTCTGTGTATATATATATATATATATATATATATATATATATATATATATCCGTCCTGTCACACAAAATTTAATGAGTAAAAATTCTCTTGGACATAATTATTTCAAGTACTTAAGGGGAATGGAGAGAAAAAAAAAGTTCACCTTCATTTTACCATTTAAAATTAATTAAAAAAAAAAAAAAAAACTTCACTATTTCTATAATGAAACGTTTTCTTTATTTTTCCCCTTTCCTTTCTAAACCAATTGATACGTTTGTTTTTTTGTATTTTTTTAACTTTTTAGTTTTAGACGTTTTCATTCCTTTTCTTTTTAACCTTCTTCAACTAAATGCTCAGCTGAGCTAGCCCCCCCCCCCACCGTACTTTCTAAGCTCTACAATAAATGTCTTGTTGAATCTTGCTTCCCTAATAGCTGGAAGATGGCCTCCATGGTACCAATGTACAAGAATTCTGGTGAAAGAACCGACCCTCTCAATTACTGCCCTATCAGTCTCCTCCCTCTCTTTGCTAAAATCTTTAAGAACTTAAAGTACTAGTCCACCACTTCACAAAAGCTAATCTTCTCTCTGGCAAACAGTATGGAGTTAGGCAATGCTGTTCTATCGCATATATTTTAATCATCATCTCTGAACGAATATACCATGCATTGGGTAAGGCGGGTAAATACAGGGCTGTAGTCTTTGATATATCCAAGGCCTTTGACAAAATCTAGCACGAAGGGCTGTTAATGAAAATTAAATTGTATGGTATAACTGGACGTATACTAAATATAATTAGACCGTCCTTAGACAATAGGACCATCCAGGTTGTCATTGATGGACGTACATCTAAGCAGCATAGCATTAATGCGGGAATGCTTCAGGGTTCGATCCTTGGACCACTATTATTCCTGATATTCATAAACAACCACCCTGATAATATTGTGTCCACGATGGGTATATTTGCTGATGATACAATGCTCTATAACATGTACAAGGAAGGACGGATGTACACAAATCTAAGACACTGGCAGAATCGTTAAAAAATGACCTCCCGACCATAGTGGAATGGGGTTGCAAGTGGATGGTAACATTTAATGCTAGTAAGACTAAGCTGCTTGCCTTTAACAATAACAAAATGCCTCTCCAACCACTGATATCTATAACAAATAACACCCTACCTGAGAATTATTCCTTCAAACTCCTCAGCTAAACATTTACAGGAAATATAGACTAGAACAAATACATAGAGGACATTGCGAAGGCTGCTGCAAAGAAGGTGGGTTCCCTCTATCGAGCCAGAAGACTACTCATATCTGAAAGTATCCTGTACAAGGTCAACATTCGCCCATGCAAAGAGTATTGTTGCCACATCTGGGTTGGTGTATCTACCACTAGCCTCTCCCGCTTGGACAGGGTCCATAAAAGAGTTTTCAATCTAATAGGTTCCACTTTGTCAATTAAGCTCCAGCCCCTGTCCCATCGTCACAATGTTGCATCTGTATGCCTGTTTTACAGATATTTTAGTGGAATGTACTCTGATGAACTACTCTAATAGTTTCTTCCCTTAAAACAGCTAGACTTTGGAATTCCCTTCCTTCTACCTGCTTTCCTGACTGTACTGATATGCAGAAGTTTAAATGTAATGTAAACCAACATCTTGTTAATCTTTCCTAAGTATTGTCCCAAATAGTAACTCCTTATGCCCAAGCAGCAATTGTGAACAGTAAACGTGAGTTTAAAAAAATACTAAGACATTCTACATAAATATGAATATTAGAGTGAACACTAACGAAGCATAGTTTTCTTTTTTTTTTCCATTATCGTCTATATATAAAAGCTGAAACATGTCTGCTCTTTTGTTTGAAGAGTTAAAAAAATCATTGGAAATGTATGTATCATATTTGATAGGCATACAGTTTTAATGTTGCCTTTAGCTGCTATTTCAAACTAATTTTCTTGTTGCAATCAGAATTGCAGAGTTGGAAGGTATACAAACTTCGACTCCTTAACATTCCAATATACCAGATCCCCCAGAATCCCAACATGCCAGACCCCTCCCCACAGAATCCCAGCATGCCAGACCTCCCCCCACAGAATCCCAGCATGCCAGACCTCCCCCCACAGAATCCCAGCATGCCAGACCTCCTCCCACAGAATCCCAGCATGCCAGACCCCCCCCCCCCACAGAATCCCAACATGCCAGACCCCCACACACAGAATCCCAACATGCCAGATTTCCCCAGAATCCCAACACAACAGATTCTTAGTACTCCAAGATCCCAAAATATCTGACTCAGACTCCCGATTTTAAATTCTTTCAATATTCAGACTCTCTTTTTATTCTTTGAAGATTAAAAAGATCCAATACTGACTCGTAGCATTCTACAAATCTGACTTGGAGTCCTAAAACCTTTCTCTCAGAATTGGTAAACTTGATTTCAATGGCGTTCACCCTAATTGAGCTTCTTTCATGGTTTGCACCACATCGCAAACCATACACGGTGCTTCTGAGCAAGATTACACAAAAAGTTTTACTATATGAAGACCGGAGAGCTCAGCTAAGTCTTTCTTGATTGTTGGCGCCCACGTTCTCTGCTGCTCACCAATACATTTTCACCACCAAGCTAAAGAGAGGGAAAAGATTTACAAATTCTACCAACCAATTCTCTTGAAAAGATAAGATAGAAGAAGCCCCGAGCAAACGTTTAGATTGATAGGCGTTAAGGTTAGTGTTATGGTCAGGGTGGCATTTCTGTCTGGCAATTTCGCCTCATTATCTTAACCTTATTTTATTTGGGATTCCGATTATGGAATCGGCCAATTTTTTCATATCTTATTTTTATCTTTTTTTATTATATACATTTATTGTATTTTTATTAAAACTTATTCATTACACATCCTTCTTTTTTTTTCTAACTTTTTATAAATATACGTATCAGTCTATCTTTATTTAATTTAAAACTTTTGTGCCTATTTTCTGATGCCAGAAACGATTCCTTTATCTTTTTTTATTTGATTTTGTTTAAAACAAAATCTTCCACTACTGGTAGTAATGATAAAATAATACACATTTATCGATTTTAAACTATCAGTAAAACTAAAATCTATAGATCACCCCCCCCCCCTCACAAGTGTGTTTTTACGTTTGAGAAAATATATGCGCATTTATCATATGTTTTTATGGCAATCAGGGAAAAAATAAATTTGTAGTTAAATATTTAAAGATTTATAAAGAATCGGAATCGGTAATTCTATTGGAATCAGTAATTTAGTATGAAATTGGGAAAAATATTGGAATCGTCCCATCACTAATATATAAGTTTTATTTATGCAAACATACCATGGCTACACATGCATTAAAATAGTTCAGTAATAGCTTTAATAAACAGGTCTGAGGAGGTGGTTGTTTTTTATTAGGAAGTTGACGGTGATCAAGTGGTTTACAACACAGACTGACAACCTGGGTGTTTCAAGTTCGAATCCAGCTCGTTCCTCAAAAATCACTTAAGATGTTGGCAACCTTCATGTGATCCCTCTCGTAAGTACTCACTGTATTTCTAGAAAAATATTTGGACTACAAAAATATCGGGGAAACCAATGTCAACCAATAGAACCTTCGAATTCACACGATATGATGATGTTACTTATTAAAGCTACTACTGAAACATTAGCATGAATGTGTAACCATGATATGTTTGTATAAATAAAACCTTATTATAAACTAGTGGGGAGTACTCAACCTTGCCCGGTTGGAAAATACTTTTATGCATTTAAATATATTTTTAATTTATGTAGATTTCGTATTTAGTATCACAGAGCCAATTCAGTATCATATTGCACCTAATATATAGTACTGATTTCAAAAGTTAGAAAAAAAAATGTCTTGGGTGCCATCACCTAAATTCGAAACCAAAACATTCAGAGCTCTAGCTGTGTTCCCCACCATTTGAGCTATTGACAAATAGATAAGAAAGATTCAAAATTAAACCACTCCGAGCTATCAATGGATTTGTGCATGCGCAAAAGTAATAGAAATATATCGGCAAATTGAAACTGACATTTTTGCATTTCAACTTGCCAACAGTCTGTACGACTTATTTATCCATCCAGATTAAGATTTTACTCGTTATAAACGATGCTTGGTGTATGATTACTATTTCCTCTTTATTTCAGTGTTATGTGATCAGTTGTTTAAGAGTTTATCGGTTAAATATTTTTACACAAACACGCGTATATACATACATCTATTGTTTTATTTATATAGATAAATAGCATTATTCATTATTGAGCACTATTATGCAGACACAGTACAGATTCTATGAAATTTTACTCTGTAGATACAAACTTAACCTGGGTTACACACACACACACACACACAATATATATATATATATATATATATATATATATATATATATATATATATATATATATAATATACTAGCGTTGCCCAGTATTAAACATAACGTTAAATTCCTTAAAAAAAAAAAATTAAAAAAACGAAAAAAAAAAAACGGAAAGAAACTGAGATATGTACATGCGAGTATTTTGTTTTTTTCTAAACAGTTCACTTCTCGTAAGTAAAAAAAAAAACAAATACTCGAGCTGAGATCGAAACCAAAACATGAAGGCAGTGAATCAAGTACAATAACCATTAGGCCAGCCGGACACGATCTTTAAAAAAGTGTTTTCAAACCTTCTTATTCTTAACATAAGGAATCAGTCATGAGAACGAGTCACGCATGCACATTCATGAAACAGCAAACATACAAATCCGATGATCTTCAAGTACCAATTTTTCAATTTTGACCCCTTAACAGCAGTTTTTTTTTTCTGGATGAAAATCGATTGAAAAGTTTTCCATGTGTCTGAATACCCTAAATAACAAATTTCAAGTATAGAGATAAAAAATTCGTTGAGTATATAGGTTGAAAAGTGTCCTCACACACATTCTCACCTTATATCTATCTATCTATCTATCTATCTATCTGTTTCTGCTTTCATTCTTTCATAGGGTTGTTTCCGTTTATGTTCGTACTGCTAGTACCTTGCATGTATTGTTGCTCTGATCGAAATAACTGAATTGTGTCAAAGGTTAAATGAGTAAGAGTAAGTGCGAACATCAAAACTACATATCGTAGTTCGAATGGTAAACATTGATCCTAAATCCATCAAGTTTTAAAAAGGTCCAATTCAGATTAAAGAGATTAAGGATTATATGAACAAAACATTTAATATGTCTGGTGTTTTATTAAGAGATTAAGAGCTGGTCAAGATTATCATTAATCATACAAAAACAATACATGGCGAGATGAATGAGAAAAATAGAGGATAGGCCAAAACAATACAATAAAAAATCACTGTCTCTTGTGTTTTCATGTATAGAGTTGATTTGTCTCGAATAACATAAAATCAAAGCCAAAGAATAAAGACCAGATACACGTATGTACAAAGAAAGACTTTACTAACGAACTAGTGTAATTGATTGGTCGCTGGCGATAACTTTAAAGAGAGTAAAAAGTGGATCTTGGGTTTACTTTCGGCAACCGTGTAACTCTTATTTTTGTCCTTTAGTCCTCACATTCCATGAATGAGGTTTCTGACAAATAGGGAAGAATTACTGTTTTCTGGATCTCCATCTGATCTACCCATTTGGGGATAATGGACTTACTCAGACACTATAAAAAGAGTTACATCTAAACATTGATGTAGTGATTCGCAGCAGTTATGGCCCCAGAATGCTGACGTGTATTTCTGGTAACATACTTTTGTTAATAAACTTTTTCGTTAATTATTACCACCGTGTTTGCGTTAATTATTACCAACTTACAAGTCTGAAACAATGTTCAGCATACATTAACCGACATAAAAAGAGTAGAAAGTAAACTCTTGCTTCCCTTATTTTTGTCCTTTAGTCCTCACATTCCATGAATGAGGTTTCTGACAAATAGGGAAGATTTTCTGCTTTCTGGGTTAAAATCTATTCCATCTAATACTAATCCTTAGCAAGTTTTTGACTTTGAAGCACTATTTTTTTTCCCTAACTCCTTACATCAAGTGGCTTCAGGCCTTGTACCGAGCGGTTTCCATTAAAAAAAAAAAATCATGCAAAACAAAGCGAAGATTATTAAAACTCGAACAAGTTTGTTTTCTATTTTTGTCCTTTAATCCTCACATTCCATAAGCGATATTTCTGACAAAGGGAGAATTTCCGTTTTCTAGGTCGGAATCTGTTCCATATAACGTTTATCGTTGGCAAGTTTTTGACATTGCATTGAAGTAGTATTTTTTTTTTTTTTTTAGCTTCTTATTAGTTTTATGTCTTTTCTGGTGCGATTTCCAGACAAAAAAACAAAAAACAAACAAAAACTAGCAGGTGCAGCGAGTACGCATTTGTTGAATGCACAAGTGTGTGTGTGTGTGTGTGTGTGTGTGTGTGTGTGTGTGTGTGTGTGTGTGTGTGTGTGGAGGGGAGATTATGTGCACCCATGCGTTCTGTCGTTTATCGTTTATTTGAATGTTACAAAGGTACAATCAAACACGTATGTATGTGGATATAAATATTTATTACTAATGCATATTTACAGGGACGAAAAATGGGGTAGAACACACACACACATTATGTACATAAATATTGTCACTTCCTATGCTATTGATTGCGTAAGTATGAAAAACTAGGGTCTGTAGGTATAAAAAAAAAAGCAATTCTTAATATTTATTTATAAAAATACTAGTCTGGGTATCTGGGTGTTTGGAGGCGTGTGTTGAGCAAAAAAAAAAAAAAAAAAAAAAGTGGTAGTAGGCAGTGACATGTTTGCTGTTGCACCCATCGCCAAACCGGAAACGATATAGGTTTAAATTAAGTTTAGACAATTGAAAAGAGGGGAAAACTTTCGAAAATATCAGCAAAAAAAGTGACCTCTCCCTGTAGAAAAGTGCCCAGTTGAGGATGAAGGAATTAATGTTTTTGACCAATTTTTCGATATTTGTCGTCCAAAAACGATACCAATCTCATGAAAATCCGTTGTTTCTGTCGAAAGTTTTAGGCAGACATACAAACATTTAAATAGACAGGTAAGATTTATATTATATATTACCGTTATAAAAGCCTCTTTTAAAAATTAAAGTTGGGCCTTTTTATGGCATTAAGAAAAAGCAGTCAATGTAAGTGCAAAATGCAATATTCCAAATTCCTATCATTTTATACTCTCTGGCTGTTTACTGTTTATGTCAGCTGACTTTGAATTTATAGACACTTAATTTGCCCCCATTTCCGAGTTAATTGCTAGTAGCCTGAGCTTGCATTTATTTTAAACTAGCAGGCCAATTGGTTTTGCCCGGTCGTAAAATACGCAGAAATATATTTTAATTCATACACAAACTGAGACATGTGCATTCGTGTATTATGTTTTTTCTATACAGTTTCACTTCTTGTAAGTAAAAAAAAAAAACAATACTCAAGCTGAAATCGAAACCAAAACCTAAAGACTGAATCAAGTACGATAACCATTAGGCCAGTTTGACACGATCTTTACAAATTGTTTTCAAACCTACTTATTCTTAACATAAGTAATCTGTTACGTGGATGATTCATGCATGCGCATTCGTGAAACAGTTCACAAACAGATAAAAATCCGGTGATCCCCACCCGCACGTACCAATTTTTCAATTTTGAACTTTTAGCAACCCCTTTTTTCTGGACGAAAATCAAAGACTTAAAATAATATTTGGGCATCTATTTTGTTTACTTTTTACAAAAATTTTCTAGTTTTACGTTATGAAAATTAGTTATTGTGTTGACAAATTTTTAATTTCATAGAAAAAAGGACACTTGCAAGATTCCGTCCAAACATTTTTGTATTCTATTTTATTTTATTTTTTCATGGAAAAATCTAGTTTATTGAATGTAATTATTTTAGATATGGTTGTGAGTAAATCTGTTTTTTTGTTTATTTCGATAACACTGCAAGAAATATTAACATTTTTTCAACGACAGTGCTTGAATAACGCGTGAAAGTGGCTTCAATAGCGAATCAGCATCAGCAGGGAGGTAACTGTGGTCTAGTGGTTAACGACATGGGCTGATAACCAGGGTGTGCAAAGTTTGACCCCAGTCAGTTCCACAGAATCACCTGCATTTAGGAATGTTGGTAACCTTCACGTGGTCCCCTAATAGAATGCCAACAATGATGATGAATAATGCTCAACAAACAAACAAACTGCAAAAGAAGCGAGGGGACGATGACATATTGGTTATTGACACGGATTGACAACCTAGGTGTGCCAAGTTCAGTTCGTTTTGCAAAAAGCCCTTCACTTAGGAATGTTGACGACCTTCATGTTGTCCCTCTCGTAAGTACCCTGCAATCTTTGTAGAAAAACTATTAATGCTCAACAACTGCAACAATTCTCAACAGCAAGTAGCCAAACAATAAAACCGTGGTTATGTATGTGTGTTTATCTATCAGGTTGAGAAGAAAGTTCCTACGGGATTTTTAATTTTGATTTCAAATGATGTATTTTCAAATAAGTTTTCGTTATAATAACTTTACTTTATATATCATTTTAAAGAGAGTTTTTCACTCTATATAATTGTTTAAATTATAATGGTTTTAAAATAATTGTCTTCTTTTTCAGAACGTTGAAGGTGGAAAAAAAAAAAAGCAAATTCGCACAATTTTCTTATTTCATTTCAAGCTAGGCTGAAAAGCTACTGAAACAGCTCGTGATATCAACGAAGCATTTGGCCCAGGATCCACTACTGAACGCACAGCACAATGGTGGCTTAAGAAATTTCGTGGTGGTGGCGATGAGTCTTGAAGATGATGAGTGTTGTGGTTGGCCATCGAATGTTGACAACGATCAATTAAGAGCCTTAGTCGTAGCCAATCCATGCACAACTGTTTGAGAACTTGCTTCTGAATTAGACATAACGTATACAACGATTTCCAACCATTTGAGAAAGAAATTGAAAAGACAAAAAACTTGATAAATGGGTGTCTCATGAATTTAACACCAACTAAAGAAACGCCATTATGAACTGTCATCTTCCCTTCTTTTATGCAACAAGAACAAATTCCTCAACTGGGTTATGACTTGCGATTAAAAGTGGGTCCTTTATGACAACCAGTTATGCTCAGCTCAGTGGTTAGATGCCGACAAAGCTCCACGACACTTCTTGAAGCCAGTTGCACCAAAAGAAGATCATACTGACCACTCATCCATTACAGTTTTTGGAATGCAGGCGAAACTATTACAGCAGAGAAGTACAGTCAACAAATTGATGAAATGCATCAGAAACTTCGACAACAACACCCAGCATTAGTCAACAGAAAAGGTTCAATTCTCCTCAATAATGCCCGATCGCACACTGCTAAACCAATGCTGTAGGAGTTCACCGAATTGGTCTACGAATTGTCTCATCCGCCATACTCCCCAAACCTCTCACCTACTGACTACCACTTTTTCAAGCATCTCAACAACTTCCTGCATGAGAAATGCTTCAAAAACCTAAGTGATATAAAAAACGCCTTCAGTAACTTCATCGCCACCAGAACACAAGATTTTTACATTACTGACATAAATTTGTTTTGCATTGGCAAAAGTGTGTTCATTCTGATGGTGCTTATTTCGATCAATAAATGTTTGTTTGAGCCGAGATGTGTTCATCTGAATTTAAAAGTTCAAAACTGAAAGAAGTTTCTTGTCAACCTGACATACACATCAATCTATGGCTACATTTTTAGATATATATAGTGTTTCACAATTGTCCGTATAACTTTATTATATAAAAGGCTATATATCTCTCTGTCTCCATATTTTCAAACCATCTCTTCTGAAACTAAAAGTCGCAGAGTGGTGCTAGGGGTTTGAAATGATTGGATTCTTTATAGATCATTCTTTTATGGGTCTTTAGCCAGTTAAAATAGGTTTTAGGGGTCAAAGAATTAAGTTAAAATAGGTTTTAAGGGTAAAAAAAAATGGGTCACAATAGAAAAAAATCGTTATATATTTTGTACATGCATCTTAGTTTATTTTAGTTTTTAATCAATTCATATGCATGTCGCGTTAGTACAGTGATAACGTCACCAGCTTTGAATGCTACAGTTTTGGTTTCAATTCTAACTGATGGCACTCAAATACTTTTTTTTCTTTTACTTTTGAAATCACAACTATAATAATATATATGAAATCTCATATTTAAGCATATTTTACATCTGGGCAAAGCCGGGCGCTCCCACCCCTCTGCTTGTATATCATAAAATGTGTATGTGTGAGAGATTGAGCCTCTTTCAGGGTTTATACTTTGCCCTAATTTTTAATGCGTAGGCAGGAAAGGTATGTTGGCAATCTGTCAATTGATATATTCATTAGCGCAGAGGAGAACGGTGTGGCCAACCAGAAGATCAGACCCGAAAAATATCAACTAGGCCACACAAGACCTTCACTAATCCCGAATTTCGTGCTTCAGAAGGTTTAGAACCGTATCAGAGATTAACAAATCCAAACTTGGTGGAATCGAAAATTCTTCCCATATCAAATTTTAATTAATCTGGAAGGTAGCAAACATGAAATATTTATTGCTAGGACTGATTAATTCCTCGCGTACACAACCAGAACGAAAAAGAAACTCGGCAAGAATAATGCAAAAATCTACTGATAAGACGAAATCAAAACCTTTGCAAGTGTGTACACGTTTTTCCTCTTTTCTTTCTCAAAATCACATGACATCAGGTCAAATTCGGTTGCCATCTTGTTTTGATTTTTCTTATTCAGATATTGTTGACGCATTTCAAGTGTATTTTTCTCAATCTTAAATGCGTAATACTAACTGGATTTAAAATTGAAATGATTCCCCAATCAATAATATACAGGGCGAGTCACAGGAAACGGATATATATTCAAATGTTTGAAAACAGTTTCCTTCCTGAGCTTTGCAGACGCGGAATCAATAGGACATCAATATGGTTTCAACAAGATGGGGGCCACTGCTCATACAACGAGAGCGTCCGCGACTGCATTCCCTAATGCCATTTCACGCTTTTGAGATCTCCCGTGGCCTCTGTGCTCATCCGATCTTTCTGTGAGGATTTTTGAAATCGCGCGTCTAAATCTGTCACATTTGGAGAATTGAAGACTGTAATAGGTGAAAATACAAAAAAAAAAAAATAGGTGAAGAAACTTTAGTGAAAGTGGAGGCTAACTTTAGAAAATGGCTTCAAATTTGTGCTCGTGAAAATGGCCATCATTTGTCAGACATAATCTTTTGCTTCTAAATATTCCATAATGGCATAGTTTAGTACATGTATTTACGTACACTATAAAATTTTTGTTGAAATATTCACAGAGTTCTGCTTTCCTTAAAAAAATCCGTTTCCCGCAACTCACCCAGTACAAGAAAAACAATATGAAACAATTTTTAATTACTATATAGAATTTTTCTTGCATTTTACTCTGGCCACGACCGTTAACATTTGCCTGCAAGCAGTTTATAAATAGCCAAATATGTCAATATTAGCATATTTTAAGGAACTATTAATGGGCAAAAAATTGTGTGATGCATCTAAATTAAAAATGAAAGAATGCCATACAAGAGAGTGGTCTCCCTTGTCGTAGAGCCTCAAAGCAGATAACTTGCATACGTTTTACTGAACTGATTATTTTCCCTTTCTATCAACTGCGCTAGATACACAATGGATGGCTGATTTCTTTTTCTTCTTTCTTTATTGTGTAAAAAAAAACAAATTTGTGTTTACAATTTCAAGAATTACAGTGCTGGCCAATCGTAGGTGCGTTCCTTTCGTTCCTGAGATTCTCATGGACGGTTCTACTCTTTGATAAGAATTCAAACCGAAAACGTTTGGATCTTTCTCTCTCATCGAATCTTTCTTCGAGTTCATATATCAAATCCCTTGCTCTTTCTGCTTCTTTTGAAATCGGTTCCTTCTGTTGCTCTAAACACTTTCTCTCACGTGAGATTATTCTGTATCTCTAAAAATCTACTATCAGACCATGTGTGGAGTACTATTGTCATACTCATGCTGATGAATCCGTGTCCCATTTGAGGGTGCTTGATAAATTTCAGAAACGTTATCTGTAACTTGATTGGCCTCACATTTTTTTTTCCTTCACTGCAACCTCTTTCTCACAGGTGTGATGTTGCTAGTCTCAGTCTTTACTATAAATACTATTATGGCATTTGTTTCTCATAATTGACTGATCTATTACCTGCTTCCTTTGTTCCAGCTCGTTTGACTCCTTGGTCTAAAGCAGGGTTTCTCAAACTTCAGGACACCATGGAGCTCATGAGCAGTGCAAAGTGTTTTCATAGGCCCTTCATCCATCATCCAGCGCAACTGTAGCCGAGATTGAACTCACTACACGAGTTTATAGTGTAATTCAAATTTTGTCGATAGCTGAATACTTGATGCTTTGCCAGGGCTATTAAGGGTATTTTTTATCGTGACGCCATCACTACATGTGGTGCCTACCACGGTTTAAGAGAGTCCCATCTACTCTTGAGAAAAGGATTCATGGAGCACTAACAAGATAATTTCTAAAATGAATATGAAAAACATTAATTTCAAATTTTATCTTATACTTAGATGATAATCAAAAACCTTTTGGCAATGGAGGCGGGTATCTTCCTCATTTTCCAAAACCTATTAGTATAAGCTTTGTTTTCATGGACCGAATCGATTTTTAAGAGATTTTCTATTGATTTCATGACTAGTGAGACAAGGGTTTCAGAGATGGCGTATCATATTCAATGACTTAATTTTCTTGTCTTTTGTCCTACAAATGGATCTGTGATCCTTAAAACCTCATTCGAAAGATTTATTATGAGGAAAAACAAGAATTATTTTAGCGAAATTATTGCCATGAATTTTAAAGCAACAAAGAGATTTTTGTTTTTTTTATATTTGGTGCAGCTAGGCCAACTATATAATGATATTGTTTACTCAAAGAGAGTGAGGGAGTGGAGAAGAAGTGGATAGAGAGTATAGGACAGAGAAAGGTGACACACAGTGTAGGAGAGAGAGAGAGAGGGGGGAGAGGGAGAGAGAGGGAGAGAGAGAGAGAGAGAGAGAGAGAGAGAGAGGGGTGGTGGGAAAGGTGCAAGAAAGAGAGGGTAGAGCAGGAATGCAAGAGGGAGAGAGAGAGCAAAAACGAGGGGAGACACAAGAAATAGAAAGATGGTGGTTGAGGGAGAAAATGTAGCAAAGAGAAAAATGCTGACAGAAGTATAAGAAAAGTAGTGAAAAAAGAGAAGACAGAAAAAAGAAAAAGAAAGGAAGAAAAAAGAAAAAGAAAGAAAGAAAAAGAGGGGAAAGAAGAAAGAGAAAGAAGAAAGAGAAGGGAAGGAAGAAAGAAAGAGAGGCAAAGGAAGAAAGAAAGAGAGGCAAAGGAAGAAAGAAAGAGAGGCAAAGGAAGAAAGAAAGAGAGGCAAAGGAAGGAAGAAAGAGAGGCAAAGAAAGGGAGAAAGAGAGGGAAAGGAAGGGGGAAAGAGAGGGAAAGGAAGGGGGAAAGAGAGGGAAAGGAAGGGAAAAAGAGGGAAAGGAAGGGAAAAAGAGGGAAAGAAAGGGAGAAAAAGAGAAGGCAAAAAAGAAAAAGGGAAAGAAAGAAAAAGCGATGGGGAGAGAAAAAGAGAGAAAAGAAAAGAGTAAAAGAAACAAGAAAGAGAGAGACAAAGAGAGAGAGAGACAAAGAGAGACAGAGAGAGAGAGAGAGAGAGAGATAGGAGAGAAGAGTATAAGTATATACAAAACAATACTCATCACTGAAATTTTGGATTATGAGATGGTCATCTGCAAGAAACAGAATAAATAAAGAAATCTTACCCGAGATGAACTGCATTCTGATTTGGTCCAAAATTTCCAATTAAACCTAAAAAAAAACAAAAAAAAACAAAGAAACTTAAAAATTAAAATAAAATAAACATTAAAAAATTGCGCGATTTACATATTGTTGAGATCAATTTTTTTTTTTTTTTAATTCGCATACATGGACAAATATTAGGTACAGGAAAAGGTTGATGCAGTGTGCTAAAATAAACGAATAATCAAGGATTTATTCAAAAACAACAACTATGCGTCAATACAAATATCATTATTGTCCATATTCCTGAAAATGAGCTGAAAACTTTTTTTTTTTTTAATTTTTCATATGTACATAACCAATTTTACATTTTGTTTGAAATTTTCATTTCATATTGCCCCCCCCCCTTCTCTCTCTAACACATAATGATTGGGACAATTAATCGGAATCGGAATCTGAAAAAAAACAAAAAAAACAAACAAAAAAAAACACAAACAGAATATTTTGTGGCATTAGAAAAAAAAAATAGTGTTTATTTTCCAATGTCAAAAACGTTTATTATTATATTTTTTTTTTTGGGGGGGGGGGTCAATTTCTGGTATTAATTATAAAATGATATATATATATATATTATTTAAGAAACATTGTTAATCATTTTCAAATGTCTGAGCTTATATTGATTAAACAATTAAAAAATAAGCAACAATATGAGCGTCTGTTCCTTGTAAAGCGGTAATTTTTAAGAAATATTTATAGCTCTAGTATTGCATTATTGAGCTATCTAAATAAGAAGTTTGTTTTATTCGTTCATATGTAAATACTATCCTAAGTAATAAAATCATATATAAAAACATAATTGTTTATATATTTTAATTTGTAGTCATCGACATACAGTACTGTTACGTTGTATCACAACTCATCAGTGCCGCTAGACTAGCACTTCTCCCAAGCTGAGAATTGAACTTAGAACTATCACATTGACAATCAGCAGTTCCAGCCATCGACCCACGGGAGCAGTGCCCGCAAATAACCTCGACAAATGTCTATTTTAGACAAACATTCGTCCACCACTTTTATAATGCTCAAACCGTTTGTTTACAAACAAACAGTGTACACGTATACATATATTAATTAACTTAATATTATATATATATATAATAAGCTCGATAGGTAAATTTTATAGTAATTTTAATTAAACTAGTAATTTTACTATTACATTAAAATACACTCTGCTCTTTAGACTATTGTTCTAATCTCCTTTAAAGTATATATGTATATATATATATATATATATATATATATATATATATATATATATATATATATATATACACGCATACATATATTATTGAAACAAAAATCTTACAATTTTGTATTGAAATATTTTTAATTTGTTTCTATTAATAACACAAAGTTCATCTAAATAGCTCGATAGTGCAATATTAGAGCTTTAAATACTTTTATAATATACCACTCTACTGGGAACAAACACATTTTGAATACTCATCAAAAAAAAATATTCAGTTTTATTTACTAACATTTCAGCCTGGCATTGCCCGGGTGTTTGGAGGTGTATGTTGAGCAAAAAAAAAAAAAAAAAAAAAAAAAAAAAAGCACAAAAAGAAACGATCAATTTTTTTAACTTTGACCCCTATTATAACCCCTTAACATTTATTGTTTGGGGTTCAAATCAAGTTATTAAGTTAGATCCATGTTCAAGGAAACTATATCTAAAATTTCAAGTGTTTAGACCCAAAATTGGCAGAGGGGTTTGGTAGAGTTCTCAAAGGTCAAATCGTTGAACTTTGACCCCTTAACAGCCAAATTTCTGGCCGAAAACCGATCCCAAAGATTTTCCCCAATCTCAGTACCCTGTATATCAAATATCGAGTCTGTAGACTTAAAATTAACAGAGTTATTGCGTAGGGAAATGTACACAGACACACATGTTCACTTTTATAGATATATAGATATAAGCGTAAAATGTTTTCGGCCCTTGGTATTACAATAATAAAAAAAAAACATGTAGAGAATAATAAGTAAAAATATCAGTAAAGGACCGAAACTACTACATGCTTGTGCAGTAAATAAAACTGAACCTTTTTTGATATGAGCATGATCAAGAGTGGCTATTAACAGTAAATGGTAGTCATAACTTGATGTATTCGCCCTTCAAATTCTTCTAAATTTTTTGGTTTGCTCGAGTAGACTTGCTCTTTCAGCCAACCCCAGAGGAAAAAATTCGCAGAGCATTAAGTTAGGACTTCTGACCGACCATTCGTGCAAACTGCGATGACCCATCCATCTTTCAGACAATTGGGCATTCAGCTATTTATGAACAACAATAGCAAAGTGTGGCGGTACCTCACTATATTGAGGGATGAAATTTGGCCAATTATTAGTGCTTGGGATAATATTGAAGATTAGATTTTTATGCAAGATGGAGATCCTCCACAAGGGCAAATACATGAAATTCTGTCTACCATTCCACAACAGTTTCTTGTGAAATCAGTTGATTTGATTCCTAGTCGACTTGAAAAGTTGGTAGCGAATGAAGACGCCTACATTGAATTTTAAATAAAAACTGCACACATAGTCTTCTCTCATTAATTAATTGCATAAATTATATTTACAAAATGAACATGAACAAGTTTCTGATGAGCCGTTCCACTTAAGTTAACAAATTTACCGAACTTCCATTACTATCGATTAGTATATTGTCCTTTTGACTACTCTACACTCTTTAACCCTTATCCTTGAGTGGCCTATCGGCCTTGATAAGTGGTGACGCCTATGTAAAAAAAAAACAAAAACAAAAAAAAACTAAATGCATTTTAAAATAGAGAATTTACTTTTCAATCACCATATATATATATATATATATATATATATATATATATATATATATATATATATATAACCGCCTTCATCATAGGAACAGCCTTCGTGCAAATATGAAGGCAAAACACCAGGAAAATCCACCAAAAAATGAATACGTATGCCACTGTGGTTTCAAAGCATGCAGCAAAGTTATCTGTTCACTCGAGAAGACATCTTTGACCGACGAGCATATATGCAAGTTCACCATCTGCGAAGGAGTGTGCCCGACGTCTGCCGGATTGTAATTATGCATGTGGTGTCACAGAGCTTGGAAGCTGCTGAAGATTGCATACTGAACCCTCATTCATAGTCTTCGATGAGAGAATCCACCATATATATATATATATATATATATATATATATATATATATATATATATATATATATATATATATATGAATTTTCTTTGGTCATTATAAACATTTTAGAAATCGGATTATGTAGGTGATTAGTCTGCGATAGGTTAAAGTTAATATTTTTTTCCTTCCGAGAATCTAAACTGCATTCTTTATTTTTATTTTTGCATTTTTTTTTTTATTCAAAGCTTCTTTAGAATATATATATATATATATATATATATATATATATATATATATATATATATATATGCAATTATTACTATAATTATTTTGAATACCTACAGACAGTAGTGTTTCATCCTTTCAGGATCATCAGTGCAGAGAGTCACGATTACGATTTGAACCCGACCACGAAGCCATCTCTGACTTCATTAGCAAGGAACATACCCATTAATCGGCGTGGATCGTGCCAAAAATTTTGTTGAAATTAACATTTATAAACTGTAAATGTCATTCAAGTAGGTCTAGAGTGATAAAGTGATTTTAACATCACGATCCACACGCGTGGGTTAAGTGACCGACTTTTTTTTTATTTACACGTACAGTGCTCAACGATAATGAACCTAGTTCTTAAAGGGGCAAACATATATAAACTACAGCCCTTTATTGACCGGATCTCATATAATATCGAGACAAATATACTAACCGTATTCAACAACTAACAATAAATAACTAAACAAATAGAATATAAAATAAGAAAATTAAAATAATTCACCCCTACCCATTCCGCACCCAACTTTATAACCAATAATAATAATAATAATAAAAAAACTAACTATAAATACACTAAACCTCAATAAAGAAAATGACAACAATGACAATCGCTCCTGACGGCGATCGGATGTAGCAATTGAAAGCATTTGAGAAGAATATGGTTAAACAACAATTTCTGGGCGCCATAATATACAACATGCCAGCAGTAATAATAAAAAAATAGCACTCTGCGAATTGAAAACTTATCCAACAAAATCGGAAAAAAGAAGAACTCAGTCGTGTTCAAATAATGACTCGCTGCCAAAATATACAAATAATATATATATATATATATATATATAACATTTTGTTTTTACATCTGAAGGGTCCTTTATTAATGTAGAGCGTATTAGCAATCTTGGAGTTAATGAATTTATCTTTGAGCTGAAGAAATGAATGTCATTCTCTGATGACATGTGTCGACTGGAATCCTCATCTTTGTCGATGGTTGAGACGCAAAAAAGGTAAAAGCAAATGAAAACATAAATGATTCATCGAATAAAATCAGATTAGAGAGAGAGAGAGAGAGATGCTGACAAAATAAAACAGATAAAACCTTTTGTCTTTTTTTTGTTAAATCAAAAATGCTTTGAATAATATTAAATTATTTGTAATCACAATTCAATTTCTACCCACATGAAAGACAATTTAGGCATTTTTCTTTTTTAAAGAATGTTTTAAATACAATCTAGACGAGATGTGAATGCACTTGGGATGAGACAAAAGATAAATTATCAAAGATCATACGAACTGTGTGAGTAATGTTCAGATTGAATTGAGGTCAATTAGACGAAGATCAGACAAACGTTTGGCGGAATTTGAAAACATGAAACGTTCTGACAAGCTACTACGTGCGATTCACCTTTCACTATTCTTATTTTCTAAAAGGTGATCTCCGTGTTGCTTCAGTTGCTTGAAGATTTGGGTAAAAATACCGGTCGGGGATCCGTTCTCGGCAATCATCCCGACAGGTACTCTCGCCTGGTTAGTACCAAGGAAGTTCATCCTTCTGTAACATAGCGCGGGCGGCTATATGCAAATGCATGCCAAATGACTTCACCAGTGAAGAAAACAAGACTATAAAAAGGAGAAAGAGAACTATCACGAGAGAGATGTAGAGCACGGAAGGAGATAACGTTGGAAATCACGTGGGACGCGTGGAGAGCGTTCGAGATCACGTGGGTGACGCCAAGGCCGTAATAAGGAAATGTTGTTACAAAGAAAAAGCAAGTTGAAGTTCTTTTCTATCCTTGTCCACTTTGCGAAGCATGCAATGTGTTGGTTCCTGGACAATGTTACGGTGCCAGACCTTGCTACCCGGCGCTTGGATCGAGTAAGTTCATTGCTTACTGTCTGAAACGCCCTGATCGGGGAATGGTGACAGGGCTATTGAGGCAATGTTTTGCTAGGTCATAGTACTCCTTTAGGAATGCTGACTTGACTCTCTCCAACTTCCGACCTTGTGTCAAATATTCCTACGGGTGGAAGAAAGTAAATAATTACGTTTATGACCGGCAGAGTCGTTTTCTGTCAAAAATTAGAAAAAGTTTAAAAAAAAAAAAGGGGGGGGGGATACAAAGCAATCAAAAAATATTTCATTCTTAAAAACTTATTTTAACTCATTTACATTCTCTTTCTAGACAGTATGATGAGGATTGAGGACATGCGTTGCATGGAAAGGAATGATGTGATGGATGTGTAACGTTAGTCTGAAAAAGAAGCTTAGATCTGATGATCTCAGAGGAAGATTAAATCTGGACGGTGTGTGTATGTGTGAGCAATGGAATGGCCAGGTTGAGGGAATAGTTGTTGGGTTGTTGGGTTAATAGATGAAGAACAGGTAAAGCAGCTGGATGAGTCGACAGAAGAAAGTCGAGGAAAATATGGGAGGAAGTGGTAAAGATAGATTCTGAGAGAAAGAAGAAGAAATAAAAACCAGCGGAAAGATATGCAAGTTTGGAAGTCAATTTTTAAAAACCGTCCAATGCATGCCCGAATGAAAAATGGATGTTAAATATGATGATCATGATGATTCTGCAATTGTTTTCACTTTTAGTATTGCATTTTCCTTCACATTTAAGTCATCTTGCCTTCCGTTACATTCGTTCCCAGTCATCTTGCCTTCCGTTGCGTTCGTTTCCAGTCATCTTGCCTTCCGTTGCGTTCGTTCCCAGTCATCTTGCCTTCCATTGCGTTCGTTCCCAGTCATCTTGCCTTCCGTTGCGTTCGTTCCCAGTCATCTTGCCTTCCGTTGCGTTCGTTCCCAGTCATCTTGCCTTCCATTGCGTTCGTTCCCAGTCATCTTGCCTTCCGTTGCGTTCGTTCCCAGTCATCTTGCCTTCCATTGCGTTCATTCCCAGTCATCTTGCCTTCGTTCCCAGTCATCTTGCCTTCGTTCCCAGTCATTTCCAGACATCCTGCATTCGTTGCAGTCATTTCCAGACATCCTGCATTTGTTGCAGTCATTTCCAGACATCTTGCATTCGTTGCAGTCATTTCCAGACATCCTGCATTTGTTGCAGTCATTTCCAGACATCTTGCCTTCTGTTTCGTTCATTCTCAGTCATCTTTCCTTCTGTTGCATTCATTTCCAGATATCCTGCATTTGTTACATTCATTTCCAGACATCCTGCATTTGTTACATTCATTTCCAGACATCCTGCATTTGTTACATTCATTTCCAGACATCCTGCATTTGTTACATTCATTTCCAGACATCCTGCATTTGTTAGATTCATTTCCAGACATCCTGCATTCGTTGCATTCATTTCCAGACATCCTGCATTTGTTGCAGTCATTTCCAGACATCCTGCATTTGTTGCAGTTATTTCCAGACATCCTGCATTTGTTGCAGTCATTTCCAGACATCCTGCATTTGTTGCAGTCATTTCCAGACATCATGCATTTGTTGCAGTCATTTACAGACATCATGCATTTGTTGCATTCATTTCCAGACATCCTGCATTTGTTGCATTCATTTCCAGACATCCTGCATTTGTTGCATTCATTTCCAGACATCTTTCCTTCCGTTGCATTCATTCTCAGTCATCTTGTTTCCCGTAGCATTCATTCCCAATCATCTTGCCTTCGTTGCATTCATTTCCAGTTATCTTGCCTTTATTCTAAATGCATTATTTTCTTTTCGTTATAATTTCTTAAGTCTCTTAATTTTTTTTTGTTTTTATTTCAATCAATATTATCGTTTAAATTCCACTGCGATAATACTCTTTGTCAGCTTTCAATTGTCCTCTTCATCCATTAACTTTATCATTTCTAGCCCTCAACAAAAATTATGACCATTCAATTCATAAAATGTTCTCATAAGAATTCGTTTTGCCTCTTGTTCCTCCACTTATTCATAGTTTTCTTTTTTTTGTTTTGTTTAATCCTAGAAACAATTCTAGTGGACATTACAGCTGCAGTCTATACAAGCGATCTCCATAGGAGAGCAAGTGGCCTTTTCTTTCTTTTTTTATTAGCAACATTGTTATTTCTTCTAAGTAGGAGATTCACCATTGTAGATAGCACACTTATTCAGAAAGGAGAGAAAGCGGTAGAGAGGGGGAGGGAGACCTGTTGGCCATATCTTCATCTTAAGCGCATGAGTATTGACTATTTGACATGGCTAAGTGCTCTGGGAAAGAAGGGACAAAGACGGAGGAGATGACAGAGATGGAGATGTGAGGAGCAGAAGGTCAAGGCAATTAGGATGAATGTCAAAGAGTTCAAGAAAGACGACGAGAAACGTCTTTTTGCATGTCGATTCTTATAAGTGTAGCCTCATTACCATTTTTCAGCGAGAAATGATGACTTCACCAAGATGAGATAAGGAAAAGAAAAAAAATGTTTATATATATATATATATATATATATATATATATATATATATATATATATATATATATATGAGAGAGAGAACGATAACAAGTGATCGAAAGATATATGAAAGAAGAGATGTATAATTCTGATCAACCGACATATGAGATGTTTGTGTGTGTGTGTGTGTATATATATATATATATATATATATATATATATATATATATATATATATATATATATATAACATTAGATAATTAATTATATAAACAGGGATTTTGTTGCATAGATTTCTTGATCGATAGCCCCTAAATAAATAAGATGCCATCTTTATGCCATCTCCTGCAAGTTTCTACGGACATTTTATTTGCCTATCGTTATTCTCATTAAGACATGCACACGCATTAGACTAGCAGGGACACTCGGCGTTGCACGGAAGGCACGGATAACAAAATAGAAATGTCATTGAAAAAGGTATTGGCAATACCTTTCTTTTAAAACTCCCACCTCTCTCTCTCTCTGTCTCTCTTTCGCTCTCGCTTTCTCTGTCTCTCTCTATCCACATCCTTAATAATGTAGAGCCATGGTAATCTCGGGAAGACAAGACGGTAGTTTCCTGTTGCTTTCCGTCTGAATTCGAGGGTGTATCTCCCCCACCCCCATGAGTTAAAGGCAAACCGAGATGCCCACCTAAAAATGATATTATATTCCACACTGGGTTTGCTTAGTAATCGATTGTCACCCAGCTTATATACTACTTCTTTGGTCGTCTTACTCTCCACCATTCTTTTCTATTTACAATTTTTACTTCGTCCTATCAGGACAGATAGCTTTTCTTTTCCCTCCATATGTGGTCAGCCATACCTGCCTTTTCAATCTCCAAATTGTAGAGCCATCGTAATCTCGGGAAGACAAGTAAAGACGGTAATTTCCCATTGCTTTCTGTCTTGATTCAGGTGTGTAGCCCCCCCCCATGAGTTGAACGTGCCCACAAATACCAACCTGGAAATTTCCACAACTCGGCACGGTACATACAGTGCCTAGATTTTTCAAATGGTCACCTATCTGGTACTGGTCGGGCTCATCGTTGCTTAACTTCTGTGATCTGGTGAAAACCAGTGTGTCGACGTGATTCTGCCGTATATATCACACCTATAACAACTATTAAAATAAAAATAAAAAATAAAAACAAAAAAAACATTCTACATAGTAAGTGGATGACATGCAATCGATTTCACATCGAGTACAATTTTAGAGCATATGTAATAGTGTGAAACTGCAGTAAAATGTTAACGCCAAGTGACTGTGCAGTATATATATATATATATATATATATATATATATATATATATATATATATATATATAGCAACGTGACTGTGCCGGAGAGAAGATGGATTCCAAAATAAACAAAGTGTCTGAAGATATAGAAGAGGCTGATGTCTGGAGGGATCAAACCAACCGAATGCTGGAACGATATGGAAGCACGCAGATCCATTATATATGACAGGAATCTGAAGACGACTGATGATGTCTAACATCTCCATTCAGGATTCTTAATTTGATGACATCATGACCTCGCCCAGGATTCCTCTTGAAACATCTTTGAGTAAAATAGAACACCTGTTATCCACTTAACTTCATGAGACTCTATGACTCCAATTCCCTCGACTCTACAGATATTGCAGATGTATTCAAAGAACGTTACAATATCTTAAAACTATAAATTAAAAAATATATATAAACAAAAACCTTTTTTAAATTAAAAATAAATAAAACAAATTGAATAAAATAAGTTAAAAAGTTCAAAATAAATTTTTTAAAAAAATTGAATTAAAATACTTTTTTCAATCAAACGGAGAAAAATAAATTAAAAAATAAGTAAATAAATTTAAAAGTTTTTTTGACGCTTCTACATTATTGGAACGAAATGTTGTAGTCAATAAATGGAGTTTTCAGATAAAAAAAAACTAATGGTTTCTACTGATTTTTTTTTTTTTGTCAGTTCTAATAAGTTACAACGTGAGCTTCCAAATTATGCAGTCGAAATTACCTGAATATTACTGAATTATTAAAAAAATAAAACAACTTTAATCGTGTCAGCAGGTAAAAAATTGCGATCATCTTGTTTTTATAAAATAAATCGAAACGGATAATTATCTCCCTTTTTAACTCTCCTGCAAATACAATAGTTTTCTTCAAATTCTATTTTCTATAATAAATAATTTTCTACCTTATCGCTTTTCGTAATTTTTGGATATAATCATCTTAAAAATACGAGGAAGACATAGATAATATTGTTTTCATGTGAAATTTTGTATTACGATTTCCGAAATTTCGTTCTGATAGTGTAGAAGTGCCAGTTTTCTTTTTAAATAAGTAAAATAAGATAAAATATTGGCACTTTTAAGACATCGTTTCGTATTTGAATTATAGTACAGAAATTAGAACATCAATTAATGATGTTTTTTTTTTCTGAAATAAATTTATCTTAAAGGATAAACAAGCTTTCGACTTTAAAAAGTCTTTATCGAATTTTGATATTTTAATAAAGATTTTAAAGTCAAAAGCTTGTTCATTCGTTGCGATAAATAATTTATTTTAAAAGTAAAGAGTTATCTATATATATAAATCTCACCTGTCTGTTTAAATGTATGTATATTTGTTTGTATGTATGTTTGTATGTCTGCCTAAAACTTTCGACAGAGGCGACGGATTTTCACGAGGTCGGTATCATTTTGAAGCTTGACCCTTCGGACAACAAATATCGAAAAATTGAGTAAAAACATTGATTCCTTCACATAAACCAAGGTTCTTCTGTAAAAGTAATTAAAAATGCATACCATTTCCCTAACAGTTTTACATTAGTATCCTTTGTACTGGATGGAATGATAAAACTATTGCCCTAGAAAAGACATGATTCCATTTCCGTTTGATGAAAACCGGTTTTCTTTTTTTTTTTTTTGCATACCATCTACGAGTTAACCAGTTGTGTATAAATCCCAAGAGCGATAGGAGCCTTCTATGACGCAATTTTCAACAACTTAGATCGGAAACGTGCCGCTGTACAACTGATGCTCTCTACCGATCCAACTTATAAGAACAACGCTATTGCCAGCACCCTCAAAATGCATTGCTGGATTACCACGTATAACAGGGACGTACCCAGTGTGATGATAAAGTTTCTGGCCACAGTTATGGTCTTTGGTGTGGTTTCAAGTAAGGGCCACATCATGCCACCTCACATCTTCGAAGCTGGCTTGAAAGTCAACACCAAAATGTACCTGGATGTCCAAAAAGACCAGGGCTTGGCCTCAGAAAGAGTGCTACAACTTGTATACTTCTCTCACTGAGCACTCCTCCTTCCCCAATCTGAACTCGCTGGACTACTTCGTTTGGTCATATGTCGAGAATATCACCAACATGTCCTCCCACAACACCAAAGCAAGCCTGTTAGATGCCATCCACCGAGCTCCTGCTGGCGCTTGTGGAAAAGGCACGCTCCCAGTTTCAAACTCATATCGAGGCAGTGATTGAGGCTGAAGGTGGCTACATCGAATAGATGTCAGCTCTACTACATAATGAAGTTACCTGACTGGATTTTTTCAATAAAAGTTTTAAAATAAAAAAGTCAAGTGGTGGATTTTGCTGCAGCACCATATATATATATATATATATATATATATATATATACACACACACACACACACACACAATAGCAGGCTATCCAGCTTCAAACTATTTAACAAAATGGCTTCAAATTATTTGAAAAACAAAATAGCTTCAGACTATTTGAAAAACAAAATGGCTTCAGACTATTTGAAAAACAAAATGGCTTCAGACTATTTGAAAAACAAAATGGCTTCAGACTATTTGAAAAACAAAATGGCTTCAGACTATTAGAAAAAAAATGGATTAAAACACTTTGAAAAAATGAATTAAAACTATTAAGATATTTATGCAGTTAACTCCTTGTTTTCTTTCTCCAAATGTGATAGTTTTTAGAAATTGAAAAGAGAGCAGTAAACTGGTAAACGAAAGGTTTGACGTATCATTAAAAGGATACTTTACTCAATTGATGAGAGAGGCAAGAGGGTCAACATGCTGTCAAGAGCAAAAGCTCAACTACATGAGGCTTGTTGCTGAATCAGATCGATCAAAAGTTGGTGTGTAGGGAAGGTGTTGTCATATTCAACAATCTATCATTCAAGGATTTTCCTGAACCAAAGAAGGTCGATTTAACGAACCTAATTGTTCGTCTAATCGATTGTCTGCTTATTCTTCGCCTTAAAACTATTATTATTGCTGTCATTTTTTTTTGTTTATTTTACTAATTGACACGGAAGCATGTGAAGTGATGTCTGGTTCGATCGCAACTATAGACTTGCTTTGCACTTGAGTTAAGGGTATAGCGCAGCTTTTCAACCTAAAGAACCCCCTAACAGCACCCGTGAACCCGTTCCCCATGATTACTCAATATCCTTAACCTTGTGGTGTTAAAGGAAGTCATTTTCATTGGAGTTCTTAGTGACTCAACAAAGAAATATTTGATTGTACAAAGTATTTTTTTTTTACGAGCTGTTCGTACCAGATGTTGCCCAGGACTATTTTTACTTTTATCTTTGTTACGAGTTTTACTTTTCTTTCATTAAAACCTTTTTCGTTTTTTTTTAAACAAATTTTCTGTCTTTTTTTTTTTTTTAAACTATGCTCCTTTTTTATCTTTATTTTTAGCCATGTGTTGTTTTTTGTTTCATTTATCAAATTTAAAAAAAACAAAAACAAAAAAAACGATGCTCCCCCCCCTCTTTTTTAACCAAATTCTAAATACGATTTCGAAATTATGTTTTAGAATTTTTTAGATAATAATTTGTATTATTTGAATAACTTTTACTACTGTTTTCATTTTAGTTATTCTCATAATGTTTCAGTCAATATAACCTCCGGCCTTCTTCAGGTGAATCTTGCTGTGCAATGGATAAAGCGCTAATTATAATAAGTTCTAAGTGATACTCTACTAGAGGTTCAAAGGTTCAATTTGCAGTACAGACGATACTAAAAATAACATTATTTGAGAATTATTTAATACTCTGGGTATGGCTGATGGAATGAGAGCAATCTGCCTCCATAGATTTGGGTTTTTATTTTATAGAAATCACTACAGACAAGGCGAGAAGTTATTTCAAGTAAAAGAAAAAAGAAAAGGGGGGAAAAAACAACTTCAAGGTCAAATACTACCCAACGATAAATGTTAGATGGATAAAGAATTTTGTGTCAAATATTTAGAGAAATCGATGCAACATCGGTAATATTTATTTATAAATTTATAGAAAAAAAAAAAAAAAATGAAAGCCGGTTTTCACAGCATACTTGCTAAAATTATTAGAAAACTAGCAAAGATACCTGCGCTTGGCAGGGGACTTTGCTGTATGCTTGGGTACCCGCTTCATGGGCACTCTTGCAGTAAGCAGATGTTGTAAGATCAACTATTTCTTAAGGTGTTAAAAAATTTTAACCACCTTCTGAAGTGACTGAAATGCAACTATGAACTTTAAAGCAAATTAGATTAGTTCAAAGTTGACATTTATATTGTTACACATAAAAATTGGAACAATTACAAAGAATCACAATGGTTAACATTTGTTTAATTGGTTGACGGGATGGGGGTGGAGGAGGGTGAACTGATTCAAATTCACAAAGAAGTTGGCCGGTGCCATGTTGGTGGCCTCTGGGATTGTGATGAACCTCAACTTGCTGTGCACCATCCCTAGATGGGGGAGTTTATGAAGAGCCACACTAAATATGACCTTGACCATGAAAAATGGTGTGTACTATCCCTAGGTCGGAAACCATCATCATGTCAGGTTTATTCATGATCGGCCCAGTAGTGTGTGCTGCAGGAGAGTTGTACACACAGACTTTCCTTTGTCTGTTATACAAACAGACAAAGGAAAGGCTCGCTGAACAGTTGTATAAGTTCCTTTTTTCCCCCTGAAGAAGAGATACTACTCTCGAAAATTAGGGACAGCAACACTTATCTTGTACGACACATTATGCTGATAAATAAACATAATTGAAAACTCCTTCTAATATTTTCATATTTCTTTTATATACTAATTTGCGGTATTTCCCTATATATATATATATATATATATATATATATATATATAAGAACAAGTATTTAATAAAACATGTTAAAAAACACTTTGAAAAAGAGTTAAAAACATATTTAATTTTTAAAATGAAGCACAAAATAAGTGAATAGTCCATAATCCGGGAGTTTCAAAGAAATACTTTCCTTCTAATCAGAGGGTAGGGATTAGCAAAATGCGAGATCGGATTTTGCTTGCAAAGGTATTTAATGAAACTACAAGTAAGTCATAGATCTTACTTAGTAAAAAATAATGAAGCAGAGGGAATAGGGGGAAGAAAAAGAAAATTTCACGTGAATGGATGATTATATATATATATATATATATATATATATATATATATAGCCTTCAAAGAACTCCTTTGACAAATAAATAAATAATATCAATTTAAAAGTATCTTAATTTTTAAGTGGTAAACCGAATCGCAATTAGGACAATACCCCCCCCCTCTTATTTGGATAAAATAGATCTCTCCTACCGAGGCTCCCATAATACCATAATAATGGAACCTGCTCCTTTTAAAGGGGAGTCAATAGTCAAGTCAAGTAGAGTGTTATGCAGTGTGAATGTTGATTTAGCTATAAATCATAAAAGACACCAAGAGGGTTACCAGAAGGGTGGGGACTTGTTATGTTATACGTTTCAGCACGGATAAGATACCAGATTCCAACCCACATGTTTGTCCCAGGCTGTTGGAAAGGGCGAAAAAAAAAAAATAAATAAATAAAATAACTCTAAACGGTGGGTTTGCATGTTGGTTAACGGCATTAAGGGTAGCAGGGGAGGTAATGGCTGGGAAAGAGTAGGCAGGTGTGTTTCTTTTCATTTCTAAGAGGAGGTACCTCTCCTACCCAGAAGCAAATAAACAGTTTGATATTTCACCAGATATAAAACAAAGAATGAGAAGGAGAAAAGAGGGAAGAACAAGGGGAAAAGAAACAAAAGAAACAAATGGAGAAGAGGGGGAAGACAGAAAGGAAGAAGAAGGAAAGGAAAAATAGAGAGGAAAAAGAAAGGGAGAAAAGGTGAAGTAGAAAGAAAGAGAGAGAAAGAGAGGGAGAAAGAGAGGAGGAGAAGGAGAGGAGGAGAGGAGAGAGGTAGAAGAGGAGAAGGAAAAAGAAAGGTAGAAGAGAAGGAAAAAGAGAAGGGTGAGAAAAAGGGAAAACGGGGAAAGAGGGAAAAAAAGGAAAGAAAAGGAGACGGGATATCGAAGAAGAGGGGAAAGAGAAGAGGGGGAAAGAAAGGGATGAAGAGGGGGAAGAAAGGGATGAAGAGGGGGAAGAAAGAGGAAGAAAGAGGAGAAGGATAAAGAGAGTGAGAAAGAGAAGGAGAAAGAGAGATAGAAGAGGAGAATGAGAAAGAGAGGGGTGAGAAAAAGGGAAAACGGGGAAAGAGGGGAAAAAGGAAAAAAAGGAGAAGACAAGAATGAGAGGGAGAAGAGGGGATAGAGAGGGAGAAGAGGAGAAAGAGGGAGAAGAGGAGAAAGAGGGAGAAGAGGAGAAAGAGGGAGAAGAGGAGAAAGAAAGGAAAAAGAGGGAGAAAGAGGAAAGAAAGAGAGGAAGAAGAAGAAGAGGAGAAAGAAAAGGTGAAAGAGGAAATGGGGAAAAGCGAAGAATGGAAAGATAGAAAGAAAGAAAAGGGGGGAAGAAAAGGGTGAAAAAAGTGAAAATAAAAATGCGGGTAAAACGGAGACACAAAAAAAAAATGATGGAAATAAGAACATTTTTTTTTTTTTTTTTAAATAAAAATAGCAGCGTGAAATTTCACCGTGTAGAAAGAAAAGAAAATGGAAGTGACGTTACTGGAGGAGCCCACCCGACTTAAATGTCAGGGGGAAAAAATGCTACCGTGTTACGAAACTTGCGGGTTTCATGGCACTCACAAATTCTGCATAGTTCACCACGCTTGGGAATGCATTTGTTAGCCTCGCGCAATTCTATAACTGACAGTCTTCCAATCGCATCGACAACTACGCAACACACACACACACACACACACACACACACACACACACACACACACACACACACACACACACAGTGCATAAGCATAACAGATGGAAATATGCAAACAGAACATTAATGCAACATTAATGCAATATATGCAGTAAAGAACGCTATTTATTAATAAAAAGCTTAAAACTTGCAATGCATGCAAACTTTAATGTGCATTTCTGCAAAATGTGACTCGGGATTGAGGGTTAGATATCATTAAGACTTTAAAATAAAAATGAAAAATTCCCAAAAGGAATTTTAATGAGTCAACAATTTTTTTTTTTTTTTTTTGAGTAATGAGGATATTGCAAAGACTGCAACAAAGAAGGTGGGTTCCCTCTACCGTGCTAGAAAATAAATCACACCTGGGAATATTCTACATCTCTACAAAGTAATCACTCACCCATGCATGGAATATTGTTGTCATATTCGGACTGATGCATCCACCACTAATCTCCCTCTTAGACAGGGTAAAAAAAAAAAAGAAAAAAGAAAAAACAAGAGTATCCAATCTAATAGCTCCCGCACTATCGGCCAAACTCAAACATATGTCCCATCACTGCAATGCTGCATCTCTGTGCTTGTTTTACAAGTACTTTAATGGAATGTGTTCTGATGAACTCCGTGCATTTGTTACCCCCCCCTTGACGTACATGCCCACAACAAACCTGTCTAGCAGCACAATCCCGCCCCTTCACTATGGAAGTCGCTAGATGCTGAAAAGTCTTCAACTAATATCTTCTTCCCTCGGACTACTAGACTTTGGAGTTTCCTTCCTGTTACTTGCTTCTCTGACTGTACTGGCATGCAGAAGTTTAAATGTAATGTGAACAAACATCTCGCTCATCTCATTACATAGTCCTCTGTAGACATGATCCCAAATAATAGCCCATTATGTCAAAGTGGGAATATGTCTTGTTTAGAGTAAACAAAGGCCAAGAAAAATATTCTGTTGAACCTAATATATTCTGCGAACTTAGCATCCTCTTTATAGTAGCCATTTTGGGACGTTTCTTGTCTGTAAATGAGAAGAAAGTTTTTTTTTTTTTTTGAGAAGGAGAATTTTCCTCTGAAATATCAAAATATTTTCTAGCATTCTAGATTCTATTAAAAATAAATGAAAGATTTACTGAAATTTTTTTCTTTTCTTTTACATGGGAGTCACTACTTATCAAGGCCCGGAGGCCACTCGAGGATAAGGGTTATTGGGTGTATAGTAATCAATGGGATGATATCGTAGATCGTAGTAATCGTTAGTAATGGAAATTTCGTAGATTGGATTACATAAGGGAGCGGTTCATCAAGAATTGTTTTTGAAGAAAAAATATTGCATATATTGTCTCCAATTATTTGCTTTTGTTTATCTTCTTTCACCGTTGTGTTTTCCCCCCTGCATTACATAATAATCCTTATTAAATAACTAGAGATTCTTTTTTTTTTTTTTTTTTTTTACACAGTGATCACCACTTATCAAGGCCCGGAAGCCACTCAGGGATAAGGGTTATTGCAAGTACATTACGTTAGTGAGGAGATTTGCTGATATGTTTACTTAAGGGGGCGGTTCATTAGGAATTTGTTAACATTGGATTTGAAGACAACCAAGTTGTAGTCCGGAGGGAAGCAGGCAGACGGAACAGAGTTCCACAGGCGTGCAGTTCTAAGAAAGAAGCTTTGTTCATGGAATCTGCGTTTTGATTTAGGCACAGATATAGAGTGGGGGAAATTTTTCACAGTGGATTCAGCTAGACGGGTGTTTTTCGTGAAAGATTGGCGAGGGGGGACCAGAGATTGGAGTTCAGACGAGCATCTGCCATGGAAATAACGATAAAACAAGGACAGGCTCGCAACGTCTCTTCTGTGGGAGAGAGGTTGCAGGGTAGAGAAAAAGGCATCCCCCACTAAGCCACGAAGTCTATTTTGTACTCTGTCAAGGCAGGATAGGCTGTTTTTAGCAGCTCCTGCCCAGATATTTTTACTAGGAACGCTTCAAGCAAACTACTGTGCCCTTATAAATATCATTATCATATTTTTCAAAGTCATTTTTTGCGTTTTGGAAACTGAAACCTGATAATACAAATGTTAAGTGGTTATTATAAGATATTTTTAACGATATTTTGAGATAAAATCTTTTTCAAGTAGATTTGAAGGTTTTATTTCAAAATATGCGATAATAGTTCTTCCTAACATACAATGACAATTTCCACAACGCTTCTAAAAAGTAAATAAATAAAAACGCTTCTAAGGAATTACATTTTTTTTATTTTTTGAGATGAGGATTGATTATTCGTATTATTTGGAATCTTCAGACTACTGTTCTCATTTTGAGTGTCATTTGCACAACGTTTTGGTTGATTTAAACTTCGACCTTCTTCAGGTGTATCTTGTCAAACTTGGGAATTAGGACGGAATTTCAAATAGAACCCTTTATTTAGTTCACGGGGGTTGCATGCTCTCGTTCTGTCAGCCATGACTCCATAGAGGTCCTAAGTAATTTGCATGCTGTCATCGTGAAGTAAATAAAGGGTTCTATTCAAAATTCCATTCAGATTCCCAAGTTTGACAGAAACATTGTGAAAATGACACTCAAGATGAGAACAGTAGTTTGAAGAATCCGAATATGAATAACCAATCCCGATCTCAAAAATTCAAAAATGTAATTCCAAATAATGACTTTAAGAAATTTTATTACATGCATTTACTAGAGGGATACTCCTCCCAGGACGGGTAAAATCAAGACCCTGGACAAAACAGTTTTTCACCATTTTTATGTTCTTGTATAAAAATTAAAATCAAAATATACTGCTACTAAACCTTATGTCTGCAATTCTTATTCAAAAGTTGATCAAAATCCATTACTTTTGATTCTAGAAAATACCTAAAAATTAAAGGGAATCTTGGTTACTTGATGCCTAACAAGAATGGATCAAATTTATTCAGATTATTTGGATTTTTCAAACTAATGTTCTCATCTTGAGTGTCATTTCAAAACATTTCGGTCAATGTAACCCCCCAACCTTCTTCAGGTTTATCTTGTTTGACTCGAGAATATTTTTGTCAAACTTGGGAATTTGGATGAAATTTTAAACAGAACCCTTTATTTACTTCATGGGGGGTAGCATGCTCTTGTTCCATCAGCCATGGCTGGATAGAGGTCCTAACTAATTTGCAATTGTATTTTTTGGTCGCCCACAGTGAGAATTGAACCTTCAACCTTCAGGTGAATATCACTTTTACAACTGATTTTTCCAAGTACTCTAATCACAGAGTTACAGGTCTAAATTCCCAAGTTTGACATGAATATTCCCGAGTTCGACAAGATACACCTGAAGTGTTGTGAAAATGACACTTAAGATGAAAACAATAGTCTAAAGAATTGAAATACTACGAATAACCAATCCTCATCTCAAAAGTTCAGAAACATAGGTTCAAATTTAATACAAATTCGATACAAATTTGACATATTTGAATTTTAAAATAGGAAGTTGATCCCCTAGAACCTATTTAAAATACTCAAAAGTAACTGAAATTTATATCGTTTTAATTGATAAGAGGACAATTTGATTTGGGAACAATTCATTTTAAAATTGGTCAATGTTTCTGAATTTTTGGAGATGAGGATTGATAATTCATATTATTTGGACTATTCGGACTACTGTTCTCATCTTGAGTTATTTTCCCAATATTTCGATCCATGTAACTTTTGACATTCTTCAGGTGTACCTCGCCAAACTTGGGAGTCTGCACAGAATTTTGAAGGGCACCCTTTATTTAATTCATAGGAGAAACGTTAAATGTTATTTGCACTGAGGATTGAACCTCCAGACACAGAAAAATACAATTGTAAATTACTTAGGGCTTCTACCCGGTCATGGCTGATGGAATGAGAGCAAGCTACCACCATAGATTAAATAAAGGGTTCCGTTCAAAATTCTGTGCAGATTCCAGAGTTCAACAAAAAGATTTGCGAATCTGACAATATACATCTGAAGAGGATCGGAGGTTACATTAACCGAAACATTGTGAAAATAACATTTGAAGATGAGAATTGTAGTCCAAATAGTGAATGTGAAAATTGGTCAAGATGGAATTTTTTTTATCATCATATCAGATTAATCACCATCTTTGCTAATTGGACGATTTCTTTTTCTTTTTTTTTTTTAAATTTTCCAGTGTAAACTTCAAAATTCCCAAGTTCGACAGAAACATTCCCGAGTTCGAGAAGATACAACTGGAGAAAGTCAGAGGTTACATCGACCGAAGCGTTGTGAAAATGACACTTAAGATGCAAACAATAGTCGTTAATCTTTTTAAACAGTGTCGTTGCATCTTAACATTTGGACCCAACACGTTGTGTCCGAGACAGTCACAAGGAAACAAACAAAAAGGAAAAAAAAAATTTGACTGCTTTTTTTATGCAGTTTTAAAAGGCATTGATTATCGGTGCTTTCTAACAATGCATTGCTTATTGTTTTAAAAGTCTCTTATTTCGCAATGTAGTTAACAAAACCCCACCATATGGATGCGTGCTCAAAAGTTATTCATGCCACCACGATGCCACATGTCCATCTCACACTGACATACACTTTTTTTCCCGTTCTAGCCACATGATGCATTTTTCTCTCTTTTGTTTCCTCTGCTGTGATGTCACTTTGTGCACTGGCTTGGTCATTTGCAGGTGTGTCATGCGGCTGCTGCTGCAAGCACTAGCAGCTCTGTTACATCAGTTCTCTTTAAAATCAGGTTTACAAGCAGAACCACATGAAGGTTGCCAACATCCATAGTAGAAGTGGTCTACATCATCAGCCCACTCCTACCTCCCACTTCCAATGAATAAGAATAATACCACAAGACAAAAATAATGTTCTAAGAGCTACAAGCAATGTGGTAATGAAGTGGGGGGGAGTCCTTCACCGACAGTAGATTATCAAAACATTCAGTGGGGGGGGGGGCGGCTAGCTTATCTGGGGTGGAAGGGAGCTAGCAAGGGCACCAAATCTTCTTGCTCCAACTCTGAAACCTGGTCACTCCTTGCTGACAACCATCCAAATCGATAAACCAAAAAAAATCTAAGTACATAAAAATACTCATAACCTGACCGCAGACTGTACCCCACTTTCATCCTCACTGTTCATTTTTTTTTTTTTCCCCTCCTTACGATACATCTACAAAGATAAGTAATAAGAAGCTGCTCTTACTGACATACCAATGCAGAGATCTTTCAAAGGTGTAACTAACAATGCTATCTATGTACACTCGGGTGTTATCTAACACACATAAGCAATATTAAAGAAGAAAGGGGAGGGGCGGAAAATAAGAAGGGTTAAGGGTGTACATACCTTAATATATATTCTTACGATATCGTTGAGGCGTTTTTTATTTTGGTTTTCTTGGCGAAACGAAACGATAGGTACAACATGTTCTTATCGGGTTTTCAAACACACATGTCAGGGACACTTAAGGAGTTCTATTACGTCGAATACCCGACAAGATTCCGGGGAGGGCGATTTGCCAAAGTCGGAGTTGCAGAAAATAATGAACAGATGGATGATCTTCAAGGGGAAGATAGAGATGAAATGCGAAAGGTTTTGTCCAACCTAGATGCAGTAATCAACCTACATTTTTTTTAGAAAGGGGAAGAAATAATTTTATATATATATATATATATATATATATATATATATATATATATGCACATACTAAAAGATAAAGCATGAGAGAGATAGAGAAACAGTGAAAAAAGAAGGAGATAAAGAAAGATAAAAAGAGACAGAGGAAAAAAAGGTGGATGAATCGATAGAGACAGTTACGAGAGAGCGATATATATATATATATATATATATATATATATATATATATATATATATATATATATATATATATATATATATATACATACATACAGGGTGGGCCAAAATAAGGGTCATATCTTTAAATATAATCATATATATATATAGGACCCTTTTTTTGGCCCACCCTGTATATATATATATACTAGTAGTTCAACCCGGCTTTGCTCGGGCTCTATGTACTGCTCATAACTATGTATATATATATATATATATATATATATATATATATATTAAAAAGTTTGACTTATGTCCAGGTAACCAACATCTAAAATTTCAAGTGCTTAGACCCAAAATTGGCAGAGGAGTTTGGTAGAGTCTGCAATGGTCAACTTTTTCAACTTTGACCTCTTAGGAGCCAAATTTTCGCCCCAAAACTGATTAAAAAGCTTGCTGCATGTCTGAATACCCTTTATATATAATTTCAGATGCTTAGACCCAAAATTGGCTGAATAGTTTGCTAGAGACCGCAAAGGTCAAATGTTTTGAATTTTGATTCCTTGGCAGCCAAATTTTCGGCCAAAAGCCGATTAAAAGGCTTGTCCTATGTCTGAATACACTTTATGTAAAACTTCAAATGTTTAGACCAAAACTTGGCTTAGAGGTCAAATTTGTTAAAACTTTGACCCCAATTTTGATATCTTAACATTTATTGCTTTAGGCTCAAATCAAGTTAAAAAGTTTGATCGATGTCCAAGGTATCCACATCTAAAATTTAAAATGGTTAGACCCAAAATTGGCGGAGGAGTTTAGTAGAGTTTTCAAAGGTCAAATCGTTGAACTTTAACCCCTTGATAGCCAAATTTCTGGCCGAAAACCACTTAAAAAGAATTTCACAAATCTCACTACCCCTTATCTCAAATCTCGAGTCTGTAGACTGAAAATTGACAGAGTAATTTGGTAGGGAAATGTACACACAGAGACAATTTCACTTTTATAGATATACATACAGCGAAACAGTATTGTATGTGGATGCCTATATATATATATATATTACATCTGGATGGCCCAATTTTACAAATATTTTTGGATTTTACCGTCCTTGGATCTTCCACCGAACTTTCATTCACGTGAAATCATTTTTCATTTTTCCTCCATTCCCTCTGCTTCACTGTTTTTTTTCTTTTTTTAACTTTCAGCAAGTACGCTCTATAGCTCACTTGCAATTTCATTAAATACGTATCACCAAATCGCTGTGGTATTGCGAGATGGATATGCATTATTCATGAGGGGGAATACAGTCAACCTTTAAAAGGGTTTTCAATACAAAGTTCATTATTCAAGACGATGAAAACAAACCACATTACCTTGCGGTTGATGACAAACAAACACAAAAAGCTTACATAACAAGTATAAGACATTCATTCAGCCGTGGTTGGAATTCGATGCCTGCTAATGCTGCTACATGATCGTCTTTTCTTCCCCTTTGCTTTCTATGAGTGTCTGTCAGTCTCCCTGGTCTGCTCTGCCGAAGTCTCTCAGACTCTCTGACTGACTGCCTTACTTCTAGTCTAACTTAAATGTGTATATTGATTCTATATTTCTTTGTGACATCAGCACGCGGACCAGACGTGAATTCCATGCACATACTTCCAACATGTGTCCTAGTAACACAAGTCCCAGACTTTTTTTTCAGACATTCTTTAATTTCATCGTTCCTGCTTCGACCCAAATTAACAAACACAACTTTCTGTTCACCACATTCTTTTGTTATTCTAACTTGCATTTCTCATTAGAATGGATGATTCACTGCATTCCTGGAATCGTATTAACAAAAATATATTCATTTTAACTTTTAATAACTGCGTTCGATTCCAGAATTTTCTTTCAATAATAATCGATCGTAATTACTTCGTTTCTAACTAAAAACCGGGAACTGTTGCTTTCAATATACAACACAATCATTAATTCCTTTTTTTTCTTCTTTCAATGCGATCGTCCGATCAGCAAAAATGGTGATTGTTGATTAATCTAATATCATTAAGGTAAAAAAATTCTGACTTTACCAATTTTAAAATGAACTGTTCCAAAGTCAAATTATGGCACCATAAAACAGTACACTTTGAAAGAAATACATTTCGAAACGTCACACTTGCTTCATTGATTTGAGAAATATGTTTTTATAGTTGAAGAATGAAAAGTGAAACCTGCGTTCACTTTTGTCACTCTTGCTTCTCTTATTTTGTCCTTTAGTCCTCACATTCCAATAGCGAGGTTTCTGACAAACTGGGAAGAATTTCTGTTTTAGAATTTATCCAGTTAACACATATGGCTGGCTATTACCTTCAAGTAGTATATTCTTTTTAGCTCCTTACATCCAGTGGTTCCTTACCTTGTCTGAAGCGTTTTCCATTTAAAAAGAAAAATAGTAAGAAAACAAAACCTCTTTATTTTTAAAAAAAATATATTTTTTACAATTTTTAATAAATAAAGAATTGACATATCCGTTTTATTTATTGAAAGAATATTTAACTGATAATTATTTTTACGGAAGAAGAAATAGTAATTTTTGTTGTATAGTATTGATCCAGATAGACACTTATTAATTTAAATGAATATTGCTATGAACAGAAAATCATACAGGATGTAAAAAAATCACCATGGAATTTCTAGACAAAAAGTAAAAAAACTGATGATTTGTTAATATTAAGACTGCATTCCATACGTCCGCGGTCCTTCATTTGTGTTTTGGGTCTTTACCTATGCATTCCCAAGCCTGTCAATTTTAAAATCTATCCATGTTCCCTATATATCTATCGTTTATATATATATATACATATATATATATATATATATATATATATATATATATATATCAATCATACTTTGGAGTAATTGTGTCAAATCCGTGGGTAATTGCGCCAACTTAAAAACAAAGTGCTCTTTACATATGTGGTTGCCAAAAGAGCACGTTTAGCTAGTGGGCGCAATTACCCCAAAGTGTGGTATATATAAGCAAAGAGTTAATAAAACATGTTAAAAAACACTTTAACAAGAGTTAGAACATATTTAATTTTGAAAAAGGAGACACAAATTAAGTGGATTGTCCTTAATCCACAAAGTTTCCAAAGAAATACTTTCCTTCTCATCAGAAGGGGAGGAGTTAGTAAAATGCAGAATCAGATTTTGCTTATACACACATTCATTAAAAGAACCTTCAATATAGACACACATTGATTGTATATACACATGATTACATGAATATTGAATGTTGAATATACACTGTTACACACTCTCACAACCCTAACCCCACAATGTAAGATGTCATCAAGTTAAATATCCTTTTTTGCATGTTTATATTTTTTTCCGAACATAACTCTTTCGAACTGTGCGGCTTTTCAATTACTTCCGCTAAACAACAACGTTATAGAAAATCTATTGTTCTTGGCCTTCGGACCAGGATCAAAGTGTAGTATCAGTTCTTCAGATGCGGCATTACACTTTTTACCTCTCGGTTAATGGAGGAGAAATCCTTCATGACTGATGCATTTTTTTTTTTTTTGTTACCGACCAGAGTGCCCCTTTTTGGGGGAGCTGCCCCCCCCCCCACATTAAAAACCGACCTCTTGTCTAACTCTGCTCTCGTGGGGAGGCAAGTAAACAAAAAAAAAAGCTTTTTTTTGCTAACCATTTTCCTCTGATGAAAAAGATAAGTTTAAAAAAAAAAAACAGAATAAACAAATAATTCACTTTATCTTGTATTTTTTGTTCATATGAAGTTTCAAAAACTGGTCTTTTTTTTTCATTTATTTATTTATTTGCGGACTATTATTCTCATCTTCATGGTTGTTGCTTCACCACGTTTCGGCCAACTCATCCTCTGGCCTTCTTCAGGTGATTAACATTGACGGGATACTTTTATTTTCACCGAAATTTGTGAAATCGCCCATTTGTTAATGAAATTGATTGATTTGTTAATGAAATTGATTGATTTCCTGCTCTAGTTAGGAACCCTCTTTCCGCTGTGTATCGAAAGAAAACAACAAATGCCCCCCCCCCCGCAGCGATTTATTCCACAATACATTGTAGTCTATATTATATTGCACTGTAGAGAACCTATTGTTGATTTTATAAAATTATTATTACATAATGAACTAAAGCACAAAAGTCAAGTATCATGGTTCAAATGTGCTATAAACAGAAACATTCATTTTGAATGCATCCCCTGTCTAATAAAAAAACCAACAGTTGATTTTATATGCTGCTTGTGCGGTGATGAAACTTCTCAAATGCACTTGTGATGTTAGGTTATATAGAAGTGTTTGGTCAAAATCGGACTTCCTTCTTTAATCGGATTTTTTTTTAATTATCGATTTTTGATACTTATCGATACATTCCGATACAAAACCTACATAAGAACACTCCCAGACACATCAAGTACTTTCGTGTGAAATTTTAAAAAAATCGACCCAGCCGTTTCCGAGTCCACAGGGAACGAACTCCCACACACATACACAAAATTCCTTTTATATAATAGTAGAGATAGACATAGATAAATAGATACATTAGTTGATTATATATATATATATATATATATATATATATATATATATATATATATATATATATATAATGTATTGCATTACAAATAGAATCAAGAAATAGAATTCTGTTTGTTTTGTTATTTATTTGTGTGTTTATCCCCCCCCCTCCCCGTTGCAAATAACGCAAAAATACGATTCCTGTTATTGTGGAACAAAATATGAAAGATTTCCAGTTTTGCATGAGCCAAGGAAAAATCTGAAAAGAATGATAAAGTCTCATGAGAGATTGGCAAAGGCAAACTGTGAGATATTCGAGGGACATCCATCCAGATGGAAAGAGAGATAAGAGGAAAACAAAAATAATAGGAAGGAGAGGTGGTCTTCTGGCGGGAGCGGGGGGGGGGGTGTACGATGAGAAAAATTAAGATTGTATATAACAAGTAGGGAGAGCAGGAGAAACGGAATGAAAAAGAAAGGAAAGGAGAAATGTATGATTAAGAGATAAAGAAGAAAAACAAGAAAAATGGAGGGAGAAGAAAGGGAAAACGATAAAATAGGAAAGAGAAAGAAAATAAAGAGGAGAAAAAGGGAGATAAAAGGATGAGAAGGCGAAGTGAGACAGAGAGAAAGAGAGAAGGTGAATAGAGAGAGAGAGAGAGAGAGAAGGTGAATAGAGAGAGAGAGAGAGAAGGTGAATAGAGAGAGAGAGAGAAGGTGAATAGAGAGAGAGAGAGAGGTGAATAGAGAGAGAGAGAGAGAGAGAAGGTGAATAGAGAGAGAGAGAGAAGGTGAATAGAGAGAGAGAGAGAGAGAGAGAGAGAAGGTGAATAGAGAGAGAGAGAAAGTGAAGAAAGAGAGAGAAAGTGAAGAAAGAGAGAGAAAGTGAAGAAAGAGAGAGAGAGAGAGGGAGAAGTGAGAGTGAAGGGAGAAGAGAAAGTGAAGGAAGAGAGCAAGAGTTGGTGAAAAGAGAGGATGAAAAAGGAGAGGAGGGGGAAAACTAACAAAAATTATTCAGTTTGTCATTATTTTCAATTTAAACAATCAGATAAAGAGACTTCATGAAAAAAAAATGTTGAATCAAAAAAAAAAAGAAAAAGAAATGGTTAATTTGTATGAAACTTGACGAAAAGAAGAAAAACGATTACATCATCCAATCACCAATCACTAATTATCGATATGTTATGTCATTGATTCTACACATGACGTTTTTTTCAATGTCCGGTCGAATGACACTGACACAGGATAATTAATTATAGAAAAAAAAAGTAATGGTAATCGATTATTCATTGCAATTCGTTTCCAATATTGAACACTCGTTCATTTAAGATCAACATCAGAGCACCCAAGCTGACTCAAACTGTTGACCTGTGATTCAGAAACCAGATCAACAAATTCTAACATTAATTTGCTGACGAAATCTACACGAAAGGAAAATTTAAACACTCCATATTCTTACTAACATTACGAGGTTTTCTTTGCTACGCCATATTTAAGTCTGCAATAGCCCCTTTCTCTTACGGGGGAGTAAAATATTATTTTATTCTCTAGTCCTCATATTCCACTAGTGATGTTTCTGACAAAGAGGAAACAATTGCTGTTTTCTGGGTCGGAATCTATCCGTCTCACACTTATCTTGGCTTGATTCTTCACCTTGAAGATTGCTTTTTTAAAACTTTGTTACACTAAGTGGCTTCATGCCTTGTCTGGAGGGATTTCTGTGAAAAGAAAACGTCATGTTTAAACTAAAAATAGCCTTTTGTTTCTTATATTTAAGCAGGATATAGCCTCTTGTTTTAAGGAGAGTCGAAAGTGGACTTTGGGTTTATTTTCTGACAGCCTCATCACTTTCATTTCGCTTTAATCTTCACATTCCACAAGCGAGATTTCTGACAAGGAGGGAAGAATTGCTACCCGTCTCACTCTTATCCTTGACTGAATTTTAAGCTCGATACATCAAGTGGCTTCATGTTCTGTCTGAAGCGATTTCTATTTTAAAAAACTGTCTTGTTTTCTTCTGTAGGTCATATTTAGGTCTGGAATGGAATATTCAGACGGGTCCACTCATTCCTATAAGAGACTTCGTCTGCCTGTCAATCACACTTAAGTTTTAAATAGTTTTGTCATGAAGCACATCTGTGCCACCATATGCTCCCTTGCTCACCAACCCCCAACCCCAGCGCTGTTTCAGTAATCATTCATGTCTTTCATGTTCTCCTTCTGGCCGTGTCGTCGTTTCTCATACATTGGCAGCTGATTAAGGAGCACACTTGTTTATAGATATAAAATAAAACAACACAAACTCGAGAGAAACAAAAGATTCCAAAACATTCTGGATATATCAGTTGTACTTTGGGTGCATGTGTGACACTTGATCCTCTGAACGCTAACATCCACATCTTGGTCGTCAGTCGAGGCTATGTTCGTTATTCTGCTGGCCAAATCCATCTCTTTCGGGTTACAACCTGATTTCAATTCCAACAGGCAATTGTCCTCAACTCTCGCAAACTCAAAATAGTCCGTGAACTGTCCTTATCTGTTGTAAACTGTCGCAAAACTCATCATCACTCCTAAAACTTCCTGTAAACTAAATCTAAATATATTGACCTATATTGTTCAATGGTTTCATTCCCAAATCACTGCCACATCTTGATTAACAATCCTATTTCAGTTGCTTTTGTGTACCTTGGTCAAGAACTTCGGATACATTTATTCCGCTGATAAACCTATTTCCTCTATTTTTTGTTATATTTTTCCTCTATTTTAAAACAATTTTTTTTTTGTTTTTACTTTCTAACATTTGGAGAGAAGGGGACGTCGACAGTACTAGATGCCTATTAAATGGTCACGTCTTAAGAATGTTCGGGTTTTTCCCCTCCGCTGGTTATAAAAAAACATTGAGAAAGTCCTAAAAAATAAATAAATAAAATAAAAATAAAAAAAATAAAAAGTAACTTTATTTGGACGATTCCGGAGATTTAATCGCCGAAATTACCATCGAGCAAAAATCAAGAACTCCAAATAATGCAAAAATCAATTTGAATAATCTAACGTCATTCACATGTCCCAGTTGCTTGAAAGGTTTACAGCCTCCCCCAAATAAATGTTCATCTCTTCCGAAGCCCGAGGGGACACACGGTTCCATGATAAAAGTCAGAGGGGAAAGACAAAAGAATTTTGTGGGAAGACATTGTCTTAAGCACTCAAGAGTGGAGAGCCTTACTTTGATAAGTAAAGAAGAATAATTGACTGAAGGAAAAAAAAAGAAAATCAAAATAACGAATATCAGAAAAAGATAGTGCCAATATAAATGTCTGCGATGACAATTTAGTGTTAGTATCAGAAATAGAAGAGTCAAAAATAAATCGAGTTTGAAAGGTATATTATATTTAAAAAAAGGAAAAGAAAAAAGACAAAGAGAAAAAAGACAAGAAAAAAGACGAGAAAAAGTAAAGAATAGTAAAGAAAGAAAAAGACAAGAAAAAAAAGACAAGAAAAAGTAAAGAAAGAAAAAGTAAAGAAAGAAAAAGTAAAGAAAGAAAAAGTAAAGAATAGTAAAGAAAGAAAAAGACAAGAAAAAAAAGACAAGAAAAAGTAAAGAAAGAAAAAGTAAAGAAAGAAAAAGTAAAGAAAGAAAAAGTAAAGAATAGTAAAGAAAGAAAAAGACAAGAAAAAAAAAGACAAGAAAAAAAAAAGACAAGAAAAAAAAAAGACAAGAAAAAGTAAAGAAAGAAAAAGTAAAGAAAGAAAAAGTAAAGAAAGAAAAAGTAAAGAATAGTAAAGAAAGAAAAAGACAAGAAAAAAAAAGACAAGAAAAAAAAAAGACAAGAAAAAAAAAAGACAAGAAAAAGTAAAGAAAGAAAAAGTAAAGAATAGAGTAAATCAAAATAAAAAAATGAGTATAAGTTAGTGCAAGTAATTTTAGTATTTGTCTTGAACGATGTAGCACAATATTACTTTTTAAGTAATTATTAGTACTTATTTTATCTCATTAGAGTCACTTCTATGTTTAAAATACAATAATCTTTATTTTTCAAAGACGTGTTAATAAACTAATATTCTCTGCGTATTATTGTTTTTTTTTTGTCTATCCAAAACGCTAATTTTTGCGCTATCCAAAAATATACCAGCTTTATTAAAAGATATTTGTTGATTAAATGTATTTCACATTCCGTGGAATATAAAAACCTGCGATGACAGTATCAGAAATAGAACAATCAAAAATGAATTGTTTAAAAGGTTTATTTAAAAAACAAAACAAAACAAAAGAAACAAAAAAAGACAAGAAAAAAGAAAAAAGAATTGTAAAGAAAGAGAAAGTAAAGAAACAAAAACTAAAGTAAAAAAAAAAAGAAAAAAGATAAAAAAACGAATTTCTACAATGTATTAGTAAAAAGTCATTAGATAGATATTTTAGTTCACTTTTTAAAATGAAATCGGAGTTCAAAGAAAGGATAAGGAAAAGAAAAAAAGGAAAAGAAAAAGTAAACAAAAATAGACAAAGACAGAAGAAAAAAAACAAAAACAAAACAAAAACAAAGCAAAAAAGACAAAGCAAAAAATCAAAAGAAAAAATCAAAAGAAAAAAATCAAAAGAAAAGAAAAAGAAAAAACAAAAGAAAAAGACAAAAAAAAATTTAAAAAAATAAATAAAAGGAAAAATCAAAATTTCCTATCACTAATTAAATATAGATTTCAATTACTTTATATTTTTAATCTTAGATATTTTTCTCGAATCAAAACTATTTAATGGATTTTGATCAAAAATTGAAATACAGAATCTAAATATAAGGTTTAGTCGAAACTTGAGCATAACGTATGCTAACGCCAAGAGACATATTCTCCCGGCCTTTATGAGTGTAAGCATTAATTATTATTATCCATAAGGTGGATGCACAGCAACAAATATTCCTTAAAAAATAAGTCATCATTTTTTTGAAAAATTAGTAAATAAAATTCTTTACTTCCCACCCCCCATCGGCGAAAACTAACAGAGTTGATTCCATCGAGAAAAATTTTTTTTTCTAAATTTTAGGACTTATTCATCCAGAGCAACGATGATCAGAAATATATAAACTTTGTAGTTGGTTGTTTTTTAGTTTTTAACTTTTAGCTGGAGATACAAACGCACAAACCATTGACCTTTATAGAATAAACTAACAAAATGCCTGTTTGTGGATGGGTATTTTGCTAGTTTATATATATATATATAGTCAGATTTTGTTGCGGTTTTGCTGAATCTGTGTTAGTTAATAAACTTTCTTGTGTGTGGCACATTTGCTCATATGGCAAAATATTTGCCTTGCATGTAAGAGACTCAGGCTTTGAATCCCAAGTTCGGATATGTCTAACTGATGAGCCCAAATGAAGGCGAAACTCGAGTCTTGAACTTCTGATTTGTTGGCTGTCATGGCTCTTGTGAGCTGTGACGTTGTTTGGCTGTGAAAATTATATATATATATATATATATATATATATAGAGAGAGAGAGAGAGAGAGAGAGAGATATATCTATAAAAGTGAACGTGTGTGTCTGGGTGTCTGTCTGTCTGTGTACATTTCCCTACGCAATAACTCTGTCAATTTTTAGTCTATAGACTCGAAATTTGAAATACCGGGTACTGAGATTTGGGAAAATCGATGTGACGGGTGTCAGCCAGAAATTTGGCTGTTAAGGGGTTAAATTTCAACGATTTGACCTTTAATAACTCTACCAAACTCCTCCGACAATTTTGGGTCTAGACACTTGAAATTTTAGATTTAGGTTCCTTGAACATGGATTTAACTTAATAAAGTGATTTGAGCTCGAAACAATAAATTTTAAGGGGTCATAATAGGGGTCAAAGTTTTAAAAAATTAACCATTTTTTTTTTTTTTTTTTTTTGCTTTTTTTGCACAGCATACACCTCCAAACACCCGAGCAACGCCGGGCACCCCTGCTAGTATATATATATATATATATATATAATTATTTTCACAGGCTAATAATTATTTTTTGGATTAAAAATAAGATGATGAAATAAAAAATATGTTATAAATACTCGGTAAAGTTGAATGTTGGAATCAGAAACAAAAGTAAATTTAGGTTTAGTCTAATATAAACAAACAAAAAAAATATTTAAATTTTAAGTGCAAGAAAACGAAAACATTAATGGGAGAGAAAAATAGAAGAAAAAAATGTTAAACAAAGAAATAAAGAACTACTCAATCGCAGATCTAGCAGTATCAGAATTTTTTGTGAAAATAGCGAATAATTCCACCCCATCTTTCCAAGCTTATAACTCCTCGAAAAATGCAATTCAAGCCCTAATTTTTTTTTTCAATTAAAGGAGCAAGGACCAAGATTTCATTAAAAAAAAAAAAAAAAAAAAAAAAAAACGTGTTTTTTTTTTAAAAAGGTTTTAAACTTCGGACTTTACAGGTAAAATTCGACGAGAACACGATGTCCGTTTTTTTTTAAATTTGAATATATTATGTATTGACCTTTTCTCTTCAATTTGTGAGTAAATAATTATGTACTTATCCGAGTCGAAATTAATTATTTTTAGACATTTACAAAATTGGAGGCGTGAATTATTCGACCCCCTGTCTTTCCAAGCTTATAACTCCTCGAAAAATGTAATTCAAGCCCTAATTTTTTTTTCAATTAAAGGAGCAAGGACCAAGGTTTCATTAAAAAAAAAAAAAAGAAAAAAGAAAAAACAAATAACGTGGTTTAAAAAAAGGTTTTAAACTTCAAACTTTACAGGTAAAATTCTACAAGAACACGATGTCCGTTTTTTTTTAAATTTGAATATATTATGTATTGACCTTTTCTCTTCAATTTGTGAGTAAATAATTATGTACTTATCCGAGACGAAATTAAGTATTTTCTTTGTAATAGACACTGGGGGGGGGGGAACCGTGAATAAAAAAAAAAAAACGTTTGTCTAAAATATTATATTCGGTTTATTGGAAAGAACATAAAATTTCACATTGACCCTGAAAATATCGTAAAAATAGAATCAATAGAAAAATTTTGATAGATTTTTAAAATTTTAAAATTTAAAAATATTGAGTTTAAAAATTTAAAAATATTGAGTTCGGAAAATTCATTACTGTTTAAAAAAAAAAAAAAAATATTTTTATTACTTTTAAAACAACTGTAATAGTTTATTTTGGAAGTATAATCCATAAAGAAAATAAATAACCCACTTTTAACAGAGAAATTACGAGATTTTTATATTGTATTCGCAGTTTCGTGTTAGGGGTGTCAAAAATTCCTACAAAAATTCTGATACTGCTATCGCAGATCCCTTCCCCCCTCGAAAGAATCATGGGGCCAAATGTGCAAAGTGGCGTAAGCTTCGGATTCAAATATAGAAATCCTGACAGTGCCGGAGGCAAATAATTATCTCAAAGTAGGAAAGTGCCTCGCAGGGGAGTGGAGAGAAGGACATTCGGCCGGAAGAAGGAACGAAAGACTAGATTTTCTAAACTCCCACACGCATGCGTAGATGTAATTTTTACCATCTTTCTTCTCAGCTGACTGCAGCAGAGGCACTTATTATTTTGGCTGCTCAAGTTGAAATAAGGACGGCACTTTGATGGGTGTCAAAGATTAGATCTGAAACAAGGAGAATCATAGCGAAAAGGGTTGATTTGGATAGGAACCGAGGAGAAGGGGAAAGGTTGAACGGATCTGTTGATTAGAGGAAAAGAGAAACGGGTGGAAGATCTTTAACAATTTGAACCCCCCCCCCCCGTTCACACTCAAAAATAGATTTTTATGCAGCAACAGTATATTGGAAAATTGAAAAAAGAAAAAAAAAATGATTACTAACGAGTCACCGCTTCCAAAGATTAAAAGCTACTCAAGGACAAGGGTTAATGAGATGAATGGATTATGTTTATCAGGCAGGTGAAACTGGCTTCCTTCAAAAGAGAAAGTGCCAAGGGATTATTAAATTAACAAGTGAACCTTAGTCGCATGTATCAGGTTGACAAGAAAGTTTGTGTGGTTTTTAACTTTTAAATTCAGATGAACATATTTCGGGTCAAACAAAAATTTATTGATTGTTCTTGTATTTATAAGATTGTCCTGGCATGCAGCTCGTTACCTGAAGGGGGAATTCCTTTATAAGGTCCTTCTCCCACTTTCTCTACGTGGTTCGCATTAACATGCTGGTGAGCGGCTAAAGATCTGAGCAGTAAAAAGCAGCAATGACCTAGCTGCATTAGCAGTTTCACAAATAGTTGATCTTCAACCAAAGAATTGGAACCAAGATTGGCTAGGCATATTGTGACCTAGTCCAGGATCAGCAAAAGTATGTTGCATTTCACAGTAGAACCCCTACGCCAGTAAGTAGCAATTAAGTTAGCTAGTGTGAATTTTGATAAGGGTCACTTTAGTGCATATCAGGATAACCTAGCTGTAAACAGAATTGTACCCAGAGACGGGTGACGGGAGTTGGAGCGGACAAAAGGCATAACTCCATAGACAAAACAAAAGTCGTACAATCACAATATGACATGACATCACCTTTTTTAGCAAGAGAAACAAAGGTTTTTTTTTAATCAATCTTACTCTGGAAGCTGTGTGGATGGGACATGGCTCAATAGTGTAGAATAATCTAAGACGAATGTTACTTCGATGTCTGTCCATCTGCATCTATCAATTCTTAAATTAAAAAAAAAACTAAGTTTTTAGTTATGTAGTTCTTTTTCCATAAGTCTATTAAAAAGTCCCTTTGTGTTTCTTTTTTTCATGCATGAGAAGTTTATTAATCTTAGTTAAACAAACAAACGACAACCACTAGCCGACACTTCCACTCATAAAGCATGAAGAAGTGCAACGGTGACAATGTACCTGTGGATACCCCACATACATATGTATAAAAATGAAAAAAAAATTTTACTTGTTGCTTGATTGCTCATGGTTGAAAACATAACAGTTGTACTTGCACAGGAGAAAGCCATCAGAACTTGATAAAGGTTATAACCATTACAAATACAAATTAGTAACTTATCTGTGAAATATATAAAAATTTAAAGTCAAAATAATGCATGTTCTCAAATAACTTAAGAATCAAGTACGGCATTTCTCATAGATTAATTATGATTGGTTAATGATATCAGTGCCAGCTATGGGGTGAAATAATTTTCTATAATATACCAATTATTCAAGAGAAGATAACTCTGGATAAAAATTGTTAAGAGGACCCGATTCCAAGGAAGTTTGTTGCTTCCTATGCAACCACCTCAGAGACTCTTTTCGCTCTGGTTTATTTTCCTTCAAAACACTAACAAACTGAGCCAACCCGCAAGAGAGTTTCTTTGTGCATTTGAAAAATGGAGGTTCCTGCTGCTGATAGGCTGCCAAGTTCTCAAGGTCATTTTATTTTAGTGTGTAACCTTGACAGTTAAAAGAATAAAAGGATTATTCATTTATAGAGAAATAAAAATTTTATTATTATTTAAAACGATATAAAAAAAATGCTCATAATGAATCAGGAAAGTATAAAATATAAATGCACTTCATTCTTTTGTTTTATTTGGGAGAAAAGCTTTAAAAAAATAATGAAAAGAATTTAATAATGAATATAAATTATGAGAAATTTGAAAAGTAAAAAAAAAAATGTTTTGAAATGAAAAAGACAAAAGAAAGAATGAAAGAATAGAATTTAAAAAATAAATAAAAAGGAAACGATACAAAGGATCCAGGAATGTAAAAATGGTAAAATGAAAGAATCTGTCATATAAGAATTCTGTCGAATGTTAATCATTTTTTTTTAAGCAGCGACTCTAAAAGGTATCTCATTTTTAATTAAAAAAAAAAAAAATACGAAAGGACACAAATCGTCATTTAATTTTTTTTTAAATTTTGGAATGTTTAATTTCGCTGTTTGTTGATTTTTAGTATTTGTATTAGAATTCATACAGTCCTTCAAGGATGTTTTTCTTTTAGGGGACACTACTTATCAAGGCCTGGAGACCACTCGAGGATAAAAGTTAATGAGCGTAAGGTTGTCATTGTAACAACAGTTCAGTGATAGATTTTGGTGGGAATTGGGGAGAATTGAACCTTTTGGGGTATCAGAATTGGAAAAATTTGCACCTATTTTCCAATGCCAAAACCGATTCCTTTAATTCTCTTTTTTTATTTGATTTTGGTTTAAGAAACATCTTCCACTGCTTGTAGTATTTAAGGGGACGGCATAGCAAGAACTTATTCACATTGGACTTGAACACGATCAGCTGGGAAGCAGGTCAGTGAAACAGTTATTTTTGGACGTTTGACTCTTCGAAGATGGCATGATGAAGCTTTAAAATACGTTAAAACACATAAAACTTATCCAAGTAGTTAGAAGAGTAATTCATTTTATCTTCGGTGACAATTGTTATGCGTTTTAATTTTTTACCCCCTTTTCTTTTGTTTATTGGGGTTTTTCTGCTCAATATAAGACTTCAGTTTTAGAACCTCTAAGTGACTATCAGGGATACCCGACGTTTTTTCTTTCTCTCCCACTCTCTCTCTATAGCTCCTCTTCTCCATCCAACCCATTCCTCGCTAGCCACACACACACACACACACACACACACACACACACACACACACACACACACACACACACACACACACACACACACACACACACACACCTCTTCTTTATATAATAGATTCCTTACGAAACGAGTTTGCTTTTTCCATCCAAATTAGTACATTACACATAAAAGCCGCACAACAAAATCTGTCCCTGTTTACCACAGGGAATAGATTTTTTAAAAATAAATTTTAGATATTATTCATCCAGAGCAATGCTGATCAATAATATACCAACTTTGTAGGTGTTTGTTTTGTAGTTTTTTACTTTTAGCTGTACATACACACATAGATAATAGACTAGCAGGCACACTAGAAATGGCTTAATTACGAGGGGCGTGCAATAGGTAATGCCCCTGACCCACTTCCAGTTGTCTGATCTAGCTGAAATTTTGCATGTGCAATGATTTATATCTCTACGGGTTATGTGGCAAATTACAGCTCTGAACTAATTGTGGTGTCTGTTTTACAGGTGTTTGAACTGAGCCAGGTGTGAAATGGAGCCTGTTAAATGTCGAGCAGTGATCCGGTTTTTGTATTTGAAAGGACGCACACCACAGGAGACTTTTGATGAAATAAAAGAAACTTATGGTGATAATGCCCCATCATATGACCTTGTAAAACGCTGGCATCGTGAATTCAAACATGGCCGGAAGTCTGTGGAAACAGCTCCCAGACCTGGCCCCCCCCCTTCTACCATTGATGAGGCATCTGTCCGTCAAGTTGAGGCTGCCATTTTGGAAGATTGGCACATTACTGTTCGCCAAATAGCCCAAGATGTCAAGATTAGTACAGGGTCTGTGGAAACTATTATTCATGACCATTTGCATATGCATAAAGTGCCTGCCAGATGGATTCCCAGGTTGCTCACACCATTCCAGAAGCGAGAATGTGTTGAATGCTCGAGGATGAATTTGGAGATGTGCCAAGAAGATGAGTCAAAATTTTTCAAAAGACTAATTACACAGGATGAAACCTGGGTCCATCACTATGATCCAGAGACCAAAGCCCAGTCAATGCAGTGGATGCACTTGGACTCACCACCTCCAAAGAAGGCAAGGGTGCAGCCCTCTGCTGGCAAGTTCATGCTCACAGTCTTCTGGGACCAGGATGGAGTAGTGATGACAGGTTTTCTGGCAAAGGTACCACAATTACGGGAGCCTATTATGCTTCACTTTTGAGGAAATTAAGGAAAGTTATCAAAATCAAGAGGCGGGGCAAGATCAGTAAAGGTACCCTCCTCCTGCAGGACAACGCTCCCGTCCACAACTCGCATGTCACCAGATCAGAAGCACGGGCGTGTGGTAATGAAAAATATCCACATCCTCCCTATTCTACTGACCTTGCACCCTCTGACTTTCATCTCTTCCCAGCCATGAAGATATTTTTTAAAGGAAAGCGTATCCCAGATGATGCAGCCTTGATTTCTGAAGTCACGTCGTGGTTGGAGGACCAACCTGGGGTTTTCTACAAAAACGGTCTCCAGAGCTGCATCAAACGATGGGAGAAATGCATAACTCGTGGTGGTTCCTATATAGAGAAAGGCTAATAACTGTGCCAAGTTTCGTTGCTCTACTGCTATGGGAAGTGGGTCAGGGGCATTACTTATTGCACGCCCATCGTATCTATGTAAAAGTTCGTAAAAGAATGAATATCTGAAACAATGTATATAGGTACGGATAAGAAGATTGGAATAAGTAAAGAATAAATTAAATAGAAAAGAGAAAAAAAATCAACAGATTTTTCTTTTGATTCAATATTTCGTTGCAGTTATGAAACTTTGTCAAGATTATCGATAACGTTTCATACTTTACTATCTATTTTGTGTCATTAAAATATATATGAAAAAATCTTTAACATATAAACGTTGATTTACTAAGAAATAGTATATTTATGTAAGCGCATTATGTGTGTGTGTGTATATATATATATATATATATATATATATATATATATATATATATATCCCCATGAGAAACCTTAGTTGATGCAAGGAACAATTTTTCATACATTCTTTTTTTTTTTTTTTTTTTTTAAATTCAATTTTCACCCTAAACAAGGCACCCAAGTGCCACTTTGAAATAGGGGGCTACTATTTGAGACATAAGTTGCATGGGTATTATGAAGGGAGATGAGTAGCAACAGGTCTGTTCACATTACACTTAAACTTCTGCATGTCAGTGCAGTTGGGAAAGCAGAATTCCAGAATGGAGTTCCAAAGTCTAGCAGTTCTGGGGAAGAAACTATTGAAGTAGAAGTCTTTCTTACACCAAGGGATCTCTACTGTGAAGGAGTGGGATTTAACTGCTTGTCAGGTTTGTCGGGGGTATTTACGTCGAGGGGGTACAAGTTCTTGTCGTTCGTCAGAGCATTCACTGTTAAAGTACTTGTAGAACAGGCAGAGGGATGCAACATTTCGTCGATGGGACAAAGGCTGAAGCTTAGATGACAGTTCAGGACCGATCAGGTTGGCGGCTCTTTTGGACCCTGTCCAAGGGTGAGACACAAGTAGCAGATGCACCAGCCCAAATGTGACAACAGTACTTCATACATGGGTGAATGGTGGCCTTACAGAGGTACAGGATACTTTCAGGTGTAAGTAGTTTTCTAGCACGGTAGAGAGAGTCCACCTTCTTCGCAACAGGTTTGGTAATGCTCTCAATCAAGGAGTTAAAAGGAAGTACTTTCAGGTAATGCACGTTTAGCCATTGCTATTGGTGGTAGAAAAGGTTTCTATATTCAGAAAACAATTATAATTCGTATGAATATATGCAGAATTGTTCCCTGAGTTAATTGTTTCCTCGAGCTATAAAACCAAGAGCTCTAGTCTTGCACTATTGTGTTATAAATTAAAGCTTTGTGTTAAGAAAATTTATATATGCTTGAATTAAAGTTGAACATACATCTGACGAAGGAAGATGTTCCTGAAATATATCATATGGAGCTTCCATCAGACCACACTGAAGCAAGTAAGAATATAATATAAGGTAATACGAGTATCTAAAAAACATGTATATAAATACTAGTGACGGGATGAGGTGGTGGCTGTGCATGAGCATCTGGAGCGTGCTTTCTCACTCACATCTGTCACGACTCTGAAATCGATGAAACCCATCTCCTAACTCGTATTATTTGAATTCATCAGACTACTGTTCTTATCTTGAGTGATTTTCACAACGTTTTGGTCGCTGTAACCTCCGACCTTCTTCAGGTGTATCTTGTCGAACTCGGGAATATGGATGGAATTTCGAGTGGAGGTAGCACTCGAAATTCCGTCCAAATTCATGAGTTCAACAGAAACATTTCAGAGTTCAAAAATATACACCTGAAGAAGGTCGGAGGTTACATCGACCGAAACGTTGTGAAAATCACACACAAGATGAGAACAGTAATCCGATGAATCCAAATAATACGAATAACCAATCCTCATCTCAATAATTCTGAAACGCCATCTCCTAACTGTTGACATCAATTGGATGGGCTTCATAAACGTTCAACAGGCACCGAAGAATGTTGTCTTCCAAGTTATCTATTGTGTCCGGTTTATCAGCCTAGACATGTGACTTTAAAGATCGCCAAAAGAAAATAATCTAATGGGATTAAATCGCACGAACGAAGTGGTCAGGTCCATTTCGTGATATTATTTATTCTTCAAAAGTTTCTCTCAGTATATTGGCCATATCCCGCACTGTGTGGCATGTGTCTCCATTCTGTTAAAACCACAAGATAACTTGCCAAACCAAGCTGAACTGAAAATAAATAATAGTTGCCAAATTTGCAATTAAAGAAAATAGTTGCCAATTTAATGTTTGCTGCTTAAAAAAAACACACCATATATGAGCTAAAATTTGAGAGGATTTGAATGTCTTAGAACTTCAACCTGCATATCATTATGATTTTCTTTTCAAAAAGAGGAGGATATATATATATATATA
>NC_136507.1:74487544-74622544 GCF_053919585.1 Euprymna scolopes
GCAAAAAACAAACAAACAAAAAAAAACTTTTATTCTCCTCTAAGTGAAATAGTTTCACTTGCGGCTCGTAGAATTCTCAATTAGTTAGCCATTCAAAAAAAAAAAAAAAAAAAAAAAAAAAGTTACGGTTTCTATTCGCTTGAATGACAGATTTCAATCTTCTCGATCTGCCAACCGCTTGTCGCAGCTTTTGTCAGATGAAATAATTGAAAGATGAAGACAGATAGTATTCCTGAAAATAGATCCACATTCGAATGTGGCAGTCTCATTTGCAGAATCTTGTTTAAGAAAACGGATAGAAAATAAGAAACATCCAATTGATTTTAAAGTATAGAAATTAAGAAAAAGCGTGAATAGGATGGATTTTGGTGAGAAATCGAGAAAGGCACAGTGAGATGTAGAATATTAAAAAAGCGATATGGAGAGAGAGATGGAGAGAGATGGAGCGAGATGGAGAGAGATAGAGCGAGATGGAGAGAGATAGAGCGAGATGGAGAGAGATAGAGCGAGATGGAGAGAGATAGAGCGAGATAGAGCGAGATGGAGCGAGATGGAGAGAGGAGACAGAGAGCGAGATGGAGAGAGGAGACAGAGAGCGAGATGGAGAGAGGAGACAGAGAGCGAGATGGAGAGAGGAGACAGAGAGCGAGATGGAGAGAGGAGAGAGAGAGCGAGATGGAGAGAGAAGAGAGAGCGAGATGGAGAGAGGAGACAGAGAGCGAGATGGAGAGAGGAGACAGAGAGCGAGATGGAGAGAGGAGACAGAGAGCGAGATGGAGAGAGGAGACGGAGAGAGGGAGACAGAGAGCGAGATGGAGAGACGGGACAGAGAGCAAGATGGAGAAAGCGAGAGAGAGAGAGAGATGGAGAAAGATAAGAAAAATGAGAATTAGAAAGATTGGAGAAAAAGGGAGATGGAGGGAGAGAGATTGGAGAAAAAGGAAGATGGAGGGAGAGAGATGGGAGATGGAGGGAGAGAGATTGGAGAAAAAGGGAGATGGAGGGAGAGAGATTGGAGAAAAAGGGAGATGGAGGGAGAGAGATTGGAGAAAAAGGGAGATGGAGGGAGAGAGATTGGAGAAAAAGGGAGATGGAGGGAGAGAGATTGGAGAAAAAGGGAGATGGAGGGAGAGAGATTGGAGAAAAAGGGAGATGGAGGGAGAGAAATTGGAGAAAAAGGGAGATGGAGGGAGAGAGATTGGAGAAAAAGGGAGATGGAGGGAGAGAGATTGGAGAAAAAGGGAGATGGAGGGAGAGAGATTGGAGAAAAAGGGAGATGGAGAGAGAGAGATTGGAGAAAAAGGAAGATGGAGGGAGAGAGATGGGAGAAAAAGGGAGATGGAGGGAGAGAGATTGGAGAAAAAGGGAGATGCAGGGAGAGAGATTGGAGAAAAAGGAAGATGGAGGGAGAGAGATTGGAGAAAAAGGAAGATGGAGGGAGAGAGATGGGAGATGGAGGGAGAGAGATTGGAGAAAAAAGGAGATGGAGGGAGAGAGATGGGAGATGGAGGGAGAGAGATTGGAGAAAAAGGGAGATGGAGGGAGAGAGATTGGAGAAAAAGGGAGATGGAGGGAGAGAGATTGGAGAAAAAGGGAGATGGAGGGAGAGAGATTGGAGAAAAAGGGAGATGGAGGAGAGAGATTGGAGAAAAAGGGAGATGGAGGGAGAGAGATTGGAGAAAAAGGGAGATGGAGGGAGAGACATTGGAGAAAAAGAGAGATGGAGGGAGAGAGATTGGAGAAAAAGGAAGATGGAGGGAGAGAGATTGGAGAAAAAGAAAGATGGAGGAGAGAGATTGGAGAAAAAGAAAGATGGAGGGAGAGAGATGGGAGATGGAGGGAGAGAGATGGGAGAAAAAGGGAGATGGAGGGAGAGAGATTGGAGAAAAAGGGAGATGGAGGAAGAGAGATTGGAGAAAAAGGGAGATGGAGGGAGAGAGATTGGAGAAAAAGGGAGATGGAGGGAGAGAGATTGGAGAAAAAGGGAGATGGAGGGAGAGAGATTGGAGAAAAAGGGAGATGGAGGGAGAGAGAGAGGGAGAAAAAGGGGGATGGAGGGAGAAAGAGAGAGGAGAAAAAGGGGGATGGAGGGAGAGAGAGGAGAAAAGGGGGATGGAGGGAGAGAGAGGAGAAAAGGGGGATGGAGGGAGAGAGAGGAGAAAAGGGGAATGGAGGGAGAGAGAGGAGAAAAGGGGGATGGAGGGAGAGAGAGAGAGAGGAGAAAAGGAGGATGGAGGGAGAGAGAGATGAGAAAAGGGGGGATGGAGGGAGAGAGAGAGGAGAAAAGGGGGGATAGAGGGAGAGAGAGAGGAGAAAAGGGGGGATGGATGGTGAGAGAGAGGAGAAAAGGGGGGGGGGTGAGAGAGAGGAGAAAAGGGGGGATGGAGGGTGAGAGAGAGGAGAAAAGGGGGGATGGAGGGTGAGAGAGGAGAAAAGGGAGGATGGAGGGTGAGAGAGGAGAAAAGGGGGGATGGAGGGAGAGAGAGAGAGGAGAAAAGGGGGGATGGAGGGAGAGAGATAGGAAAAAGGGGGGATGGAGGGAGAGAAATAGGAAAAAGGGGGGATGGAGGGAGAGAGATAGGAAAAAGGGGGATGGAGGGAGAGAGATAGGAAAAAGGGGGGATGGAGGGAGAGAGATAGGAAAAAGGGGGGATGGAGGGAGAGAGATAGGAAAAAGGGGGGATGGAGGAAGAGAGATAGGAGAAAAGGGGGATGGAGGGAGAGAGAGAGAGGAGAAAAAGAGGATGGAGGAAGAGAGAGAGAGGAGAAAAGGGGGGATGGAGGGAGAGAGAGAGAGGAGAAAAGGGGGGATGGAGGGAGAGAGAGAGGAGAAAAGGGGGGATGGAGGGAGAGAGAGAGGAGAAAAGGGGGGATGGAGGGAGAGAGAGAGGAGAAAAGGGGGGATGGAGGGAGAGAGAGAGGAGAAAGGGGGGATGGAGGGAGAGAGAGAGGGGAAAATGGGGGATGGAGGGAGAGAGAGAGGAGAAAATGGGGGATGGAGGGAGAGAGAGAGGAGAAAAGGGGGGATGGAGGGTGAGAGAGAGGAGAAAAGGGGGGATGGAGGGAGAGAGAGAGGAGAAAAGGGGGGATGGAGGGAGAGAGAGGGAGAAAAGGGGGGATGGAGGGAGAGAGAGAGGAGAAAGGGGGGATGGAGGGAGAGAGTGGAGAAAAGGGGGGATGGAGGGAGAGAGAGGAGAAAAGGGGGATGGAGGGAGAGAGAGAGGAGAAAAGGGGGGATGGAGGAGAGAGAGAGAGAGGAAAAGGGGGGATGGAGTGAGAGAGAGAGGAGAAAGGGGGGATGGAGTGAGAGAGAGAGGAGAAAAGGGGGGATGGAGTGAGAGAGATAGGAAAAGGGGGATGGAGGGAGAGAGATAGGAAAAAGGGGGGATGGAGGGAGAGAGATAGGAAAAAAGGGGATGGAGGGAGAGAGATAGGAAAAAAGGGGGGATGGAGGGAAAGAGAGAGGAGAAAAAGGGGAATGGAGGGAGAAAGAGGAGAAAAAGGGGGACGTAGGTAGAGAGAGGAGAAAAAGGGGGACGTAGGGAGAGAGAGGAGAAAAAGGGGGACGTAGGGAGGAAAGAGGAGATAAAGGGGGACAAAGGTAGAGAGAGAGAAAAGGTGGGTGGAGGGAGAGAGAGGAGAAAAGGAGGATGGAGGGGGAGAGAGAGGAGAAAACGGGAGATGGAAGGGGGAGAGGAGTAAAACGTCTTGGTTACTATAGATAAAGGCTACGTTAAAAAAACCTAAAAATAAACATGGATTGCCAAGGTAAACAAATTCGAGAGAATGCATTTCGATAACGAGTTCTGTAACTAATAAAAAAAAGGATAATTTTGAAATGGTTAGCTGTCTGGGTTCTGTCTAAACTTAAACCAGAAACGAGATCTGACAAAAAGACATTCATAGGGTTACACATAAACACGTCTCTCCAGCTCTTGCCAACGATATCTGCATAGAACAACTCTTTTTTTTCTTTTTTTTTTTTTTACTTCAAAAAATGAAGAGCGCATTCTCTTATTGTCAGTATAATTCAAGGGAAATAAGTGACTATAACTGAGCAGAGATTAGGTTGATATTATTTTGAACTTTTCTAGTTGATCTAAAAGGCTGGAGAGTCTTGTTTGAATATAACAACAAAAAAAAAATCGCAATTCTCTTCCTACCAGTGATTCAAAATAGGTTTTTCTTCTTTGTTTAGGTTCTCTAATTGTATCAGAAATTTATTTACGCATCCCCCTTTCTTTCCGCAAACAAACAGTTGAGAAACAACTTAAAAGCTCAGACATTTCATTAGAAATGGAATCAGATTTTAATTTAAGACAAAGCATCATTTAAACGCTGTCTTGTGATTCTGATCAAACAGCATCGGAATTAACGACGAAGCAATCGCGATGTGACATTTTTTATTAGTTCAATACATGCATGTAAATGACATTCAAATCTTTGCAAGATAATTGCGTTGTTGTTGACGTTTTTAAAGAAAATTGTATGGCTTCAATAAAAGAAAGAATTTTAAAGAAACACGGATGTTGAATGGCATATTGGCACGTCTGAATTCGTTTAATTAATCTAGAGTTCTGATGTGAAACAAATCTCTTTCTCTAATATGTGTGTGTGTGTGTGTGTGTGTGTACACTAGCATGCCGCCCGGCGTTGCCCGGTTGTAAAATGCACTTTAATATGTTTTAATTTATGTAGATTTCATATCTATTTTATTAGAGCCAATTCTCAATTGATTATTATATTGTACCCAATATACAGTAGTGATTTCAAAAGTTATATATATATATATATATATATATATATATATATATATATATATATATATATATATATGAATTGGGTGCCATCAGCTAGAATCGAAACCAAAAATATTTAGCTCTTTAGTGTTATCCGCTACCATTTGAGCTGAGCCTACATGCATATCAACTTTATAAATTAATCAACTTAAACGTATAAAATGTATATTTGCGTATGTATTTGGGGGTATCGGAATCGGTATCAGAATCAGAAATATTGGTGATTATTTTCCGATGCCAAATCGATTCTTTTAATTATCTTTTTTATTTGATTTTGTTTAAACCAAAATCTTCCATTGCTGATAATAATAATGAAATAATAAATATTTATTGATTTTATAATATCAGTGAAGCTAAAATCGATAGATCATCCTCCATAAGTGTATTTTGACGTTTAGGAAAATATCTGCATATTTAACATGTGTTTTTACGAAAATCAGAGAAAATAACAATTCTATAGTTAAATAATTAGAGATTTCAAAATCGGTAATTGTATCGGAATCAGGAAAAATATTGGAATCGTCCCATCACTAGTATACACATGAATATTATATTTTAATTACTGCTTATGTAAAGACAAATTGAATATATATATATATATATATATATATATATATATATATATATATATATATATATATATATATATATATATATTCAATTTGTCTTTACATAAGCAGTAATTTGTTGCTACACAGTCATGAGCATGTTTCGGTCTTGTTTTTAGTAACTAGAGACCTCTTCAGGCAACAACGCTTATATTCAAAAGCGGAATTCTTAATGAAAAACGAAAATCAACTTTCAGCAAAAGAAGTTTTTTTTTTTTGTAAAAAAGGGTCAAGGGGGTCAAGTTCAGCCGTGCAGAGGACACGGTTGATTGGGTGCGGATTTGTTTATTTTCTATTTGTTTATTTATTTATTTGCCCATGTACTTATCCATTCATTTTCATATTGGTGTTAGGGAATGGAGTTTGCAGGGTGAGGGGTTGGGGAGTTAGGTTTTAAGGCCAAAACGTATGTAGATGTTATCTTAAACAAGTATGTGGTTCGCCTGTCTACTGCCCGCTGCCAGTTTGATACTTATAATAGCAAGGGTATTTTTAATCCTTTTTATTATCTGTTTTATTTTAGTATTCCTATTTCTTCTTGAAAAAAGGTTAGGATTTATCCAGATCTATTGACCATATATATATATATATATACACACACATACATAATGTAAAATATTATCATTCTTCCATTGAAGAAAGATACTAGTGTGTTCAATAAATTTTAAGATTCAACTAACAAAATATATCACTGCAGTAGCAAGACTGCTTTCATTTATTAAGACTAAAAAGCCAATCAAAGATAATAATTCACTATTTAACTTAAATTCTACTTTGTCGTACGTACACACATAAAAAGGAAAATATCCCAGTTGCATGCAAGACCTACTGGAGAGAAGATACGTTCAAAAGTATCTGGGGTGCTAATTTGAATCACGGGTTTTTATCTAGGGGAGATAACTAAAAACTTAATTTCCACTTATTGTCTTCTAAAACTTTTCATTAATAAATGCCGAAATACTGAATTTCAAGTAAAAACCAATGGAATCTACTTAATTGCCATGTCGCAGTAATTAAAATATCAAAAAATTACGAAAAACGATGAGGTCGAAAAATTAATTATTAATGAAAACAGCTTTCATAGACAATTAGCGAAAATAGAGTTTTTAGTTATCTCCTCCTAGATAAAACCCGTGATTCAAACTAGCGCCCCAGATTCTACTGAAGGTACTGGAGAAAGACATTCCGGCCACACGACTAATTCGAGAGACATTCCAGTCAGGTGAGCAAGACATTTCTAAATCCTTTATTTAGTACACTCGTATTCTCTTCCTATCTATAATCATCCCCCCCGCTTCTCGTCTTCGAATGGTCTACCCTCCCCCATACACATTCCAATTTCTGCTATGCGTTATTATTTTCTTCTCTTTTAATCATTTGCTCCCTCCCCCCTTCTCCCAATATACAAAATAAAAAATAAATAAAAAAAATCATTTGGTGGTTTTAGTTTGCTTTCTTCTGTCAGTTTTATGGCATATCAACCCTTTTTAGGGGGGGGTAGATTATTCAAGGTATTTAGTTCTCTCCCACTGCAAGAACTGTGACACCAGGTTCGAAAAGTGGGACCGAGAAGTCACTCCACCCTCAAGGAGGGGGCACTCAGACCTGCAAAAAAGTGTCTGGATAGCCCCGTCGGCATTCCTCGGTAGGGGCGTCTCAGGTGATTATCCTTAAACTAACCCCTTCTCAAAGAGAGAAGGCAAAACCTGGGATGGTGGACCTCTCAGAACTGCACACAAACAACACTACACCGCAATCGACAGGGGCCAGGTAATTACAGAAATGGTCTAATCTCTATCGATTTTTTGTCGGTGGTGGTGGGGGTAGAACACGGATTTAATGCCCGAAAACTAACTACTGTAAATGCTTCATTGATCGCTTTGATGGTGCCCATTTCTTCCTCCTCAATTAATTCTGTCTGTTCGTCTGTCACATCCTTCCGCTATTCACTAATCCGTCTTTCACTCACCTTCCTGTCTACCTCTGCCGTTATAAATAATAATAATAATAATAATAATAATAATAAGAAGAAGAAGAAGAAGAAGAAGAAGAAGAAGAAGAAGAAGAAGAAGAAGAAGAAGAAGAAGGAGGATAATAATAAGAATAATAATAATAATAACAAGACAAATAAGAAGAAGGAGGAGAAGAAGAAGGAGAAGAAAAAGGAGCAGGAGGAGAAGAAGGAGGAGAAGAAGAAGAAAGAGCAGAAGAAGAAGGAGAATCGCCCAACCCTTTTTTCGGGGAAACTATCTCTTGTGCATATCTACGTCTTCATAATCTACGGAAAAAAACTGCTTCAAACATTCCATGCACTTTTCCATACCCCTCCTCCTCTTTTCTCCTCCTTACCAGCATCCCAAGATGAACATCATTCGTTCTATTCCCCCTTCCCACATGCCCACTATTATTATTTTTTTCTTCCTTGGTCGTTACTATTAAACAACCCTAACCCTAATTCAACACGACACAGGGAACGCTTCTCCAGTTGTATAGAATGCAGTCAAGATCAAGGTCACAAATCACAAGACTAGTTTATTATCAGAAAAAAAAAAAATAAAAATAAAAATTTTTAGAAAATGGAGTACAGAGAGGGTGAAAATGAATAATGGTTGGATCAGCAAGTCTCTCAGATCCATTATCTTCACTTAATAATGCGGAAAAGGATAAACAATCATCTGTTGCTTCAGGTAAAATAGCAGTTTATCTTCAACAAACTTAAAAAGCGGAGTCTTCAGCCCCTAACAGGTGTTAAAGTTAAACCTTCACGCAGTGCAATACAAGAATTTCGGTCTGTCGTACAAACAGATGGACCAAGTCCTAAGTACTTCGCAATTGCACTCAGACTATCGTTCACACCGAGAATTTAGCTCTCAACCTCCAGAAGAGTGTAACTTACAACTGAATTTTACTAAGTACTTTATCGAGTTTGTGAACGACTTACAAATTATTTAAAACATCTACACCGGTGGTAATTGTCTGTATTTTTTAGATGAGGTGTTTTCATTGATTGAGATTGTCGGACTGACTTCCTCATCTTGGTTGTTATTGTCACAACGTTTCAGCCGTTTTGCCCTCATAGTGACATATGGCCGAGTGGTCCTAGATGTTGTATCAAAGTTTACAGTTACCCAAAGGTGCTGAGTTGAATCCTGAAGGAAGGCAGTGAAAAAGTAACATTCAAAACAGAGAATCAGCAACTATGTCCCAAAGCCTAGCTGGAGTCCGAACACGGTACCCCCGTAATAATAATAATAAAGGGTTGGGTTCGAGACTCCTTAGACAAATTGTTCCCCAGTTCGATACAAAACACCTGACGAAGGCCGGAGGGCAAAACGGCCGAAACGTTGTGACCCTGAGTGGCTTCCGGGCCTTGATAAGTGGTGATCACTGTGTAAAAAAAAAAAAAAAAAAAAAAAAAAAAAAGATGAGGAAGTCAGTCCGACAATCTCTAATCACTCTACACCAGTGGTTCCCAGCATTTTTTTTTTTTTTTAGTTTTTACATGACGGCACGCTGTTGAGTTTATTTAAATTTTCACGGCACACCTATCATAACAAATTAGTATTTTCTACTGTTGCAATATTTTCATTTATAATGGGATATGATGGGAAAAAGTTGGAAGGTTCTACTTTGACACTGACGATAGGAACTGACCAATCAAATGGAGCCATGTTCTTCTAGCAACCAATCAGAAACCAGAATTACTCTATAAATATATTGAATCTATTAGTATAGGCACCGCCAAAACTGGGGGAAGGGGGGCAGCTAAGTACTTTTTGACGGACCGTCTTTTTTAAAAATCTACCAAAAATCAGGTAATTATCCGATCAATACGAAATTTTCAGCGATTATTAAAAGAATAAACTTTATAACAGTGTACTTATTTTTCATAAACGATATTTATATATATAAATATATTTTTTTGCTTACAACCCCCCCTTGTTTTGAGGAGGTACAAATATGCTTAAAATAATCATCTGAAACTGAACACAACATATTGTGTTATTGTAAGGGACAGAATTATAGATTAAAAAAAAAAAAAGAAAAAATTGTTTGCATACCTTATTTTGACGTCTGAATATCAGAACTTCGATTGTGTTTAATTATCCTGCTTTTGAGTTTTAAAGTATGAAATTCGGTGAATATGTTAAGTAAAGTAATTAATTTAATTTAAGCAAAACAAAAAAAAAATTTTTTTAATATTTATACGAAAAAAGCCATTTTAAAATCTTTGATAAATAAATTAACAATTTTTTTTTAGCGAGCCGAATAATGCATGAACATTATTAAACAGGGCATGCTTTGAAGAATCGATACAAAAAAAAAATTCGATAAATATTGTGCCCTTTGTGTTAAAAATAGCATCATTTTTTCGATCCCGTTTGAAAACGATTGCCGCCTTTCGACTACGGTGGACCAAACGCGCTGAAATAATTTTTTTATTCTGCTTTAAATTGCCCCCCCCCATTTTGGGGAGCCTGGCCCTCACACACATACACATTAAAAACCAAACTCATACAAATGGTCACCCATCTGGTACTGGCCAGCCTCAGCGTTAATAATACATTGAAATTTTCGTCACTTAAAAATAAGTTTTTTTTGGCCTGTTTGGTCTTCCATAGTTTGCTTTTTATCAAATGCAAACGTAAACATTGTCGATCTAGACTCTAGATCGACGCGAAGTAATTGGTTGCCTATATGAATAAGTGGAATTATTTGAAATCCACGTACTTATATTATAATATTTTTGCATATTCTAATAGAAAATCATCCTAAATCTTAGACAACAAATAAATTAATTAATTATTTCAAAAACCTTTTTTTTTTTAATATTTATGTACGTTTTTTGTGCAAGACAAAAAATGTCAATTGTTAACTTTTGGGGAAAATTTAACATTTAAAATTTAATAAAAATTAGTAGAAAAAGTTTTACATTATTCTGTTTTCTATATGATAAAATTCAGGGTTTTATCTTTCTGGGAAAAAAAAGTTACTCAGAAATAATGGATTTTAATAAATGTAATTTCGTTTTAAAAAACAACAACTTGATTTTTCAGCCATTTTTGGCGGTGCCTATATTAGTATTCCCGCACATAATTTTTTGTGTCACACAAGAAAGATCTTTTGCTCTTTGCCTGCAAAATTTTAAAGTCTAAGACTTATACAGAACAGCTACATACCGAAAACTCTTTGGTAATAAAACTTCTCAAATGCACTTGTGATGTTAGGCTGTGTAAGGTGTTAACTGATCCTTCTTTCATCGGATTATTTTGATTATCGATACTTATCGAAGACATCCCAATACAAAAACCTATCTAGGAACACTGCCAGATACATAAAGTACATTTGTGTGAAATTTCATAAATATCAACCCAACCGTTTAGGAGTTCATATGAAACTCTTATATACAGCTCCTTCTATATAATATTAGAGATTATTACCTATGGGAACGGTTTATGACAAGTATTTGTTGACATTGATTTTAATGATTACTATACTGCAGTCTGCAGGGAATCAGTCTCACAGTAATGTGTACTGCACATCAGAAGTTTTAGAAAGAAACTTTTCTTGAAATTTTCGTTTGATTTTCAGTACATGTAGAAAGAAAGGAAGAAAAAGAAAAATTGCTATCGATTATTTATTTTTTTTAGTAATCTATGTTTTTTTGTTTTTTTTAAGACTCTCCATCCACCAACCGATGAATTTGTACATAACTGTTGTAAATAAACCATTGGGGATAATGTTAGGTAGATTTTCGTCATAGAGTGAATGTGGTATTTTGGTGATTGAAACTAGTTTCAAGACAAGAGGATGGCAGCCGGTCCCCACTCCAACAAATTTAGGTCCTTTGCGGCATGCTTTATTATTATTATTATTATTATTATTATCAAGAAAATTAATTTTGTGAAACTTTTTGTAGCATTTTAAAGATAAGTAAAATGGCGCAAAAAAAAAAAAAATAAAATAAATTTAATATATAAAAGGCTATATGTGTGTGTCTCCATATTTTCAAGTTATCTCCTCCGAAAGTAAAAGTAGCAGAGTGGCGCTAGTGGGCCTCAAATGATTGGATTTTTTTTATGGACCGTTCTTTTATGGGTCTTTAGCTGGTTAAAATAGTTTTAAAAAGGGAGGGGTCAAAATGGGTTAAAATTGAAGAAAAAAAATCGTTATACATTTTGTACATTCATCTTAGTTTATTTTTAATTTTTAATCAATTCATATGCGTGTCATGTTGGTACAGTGGTAACGTCACCAGCTTTGTATGCTACAGTTTCTATTTCGATTCTAATTGATGACGCCCATACACTTTTTTTTTTTTAAAACTTGAAATCTATAATATTAACAAAATCTAGTCAAATTAAAATATCATATTTAAGCGTATTTTATGACCGGGCAAAGCCGCCCCCCCCCATCCCCGCGAGTAAATAAAATGTACATAAAAAGCAAAAAAGACGAGGCCAGAAACTGTCATCAACCACAGAGTGTTATACCCATTAAATAAATGGGCCCGTCAATACTTCAGTATCCCCCCCCCCCAATATTCTCCTCGAAAGCATTATTCTTCTCTCCTCCCCAAGATCATTTTCGTACCCTTTGGTCTTTCCTGATCTTCACGCATCTACTTGTTCAACATGACACCGAATGGTTTTCGACGTAATCGAATCAAGACAAGATCAAGATCAGATATCAAACTTAATCTATAAGAAAGAAATAGGTCAACGCTGCAGCATTATCAAATAGAAAGCAAAACAAAAAATTGCTGAAGTACCCAGCTATGACAGGTGACGGGTTATAATCAAAATCCTAAAATGACATTCTTTACAAGGGGGATTGGTGTAATGGTTGATTATTGATTTTTTACGTCATATCAACCACTGTTAAGTCATTCCATACCACAATTATGTATATTTGTTTGTTTTTTTTGTTGTTGTTTTTCTTTTACTAAGAATCAGCACTTATCAAGACCCAAAGGCCACTCAAGGATAAATGTTAATGAGTTAATCAGAACGGTGATAATGGTAGAAGTTGACTATTTGACTAAGAGGACGGTTATAAACGGACGAGTTTTTATAATTTTGTTTACTAACAGTCACTATTTATCAAGACCAAAAGGCCACTCAAGATTAAGGCTTAATCAGTTTTTTAAGATGGACGGTAAAGATGGTTGAAATGGGGTTGAATTTGATTAAGAGGATAGCTCAACAAGAATTTATACGGCATAATCACATTGACACCATTAGTTCTCATTAGATCACCGAAATTAAGCAACGTTGAGCTTGGTCAATTTGGGAATACCAGGCGCTGTATGTAGGATGACATCGACACTTCCCTGCAAGAATTGCAAAAACCTAACATCATTGTCTTTCCGAATGGGGATATACATACGACTGGGGGCCGCTTGAGAATTTGATGCTCTCATGGAACTTCCTCCTTTGGAGGAAGCTGTTTAAACCCGTCTAGGTTTAATGCCAACAACAGTTTCAACAAGAATTTGTTTACATTGGATCTGAAAACTATTATGTTGTGATCTGCTGTGAAGCAGCCCTGCACTACTATGTTCCACAGATGGATAGTTCTAGGAAAGAAACTCTGCTCATGAGAGCTCCATTTAGCTTTAGATACACAGAAGAAGAGAGAGAGACGGCTAAGAGAAAAAATAAAGTCAAAATGAAGGAGAGGAAAAGAGAAAGATGAGATGCCTAGCGAGAGATAGAAGTCTTAATATAAAGATGTTACACACACTAACTTCTACTTCCTGGGTAACACCAGGTAACCCTGCTATTTGAATATGTTGCTCCAGAGGCAAGAGTGAATATGCCGCAACTGAGTGTTTTTAATGTGAAAGTTCTTTTTCTAAAATAAAATTGTTTAAGCATGAAATATATACGGCACAATCATGTTGACACCAGATCATCAAAGTTAAGCAACGTTGAGCCTGGCCACAACCAGATGGGTGACCATTTGGGAAGGCAAGGTGCCATATGTACCATGAGGTAAAATACCAGGTTGAGAAACTAGCACGGTCTATCCTTCTCTGGAGGATAGATGGGACTCTTTGTTGCCACATCTGGGCAAGAGCTGCTAGAAGTAGCTTATCCTGTCTTGACAGGATAAGCTACTTCTAGCAGAATAGACTTTGTAGCTTAGTGGGGGATGCCCTTTTCTCTTCCCTGCAACCTCTTTCTCACAGAAGAGACGTTGCAAATCTGTCTCTGCTTTATCGTTATTTTCATGGCAAGTGCTCATCTGAAATTCAATCTATAGTCCCCCGTCACCAGACTTTCACGAAAAACACTCGTCTAGCAAAAACTACTATCAACAATTTCCCACACTCTTTATCTGTGCCTAAACCTAAACGTAGATTCCATGAACAAAGCTTCTTTCTTAGAACTGCACGCCTGTGGAACTCTCTTCTGATTGCCTGCTTTCCAACTGACTACAATCTGATTGTCTTCCAGTCCAATGTAAACAAGTTCTTGATGAAGTAATCCCATTTACAAAATTCCCACTACTTATGTTTACTACGCTATAATCACATTGACTAATGTATACCCATTAACCCTTATCATTGAGTGACCTCCGGGACTGGATAAGTGGTGATTCCTATGTAAAAAAAAAAAAAAAAAAAAAAAAAAAATGGTAGGCACCCCATCTAGTGATGGCGTCACGATAAAAAATACCTTTGATAGCCCTAGCGAAACATCAAGTATTCAGCTACTGACAAGATTTGAATTACACTACAAACTCGTGTCATGAGTTCAATCTCGCTGAATGGATGGGATTAAGTACGAAGCTAAAATATGGCTATAAGCAAAAAAAAAAAAAAAAATGTGATTTTAAATAATGAATTGATTCGACATTCGATGTCAAGTAAATGCAAAAGTTACTTTTTCCTAATATAAAATTAACGACAACACCACCACACAGTAAATAAATGAATTAAAACAAGTAGTTACATTTTAAACATGTATCTGAGGGAGACCCCATTCGTTTTAAATGAACAAAATATGAAAACAAATTCACCATGCACCGGTGTCTACTTTTTTGTGTAACTGATTTTAATTATTTTTCTTGTGTGTGTGTGTGTGTGTGTGTGTGTGTGTACAGTTTAAGTTAGCTACCAGAACCGCATGTTTGCAGAAAGATATCTTATTTTTATATTTTTGATTACCCCAAGACTAACGAAATTATGAAATTATATTAATAAAAAGATAAAAATAGTGAATGCTTGTAGCCAATGAAAATGCTTGAAATACGACTTAAAACTGATAAATATGGAGATTTTTTGCCATTGACAACAAGTAGAGTGGTAGTTAATATAGGTAAGAGGGTGAACACTATACTCACTTCTGAATGCGATTAAAAAAATAGTGATCAGGATTAAATATTAAAATTCTAAAATCAATTGGAAATATAAATTTTATTTTCTAACAACACAAACCAATGTTTGACTTATATAAATATCGGAACATATATATGCATTTGCCATTTTGTTACAAAAGCTATCAACAATAAATATGGGGATGGGGCAGAGGGTTATGATGACATAAAAGTGATCCATAACGGTTTTTATTCTTATGGAACTTTTACCGATTCATCTTTAAGACTTTTAACCTTTGAATGAGGACTAAAGTATAGTAGCTGTTCTGCCCTTGGTCAGAGGAGAGATCCTTCTCGAATAGGATAATTTTAGGTATTTACCCAGAATACGGACTAAGCTGAAATGATAACAGAAACCCAATTTTAACATGGGAAGAGGCTCCTTAATTATTCTGTACTTTCACCTAATAATTAAATAAAACAAGAGATACCGTAAAAATTGAAATAAATTTGAAAATCCTATGTAAACAATAAGAAAAAAAAGAAAACAGCACGGTTCGTATTCTGCATAAGTATCCAATTTTTTTTTTTTTTTCTCCATCCAAAGTGTCCCATTTTTTGAGGGAAGGGGTATCCCCCTTTCACATAAAAAAAAAAAAAATCTCGTGTCTAACATTGCCCTTACAGGGGAGCTGCATAAGTAGACTTTTTTTTATTATTGTTTTCATCACAACTTGATGTTTTTTTTTTGTTTTTTTACATGGGGGTCACCACTTATCAAGGCCCGAAGGCCACTCAGGGATAAAACATTTTTTTCTGCAGCAAAAGTTGGCATGCAAAGAGGAACATTTAATTTAAAAAGTAAAAAAAAAAAAAAAAAAAAACTGAATACTTAGCAAGAGTTTTTTTTAATGTATCAATTAAGAATATAATTTAAAAGAAATATATTAACGCTGTTCATTAGAATCGAAGCAAAACAACTCGATTGAATAAAACTGTTAATCTGTCCTGCCCTCCATACCTCCCACCCCCACCCATCTGTCTCCTATCCCAACCCCAACCCCAAACACAAGATAAAGAAACAGATTTACATGATTGATAAAATCAAATTTTCTACAATGTCAAGGATTATTGATTGGCTCATTGATTTTATGTGTGTATTGATTCCATCAATGATCTTCAATATACTTAAGACCAGCAAGCAGAAATGACAAGTGGGTGGAGATTATATATACATATATGTGTGTGAGTATGTGTGTGTGAGTGTATGTATGTGCGCACTATAATTCTCGTCTGTAAGAATTAAGACAGAGAGGGAGGAGAAAAAAATTATTTTCTTGAATACTCTATCTGTGCCTAAATCTAAACATAAAGTTCATGAACAAAGCTCTTTTCATTAAACTGCACCCCCCCTGTTGCACTCTGTACTATAGGCCTGCTTTCCAGCTAACTACAACATGATCATCTTCAAGTCCAATGTAAACAAATTACTGTTGAGCCCCCCCCTTTAATAATTAAATTCAACCCACCACCACATTAACTTACACTCATTGACTCTTATCCTTGAGTAGCCTTCAGGCCTTAAGTGATGACTCCAGAAAAGAAATTATATATATATTAGCAAGGGGATCCCACGTAGCCCGGGATTGAATGAGGATCACCAAATGTTCTAAACATCTGATACTTTTATTGTAATCAAAATCGATTAAATTGTCTATTTATCAATCAAATTGATTGATTGCCTGCTCTATTTGGGAACCCACCGCGATGTACCAGGAGGAAGCTCACACGTCTCCTCTCAATGAATTAGTCCAAAATACATTGCACTGTAGAGAACCTACTGCCTATTTTATAAAATTATTTTTATATAATGACTTCAAATTAAAATTCAATTCAGACTTGTTTGGTGAAGAGGGTGGCTAGTCTCTCTGAAGGATTAAAACCAAGACCTTCCAAAGGGCAAATGAACCCTTTTTCAGAGTCAACGGCCAACTAGCACCGTGTGTGTTTGTGTGTATGTATGTGTGTGTTGAGGTGGAGAGGGCTCCCTCCCATAGGCCGTGGTGAAGGCCATCTTTCTAGGAGAAGCAAATCTGATTTTAAAAAAACATAAAGCGGGAGACCAGTACCCGCATTAAACTGGTCTGCAGTTTAACTTGCTGCTGGCTATCTTGCTCTTGCTTGTTGCTGGATCTCAACATTTTGAACCGAGAGAGACACTTAGCTACCGTACAAAGCTAACATCATCTGTGTATAGATACTCCTTCAGGCATTTGTCTATAAAAATGGTCCTGTGGCGATGGAAGTCATTTTTGGGCTCATAGACTTTTAGTGTCTGAGGGAGTGGCACTCGTCTGACAAGACGTTGCAATCATCATCATCATCATATATAACTTGAAAGCTTCTAAACGTTTGAGGTTGATGTTGTAAGGAAAATGAACGATCATTCTTTTACAAAAAAGCCATAAACACAAAATGAAAACAGGAATAATAAAAGAACAAATGAAATGAAAAAAAAAGATAAAATGCCACCCGATTAATGGTTGTGTTCACCTGCAAAGTAATTTTGCAAAGATTTAATTTCAGGTTTTGTTAATTGTAATCATTTCAATGAATAATTGATTATTACGTGTTTTACACGTTCATAAAATTGCTGCTGCATGAATTTGCATGTGTTCTACAAATATTAGATGAAAAGGGGGAAGAGAGCAAGTGAAGAAGAGACCAACAGTGGAGGAGAAAGAGTGGGCAATGAGAACGAGAGACCAGTTAGCGGAGTGGAAAAGTTACAAGAGAGACCAGTCAGACGAGGGAGGGGGGAATGACAACGAGAGACCAGTCAGACGAGGGAGGGGGGAATGACAACGAGAGACCAGTCAGAGGGGTGGAGGAGTGACAACGAGAGACCAGTTAGCGGGGTGGAGGAGTGACAACGAGAGACCAGTTAGCGGGGTGGAGGAGTGACAACGAGAGACCAGTTAGCGGGGTGGAGGAGTGACAACGAGAGACCAGTTAGCGGGGTGGAGGAGTGACAACGAGAGACCAGTCAGAGGGGTGGAGGAGTGACAACGAGAGACCAGTTAGGGGGGTGGAGGAGTGACAACAAGAGACCAGTTAGGGGGGTGGAGGAGTGACAACGAGAGACCAGTTAGGGGGGTGGAGGAGTGACAACGAGAGACCAGTTAACGGGGTGGAGGGGTGACAACGAGAGACCAGTTAACGGGGTGGGAGGGTGACAACGAAAGACCAGTCAGAGGAGTGGAGGGGTGAGATCGAGAGACCAGTTAGTCGGGGGGAGGGAGTGTGAATGAGAAATCAGTTAGCGGGAAGGGGGTGAACGAGAGAAAGGAAGAGCCCTGTTAGCGGCGGTGGGTGGGGGGAGCGAGAGACCAATTAGGAGAGGAGAACAAGACACCAATTAGGGTGTAGGAGAGTAAGAACGAGAGACTAATTAGCGGGGGTGGGGAGAGAATGAGAGACTAGTTAGCGAGCGGAGGAGAACGAGAGAGAGAGAGAGAGACCAGTTAGCGGGAGAGGAGGTCGGATTATTTTTTATATAGTATTTTTGTAATTGATTTTCAGTAAATATCTTCAAATTAGCTTTTGAGTGAATTATTTTCTTACAGCAAGTTTTTTCGGATGTTACTTTTTGCAGTGGATTTTACCTTATTACAACTTCATTTGACTATATAATTTACATATATACATAAGAACTATATAATTTACATATATACATAAGAACTTCATTTGACTATATAATTTACATATATACATAAGAACTTTTTTTTTTTTTGACTTGGATTATTCCACCATGCTTTTATACTTTTCCTCATTGACACTGGACTTCATCTTGGAATATTTTTTCCTCTTATAAAATGTACATACAAACTTTAGTTTTCAATTCATGTGCTAACCAGACCGATTTATAAGCTGCCTTTGAATATTTATTCGCTAACCACGTTTCCTATAAGGATGTGCACCACGCATCGAAACTCCATGGAATAAGGAAAAAATTGAATCTTTGTATTCATTGTTGAAAAGTAAATTTGTTGTAAATTTTAATTTACAGAGTTTAATTCCAAATTTTTTACTTATATTAGTGTTGATTAATTGGAATCAGAAATCGGAAAGATCGGAACATTTGGGGGTATCAGAATCGGAAAAATTCCTGCCTATCTTCTGATGCCAAAAACGATTCTTTTAATTTTTTTTTTTTTTTGATTTTGTTTAAAACAGAATCGCCCACTGCTGGTAGTAATAATGATTTCAGTATTTATTGATTTTAAACTACTAGTAAAACGAAAATCTATAGACTAAGTTCTTGCAACAGTATTTTTTTACGCGTGAGAAAATGTATGCACATTTAATGTGTTTTTTTTATGACAATCGAGTAAAAATGATTTTCTAGTTAAATTTTTAGAGATTTATAAAGAATCGGAATCGAAATCAGTAATTGTAATGGAATTGGGAATTTAGTATGAAATCCAGGAAAATATTGGAACTGTCCCAAATACTAATGTATATATATATATATATATATATATATATATATATATATATATATATATATATAATACACACAATATACATTCTCAATTAAGTTCATAAGTTAAACTTAGAACTATCTTTTTTCAAAAAGTGCTCAATATAAAGTAAATATTTATAAAAATGAAAGTTATATAAACATTAGAACAACCTACAAAAGCTAACCAGCATTTTAATTTCAATACATGTTTTGATAAATATAGTAGCTCAAATAAGTCTTATCTTTTCATTGGTAAATAATATAGTGGGCATGTTGAACAATACGATGTAGACGTGAAAATAGCATTAGAAATTGTTGGGACCCCCCCCCAAATAAACAAAGTAGATAAGAAAAAAACAGGAAGTAAAAAACAGGAAGTAAAAAAGTAAAATATTACTCATTATCTTCCGTCGTTTGTACTAACCTTAGAAATTAGTTGATCAGTCATCTGAAATAAGAAAAACAAAAAGAAAAATTAGTTATCATGATGATATTTATTTCTATGATCGATAAGTTAATGTGTATCATATGACTGATAGGGTTCAGCACTCCATAGCATCTATTATATGAAGAGAAAATGTCTAAAACTTGAAAATTACACAACAAACACACACAAAGTTTTTTTTTTTTTTTTTTTTTTAAATCAGCGTAACCACAGAAGTATATCATCTGTATAGTTTTATGGAGCAATTCTGGTTTCTGATTGGTTGCTAACAGAATGTGACTTAATTTGATCCATCAGTTCCTATTGGCAGCGTCCATAAGTAGAACCTTCCAACTTTCAGTGATCATACACTTATATATAAAAGAATATTGCAAAATTTCTTTTTTCACTCTCATTCACCCCTAATAAGACACAGCGCCCCTTGGATGGAAGGGGTTACTATTTGAGACCACATCTACAGGAACACTATATAGAGAATTGAACGGAGAGATTGTTGTTCACATTACATTTAAACTTCCGCATGTCAGTGCAGTCAAGGAAGCAGGAGACCGGAAGGAAATTCCAAAGTCTAGCAGTTTGAAGGAAGAAACCATTAGAGTAGGTTTTCCGGTATCTATGGATCTCTATAATGAAGGGGTGGGATTTTGCCGCTTTATCATCGCTATTGCATGAAAACAGTTACCTTTATGAACGAACGTGGACTGAGAGAACACAACCAGAAACTGTTTCATCAGAGATTTCAACCGACGAAAATCCGCATTTTCATTCCGCATGGACTCTCGCTTGAGGTTGTCACCGCACTATCAACGGATCAGTTCAAGACGAAGTTGGACAGGTGCTGGTCAACTGTATATCCGACCGTTTAAATTCGCAACGCCCCTCCCTCCCTCCTTGTTTGCTTTCCTTCTTTTTTTCCTTTTCCCCGCGCCCTTCTTAACTGCGATGAAACATGTAATGTTCTAAGTTATGCCAAATGAATTGAATTCAATGGAATTGAATTGACTAATTTTATGTGTCCTCTTGCTACAGTAGCTCAGATGAAAAAGCCTCAAACACACTGCATATTCTCCAAACCCATTATCGCCAGCAGACTTATCTGCTTTGCTGAATCAAACGACCCTTTGTTGTGGTCAACAATTCCAACCTGTTTGAGATAAAGAATTTTTTGAATCAAAGCGGCAACTTGTTTATTTATGATAGACCCCATAATTTTGAAAAAAAAATGCGTTGAATGAACAGAGAACAAGGCCAAACATTTCTAAGACAGAACAATGACTATTCATCAATTCTTTTCGCAGTAAATCGACCCGAGAGATTGCAGATGTAAATAGACCAGAGTGAGCCGCGCGGAGAAAGAAATAGGAATCTGATGCTACAGGCAGTCCTCTTTTTCGGGATCACATTCTACTGTACACACAACCACTGCCAACAATTTCTCCTACTCTCCATCTGTGTCGAAAACTAAATGCAAATTCCATGAATAAAGTTCCTTATCTAGAACTTCCCAGCTATGGAACACAATACTGCGGAGCTGTTTCCTAGCTGACTACAACATGGTCGTTATCAAGTTCAAAATGTTCAACATTTTCTCGAACCAAAATAACGTAAATGGATTCTGATTAAAATAAGATTTTGTAGCATTATCTATTCTATTATATCTATAAAAGTGAAAATGTGTGCGAGGACACTTCTCAACCTATATACTCAACGAATTTTTAATCTATAGACTTGAAATTTGGTATAGAGGGTATTCAGACATGTGGAAACTTTTTAATCGGTTTTCATCCAGAAAAAAAAGTTGCCAAGGGGTCAAAATGGAAAATAAAATGGTACTTGGGAGTCATAGGAATCTTATCTGTTTGTCAACCGTTTCACGAATGCGCATGTGCGACCATGAAACATGATAGCTTCTGTATGTTAAGAATAAGTAGGTTTGAAAAGAGTTTTTAAAGATTGTGTCAAGCTGGTCTTATGGTTATCGTACTTGATTCACTGTCTTTAGGTTTTGATTTCGATCTCAGCTTGAGTATTTCTTTTTTACTTACAAGAAGTGAGCTGTTTAGAAAAAAAAATCGCATGCACATGTCTCAGTATGAATTAAAATATAATATTTATGCATATTTTACGACCAGGCAACGCCGGGCGGCCTGCTAGTATCTCGATATAAATGTGATTCAACAGTGTTATTATGTTTGGGGAATTCGTTTTACTCATTCTGCAACGGGTAGTTCACATTTTCTTTCTCAGATATTTAAACCTGCTAAAGTTTGTCAGTTTTACATTAATCGAATCATCGTATCACGTGACTTACCAAACTGACTCTTTCTCCTCAACAGGTATTTATCTTCCATGATCTTAGGAAGATCTTCAAGTTGTAAGCCAGTGTCTGTCAATTTTGTGTACGTCTTGACAGGTCTCCCTACTTAAGCGGTTTCATGTTTAGGATCCCACAGTACCACATCACTGACGACCTAATCTTTTCTTCAATAGCAATGTCCGACATATTGTGTTCTATCTCCTATTACTTAAGAGATCCTGTGCAGCTAACCATAGAGACAGCTAATGGTTGGATGTGTTTTCCAATATAAGTTTAATACTGCTCGGAGAATTCTAGTTCCATCTAACTTACTTTCAGTCTTTTAATGAGAATTCATGTTGGTGAACTATAAAGCAGCACCGTTTCCACTACGGCTCTAAAAAATTTTTCTTGATCTGTTCTGAGAGAGTAGATTTCCATATAACTTTCAGCCGATTAAGTGCACTCCAAGCCTTGGCTATTCTGACGTGGACGTCTTTTTTGGGTGCATGCGATGTGGCTGCCGAAATATTTGAATCATCTACTTGTTTGAGTGATGTTCTGTCTAGTGCTTCAATTGAGCCAATTTGGTGGTAAGGCATATATTCTGTTTTAGCTGCGTTTGTATGCAGTCCAATCAAAACAGCAGACTCTTCCAGGATATGTAGCAACTTTTGTGCATTAGCATGGTCATCAGCTAACAAAGCAAGACCATCAGCGTAATCGATAATCTTCTTTGTTGGATATCGTCTGCTTATTGCTGGATATTATGTTAGGCCATGTTTTCCATATTGATTAAGGTTTAGCCCAAATCGCTATCAATAAATTCCCTCACTCCCTATCGTTGCCTAAGTCTAAACACTGATTCCATGAACAGAGCTTCTTCCCTAGAACTGCCCGGCTGTGGAACTTTGTTCTGCTTTCCAGCCGACTACAATATCATTATCTTCAAGACCAATGTAGACAAGTTCTTGTTGAACCGTCCTCGTAAATGAATAATTATACCAAATTACCTCTACAAACTATTGTCATGCGACTGTCCCAATGACTACAATACACATTAACCTTTATCCTCGAGTGGCTTCTAGGCCTTGATATACGGTGAGCCCTTTGTAAAATTCTTTTTTTTTTTTAATGCTTCCATTTATAAATTGTAGACATAACCTTGTGAAGAATATTTGGAATCGTCTGCTTCCCATTTTCCAAAATGTGTTCCCTTTTGCAAATCAAAGAAGGCCATTAGATATAATTATAAGAATTTGCCGAACATAAATGGTTGAGTACTCTTGCTAAGCACAAACTAGAAAGATACTTTCTAGAAAGTTTATAATATAAAGCACCATTCCCCAGTTATAAACGACTGTCCGTCGAAGAATTAAGGGGGGGGGGATCAAAGAATTTGTGAAAGAGAGATTTTATGAGCACGTCCCAAGTAAATAATTTGGTATGGATGCAAGGAACAAACAAAGCAACAAACTAATTGGCAGGTTGACCAGTCATCAATGCAAACTCGAGTACAAATCACTTTCAGAAGAATCTAAGAGATTCCACGACCAAATTTAGGATAAATAACTTAGCCCCAAAACCATAAGACATCTCATTTAGTCTTTTATAATTATTTCCTTGGGTTGGAGTGGGTGCGAGGATCCATATGTTTGCACCAGCAACACAAACAACCTAAAAATGTCAGGGTTTTTTTCACATGCAACCAAGCATTTTTAGAAGAGGCACTGTCTGTCCGTTTCTGTTATAGATAAGCTTGTTGTACTTGAAATTTGATTTTGTTATGCTATATTTAAGTTTCAAACAGCATTTTCTTTGGTCGGTCATACATACTTGTTAACTTGAATTTTTGAGATGAGAATTGATAATCTATACAGTAATAGCGTAGTACCTTTAAGGTACGTACGTATGTCACGGTTCACTGATTATGAATTATTCGGTCAGGAGATTCTATTCATTAGATAGGTGATAACATACTACAAGCATTAAATTAAAAAAAATAAATAAATAAATGATGTCGCTTTTGGACAGTACATAAAATAAAATATACCTTCATAGTCTCCTTGCTAGGATCCAAGGGTAGTATCTGTTTTATCTAAAGATGGTATAATGATATCGTGGGGTTTCTGTCTGTGCCAGGCGGCCATACAATGGAAATATGTCAGACTTCTATAGGGATATTAGAGATAAACCGTAATAACCAGATTACTTAGACAAATAGTTTTACAGTTTTAAGAAAAAGGGCTACAGTAATACCGCAGTGTCTCGATTCACGCTAAGCGTCCACAAAATGTCCAGCAGCAATATATTACGTATGAAAGATACCGCTGTGGAATTTTCACAGGTCCCACTAGTTTGTATTGCTGCTCCAGCATTTTTTGCTACCATCTAAGCTAAGTTATCATGCTTTACTAATTAACCAATGTAACAGTATAAATGTATATTTGTGCATGCGTAGAGGAGCACTTTAAATAGACTAATGCCTATCAAGTTCTAATTTTGAGCCCTTGGCGGCTATTGTCAGAAGCTAAAAACCAAATCGAATTTGTTCCACAGGTCCGAATCCCTTATATACCAAATTGCAAGTCAAAAAAAAAAAAAAAAACGGCAGAAAAGTTTTGTAGAGACCGTTCTGCAGACAAACAGAAAGGTTTGCATAAAATTGTATTGTGTACATGAAAAGGTTAGTCTGTTTTAACATAAGGTCACACGCACCCACATGCGCGTGTGTGTATGATATAGGAATTCATTGTTTTTTAAGCACTATTGATATATGGAATACAAAATTCAAACTTCAATGGTTTTAAGACCAAAACTAAATTTAAAACCGTAAAAGTTTGAATTTTGTATTCCATATAAGTGTTGAGACATTATGTTGAACAAAGATGGTGGTGAATAATCAGTGCAGTTCTGATCTTGAGTATTAAATAATTCCTAGTAACAAAGATGGCAGCGAAGAATCACCTTGTGGTTATAAAAACGATCGTCGAAATCATTGGTGGCATACCCATTAGGAGTCAAAAACATTTTAACAATATATATATATATATATATATATATATAGTCATCCACATGCAGTACTGTTTCACTGTTTCACAGCTCATCAGTGCAGCTAGACAAGCAACTACCTCAAGCCAGGATCAAAACCCGATTGACCAAACGACAGTCGGAGCTTCTAACCATTGCGCTATATGGATGCTGCTATGCGGGCAGTGAATTAACAATGTTTTGATATTGTCCAAATACTTAAGCTCAATTTGTTTTACACAAAGAGCATTGCTTCATACGCTAATGGTAATTCGTGTATCATTTCTCAATATGCTCAACTCAAGATGAGGAGCATTATAGTCATCCACATACGGTACGGTTTCGCTGTTTCACAGCTCGTCAGTGCGGATAGACAAGCACCTCAAGCCAGGATCGAAACCCGATTGGCCAAGCGACAGTCGGAAAAAGATTATTTTAAATAAAGCAAGCCTATCAGGGTAGTAGAAGCTCTACTTGGTTAAGCGGAGCAATTCATAAATTAAAAGATGAAGGATAAAAGTTACATGGAACTTTAGTTTTTAATGATGAGAATCATTTAGCTTCGAAATGCCATGATCTAAAGAGGTTCTTTTTTTACTCTCTTCTCATTTTTGTCCTTATTGATTTGATTATACAAAGTTCGATGTAACTTTTATTCGTCATCTTTTAATTCATATATCTTATTTCATAATGCCCAGGTTGCGTCATATCCTTTGAGAAGAAAATCTAACAATTGTTAAGCGATGCATGTGTGTTTGTCAGATCACCTGTTCGGAAAAAAAAAAAAAGAGGGGGGGGGAAGAATTCAATAAAAGATGTTTATAATTTTATGAAATCGAAATTGATATTCTTTGATGAAGTTAAAAAAATTAAAAATATTGTGTGAATATAAAAAGTTGAGAAAAAACTGTAAGCAATAATAGAAAAGATTAAAGAAATAATTAAAAAAAATGGTTAGGAAATAGACAATAGGAAAAAAAGATTTGTGAAAAAGCAAAAATGGGAGAGAGAGAGAAAAGTGCGGAGGGAGATAGAGAGAGGGAAAGAGAGGGAAGTGAGAGAGAGAGGGAAGTGCGAGAGAGAGAGGGGGGTGGGAGTGCGAGAGAGAGAGAGGGGGGAAGTGTGAGAGAGAGAGAGGGAAGTGAGAGAGAGAGAGAGAGGGAAGTGTGTGAGAGAGAGAGAGGGAAGTGTGAGAGAGAGAGAGGGAAGTGAGAGAGAGAGAGGGAAGTGAGAGAGAGAGAGGGGGAAGTGTGTGAGAGAGAGAGAGGGAAGTGTGAGAGAGAGAGAGAGGGAAGTGTGAGAGAGAGAGAATGAGAGTGGGAAAGTAAGTAAGAAAGTGTGAGAAAGAGAGAGAGAAGGGGAAGTGTGAGAAAGAGAGAGAGAAGGGGAAGTGTGAGAAAGAGAGAGAGAGAAGGGGAAGTGTGAGAAAGAGAGAGAGAGAAGGGGAAGTGTGAGAAAGAGAGAGAGAGAAGGGGAAGTGTGAGAAAGAGAGAGAGAGAAGGGGAAGTGTGAGAAAGAGAGAGAGAGAAGGGGAAGTGTGAGAAAGAGAGAGAGAGAAGGGGAAGTGTGAGAAAGAGAGAGAGAAGGGGAAGTGTGAGAAAGAGAGAGAGAAGGGGAAGTGTGAGAAAGAGAGAGAGAAGGGGAAGTGTGAGAAAGAGAGAGAGAAGGGGAAGTGTGAGAAAGAGAGAGAGAAGGGGAAGTGTGAGAAAGAGAGAGAGAAGGGGAAGTGTGAGAAAGAGAGAGAGAAGGGGAAGTGTGAGAAAGAGAGAAGGGGAAGTGTGAGAAAGAGAGAAGGGGAAGTGTGAGAAAGAGAGAGAGAAGGGGAAGTGTGAGAAAGAGAGAGAGAAGGGGAAGTGTGAGAAAGAGAGAGAGAAGGGGAAGTGTGAGAAAGAGAGAGAGAAGGGGAAGTGTGAGAAAGACAAAGAGAAGGGGAAGTGTGAGAAAGACAAAGAGAAGGGGAAGTGTGAGAAAGAGAGAGAGAAGGGGAAGTGTGAGAAAGAGAGAGAGAAGGGGAAGTGTGAGAAAGAGAGAGAGAAGGGGAAGTGTGAGAAAGAGAGAGAGAAGGGGAAGTGTGAGAAAGAGAGAGAGAAGGGGAAGTGTGAGAAAGACAAAGAGAAGGGGAAGTGTGAGAAAGAGAAAGAGAAGGGGAAGTGTGAGAAAGAGAGAGAGAAGGGGAAGTGTGAGAAAGAGAGAGAAGGGGAAGTGTGAGAAAGAGAGAGAGAAGGGGAAGTGTGAGAAAGAGAGAGAGAAGGGGAAGTGTGAAAGAGAGAAGGGAGAAGTGTGTGAGAGAGAAGGGAGAAGTGTGAGAGAGAGAAGGAGGAAGTGTGAGAGAGAGAAGGAGGAAGTGTGAGAGAGAGAAGGAGGAAGTGTGAGAGAGAGAGAGTGGGAAATAGAGAGAAAGATGAAAAAGCGAGGAAGAGGAGTAAGCGAAAGAAAGGGGGAAGAAATGCAAGAAGGGGAAATGCGAGAAAGGAGGAGGAAATGCGAGAGAGAGAGAGAGAGGGAAGAAGTGCGAGAGAGGGGGAAGAAGTGCGAGAGAAAGAGAGACAGGGGAAGTGTGCAAGAGGGGGAAGTGCAAGAGAGAGAAAGGGGAGTTCGAGAGAGAGAGAGTTCGAGAGAGAGAGAGTGCGAGAGAGAGAGAGAGAGAGAGAGAGAGAGAGAGAGAAACTGGAGGAAGTGCGGTTATCTCAATTCGGTTATCTTTATGATTGTTTCTATTATCCTTCCGGTTATTCCTTCGGTTTTGATTAACTTTTTACGATACTTTTTATTTATTAAATTGTTAGGTGAAAGTACAGAATAGGTAACGGAAGCTGCCCCCATGTTAAGATCTTTTTTAAAAATAACATTTACAAAAATCATTCTTAATTCGGGAAAGAGCAACCGGAAGGGAAGTGGAAACAATAATCATAAAGATAACCTACAATTCTATAGTTAAGGAAATTATTTATATTTCTAGAATGCATTACTCTTAGGTAATCAGAATATATTGCTTATAGAAGGAAATTTCCGTGAAAGTGTGAACATTACTGCTAGAAGGGTATTCTACTGAGGAAGAAGCATTACTCTCAGAAAATACCGCATGAAAACATTACTACTTTGACAACATTACACTTGGTAATCTTTTTTCTCAACAAGATTGACCCTCAGCCTTCTAGTTTGGTTGTTTTTGGTTTACGGCATATCAACCCTTTTCAGGTTATTTAATGCTGAATCCAATGATTTTGAAGAAAAATATCTTAATAGGGTCAGAGTGGACCTGGGAGCAATGGCAATTAAGGGGTGGCTCAGCACTCCCCAAAGCCCACAAGCTGGGACCTCACCGTCGGATATAGTTTAAGGTCATATCTAGGACCTCAGCATTCTAATATGGATTTCGGAAGAAAATAAACAGGAGCAAAAAGTTTGATTCTTTATTTTTTTTAAGAACCAGATCGAATAATACAATTAGACGTTGGAGCATGACGTGACCAACCGACTGATTGAATCAGGTCGCTCCGATTTCCCTTAGCCAAAATAAGGACCGAAGTGGAAGGATAGCTCAGCCACCAGGTCTCATCTTCCAGCATCTGGGGTCGACATTCACAGTCTATAGGTAGCCTTGTTTTTTTTTTTGGGGGGGGAGGAGGCGTTACACCTTAATACATAAGGTTGCAGATGGCAAATTCATCCATTCCCCCACTTGCTGACAGGGCACAGCGAGACAGAGAGAGAGAGAGAGAGAGAGATGGTGGGAGAAAGAGAGGGGTAGGAGAAGAGAGGGGTGGGGAAAAAAGAGTCATGCCCAGGTTGTCAGTCCAGGTTAATATCCACTTCATCACAACCACCTCCCACCATAGAATTGACAAGACAAAGAGAAAGAACGAAGAAAACCATAAAGAAATAATAAAATAATGAAAACTAAAAACAATCAGTTACTTTAAGTGGGGGAAAAATCAATAACTAAATCCCAAAGTCTCTTCTTACCCTAACCCGCCTTCCCCATTAACATCCTCTTGGATTCCTCAAAGACACTGCCAGTCCTTTCTTACCATTATTTATCGATTCCGCTGCTCAGCGCGAGGCAAGTATCTCCCCCTCGCCCCTTCACTCATCTCAAACAGTCAATTAAAAGCAGGAATCACTTTGCAAGCAGTTTTTTTTTTAATTTTATTTATTTATTTATTTTTTTATACATCTGCCGCTTTATTAATATAAGTCTTTTGTCCTCGAACAGATCAATCTTTGTCTTCTGAACATCGAGAGACTAATTTAGCCAAATTAGTGACCTCATCGTTTCAAACGCAAAAGATGAGAGAATCAATGAAGACGAGATGAAATTCGCAGAATTTTTTTTTCTTTTTCTTCAGTTTAAGTAGACTATGGTCTTTCTTTAAAAAAAAGAAAAAAAGAAGAGAAAGAAATCACTTAGAGAACTTATCCAAGCTATTAATATCCCCTTTGTTAATATCAAAAGTCTATATTTCTCGTAGTATATAAAAAAATAGTATACAGAAATTGGGTCACATCTCTGAAAATATTATTCCACAAGTTTAATTTGAAAATTTAGAAAACCGAATTTTTTAATTCAATAATTAAAATCATTTTTTTCTAAGACGTTCGTTCATTAAACAATTTATTCATAGGAAATTTAGTATCTCATTTTTTTTTATCTTAACAATAATGCAACAAAAAATTAAATTAGTGCTTTTTAAAAAATTTAATTGAAAATCAAATTAATTTAATTAATTGGTGCTTCTTCGTTATAATAGCGAAATTCGAAAATCAAAACATAAAACTTCAAGTAAAACCAATGATATCTACTTAATTGCCATGTCAAATTTAGTAACATATCCAAAAATTACGAAAAACGATAATGTAGAAAATTAATTATTAATGAAAATAGTTTTCGAAAAATTTTCAAGTTTATGCATAACTAGCATGAAGTCGTCTTGTTACAATTAATGGCGGGATATCACAATAATTGATTCGTCAAAGTACATGTTTTATTTAATAATGCAGTAATCTATCTATATTCTACTATTATATAAAAGGAACTTTGTGTGCGAGTTCGTTCCCTATAAATTCCAAAACGGCTGGGCCGAGTGTTATGAAACCTCACGCAAATGTACTTTATGAATCTGGCAGTGTTCTTAGATCAGTTTTGTATCCGAATGTCTTCGATAAGTATCTATAATTGAAAAAATTCAATGAAAGAAGGAACAGGTGATTTTGACCAAAGCTAACAATATATTCAGCCTAACATAGCAAGTGGATCTGAGAAGTTTTATAACCACACAAACAGAAAGGCCCGGCATATAAAATCAACAGTAGGTTCTTTGATATAACAGGGGCGTGTTCAAAATGAATGTTTCTGTTTAGAGCACAATTGGATTATGATAATTGTCTTTTGCATTTAAACGTTAATTCAAGGCATTATATAATAAAGATATTGCTATAAAATCAACATTAGGTTCTCTACAGTGCAATGTAGACTACAATGTATTGTGGACTAAGTCACTGCAGTGAAGCACGTGAAGATTCTTCCAGGTGCATCGTGATGGGTTCTCAACTAGAGCAGGCAATCAATCGATTGAAAAATGGGCGATTTCACCGATTTCAGTGACAATAAAAATATGAAAGGGTGAAACATTTATTGATCATCATTCAATACCGGGCAACGTCGGATCTTCCTGCTAGTATTTAGTTAACTGCGACATGACAATTAAATAGATAACATTGCTTTTAGTCAAAACTGACATTAAAAATAGATACAATTGTCTTAATGAAAATTCTTTCTTTCGCTCCATTAAATGAGACAAAAATGATTCGCCAGTGTTTGCACTAGCATTCAAATAAGATCATAGAATCACATTTCAGATATTTTTATTTTTTTTATTTTATTTTATTTTTTTTTTTTGATGAGGACTGAGAATTTGGATTATTTAGACTACTGTTCTCATCTTGGGTCAATGTGGCCTAACAGATAAGTGCTAAGTAATAATCAGTTTTAAGTGACAGTCTTCAGAGGTTGATGGTTCAATTATCAGTATGGGCGATATAATTGTGAATTAAGATTTCTGCTCGATCATGGCTACCCCTGTGGATTAAAGCATTCCATTCAAAATTGTGAACGCATTCCAGAGTTTGACAAGATACACATGAAAAAAAGTCAGAAGTTATATCAGTTGAAACATTGTGAGAATAACATCCAAAATGAGAACAATAGTCCGAAAAATCCAAATCAGAGAATTACGAATTAGAATTTAAACGGTGATTAATTACTTATTTTTTTAATGATTCTTTATTGGATGAGTGGTTCTATTTCACTATTACGCTGAATTCTATTTATGCATAGTTTCTGCATTCTGCATAATTGCATAGAATTTAAGATGAAAACGTTCTAGCACACGTAAATATTTTTATCTCTCTCCCTATATATATATATATAAATGACCTTGTCAGTGTGTGTGTGTGTGTGTGTGTGTGTGTGTGTGTGTGAAAAGTCTCTACCAAACTCCTCTCTGAATATTTAGTCTAAAGAGTTGAAATTTGATATATAGGATATTTGAACTTGTAGCATACTTTCGATTTCGTTTTTAGCCGGCAAAAAATTGCTGTTGAGCAGTCAAAATTGAAAACAAGACAGTTGACCTTTGCAAGTGTAGTCGTCCAAACATGTTTACATGCACAAATCTACATTCATAGGTTAAACAACATTATTTGTGAACTATTTATATGCATATGGGTGTGACTCAGAAGCTAACGAATGAAGCTGGAGAGTTGTAGGTTTTGGTTTCAATTCTAGCTGATGGCACCAGTCTTTTTTTTTTTTTTTTTTTTTTTTTTACTTTTCGAAATCGTTACTATATATGCGATACAATATAATAATTAGTAGATTTTTGCCTCTAATAAATACGAAATCTCCATAAAATCTATATCATATTTAAGCTCATTTTATAACCGGGCAACACTGAGCAGTCTGCTAGTATATATATGTATATATAAACAAAAATCTATTACATTGTATTCAATATAGTAACAATTTCGAAAAGTATATAAAAAAATGATTTGGGTGCCATCAGCTAGAATCGAAACCAAAACATACATTCCTTGACCTCTGAGCCACACCCATGCATATATAGTTAAAAAAAATAACGTTGTTTAACCTATGACTGTAGATTTGTGCATGTAAACAGGTTTAGTCGACTACTCCTGCCAAGGGCAACGGTTTTGTTTTCAATCTTAACCTCTTAGCAACAATTTTTGTCGGCTAAAATACAAATCGAAAGTGTGCTACAGCTCCCAAATACAATATTTATCAAATTTCAAATATTCACAAAAGACTTTGGTAGAGACATTTTGCACACATACACACACCGTCAAGGTCACTTATATATATATATATATATATATACAGGGTGTTCGAAAAGAAGCTGACGGATTCGAAACTTAAATTCAACTGAAAGTGCCACTCTATGATAGATATCGACTCCTTGATGGTGTAACGATTCATGAAGACTTTTGTAGAGTTAATCAAGATGCTCTGAAATCTTTTCTCGCTAGTTTGATGCTTCTATTGTTCAATCTTATATTTGATCAATTCAGCTTCTTTTAGAACACCCTATATACATTACTCATTATGATAAAGTAGAGAACATGAAAATTTTTTGTGCCATTCAGTTAAATTTACAACTACAGTTTCTCCTCTTCTGTGTTTTTTTTTCCGGTGTAGGAAGATAATCCAAATTGCATGAATCAGACTTTTTTATCAGATTCAATGAAACTTTGGTTGCGCCATTAAAATATATGATCATAAATGAACAAAAAGGTCCTAAAATAAAAATTTTCATGCATTGAATGTTCAGGCAAATTAGCTTATATCTATTAAACTAGAATTAGCGGTGCTTATTCAAATTGGCACTTATGGTAGCGTTTAAACGCAAAGAAAATACAAAAATGTCTGTATGATGTACGTACCAGTCACTGGACGAAGATGAAAAGTTCTTAAAATCACATTATTTGATCAAGTAGTTTTTTGTTTTTTTTCTTTTGCTTTTTATTCAAGAAAATCAAATATTACTGTTTGGATGGGTGAAAAAAGCGTGCAAAAATTAGTAAACAAGGGCAGACAACCAAGATGCACATGGAAACTGTCAAAATAATCATTAATTAGCTCCCCTTACGTTATTGCTTCCTCTGTCACTTATCGGTAAAAAAATAAAAATAAAAAAGCAAAATTGTTTTTCGTAAAAAAAAAAAAGAAAAAAAAAATCTACTTCATCAATTTTTTGTGATTTTTGGAATATAACTTTATTACATGATAAGTAAGTACAATATAAAAATTTGTTCTTCATTTTTGTTCATCACATAAGTGCCAATTTTAATAAGCACCGAATTAGCTACTAAAGTCAAATAGTTTTTAGAGTCATCTCTTGGTTGTATTTTTGATGTTGGTAGTTGATATCGTACATCATTATGAGGTGGAAAACAAAATTTATATTTACTGCTGAGTAGATTTTAAAAAGTTATCGTCAAAATTCATCAACAATGGAGGAAATCAGTTGCTGAAAAAAAAATCCAAATGGAGAATCTGTTAAATAAAACACATACTCTCACATTCCACAAAAATGGCAGCCTCTGAATTCCTTTGGGTAAAATCTAGTTACTCAAACATAAACCTCGCCAGCGCCACCTGTCAGACCAAAGGGGGAGATAACTCAACAAAATATTTCTACTCGTATCTTTGTAATCGTCTCTGGAGATGCCATCATCAAAAAGCTTCAAGTGTCCCGTCATGTGTGTCTGTGGCGCTAGTGGTTCGAATAAAAGAGACCTAAACGCATTTGGGCCATTGGAACGTCCTTTGATATGTCCGTTGTATGAGGCCTAATTTAATTTGGGTGATTCCACTAGTGTACACGTGCTTTATTTAACATTGGCGGGATTATTGTAGCTGTAGTCATCTTTAATTCCTCGAAGAATGAGATCAAATTAGCGGATTTAAATAACTGAAAGAGTTTGGCAAAAGAGAATGACACGAGGCAGAAGTCAATAAAATGCAACAAATTAGAAAACAAATTAGAAAACATAAAATACTAAAATGAATAAAGAAGGACAACAAAAGAGACAGAAATAATGAGAATGAAATTTGATGAATAAATTATGTGTAAATAATAGATTCTGAAGCTGCTAGTTTCGTTGCAAGCAAATTTGGCATATAGACAACTGATGACTTTTTTAACAAGGACGCCATCACTTATCAAGACCTGGAGGCCACTCGAGGATAAAACTTAATGTGTGTAAGATGGTCAGTGAGGCAACTGCATAACAATCGGTAGTGTTGAAAATTGGGTAGAATTTGATTTTTTAAGGGGACGGCTCAACAAGAACTTGTTTACATTGGACTTGAAAACGATCATGTTGTTGTTAGCTGGCAAGTGGACCCGTGCGACAGAGTTCTACAGCTGGGCAGTTCTAGGAAAGAAACTTTGTTTATGGAATTTACATTTAGATGTAGGTACAGATAGAGAGTGGGAGAAATTGTGAACAGTGGTTATAGCTAGACGAGTGCTTATTATGAATGTTTTGTGGGGAGAAGCAAATAGTGAAGTTAAGAACTTTTCATTAAAACAATTGCCTCCCACGTCTCGCCTGTGAGAAAGAGGCTGTAAGGAGAAGAAAAGGGATGTTGTTTATTTGATTTCAAAACCGGTTTTGAATCCTGTCAAGGCAACTAATGGTGCTCTGAGTAGCTGCTCCCCAGATGTGACAATAGTGCTCTTTTTTAGGATGCATTTGGTTCTTATACAGGTAGAGGATTGCGTCAGGAACAGGATCTGAAGTTGTTAGAATGATCCAACCATTTTAATCAGAAATGGAAGGAATGGTCGACTCCAAAATAATTTAAAAAAAAAGAAAAAAAAAATCATAGCGACATCCACAAAAATGTCGACTTTCTAGTCCTAGCTATCAGCAGCAGACAAAAAAAGCTCAATCTTTATAATTATAAAACTGTGGACCGTATTCTTGTTTGTTTGTTCACAATTTAATTAATATGTACAAAAGGTACACTGTTTTCACAAATAATTTTCATACTGACTGTCGGACTGAGGTACACTGCCTGGGTATATCACCCAGGAGGTCCACCCACCCAGGCTTTGCCCACTCGGTGGGGCAAGTTTATTGCTTGTCGCCCGAGGCGCCCTGAACGGGGATGCTCAGGCCATTTTTGTCGAGGAAAGAGTGGCCCTTCTTTAGGGGAGCTTACCTGTATCGCACCCTCTGAGCTCGTGTCACATAATGCTTCGGTGGAGAGCATTTAAATATCTATTGAAAGCGGACTTATATTCAATTTTATTCCCGCATGATTCTATACAACATATTTTTTTTTTTTTCAAAACAATCTAGATTCAGTTAACACCCTCATTTGCATATTACGTTACAGAAAATCCATTTTGATAATTAACTCGATTTTATTGTTTGTTATAATAGAATTGGGGTTTGTTTTACTGTATACATAGATTCGAAAAAGTTGCAAAAAAAAAAAAATATATATATATATATAACTAATAAATGTTATTAAAAGGCAAGATAAGTTACTTTTCTACTCAACTGGATAATTTTTTAGTGTTTTTTATTTAATGTAACATGTTTATTCAGCTCGACAAACATACAGTGTTTACCGATGTGTTGGAAAATTCAAAATGGCACCGAATTCTCTGCTGAACACGGTAAGTTTGGGAAAATGAGTTAAAAATAAAAAATATACAACATACTGTTAGGAAACTCTGGAGAGGAAGAGTCACATTGGTCCAGGCAAGGAGCCTGTCATGATGATGATGATGATGATGAGGACTGTTAGAAACTAGCTCAATATATGTTACCGTGACATACGCTGACATATATTCGGTGGGTTTTTAACAGTATTTGGTATATTTTTTTTAATTTTTAACTCATTTTCCCAACCATATCGTGTTCAGCAGAGAGTTCGACACAATTTTGAATTTTCCAAAACATCGGTAAACACTGGATATTTTTCGAGCCGAATAAACATTTTATATTAAATAAAAACACACAAAAAAAATATCAAATTAGGTTGAAAATTAACTTATCTTGCCTTTGATAACATTTATTTGTTATATGTTTTTTTGACAACTTTTTTGAATCTATTTGTACAGTAAAACAAACCCTAGAATTGTTTTAATTGTTCTATTTAGAAATAGAATAGAAAGCTAATTTATTTAATTTATATTTAATTTATTTTCAATTATTAATAGCCGGAAGTAAGCTTATTTATTTTCCGCTTTAATCTATGAGAGTTACTTCACGTTTGATTTTCATAAACCAAGATGGATGTGTTTTATGCTTCCCTAAACCCAACATGTGATCAATTTTCGTAACAAGTTAGGATATTCGGTGTATCTTAAATAATATGCGACTAATCCCTCTGCCCGACAATATGTTTTGACCAGGCAAGGGCGGGTATATGCAACTAGTTATAATATAAATTGGGGGGGGGGGATATTTGATAAATATTAATCATTGATAACATTATCTGAAATAGCAAGAGCAAAAGATATCCAAAAAAGTTATCTTGTCAGATTTTCAAAGTCAGACTCAAATATCATTTAAGTGGACAAATTAGACTTTGCCAATCATATTGTAGATCAATAACTAATAAAATCCGGCAAGGGATTTTATCCTCGACCTCCAAAATCAACAGAGATTAGACCATTCTTGTAATGACCTGAACCCAGTTGATTGTGGCGTAATGCTGGTTCTGTGTAGTTATAGGATGACCAGACTTTGCGGTCTCTATTTGTGAAGGGGTTAATGGTGTGCTAATCATCGTAAGTGCCTTCACCGAGGAATACCGATGGGACTGCCCAAGCACTTTTTTCAGGTCAGTGCCCCTCCTCGGGGGCGCTGACCTCTCAGTCCCATTTTCCGATGTTGGTGTTACAGTTCTTGCAGTGGGAGAGAACGAAATATAGAAGCAATAGTGGGGTTTTTTTTGGTTTTTTTTGCTTTTTGTACAATTTGTTTTGAAAATTTCTTAGTCTGTTCAAGACAATTGATAATGTTTTAACGTTTGCCTTAGAATTTTCCTCACCCCATTTATTTTTAATGGAAATCGCTCCAGACAAGGTGTTAAACTAATTAATGTAAGGAGCTAAAAATAACAAAAAATGATTATTTCAAAGATAGAACAATAGTTTTAGAACAAAAAAAAATACTATAAGTAGGAGGAAAACAGTCCGCAGGAAGAGACCACTAGATCAACGAGTCAACTGACATGGAACAAAGAAAACATGTAATGTGAACAGACATCTTACGCTCATTTGCTTATATAGTCTCCTGTAGACATGGCCCCTAATTAGTAGTCCCTTGTATCGAAGTGGTAATATTTTTTTGTTTAAGGGTGAACAAGAAAAAAGAAAAAAAGTACGTCTGGAAGAGAGAGGTTGCAGATAACAAGAAAGGGCGGGACCAATCAAATTGCAGATACGTTTCTGAACCTTATCAAGGACCATCAAATGAAAAAAAAAGCTCCACAAGTACCGTGTGTGTAAACATGTACAACGTTACACTAGTATTTCTGATTTTATATATATATATATATATATATATATATATATATATATATATATATATATATATATATACTTATTTACTATCATAATTATTAAATACCTACAGACACTAGTGTTTCATCCTTTCGGAAATCATCAGTGGAGGGTGTCACGATTAGCAACAGTCGATAGATTCGAACCCAGCAACAGAAGCCATCCCTGACTTCATTAACAAGGATCTAATCTATTCGACTACCGTTAATCGCAAGAAATGCTGTTAAAATTTAAACATTTATTTTTTAAAAAACGTTTTAACGTCTGTCACAATGATCTAATCATTTATATATATATATGTATATATTAGTTCAATAAAGTCTCCTAACGCTTTCTGCGAGCCTGTTTCCGGAAGCGGTCAGGACTCAGTATAGTCCCTTCCATTTTGTTTTCTTTTTAATCATTAGAAGAAAAAAACAAAAAAAAAACATGAAATCATGTTTACTAGGCACTACCATTTTATGTGAACCTTTCCAAAATGTACACATGATCTGGTAACGTCATCAATTGATGTGCTTGATGCGAGCCATGGCGAACAATTTTTTTTTTTTTTTAACTATTATTTACTACTGTAATTTAATAGGAATTTATTTTATATTCAAATAGTTTACTTAAAGATTAAATTATCGAAATGTAAAAAAAAAAAGATTCACTATTACCGTTAGAAATAATTAAGTAAAATCTGGGTTTTTTTTTTCAGTGGTGGTAGAAAACATCACACAAAAATAAAATGTCATGTGACCTTTTTTGACATCTACGGAAAAGCAAAAGCGAGAATGTTTAAGTTTTCGATACTTTGGGACGATTTAAATTATTTACACGAAAGAGCATTTTTTTCACCCCTGAATGCTACTTGGGAATAATTTTCCCTTTTACTAGTTTGGTGCCTCCGACCACTTCATTACTACTAAAATTAAAAACAAACGTTAACGAAAAAAGATGAGTTTTTAAAGTATCTAAAATTGGGGGAAAAGTTTAATAAACTTTAAAATTAAACGTAAAACTGAAGAAAAAAATTATAAAAAATAATTTAACAACTTACTTTTAATAGATAATTTGGTTACTTTTTAGCAAACACTAACAGAATAATCGAGTTAAGCTGTGAAGTTTTAGAATGGCGAACGCAACTGCGGAAGTGAATGTTTTCCAATCAACCAGTTCATTTGATTCAGTCCCGGCTTCCGTATTTTATTTCATAAAACAAGACATACAAGAATATCGCAGTGCATGTCCAAAAACTGGATTTTAACGCAATATTAATTTTACATTGGTTTTAATCTGGCCATAAAATAGCTGGTAAGAGCCAAGTTTATATTATAACTTTATATTTTAAAAAGTTTTTTCACCCAATTAATTAAAAATCTATGTACATTTTTGAAATAATGGAATTTTAATCGTTTTAATCTTAAAAATCAGTTAATTTTAAGAAGTTACTTTTTCTAGGCAATATAACTGATTATAGTATATATTAATTAGGAAAAACGCTATTCAAAAAAACATTAAATTTATATCAATTTTTTAATTTCAACTTCAAGGTAAGTTTTTGTTCAATACGTGTATTTAAACTTGAAAAAAATTTTTTTTTTACTTATTTGAATTCTTATGTTTCATAATAAATAGAAATTTCGATAGATATAAATATATTTTTTTTAATTTCGAAAAAATAAATATGGGACAGGCACTAAAATATATTTCCCCTCGTATATTTTACGAAAACTGCATTTTATATGTAATTTCATTCTGAAATAGATAAGTATCGAAAATATCACGAAAATCTGACCATTAGTTGATTTTTGCTAGCTTTATTAAACACGTTTTTCACGTTCGGAATATCTACTACATGGGAACGTTATTTTAAAGCGTCAATTATGTAAACAAGATTTTCATTTCACAATTTCATTATTTTCGTTCGATGAGAAAATTAAAAAAAAATTATTGCTAGTTTATTCTGCCCTTCTTTTAAATAGTATAAAAGTTATATTGATAATATGAACTTATAATAAAGTTACATCGTGTTAGATATGGGGGGGGGTAATTCTGTGATGACTTGACAGTCCCTAATGTTTACGTTGTTTATATTTTGAAGCGATTTATTGGGATTAAAGAAAAGCAAATTATTGAAAATTATACAAATAAAAAGTAAATTATAAAAATAATAAAATCAGTCTTTATTTGCATTTTTATAATAAAAATATGAACTGAGGTTTTTTTTAAGAAATAAAATTTTATTTTAACTTTTATTATAAAAATGTATGAAAAAGAGGTTTTTTTTTTAAAGAAATAAAACTTTATTTGAACTTTTATTATAAAAATGTATGAAAAAGTGTTTTTTTTAAAGAAATAAAACTTTATTTGAACTTTTATTATAAAAATGTATGAAAAAGAGTTTTTTTTAAAGAAATAAAACTTTATTTGAACTTTTATTATAAAAATGTATGAAAAAGAGGGTTTTTTAAAAGAAATAAAACTTTATTTGAACTTTTATTATAAAAATGTATGAAAAAGAGTTTTTTTTTTTAAGAAATAAAACTTTATTTGAACTTTTATTATAAAAATGTATGAAAAAAAGTTTATTTTTTTTAAGAAATAAAACTTTATTTGAACTTTTATTATAAAAATGTATGAAAAAGAGTTTATTTTTTTAAGAAATAAAACTTTATTTGAACTTTTATTATAAAAATGTATGAAAAAGAGTTTGTTTTTTTTAAGAAATAAAACTTTATTTGAACTTTTATTATAAAAATGTATGAAAAAGAGTTTATTTTTTTTAAGAAATAAAACTTTATTTGAACTTTTATTATAAAAATGTATGAAAAAGAGTTTATTTTTTTTAAGAAATAAAACTTTATTTGAACTTTTATTATAAAAATGTATGAAAAAGAGTTTATTTTTTTTAAGAAATAAAACTTTATTTGAACTTTTATTATAAAAATGTATGAAAAAGAGTTTATTTTTTTTAAGAAATAAAACTTTATTTGAACTTTTATTATAAAAATGTATGAAAAAGAGTTTATTTTTTTTAAGAAATAAAACTTTATTTGAACTTTTATTATAAAAATGTATGAAAAAGAGTTTATTTTTTTTAAGAAATAAAACTTTATTTGAACTTTTATTATAAAAATGTATGAAAAAGAGTTTATTTTTTTTAAGAAATAAAACTTTATTTGAACTTTTATTATAAAAATGTATGAAAAAGAGTTTATTTTTTTAAGAAATAAAACTTTATTTGAACTTTTATTATAAAAATGTATGAAAAAGAGTTTATTTTTTTAAAGAAATAAAACTTTATTTGAACTTTTATTATAAAAATGTATGAAAAAGAGGTTTTTTTTAAAAGAAATAAAACTTTATTTGAACTTTTATTATAAAAATGTATGAAAAAGAGTTGTTTTTTTTAAGAAATAAAACTTTATTTGAACTTTTATTATAAAAATGTATGAAAAAGTGTTGTTTTTTTTAAAGAAATAAAACTTTATTTGAACTTTTATTATAAAAATGTATGAAAAAGAGTTTATTTTTTAAAAGAAATAAAACTTTATTTGAACTTTTATTATAAAAATGTATGAAAAAGAGTTTATTTTTTTTAAGAAATAAAACTTTATTTGAACTTTTATTATAAAAATGTATGAAAAAGAGTTTATTTTTTTTAAGAAATAAAACTTTATTTGAACTTTTATTATAAAAATGTATGAAAAAGAGTTTATTTTTTTAAGAAATAAAACTTTATTTGAACTTTTATTATAAAAATGTATGAAAAAGAGTTTATTTTTTTAAGAAATAAAACTTTATTTGAACTTTTATTATAAAAATGTATGAAAAAGAGGTTTTTTTTAAAAGAAATAAAACTTTATTTGAACTTTTATTATAAAAATGTATGAAAAAGAGTTGTTTTTTTTAAGAAATAAAACTTTATTTGAACTTTTATTATAAAAATGTATGAAAAAGTGTTGTTTTTTTTAAAGAAATAAAACTTTATTTGAACTTTTATTATAAAAATGTATGAAAAAGAGTTTATTTTTTAAAAGAAATAAAACTTTATTTGAACTTTTATTATAAAAATGTATGAAAAAGAGTTTATTTTTTAAAAGAAATAAAACTTTATTTGAACTTTTATTATAAAAATGTATGAAAAAGAGTTTTTTTTTTTAAGAAATAAAACTTTATTTGAACTTTTATTATAAAAATGTATACGAAACAAGCTAAAAAATAAAAACGGCTAAAATTTAAAGAATAGAAAAAAAAGTGTTTGCAACAAATAAGTATCCCATGCATGGTCGTAGATAGTAGACTTTGTATATAGAATACTGTTGTAACATGCAGAGATTGAATGAAAACACATCTTCAAAATATTTGCTATTGTTTTTAAATTATATATTTTTTATATAAAGATATCAGATGAATAAACAATTCCGATTACAATAGCCAACTGGCGACATCATGCACACTGATAAGCAGATGCGATTTTTATGGGGAAGGGATGAATAATCATGCCAGTTGATTTATCGAACATTTTTTTTTTCGATCATTTAAAGTACTATCCCTCCTTCTATCACAGGGTTGAATTGAATACACTTCAAAATGTCCTGCTGTACGCAGAAAACGATTTTTCATTCTCTTCATAGAAACAGAGGCGCCAGAAGTCTTCAAATTATATTGATCCTTAACGGAAAATAACAATAAAATGAAAAAGAGATACAATTAAATAATGTTATAATCCTGTGTGTAAGAGGAATGGGTTTTGATGGAAGAGCCAATTCAGGGAGCTTAACTATTAGCCAGCCATACAAGATCAAAGGGATAGTTTTTCATTTTTTTCTCTTCTTTTCTTGGGGGGGGGGGTGTAGAGATTCTATCATGCTCTCTCTTTTTTTTTTTTTTTTTTTTTTTTTTTTTAAGAGAGACTGAATACTTAAGAAAACAACCACTTTTGAAATTCCGGATGTAAAAAAAAAAAAAAAATTTTTTTATAAATACCAAAAATGGAAGAGATAAAAGAATTAAACTGTCATAGAATGACCAAACAAACTATCATATATACAATCTATATCCAATATATAAAATTGTCCTAGCCGAATTTTTAAAGTTGGACATGCATAGCATGTAAGCTAACAATTCAAACGGTGATTCTGACTAACCGGTTTTTATTTATTATCGTTGTACTTTGTTATCGACAATAAATTGATTTACTTCGCTACAACTTATAAAAAAAATAATCGGGTTTGACAATTCGCTAATATAGAGACATTCTTAAATAACCACCTAAAAGAGAAAAATCAGCTAAGAAGAAGAACTTATTTTTCCATTAAAAGTTAGCGTTTCTTATTTATTATTTATTTATATCGAAGCTAGCAAAACAAAAAAACAAAAAACAAAGATGCAGTCATGGAACATATAAATGCAAAATCTGAACACAATGCCTCCTGAGTAACATCAGATCAACACAAGTAGTGTAACAGCGCGGACGTGCGTATGCAAACGTCGAACCGTGTGCAAAGAAAAACATGCTATAAAAAGAGCGTGTGTATAGACTGACGATCACGTTCAACACGTTGGAGATCATGTGGGAGACGTGTGTAATGTTCGAGATCATGTGAGAGACGTGGGTAACGTTCGAGAGGACAAAGGCGTCAGAAAAGACGATCACATGCGGAATTACGTTTTATCTGGAAAATTACCCAGAAATAAAAATCGTTAAAAAAAAAGAAAAAAAGTGAGTCGCGTTATTACTTGTCTTATATTCCTTGCTACGTAGACTGCATACAACGTGTGGGTCCCGTATGTAAACGCGTGTAACGTTGCACTAGTATTTCTCTGCTATATATACTTATAGGTTATAAGTCAGTAAAGCCTCGCAACGTCTTCTGCGAGCCTGTTTCCGGAATCGGTGAAGCATCAGAATATTCTCTTCTATTTTGTTTTCTTTTTAATTATTACAAAAAAAAAAAAAAAAAAAAAAAAAATCACGAAATCATGTTAACATTACTTGTACTTTGAAACGATTTATTGAAATTGAGAAATAAAAAGCAACTTAGGGAAAATTACACAAACAAAAACAAAAAGAAAATGGATACACAGATAAAAACTGTTTTTAGAACACGTTAAAAAAATGCAAAATATTTTATTAAAAGAAAGAAAAAGTAAGATTAAATTTCTTTTTTTTTTTCCCTAAAAGTTGAAATATTTCTGATAAATTTCTGATCGTAACATGTCCACCGTTCATGTAGAATATCTGCATGAATATAATTACACGTAATAGTTAACTAAAGATGATCATCCCATAAAGAAACCGAAAAAAAAAAAAATAATCTGGAATTGATTTAAATGAATGTTTAAAAGAATAGGCAAATTAGCTAGATCTTTTGCAGATGAATGCAATTTCACGATCTATATATAGGAAAATTGTATTTTCTTTTTAAATAAATAGAAGAAAAAAAGGGTTTTAATAAAAATACAAAAAAATAGGAGTACAAATAGATAAATTACTAGGATATATCTACCAAGAATTATCTATATATATATTGCTCGTAAGGATATTTTAAGGAAAAATAATTTAAAATATAGTAATATTTACGATTTTTACATTGAAAGAAAAATTTGTATAGTAGATAGATGTCCCGTTTACCTTTGCTTATCTTGGCTAGGTAACATAAGTGATCATTTTGCGAAACAAATTTCACTGGCTGTTCAACGGTGTTATTTTGAGTAAAGTGTTGTTCATTCCACAAGACCTATGCTGTTTTCTATCCAAAAAGATGGCCTCCCTCCCATCATAATCTAATATATAAAAGGCTATATGTTTGTCAGTCTATCTTCATATTTTCAAACTATCTTTTCCGAAACTAATAGTCACAGAGCGTCAAATGATTGAACTTTTTATAGATCGCTTTCTTATGAGTCTTTAGTCGGTTAAAATAATTTAAAGGGGTCAAAAATGGTTAAAAATTTAAAAACAATCGTTATACATTTTGTACGTTCATTTTCGTTTATTTTTAGTTTTTAATCAGTTCATATGCGTGTCACGCTGGTGCAGTGGTAACGTCATCAGCTTTGAATGCTACAGTTTTGCTTTCGGTTTCGATTCTAGCTGATGGCACCCAAATACTTTTTTTTTTTTTTAAATACTGACTATAATAATATATAGGAAATCTGGACAAATTTAAAATAACATATTTAAGCGTATTTTACGACCGGGTAAAGCCTCCCCCGCTCTGCTAATAATTCTATTGTTTATTTATTTAAATGTAGTTGTTGAATGCACTACGTTAAGCAGACATCACAAACTTTAGATTCCCGTATCAAACAACACGTCCCATCCAAAATTCAACATGCAAATTATGCACCATCAGATGTTTTGTATTATATCTATAGTTCGGCTATTTGTGAACACTTAATAAATAACCGTATCTGTGCCTTAAACTTCATTGTTGACTTATTCTCAGTTTTGAGCAGGTCACTCTCTCCCTTTCATTATATATATATCTATTAAATCCTAGAGACCTTCTCTTTCAAAACAAAGAGAAAACCTTTTAGAACTTAATGTAGTTTCTATCTGATTCTTCCACCGCCCCCCCCATACATTTCCATCTTCTACATATTTTTTTCTTAATCGTTATTGACCCTGAATTTAGCTATATTGAGCGCGGTGCGAAACAGGCTTTTCACTTTTTTAATTCATCATGAATTATAAATTTAGTTTGTACATGGCTATCATAAAATTTTGTACCCCTAAAAATGATACACACGTACATACATATATATATATATATATATATATATATATATATATATATATATATATATATATATATATATATACATACATACAAATAAATAATATATATCATCACATATCAGGTGGGGTGGGGGTGGGGCTTTGCCCGGTTGTAAAATTCGTTTAAATATGATTTTTTTTAATTTGCCCAGATTTCGTATATATTATGAGGTCGTGATTTCAAAGTAAAACATAAAAAAAAAAGTATTTGGGTGCCATCAGCTAAAATCGAAACCGAAAGCAAAACTGTGGCATTCAAAGCTGGTGACGTTACCACTGTACCAACGTGACACGCATATGAACTGAAAAAATATAAGAAATAAACTAAGATGAATGTAAAATATGTATAACAAGTTTTTTTCAAGTTTGACCCATTTTAGACACATTAAAAACTATACCCGGCTAAAGACCCATAGAAGAACCGTCAAAAAAAAAAAAAAAAAAAAAAAAAAAAAAAATCAAATCACTCGTCGCTTTGCAATTTTAAGTTTCGAAGGAGATAGAGTTTGCAAATATTGAGACAGACAGACATATAGCCTTTTATATATAATATAAAGCTGTGTGTGTGTGGGGGGGGGTCACGAATAGACTCCTATATGGTTGACTATTTTAAAAAACTGATTACATATAATGATAGATGTATCGAGACACAGGAATGGGTATGTTTGATCTGGCAGAACGGTGGTTCATTAAAATTGTGAGGTCTGCGTACGTGCCTGGTCCACAAAGTATGGAAATAAAAAATTGACAAATAAACAAAAAAAAAAACGTTTACAAGTGTTTTTGATATAGATCTACATAAGAATACTTTGATAAGTATGTTTTAACTTAAATAGGGATAGTCTAATAAAATTGTGGGGTCTGCGTTTGCGCCTGGCCTCCATGGAATGGAAATAGGCACAAACTTTAATAAAGACTTTTCATATCTATCTGCGTAAGGATACTTTGATAATTATGTTTCAGTTTGAAGAAATATGGTATAATAAAATTATGGGGTGTTCGTTCGCACCTGACCTCCATAGAATGGAAATATGTCACAAAGTTTAACAAGGTTTTTTTAATATAGATCCACAGAATATTGTGATAAGTGTTTCAGTGTGAACAGGTATGGTATAATCAATTATGAGTTTTATCTATTTTATTTTTACTTTCATCATATTTGCTCTGGTTTTGATACCCCTTAATTCGAAGCTATCTCTTTACAACCCTTCTTTTTCATAACCTATCATACTTTCATAAATCAGAGTCTATTTTCTGTAGGCTGTTTTTTAACCCAGTCAATGAGGAGTAATTTTGCTAGTATATATATATATATATATATACACACACATCACACATATCACACACACATATGCGTGTGTGACATATATATATGTGTGTGTGTGTGTGTGTGTGATATAGGTGATGTGTATATATATATATATGTTGCCAAGGCCGCTGGAAAAATGGTGGGATCTTTCTATCGATCCGGTAGATATCTCACTGCTGATGCAATTCTGTATCTATATAAGAGCCAGGTACGTCCAAGGATGGAATACTGTTGCCACATCTGGGCAGAAGCTGCTAGAAAGGACTTTTCGTAGCCTCGTAGGAGATGTCCTTTTCTCTTCCCTGCAACCTCTATCTCACAGAAGAGATGTTGCGAGTTTGTCTCTGACGTATCGTTATTTTCATGGAAAGTGTTCGACTGAGCTTCAGTCTATGCCCCCCCTCGCCTAACTTTCACAAGAAACACTCGTCTAGCTGTAAACATTATCAATAATTCCCCCCACTCTTTATCTGTGCCTAAACCTAAACGTAGATTACATGAACAAAGCTTCTTTCTTAGAACTGCACGCCTGTGGAATTGTCTTCCGTTTTCCTGCTTTCCGGCTGACTACAATATGGTTGTGTTCAAGTCTAACGTAAATAAGTTCTTGATGAGCCGTTCCATATAAGTTATCAAATTTACCAAATTTTTATTACTAATGATTACTATATTGTCCAATTTCTACTGTATACTCTTTAACCCTTATCCTTGAGTGGCCTCGATAATGTGGTGATGCCTATGTAAAAATAAATAAATATATATATATATATATATATATATATATATATATATATATATATATATATATATATATATATATATATATATATATATAGGGTGACCCAAAAGAAACAAAAGCTAAATGGAGACCATCTAGAACATATGCTGTAGAACGGAGAAAAAAAGGCCAAAGACCTTAGTGTTTTGATGTGATGTTTTCAATATAATAAACTAGTTATGACCAAAGTTTCATTTCATTCGGAAAAAACACTAAGAAACGGGGCCTAATTAGATTTGGGGGCCACTATATATATATATATGTGTGTGTGTGTGTGTGTGTGTGTGTGTGTGTGTGTGTGTGTGTGTGTGTGTGTGTGTGATATATATATATCTTAACTATCGCAGTCTGTTCACATCAGAAGATAAAACTCCAACTCAAATTTCATCTTTCTTGTCTTGTTACACAATGGCGTCAAATGATATTTGCGTTCAGACATAAAACTAAATAAAGTTTGAAATTAAAAAAAAAAAGGCCGTGGTGTCCGTGACAAATGTCTCCATTCCATCCCAGTCTAATGCATTTCAATTAATAAGGGATTCAGTTACCTCGATCGTCAAGTAATTTAGTTTTGCCTTTGTCTGACGGCAGACATCTTTGCGAGTCGAAGTCGAAGACAACCTGTATGTCATAGGAGAACACAAATGGAAGAAAAGGATGAAGAGAAGCAAAGATGAAGACACGAAAAAGACAAGTGATGTAGTATAATGAGAGGGGTAGGAGGAGGGGATTAAATTGAAGGCGAACCTGTAGAGAAAATTGAGTGAAGCTAAAATTAAGGGCTCGAGTCACACGAGGGTTTCAAATAAACGCCCGTCTTAATGGATTTTCAATTCAATTAACGACGGAAATTGTATCGTTGATACATTTTTTTTTTTTTTTTTTTTTTGCATATATTCAACATTTCTTAGAATGGAAAAATTCCTAATGGTTGAATCCAAATTTATCCTGGAAAAAAAAAATTAAAAAAAAAAAAAATGAATAAGATTTTGTCAAAATTTATCGGTGTTTGAGCCTCGAGGTCAATACATTGGTTGTGTAAAACCACACTGATGACTGCTTAGAAGATGGAATACTTATATATAGATAATTTTTGTTTGCCCGCCCGTTTTTCTCGGAAACTACTGAACCGATCTGGTTGAAAGTTTGTATGGACCGTTGGCATGATAAGGTGCACCGAACTAAGTATTATGGTATCGGTCCGATGTACAATTAGGGATTAATTGAGATTAGTATGTAATGAAAAAAATGAGCACAATCATCAATTTTGTATAAATCATGGATTCTTAATCAACGGGATATAACTTTTATCCGTTCTTAACAGTCTATGGCTAATATAGATGAAAAATTTAAAATAACATTCAAAACAAGTTCAGAAAGTTAAGCGGGGTCAGCAGAAGATACACAAACTCCTCTCGAAACTTTTTACGGTACTTGTACAGTTTAATGAAGACATTTAAAAAAATGAAAAAAATCGAAAAAAAAAAAAAAAAAGTTTATAGTGTACGTATCCGTTTTGGACGAGAGATCTCCGTAAAAAAAACAAAACAAAAAACCTAAAAAAACAAATCACTTAATTTGATTAAGTAGTTTTATTTATTTATTTATTTATTTATTACGGCAGAAAAACACGTTTTTATGATAGCACGTTGAATGTAGCCATCTTTGAATTTTTTGAACACGCCAGGGGGAGATTACTCAATTTAAAGCACCGACACTCCCTCCCTATCTTTAATACTAGCTTTTCTTCCAAAAAGTCGAACCTTTCGCTCGGTATCATAAATCGTTTTTTCGCTGTAAAAAAAAAAAAAAAAAAAAAAAAAATTACTTGATGAAATTAAGTTAATTTTTTTTTTCGGAGAACTTCATTCCATAACGAATACGTACAATATAAACTTTTTTTTTTTTTTTCGATATTTTCATGTTTTAATGTATTGATTTAACTGTACAAGTACCCTTTTTTACAATCGAAACTTGGTTTAAAATATTTCTTTATTCATTTTTTTTGTAAAAAGAATATCGAGCTTCTTTTCCCCATCGTTAATTAAAACCGATTTGATTGGATACAAGTGAGATTTTACTTATACAAATCTGACATTATACATAATTTGTTTTATATTTTTTTCATATTTCGATTCCATTTCGTAAAGTTACATCAGTGGTCCATCGAGGAAAAGGTAACTTCATTCGGTGTTCGAAACGATGATCAATGGTGTTAGACTTATCTAGATACACTGAAATGGAAGGAGACAAAGAGAGTACATGTTTAAGATGGAGTAGCGAGGATAAGATATTTGATGTGCCTGATAGATGGGGATGAAATCCGTGTGCCCACCAAGGTAGAAGGGAGTTACGGTTAATATGTCTATGACAGTGACAGAAGAGGTACAGAGTTACAGAGTGTCCCCCCCCCAAAAAAAAACAAAAAACAAAAACAAAAGCTAAATGGAGACCATCTAGAACATATGCTGTAGAACGGAGAAAAAAAGGCCAAAGATCCTAGTGTTTTGATGTGATGTTTTGAATATAATAAACTAGTTATGACCAAAGTTTCATTTCATTCAAACAAAACACTAAGAAATGGGGCCTAATTAGAGTTGGGACCCGTTCTTTTTAGGTCACCCTGTATATATGCCTAAGATTGGGAAGCGAGAAATATAAAATAATATAAAACTGCCCAAAATATCTAAGATAGAGAAGCGATGGGGTCCAGGTGCTCAAGGCCGAAGGGGAGTGCAAGGGGGTCCATGTGCCCTAGATTGAGGGGAGTGCAGGTCCATGTGCCCGAGACGGAAGGGAGTGCAGGGAGGGGGAGCATGTTTCCAAGATGGAGGGGACTGTAAGGAGTCCATGGGTCCAAGATTGTGGGAGAGGGAGCCCATGCGCCCAAGATAGAAAGGAGGGAAGGGAGTCTAGGTGCCCAATTGAGGGAGGGTAATGTGCTGAAGAGAGAGGATGGAAGATCATGTGCATAAGGGGGAGAGGAAAGATATATAGAGAGGGAGAAAGAGAGTACATGTGTTACAGATAAAGGAAGGGAGAAAGTACACATGTGATATAAGATGGAAAGACAGTTACAGGATACAAGTGTTTTAGCATTATGTGTGTATGTAGGCATGTATGTATGTGTGTATGTATGTGTGTATGTATGTATGTGTGTATGTATGTGTGTATGCATGTGTGTATGCATGTATGTATGTATGTATGTATGTATGTGTGTGAAAGATAATTTTCTCCATTTGGCCAATTTATTTCCACTAGTTCATCCCAATTCATGACATGATCTCTTTATTTAAGCTTGTGAATGACACTTTACACAGTAAAAATAGATTTTGTATACTACACAGCCATTAACTCGCACAATCCCGATATGGAGAAGAGGCGGGAAAAGAGAAAATGTACAGCATTAATAGATTTACTTTCCAAGTAACTGTGAAATCAATATGGCCGACAATTGAAAAAAAGATGGAGTCGATCTGAAGTTAAAACATTTGACATATTTTGAATTACAGCAGATCAGAAATGGCTCTTCACAGTTCCACCTCCCAGTTCTAACCCATTCTTTTTCACATATTTTTATGAGGTAGCACTTTTTTTTTTTTATTTGAACATTTAGATTCTAATAAAAAAAAAAAAAAAATCCATTTATCCTGAATATTTTTTCGTACGATTTATCAAACACAAAAGATTAAATTCGATTATCACTTGGTGGAAACTATCGATTTGTATATCTTATTTGATTGGAATCCATTATTGAGATGAGTATTATTTATTAATTTTATTTATTGCGGACTATTATCCTCATCTTTCTTAGTTGTTTCACAACGTTTCGGCCAACTATTCCTCTGGCCGTCATCAGGTGGTAACCGCGACGTGATAGGAACTCTGAATCTCCTAACTGCATCCACTGCAATTACTGCAATTAAAATTAATAAATAATACTCATCTCAATAATGAATTCCAATTAAATAATGTATATACCATTCGGTACGGACCCGACCATGGAAGATCAGATAATAAATAAACATGAATTTATAAGACCAAAGAATTCAACCTTGATCGCCCTTTGGGGCCCGTGGCGCAGTGGATTGAGACATTGAATCTCTATGGTTCCAGATGAGAATTGTCTGAAGATAGTGGTTTTAATCCTACCCAAAGCCGGCCAGAGGCTTAGTTGGCCAAAACGTGGTGAGACGACAACAACTACGGAAGGCAGTGGATGCAGTTAGGAAATTCAGAATTCCTATCCTGCTGTGGTTACCACCTGATGAAGGCCAGAGGAATAGTTGGTTGAAACGTCGTGAAACAACTAAGAAAGATGAGGATAATAGTCTGCAAAAAATAAGAATTAAATCGATTTGTAATTATAAAATATGAAGACATAGAATTTCGATCCGGGTATATTATTTAAAAAAATACATTTAATTTTTTTTTGAAAGAATATGGACTAATGTTAGTTTTTAGAATGTGTAAATAGTGGATAAGCATGTAATCAGGCTAATAGAAATAATTGCATTCCATCTCATTTGAAATTTCATTTCATATTTTAAATTCTTTCATACGCTTACTGCAATGCAGAACAATCAAAGGAGCTGGCTTTCCAAATATTTATATATTAATACCGTAGTATCTTTTAACGAACGTACGTACGTACGTACATGTCACGGTTTCCAGATAATAAATTATTCAATCGAGAGATCCTATTTAGTAAAAAGGAGGATAGAAAGCGACAACATACTACAAACATTGAATTAGCATATCTATATACTAATTTAATGTTCGTATTATGTTATCACCTTCTACCCCTCTTTTTAATAAATAGAATCTCCCGATCACCAAAAAGGCAATGTGATTTTTTTTTTTTTTTAATGTCGCTTTTGGACTGTACGTGAAACTAAAATATACCTTCTTGGCCTTTTCGCTAGGATCCAAGGGTAGTATCTGTTCTGTCTAAAGATGGCATAATGATATCGTGGGGTTTCCATTTTTGCCGGGCGTCCGTACAATGGAAATATAGCTCCTATAAGGATACTGGAGATAAACCGTATTAACCAGATATAGTCTGGCACTGCATTAATCAGATTACTTGGATAAATACTTTTACAGTTTTAACAAAAGGGATACAATAATATCGCTGGGTCTCCATTCATGTTGAATTTCCCCAGGATGCCCAACAGCAATGTATTGAATGTATTGCATATGAAAGATACTGCATAGGTTTTGCTAGTTTCAATAAATATATTAAAAAAAAATATGATTGTATACAGAATACATATTAGATGATCAATAACAACAATGAGATGCGTATCTACGTATGTTTCCGTCTACATTATCACTACTAAACACAATGTAACAGATAATAATGAAGGGCAAATAGGACACTAAGTGATGACAGAGGGAAATGAGGACACAGGATGTATTAAATGAAAAAGTCTCATAATCCGAGTTCAATCCTTGTACAAAGCAGTACATTTTATTTTCGATCAAATACTAAAATAAATTCCACTAAACGTTATCCGAAAAGAAACTGGTGACCAGGATTGCAAAACTATGAAGTTCAACTATTTAAAAATTCCACAATATTCTGTCACAGACTCCCGAGATTCAAAAAATATTCAGACTAAAACTAATTTTAAAGTTTTCCCATATTCAGACTGTTTGTTGATTCTTCAGAGATTGAAAAATCGGCCCCCGAGAATTTTCTTACAAATCTAACTCCAATAAAAATCTTTGGCTTCAGTATAAATAATTGATTGAATGAATGTAAAGAAATTTTGAAATATTTTAATTGTTTTTAATACTAGGTTTATTTAGTTAGAAAAAAAATGGTCGGAAGAAAAAAAAAAAAAGTGGTCGGACGAAAAAAAAAAAAAATGGTCGTATGAAAACAAAAATGGTCGTACGAAAAAAAAAAATGGTTAGACGAAAAAAGAAAGTGGTTGGAGGAAAAAAGAAAATGGTTGGACAAAAAAAAAAAAAAAAAAAAAAACGTTCGCGAAAAAAAAAATAGTCGGATTCCTCGACATTTTGTTTGACACTTAAGTTTTTAAATAATGACACAAAAAATAAAATTGAGCTAGAGATTTTGATCATTCGAAATCATATTCTTGTGGTACTGTCGTTCACATTAAGAAACACTGCTTGACTTATATTTAAATGCATTCTTTTTATTGAAATTGCTCCAGGCAATGTGTGAATCCACTTGCTGTAAATAACTAACAAGAACGAAAGAAGATTATCATAAAGACAGGAGATGCATACTGATTATTGTCTTGACAAAAAAAAAAAAAAAAAAAGATTGCATGTGAGAGGAAAAACAATCATCAGGAAGAATGTTCCACAAGTTTGCTGTTCTTGGAATGATGCTACTGGAATAGGAAGCTGCATTAAAATGGATCATCAAAACATGGAATTGATGGAGATGACGATCAATGAAAAAATCTCGGAAAAGTCACCACAGAAATAAAAATGAGAATTTTTATTTTATTTTCCAAGAGAGAAAAAATGTAAATAGTATTCTGGAGAATTTCTTTCAAACAATGAAAAGTCCCGTTTTTTTTTTTTTTTTTTTTTTTTTTTTTTTTTTTTTTTTTGTGTGTGTCTTTATTGCGGATTAGAATGGATAGAAATAGATTTAAAGGAAGCCATAATTGGAAAGAAATGAAAAGAAAAAAAAAAACGCCTACGACTTTTTGGTTAAAAAAGGAAATTTATATTTCTGCTCCAATACTCAAGTTTTGTTGCTTGAACAAAAAAAAAAAAAAAAGAAGTGTTTGTTGTAGAGTTTAGAGAGTGGAGTGGGGTGGTTATATAGCAGATGTGTTTTGAGTGAAATGACAGAACAATGACCAGACGGATATGAAAGTTGTTATCTTGCATGCTGAGTGCTGGAGATGGCTGATAGTTGTTTTTGGTAATAGAAATCGCTCGAGACAAGACGTGAAACCACTTGATATAAGGAGCTAACAAAAATAAAAGATGATTATCGCAAAGACAGGAGATGTATATTGAACTTAGTCTTGAAAAAGCTTTAGGTAGGAGGAAAACAGTCAGCAGGAAGAGAGTTCCACAAGATTGGTTTTTAGAAAGAAACTACTGGAATAGGGAGCTGTATTACGATGAAGTATCAAAACAGCTGTGACGTAAAATCATACCGGGGACCATAATGCAGAAAGGACCAGACAACCCTCACCCTTTTAGAGTTCCTATTTACAATGCCTACCCACGGAACAGAGTTAGACATCAGTGTCCTTTTTTAACGTGCAGAAACGGAACAAAATTTTTTAATTGTCTCAGTCGTCAAGGATTTCTCCCTCCACTGACGGAGAACAAGAAATTGAAGTGTAGCATCTGAAAAACAGATACTACACTGATCTCGGCCCAAAGGCACCAGACAGTCAACAGACATATTTATCCTCTATCCGCCTACGGAAACAGTTCAGACAGAGAAACTAACTCTCTCTCTCTCTCTATCTATCTATCTCTCTCTCTCTCTCTCTCTAAAAGAAACAAAGAAAGAAAGCTACGTGTGTCAAAAAAGATTTTCATAGAATCTTCCTGTGCACTAGCCAGGGTATGAGGTTAAGTTCCACTATTAATTGATATCACGAGCTCGCCATTTGCCGATGGAGGGTGCATTTTAGCATCTGCGTTTTCAGTGGCAGAACAATGATCAGATGAATATGCAAGTTATCTTGTATGTTGAGTGCTGAAAATGGACGCGAGTCTGTCTCTTTTAAGGAAATCGCCCGAGAGAGTTGCACAAGCTTGCAGTTCTTAATTTTTGCTAAAAAAACTGTTGCTTAAAAAGTGTCTAAAAATGACAGTCAGTAGATGAAAGGGTCTATCGCACATTCTTTTTGGAGGAAGAGTCACGTGGAGACCATGACTCAGCACTGTTGATGATGATGCACACAAGAATCATGTCTCCGCACATCTTGCTTCTCGAGCGATGCTCAAGTTAAAGATCAGCGGTCACGACGCATAATGATTGCGTTTGGACTAATGCAAGAAAACATTTGGATTCCTTGTTTTTTTTTTTTATTCTTCTTGTTGCCAATGATTTTATGGAAATTTTATTCTGTCCACGCTGCTATATAGAAGTAAAACTTGGCACCTCAAAATAATCCAAGAGAAATTATTAGACGCCTGTGATTCCAAATGTCTTGGATAGATTATAGTGATCAAACGGAGTGATCAAACTACCAATCAAAAACTCGGGGATCGCACGAACCAACGGGTGGCATTGGCAATAATATGCTAACGATGTGTATCGGGCATATCCAAAGATTGGCACCAGAAAGAATTACCAATCAAATGCTCCTATGAACCCCTGATGGAAAAAGAGGAATACCAAAAATAAACTGGAAAATAATAATTGAGAGAGATTTAGTTGCAATGGGAAGCTGTTGAAGGAACGGTGTGGATCTGGCTTCATTTAAAAAAATAATGGTATATTTAAAAAATAATGGTATAATTTAACTGCTCCGCGCGTTGCAGGACGTTTGAGGGCCCAGGTCAAAATAACACTTTATTCTGGAATTTGATTACAAAATACATAATTATAAATCGTATAAATTCTTGTATAACAACACCGAATAAATAGTCTTATATATCGAAAGTTGACGAAAGTTTTACATTCATTACATCCTAATTTTAACCAAGTAATCTTTTATTTTTTGCGAGTTATTCTTTGAGAGTGTCTTCAAGAGGCGATAGGAAAGGAGAGACCTAATTCTATTCCAATTAATAGTATGTTCGATTTTTTTTCAACCATTAATGGAAGATAAAAATGTTAAAAATTAAATGAAAAATGATTAAACAGCAATCATGAACAACAAAAAGGATTTATAAAGAAAAAATTTTTTGCAGAGATTTCGTTTTTAAAAATAAATGGAGAGTAACCAATTTAAGTTGATCACAAAAGTTAAAAGATGCGGATAATAAAAAGGAAAGAAAAAAAACTAAAACATTAAATGGTTAATGATGACAGGAAAAGAGATGGGGAGGTAGATGCCGAGAGAGGGGCTAACGGCGAGAGAGACAGGGGACAAAAGACGAGAGAGAGAGAGAGAGAGAGAGAGAGAGAGAGAGAGAGAGAGGGGGGACAAACAACGAGAGAGAGAGAGAGGGGGGAGAAAAACGACGAGAGAGAGAGAGAGGGGAGAAAAACGACGAGAGAGAGAGGGGAGAGAGAAGAGGCAAACGACGAGAGAAGAGGCAAACGACGAGAGAAGAGGCAAATGACGAGAGAAGAGGCAAACGACGAGAGAGAGAGAAGAGGCAAGCGACGAGAGAGATGAGAGAAGAGGCTAGCGACGTGAGAGATGAGAGAGAAGAGGCTAGCGACGAGAGAGATGAGAGAATAGGCTAGCAACAAGAGATGAGAGAAGAGGCTAGCGACGAGAGAGATGAGAGAAGAGGCTAGCGACGAGAGAGATGAGAGAAGAGGCTAGCGACGAGAGAGATGAGAGAAGAGGCTAGCGACGAGAGAGATGAGAGAAGAGGCTAGCGACGAGAGAGAGAAGAGGCAAGCGACGAGAGAGAGAGAAGAGGCAAGCGACGAGAGAGAGAGAAAGGGCAAGCGACGAGAGAGAGAGAAGAGGCAAGCGACGAGAGAGAGAGAAGAGGCAAGCGACGAGAGAGAGAGAAGAGGCAAGCGATGAGAGAGAGAGAGAAGAGGCAAGCGATGAGAGAGAGAGAGAGAAGAGGCAAGCGACGAGAGAGAAGAGGCAAGCGACGAGAGAGAAGAGGCAAGCGACGAGAGAGAGAGAGAAGAGGCAAGCGACGAGAGAGAGAGAGAAGAGGCAAGCGACGAGAGAGAGAGAGAAGAGGCAAGCGACGAGAGAGAGAGAGAAGAGGCAAGCGACGAGAGAGAGAGAAGAGGCAAGCGACGAGAGAGAGAGAAGAGGCAAGCGACGAGAAAGATGAGAGAAGGGGCAAGCGACGAGAAAGATGAGAGAAGAGGCTAGCGACGAGAGAGAGAGAGAAGAGGCAAGCGACGAGAGAGAGAGAGAGAAGAGGCAAGCGACGAGAGAGAGAGAGAAGAGGCAAGCGACGAGAGAGAGAGAGAGAAGAGGCAAGCGACGAGAGAGAGAGAGAGAAGAGGCAAGCGACGAGAGAGAGAGAGAGAAGAGGCAAACGACGAGAGAGAGAGAGAAGAGGCAAACGACGAGAGAGAGAGAGAGAGAAGAGCCAAGCAATGGGAGAGAGAGAGAGAGAAGAGGCAAGCGACGAGAGAGAGAGAGAAGAGGCAAGCGACGAGAGAGATGAGAGAAGAGGCAAACGACGAGAGAGATGAGAGAAGAGGCAAACGACGAGAGAGATGAGAGAAGAGGCAAACGACGAGAGAGATGAGAGAAGAGGCAAACGACGAGAGAGATGAGAGAAGGGGCAAGCGACGAGAGAGATGAGAGAAGAGGCAAGTGACGAGAGAGATGAGAGAAGAGGCAAGTGACGAGAGAGATGAGAGAAGAGGCAAGCGACGAGAGAGATGAGAGAAGAGGCAAGCGACGAGAGAGAGAGAGAGAGAAGAGGCAAACGACGAGAGAGATGAGAGAAGAGGCAAACGACGAGAGAGATGAGAGAAGAGGCAAACGACGAAAGAGATGAGAGAAGAGGCAAACGACGAGAGAGATGAGAGAAGAGGCAAACGACGAGAGAGATGAGAGAAGAGGCAAACGACGAGAGGAGGAGAGAGAGGGGCAAACGACGAGAGGAGGAGAGAGAGGGGCAAACGACGAGAGGAGGAGAGAGAGGGGCAAACGACGAGAGGAGGAGAGAGGGGCAAACGACGAGAGGAGGAGGAGGAGAGAGGGGCAAACGACGAGAGGAGGAGGAGGAGAGAGGGGCAAACGACGAGAGAGAGAGAGGGGCAAACAATAAGAGGGGCAAACGACGAGAGAGAGAGAGAGAGAGATAGAGGCAAACAATGAGAGAGGTAAACGACGAAAGTGGGAAAAGTAGCTGATGAGAGAGGGGTTTATTACAAAATGCCTACCAATTAATGAGCATGTAAACTTTTATATAAAACCCTGCATAGAGAGAAATTCAAAAGACAAATTCTCGTGTGGGTGATGTCATGGGCGAGATTTGTTGCTGACGATGCGCTTTCTTCTAACCAGACACCAAATAATAGACGCATTCAAAGAGCGTTCGTAAGAAACGCCTTCTAGCGATCCGGATAAAACAGTGTAGCATAATCTCTATGAATATCACGTTTATACCAAATTTGAAGAAACTATCGTGGGTTGTCGATCTGTTGGATCACAGTTTCTGATTTAAATTGTGTTTTTTTGTTTGTTTGTTTTTTTGTTTTGTTTTTTTTAATTTAAATGTTTGTACAAGACTAAAAAAAAAGAAAACATGTACAACTTGGTTTTTAGTTGTAAGAAAGTTTTTCATCCTTTTTGTTTTATTGATGCGAGACGAAACTGGCCCGCTCTCTGCTCCGCATTCGATGACAAGCTTATACACTCGTCTCTGGTAGAAATTAGTTCAACTAAAGTCATCTACATGTTGGTTTGTGTACCTGGTTTCTGTAACGTAAACTCGTTCGTTGTTTTCTTACACTTTCGGTTACGTTCTGCCTGTCTTAAATATATCGTCTGCATCACAATTGGATCAATACATTTCACTATTAATTTAATTTTAACGAGATAGTTTTGGCTAATATCAAGTGTTCATATTTGACCTGAAAATCAAATTCGTTTTCCATTGTTTACTGCTTACGTCATCAACAAAATCGTAACTAGAACGATTTTGTTTTAATAATTCTTTAGACTTATCATTTTGACTTATTATTATTATTATTATTATTATCTTTTTAAATTATTTTATTTTTTTATTATTTTAAAAAATTATTTGTCATTATTATTTTATTAATTGTTTAAAAAATGTTTATCATTTTTTAAAAGCCATTTTATCATTATTTCATTATTTTTAAAAATTATTTTTATCATTATTATTATTATCATTTTTATCATTATTATTATTATTATGAAGATCTTCCATAAATTATTTGTCAACCCATTTTATCTAGTCAGATAAACAAAATAGTTTTAAGCTACGGCTCATGAAATGTTTCGTTGTTCAGTGAATAAATGAAGGAATCTAATCGTCATTATATATTTATTTGTATATATATATATATATATATATATATATATATATATATATATATATATATATATATATATATACACACACACACACACATGTACATATACAGGGTGACCCCAAAAAATAAAACAAAAGCTAAATGGAGGCCATCTAGAACATATGCTGTAGAACGGAGAAAAAAAAAGGCCAAAGACCCTTGTGTTTTGATGTGATGTTTTGAATATAATAAATTACTTATGACTAAAGTTTCATTTCATTCGGACAAAACACTAAGAAACTGGGCCTAATTGGAGTTGGGGCCCGTTTTTTTTTTTTTTTTTTGGTCATCATATATATATATATATATATATATATATATATATATATATTACACTTGTGTGTGAGAGATATTATAGAATTATCCATTATTCGCCACGCGTGTGAGCAATAGGATGTAATGTACACATTAAAAACAAGGACAGGGACAAGGATTAATTATAATATAGAACATTACATTTTGTTTGCAAATTTTTAACCCGCCCCCCACACACACATTATCTTTGTGGGTAATTTAGTTCATCTCTTGATTGATGTCAAGATAAAATGAATGAATATAAAAACAGTAGGAATAAAATGTGTGTTGGTTAGAGACATGAAGATGAATTAAGTCTTGTATTTTTCTTTTTATTCATCGAAATTCTTAGCATCGTTTTCGTTTTTTTTTTTTTTTGCTGGGGGTGCATTTAGATGCGTCTTTAATCGTGATATGACTTTAATATGACCCTGTCATCATAAGAACGATACATGTTTAGGCAATAAAATAGCATAGTTAACAAACCGAGAAATTGAAACAAAATATACAAGAGAACGGACAGTTGGTATTTATCTCTCACCCACGGTTGGAAGATGTGACACAAGGGTCAGAAAGTGGGATTGACGAACCAGCACTCCGGAGGAGGAGCATCCTGACCTGCAAAACATGCCTGGTCAGTCCCGTCTGCATTCTCCTTTTAAAGAGAGAAAGCAGATCCTTGGAGGGTGGTTCTCCTAGAACTGCACAGCGGCAGCATCATATTGCAGTCAATAGGGACAATTTGTAATTTCAAAAATGGCATAAACTTGATTTGTAATTCAAAAATGGCATAAACTTGATTTGTGAGCCGAAAGCAAAAATTCCATGGCTAAGAAAACAGTTTTATACATGAATTTCATGAAAATGGGACATATCAAAATTTACGGGAGGTTCTGCTTTCATAGTTCCCTTAGGTGGTGGTCGTATTGGTGGGGGGGGGGGGATTGAAAGCACTTTCTATAGGTTCCATCGTTTTTTTTTGTTTTTTTTAATAATACACATTTAGATTTCATGTTGATTATCTAACCTTTCTTTTATATAAAGAACTTCCACGTAGACATTACTTACAACTGAATTGCATCTAGTAGCGTAACGGATAAAGGGCTATGCAAAAAATTCAGCTGTAATCAACACTCTTCTGGAAGGTGAAGCTTCAATGCTCAGTGCGAGTTATACTAAGAATACGATCGCAAATTACTTAACATCTACCCGGTCATGGCTGACGAAACGAGAGAATGATACCCGTGGAATTTGGAAATTTCGTACAGATGCCAGAGTTTGACGGGATATACCTGGAGAAGATCGGGGATTATATGCACCGAAATGTTAGTAAGATAACACTCGAAATAATAATAGTAGTAGTAGTAGTAGTAATAATAATAATAATAATAAATCCAATTTATATATGTATAATTTATTATTCCATGAATGAGCATACTATCATAAAAGTGACATTATACACATGTGTATAGAAAATATGAATGAAAATCAGTTAAATTATGTATAATTACGGCAAACATTTATTGTTTAACAAATGAGTACAGATAATTATTAAATTCTTTTCCTTGACCCATGGATTTTCAATAAATGGCGTTGCTCCGGAAATGTTGATAGCAAAACGGATATGAGTAATTATGAATTTTGCTTATTGGCGCATAGATTAAAAATTAAAAAGATAATGTAAAAAGGGATACCCAATGTTGAAATAATAAATATTGGAATTATTATTAAATCCAATGAAAACTGGATTTCCTCTGATGAGATAAGCCGTTTATTGAAAATCCATGGGTTAAGGAAGAGACTTTAATAATCATCTGCAATCCTTTGCCAAACAATTTTGTTGTAATTCTACATAATTTAATTCAGAATTTTCATTTATTTTATTGCTCTATTTCGCATATTGAGCTTTCTTTATCTGTTTGGGATGGTTTTATAAATATTGGTAACATTTATTTGGACTATGCTTACAGTATTATACAATCTGTATTCTTACTACACTTTAGTATTTCGTGTATGTATGTATATATATATATATATATATACACATTTCTGTAAGGTCTGACGAGGCTGTTAGATCGGAAACACGGTCCAACATCCGAAACATATGTAACCAAACAGATAAAACGGTAATAATAAAATAAAACACACACACATATATATATAAGAAAAAGTAGTTAATAAAACATGTTAAACACTTTGAAAAAGAGTTAAAAAAACGTATTTAATTTTAAAAAGTAAGCAAAAAATAAGTGGATAGTCCTTAATCCGCGGAGTTTCAAAGAAATAATTTCCTTCTCATCAGAGGGTAGGATTTAGCAAAATGCGGGTCGAATTTTGCTTGCAAAAGTATTTAATGAAACTACAAATAAATCATAGATCTTACTTGGTAACACATAGTGGAGCAGAGGGAATAGGGTGAAGAAAAAGGTGATTTCACGTGAATGGATAGTCTGGTGAAGGGTAAAATATCCAATAACGGTAAAATTCAAAAATCCAGAATCCAAAAAAGTTGGTTAAATTTCCATTTCCGCAAGTAAAATCCAAGGGAATCGTGTAATTGAAAGATGGCCCAAAATAATCCAAAAGGCAGAAATCCGTGGAATAATTCACAAATGGGTACAAGGAAAAGGGAATCAGTTCAAATAATATTATTAAAAGAAAGATCAGATGTGCGTAGAAAAAGAGATGGAAGAAATTTAAAACCCGACTGTCAAGGCTGGGCTGATTTAAGAAAATTGAGTGAAGAAGAAAAAAAATAGTTAAATGGTGATTGAGTTAATTTTAGAATAGAAAAGCCAATGTCAAAATGACCCAGACAGTATGACGTTGAATATATATATATATATATATATATATATATATATATATATATATATATGAGGATAAAGATTAATAATTGTAGATTATGAATCAGTTTCAAAAACAAAATCAAATTGAGTGTACTTTTAAGGTCAGTAAAACATTTTATTTATCAAGCGTCTTAATTTAAAAAATAAACAGTAAATGATTCAATCATTTGTGACCAGAAAACAAAGATAACAACATGCATATATATATATATTTTAACAGTGTTCGGTATATGGGTAGAGCTTAATAGTAATAGTATGACAATATATTCATTGCAATTTAGCTACGCAGAGATATCCGTGTTTCATCCCCGCAGAGAATCGTCAGGTAACGAGATTTAATAGGTGGGAAAGAGACGAAATGATGATAAGGAGCGGAACGTTGACTCTTTGCACACACAAACGCAATGTATTAAAATAAAATCACGAATGTTTATAATTCATTAAAGCTTTTTTTTCAAAAACTAACATAATTGTATGGGAGAAGTTTCTTTTACAGCGTGTCATGAAGAAGGCAGGAAAGGGGAGGTAATTCTATTTTAATTAATAGTAGGATAGTAGGTTTCTACCATCAAGGGAAGATAATAAGATAAAAAAGAATTGGAAGAAAAATGATTAGACAGCAATCAAAAACAACAACAAAAGGTTTTATAAAGAAAATGAGGAATCTTCTTTTTTTTAGACAAAGTAATCAATTTTAGTTGATAACAAGTTTAAGATACGGATATAATAACGGAAAAGATAAAACGTTAAATGGTAATGATTGATAGAGAGACTACGCTAAAAAGAGAGGCACATACAATGATTAAATGCATATATACATTGAAAAATATACAAATAAGAGGAAAAGACAATAAAAATAAAGGAATATATACATATATATATATATATATATAAATGAAGGAATATATATATATATATATATATATAAATGAAGGAATATATATATATATATAAATGAAGGAATATATATATATATATATATATATATATATATATAAATGAAGGAATATATATATATATATAAATGAAGGAATATATATATATATATATATATATATATATATATATATATATATAAATGAAGGAATATATATATATATATAAATGAAGGAATATATATATATATATATATATATAAATGAAGGAATATATATATATATATATATATATATAAATGAAGGAATATATATATATATATATATATAAATGAAGGAATATATATATATATATATATATATATATATATATAAATGAAGGAATATATATATATATATATATATATATATAAATGAAGGAATATATATATATATATATATATATATATAAATGAAGGAATATATATATATATATATAAATGAAGGAATATATATATATATATATATATATAAATGAAGGAATATATATATATATATATATATATATATATAAATGAAGGAATATATATATATATATATATATAAATGAAGGAATATATATATATATATATATATATATATATATAAATGAAGGAATATATATATATATATATATATATATATATATATATATATATATATAAATGAAGGAATATATATATATATATATATATAAATGAAGGAATATATATATATATATATATATATATATATATATATAAATGAAGGAATATATATATATATATATATATATATATATATATATATATATATATATATAAAAGCAAAAACGTGTGTATGTATGTTCGCTTTTCTGTGTATGTTCAAGAAAGGCTTTTTTCTGAGAAGCGGTCGGTCGGCTCACAACTTCTTAAAACATTTTATATCACATATAAATCATAACATCTACGAGTTAACAACGGAGGTCGCCTGTCTATTTAATTTGCTCGACTCTGAAAAGATAAATATTCAACATTTTTCGCTCGTGGATTAGGCTTTTTCGTATAATAAAAGCGACACTAATTCTGGCAGTATTTTTCCGGTCGTGATCGCCGGAAATGTCCGAAAGCAATCAGCTTTGATCAATGTGGAAATTTTCCTTATATCAAACAATTGCTATTCAATTTGGACAATCCCCTTGTTATGGGGAGTTGGTTTCCCTCTCCCCAAACATCTTGGGGGGGGGGCGAATAAAAAAAGCGTTCCCGCAGTAAATGAAATACTACCCCACAGTCAAAGTTGACCTCATTAAGTCATTAAAACGTGCACCTGCCAATTCTAAATAATTAAATAAATTCAAACATATTCCCGTTAGCATGTCATGGTGGCCCAGTGATTAACGTCGCACTTTTTTTTTTTTTTTCACACTTTAATTTCCAACTTTGCCTCAAGGGTTCGGGTTCGATCCTCATACTTATCTACCAAAACTTTTTTTTTTTTAATTTTACCCCCCTCCCCCGACACAAACACCCAGGTGTTTTTATTTACCCAAAACCACACACACCTCCAAACACCCGGGCAACCCCCACTAGTAAGTACACAGACGCACACACACACACATATATATATGAGAGAGAGGGGTAGAGAGAGATGATGATATATATGCAAACGATGATATATAGAGACCATGAGATTATATATATATATATATATATATATATATATATATATATATATATATATAGGAGAGAGAGAGAGAATCAGAGACAGACAGAGAGAGACAATGGAGATAGAAAGAGACAATGAGATAGAAAAAGAGACGATAATAAAGATATAGAGAGCAAAATAAGTAGAGATTACACCACCTTCTTGGCCTTTTGGTCAAGATCAAAGTGTAGTGTCTGTTCCGACAGATGCTGCACTGAAGATAATTTGTACCAGTCAATGGACGGGAAACCCTCTATACTGGGACAATTATTATTTTTGGTAACCAGAGTGCCCCCTTTTTGCCTACTTTTAGGGGAGCTGGTTTTTACCTCACATTAAAAACGGCCTTGTGCCTAATTTGCTCAGTGGGGGAGCAAATAAATACCATCTGTTCCGACAGATACTACAAGCTATGACTAGCAAAGACCAGATGTGGGGGCAACCCCACATGTCTGACCTTTAACCAGCTCCCATTTCCCACCTCTCGGGAGCTGGTCCCCCTTTCCCCTCCCTTCACTCCTCACATTAAAAATCGGCCTTGTGCCTAATTTGCTCGGTGGGAGAGCAAATAAATACCATCTGTTCTTCAGATGCTGCACTTCCATTTTTTGTTCTCTTTCGGTGGAGGAGCAGTCCTTCACGACTGAGACAATTTTTATTTTTGTACCTTTTCTCCGCGTTAAAAAACGACCCTGGTGTCTAACTCTGTCCCGTGGGGAGGCATAGTAAATAGGTACTAAGATTATATATATATATATATATATATATATATATATATATATATATATATATATATAAACAGGGCGAGAAAGAAAAAAAAGAGAGAGATAGAGGCGTCCTTTTTCTTGTTCATATCTTGCAATCCGTTTGATGAATCGAAAGCAACAATATGCAGATAAAAGTTTTTGCTTTTTTCCAGAGAAAATGCAATGAAATAATGGAATCATCCAACTAATACGTAAAAAAAAAGGGGGTAGAGGAAGGAGGAGGGGGTGACACTTCCTCTGTCAAAGGGTGCAGTTTTATTCTGGGTGAACGAGAGGATCGCGAACAGAGATAACAGGAAGAAGAAAGATTTGGATCAGAGAGAGATCAAAGAGAAAGGGGGAGAATGAAAATTGTAAATGAATCACACACACACACACACACACACACACACACACACACACGGTGCGTAAAATACTTGAGGATATACGTTAATTTTTATATAGCAGGAATATTATTTGACTATATTTTTGATATTTCAGAATTATCAATAGCAACTCCTATGATAACAGCCACAATGGCGACGAGACACACAGTATATATATTTACTAGCAAGACCCGTGGAAATTACACGAAACGAGAAACACATTAAATCAACAGATGTTTTAATAAAGCTGATATTTTTCTGGATAGTATAAAAAACATTGTTTTGGACAGAAAAATCAACAACACGCAGAAAATGATCATATTAACATTTCTATAAAAATAGTGTCCATTGTATTTCGAATATAGAACTGACCCAAATAAGATAAATTAATAAGTACGAATGAATGCCCAAAAGTAATACTGTGCTACATAGTTCAATACAAACAATAAAATCACATTGTAAAAGACAATCATTAATTTACTCCTTCAGTTCGGCGGCGCCTCTTGGCAGATATCTTTTTTTTATCCGGTTTCCATTCGAATATTCTCTTTTTTACGTAACGTTTTGCCGACTTCTTTCTTCTTCAATCTGAAATGTTGGGTTTCTGAATTTTTTAGATGAGTGTTGATAATTCGTATTATTTGGATTCTTAAGACTACTGTTCTCATCTTGAGTGTTATTCGGACAGAGTTTCAGTTGATGTAACGATCGACCATTTTCAAATGTATCTCATTGAACTAGAGTGTCGAACTCGGGAATATACATGGGATTTTGGAGGGAGCACTTTATTTAATCTACAGAGATAACATGCTCTCGTTTCGTCAGCCATGACTGGGTAGAAATCCAAAGTAATTCGCAATTGTATTTTGAATGTCATCTGCACTGAGGATTGAACCTTCAACCTCCAGAAGAGTGTGACTTACAACTTAATTTTACTAAGTACTTTATCTATTATGCCACGAGTTTGACAGAATTCATAGTTCGACAAGATATACCTCAAGAAGGTCAGGGTTAAATGAAATTTTGTCCAGAAAAAAACACCAGAGACAAAGCTTATGCGAGAGCAAAGATCATTTTATGCCAACAAAGGTCCAAGAAAATGGCTTGATCAGAGAAAGAAGAGAGAGAGAGAGAGAGAGAGAGAGAGAAAAAGGAAAGAGAAAGAGAGAGACAGACAGACAGAGACAGAGACAGAAAAAATGATTCAGTTCTGCTCCAAATTAAGAAAACGTTTTCTTATAAACACATAAAATAACTTGAGTTGCTTTTTTGTTTTAATAAAAGTAATAATTGAACAGAGAGAAAAAAAAAAAGATTCTCACAAATGAATTGATTTTGTTTTTCTCATCTTTTTCTTTGCAATTTTGTTTTTCTTCGCTAGTGAAGATGCTCGCAAAGATTAATGAAAATTTAATTCCACACTTAATCCGACCGGTTTTTGTTGTAAACTCATTCAATCAATAACAGAAAAAAAAAAGAATCTACTTACTAAATAATGCAGGTGATGACTCAACATAAGCCCACCTTTTATATGAATAGACTCAAGCAAACTGGTAACACCACATTTCAGAAATAGCAGGGGGAGGGCATGGACAGTGTGAAATAGTGGACACATACCTTTTATTATCCAAGCTAAACGGTCGCTCGGCCGACTTCATACCTAGCCGAGATAATCCTTGGTAAATTCTGATAACCTAAGTACTGGCTGAGCAAATCCCCTTTGCTTTGCGGGAATAAGGTAGAGTTCGGTCTTAGGAATTAAACACGCCCAAGCATTCCATCTTCCTTCTAGGAATTGAGCTGGTTCTACTACGAATCGCCTTAGGCACACATACTAAGAAATATTGACTATGTACTCGGCCAGAGTGCCCCATCTGCGAAGGTGCTTTCTCACTCGCCTTCCAGATATCTGCCATAATTGGTTAGAGTAGAAAGCAAGTGAGCTCTTGTAAGTCGGGGGTTTGCTTTGTAATCATCCTGTCAACATCGTGGTTATTCTGAACGCTCAGTCGCCTCTTTGTGGGAATTGGGTATGATCCATCTCGGTTCTAGAAGGTATATTCTCCCAGGCATTGCCTATTTCAGAAGGGAACGGTTGTTAGTGGTCGCCTGATGCACCCTTACTGGAGAATACTGGCCGGTTTATTCTCAACTTTTTTTTTGTACCCTTACCGTTATACCTGTCCTCCATGACGCTTAAACTAACTTCATGTCTAATCTTACTGGAGTGAAAAAAAACAAAAAAAACATTAAAGATGAAAATAGTAGTCCGAATAATCCAAATTATAAAGCCTCATCTAAAAAATTTCCAAAACATAATTCATACTAACATTATATATATATATATATATATATATATATATATATATATATATATATATATATATACGTGCGTGTATGCGTTTATGGGGAAAATATGTTTATTCAATTATATTTCCCCTTTTATTCATACCAATCCTTTAATTTATGAAGCTCGACGTAACTACAGAGCATATATAAATAAATGACAAAAAGTCTATATTTCAAGACGTTGCCCATCTTATCGTTTATTTCTTTCAGCATGTTAAGATGCTGAAAGAAATAAACGATAAGATGGGCAAAATCTTGAAATATATATTTTTTGTCATTATATATATAGTAAGTTATGAAAATATATATTGCAATTAAGCTACACAGAATATTCCGCATTTCATTCTCGTGAGAATTCGTGAGCCTGATGAACTCTTACAATAATGCAATGCGAAATATTCTGTGTAGCTTAATTGCCATATATATTTTCATAACTTACTACCTAGCTCTCCCTATGTATTGAGCACTGTTGAAGTAAATACTAAAAAAATTACGCATAAAATTATATCTTCGTATATTAATTTATGTGCTTAAATGAAGTAATCATATATATATATATATATATATATATATATATATATATATATATATATAAGCTCATAAGTAATTAACTTATGCCAAGGTTTAAAGGTGATGGTTATTCCACGTCTAAATACTGAAAGAAATAAGATAATTTTAAAATTGCAGAACTGGTGAATATAGTTTTGGAAATTAACCACAATGTCAGAAACGGCTCTTAGCCCTATATAATTGAATAAATTACATGTTTTTTTGTTGTTTTTTTAATTGATGGTTTCGTATTGTGAGAGGAGCGGCAGTACAGTTGACAATGTCGTCCAGTATACCACGATTTTTGCCAATAAGAAAATAACTACAGAAAAAGAATGGGATGATCAAACAATAAATAACGATGAAACAATGGTTGAACATACGCAATGGTATTTTATTTAGAGAAAAGTATTTTTTTTTTTTTTTTTTTTGCTTTTTGTGTGTATGTATAAAGTAAGTTGCATTGTGTCAGTACAAGAGTGTGTTTGTGGATTATAAGTAGATATATTTTTTTAAAAATGCATTATAACACTAGTACATACTTAAATGTCATGTCGAAATTAGCAAAATTTCCAAAAATTATGAAAAATGATCAAATAGAAAAATAATTACAAGTAAAAAGAAAGTTTATCATACATCGATCCGCCAATTTCTAATTTGAAATCGCAGAAAACAAGAGATAAGTCAGTTTGCCAGAGGGAATTCCATATGACAACACTAAGTTATCTCTCTAGAATAAACTTTGTTATTTTAAGAAACTAAAACTTCATTATTAAATTTTATTTTTTTAATTGTAATTATTTTTCTATTTCATCACTTTTCGTAATTTTTAAATTTTTTACTAATTTCGAGATCACATGTAAGTACACGATTGTGTCTTTACTTAAAATGCATGGTTCTGTTATTTAAGTTTAAAAAAAACAAAACTTTCTGGACTAAAACATTTGCAATTAAATTTAATAGGAGCTTAACGATATCTTTGAAAACATTATTTTGTAAGGTTAATTTGAAACAATGTATATATCTATTAAAGTGACAATGTATGTGTGTGTATGTTTTTATGTGTGTGAGGACACTTCTCAACCTATATACTCAACAAAATTTTGATCTACAAACTTGAAATTTGGTATATAGAGTATTCAGACATGTGGAAAACTTTAATCCGTTTTAATCCAGAAAAAAAAAGAGCTGCTAAGAGGTCAAAAATAAAAAAAATTAGTACCTGGAGACCCAGAGTTGTGAAGACCAAGACGATAAAAAAAAGGCGTTTGAGAACAATCCAACCTTTAAAATAACACATCTCGTTAATATGAAGGGGATCTCAGTAAAGAAAACACCTGTTGACGGTTGGGATAAAAAAAAAGCCTTGAACACAATAAAAAGCTTCTCAGAAATATCAAAAGCCACGGAAACTGAATCATCATTTTTTCGGACGAAAAGACCTTCACCGTCGATCTTGCTGTGAATAAACAAAATGAAAGTAGTGTCTTTCGGTCAAAATGTCTCTGAAGTCCATAATTTCTCCACGACAAAACATCTAGCGTCAGTTATGATGTTTGGAGTTGTTTCTTCAAATGGGGAGAAGATGCCTCCAGTGTGGTTCCCCACTGGACACCGGCTTACCACCCATGACTATAAACCTGTCGTCGAGACAAAACTACTTCATTGGATTAAAGGAATCGTCAAAAAGTCCGATTATGTCTTCCAACAAACTGAAACACTATCGCATACCGCAAAAAATGGTTCAGGAAGGAAAACATCAAATTTTTTTGGTCGAACGACTTTGGACCTTACAATCACCAGTTTGAATCCGTTGGACTACAGCATCTGAACGCATGGCGTGAATTTTACATAGATGAAGTTTGGTAATTATTTATCAAATTTAAGCATATTTTAGCAATGCCGGGCGCCCTGCTAGTTAATGAAATAAAAGCAGACTTAAACCTATGATGTATATGATTCGTCCAAACAGGTACTGCCTGGCTGATATGCATCTTTTTTTTTTTTTTTTTTTTTTTTTTTTTTAAGTATCAGCCGATGATGAGGTAGATTTATTTAAGGTTCTTTTCTTTATATAAAGTCAGAGATGTGTTTTCCATGATATAAGCGTTGTTTGATTTATGAAAAATGTAAGAAATACGTTTATAAGACAAATCACAACGCAATACTATGAAAATAAACAAATATTACATTTCTGAATTTTTGAAATGAGGATTGATTATTCGTATTATTTGGATTCATCAGACTACTGTTTTCATCTTTAGTGTGATTTTCACAACGTTCCGAGCGATATAACCTCCGATCTTCTTCAGGTGTATCTTGTCGAACTCGGGAATGTTTCTGTTGAACTCAGGAATTTGGACGGAATTTCGAGCGGAACCCTTTATTTACTTCATGGGGGTAGCATGCTCTTGTTCCATCAGCCATGACTTAATAGAGGTCCCAAGTAATTCGCAAATGTATATTTCGGTCACCCACACTGAGGATTGAACCTTCAACCTTCAGGAGAATATCACTTTTACAATTGATTTTTCCCAGTACTCCAACCACTGCCCACGAGTCCTTGTGAGTTCAACAAACATTCCTGAGTTCGACAAGATACACCTGAAGAAGGTCAGAGGTTATATCGAGCGAAACGTTGTGGAAATCTCACTCAAGATGAGAACAGTAGTTCGATGAATAATAATACAAATATTTATTAGTTTAAAATTAATATTTCGTTGATAGACGCCATCCTCAAAATTTTATACATTTTGTTTTTCCTCGACATGTATCTAAATATTTACAGAAGATCAGAAAATAAATATTATGCTCTTACATTGATTTTTTTTTATATATATAATCGAGCACTTTGCTGGAGCTCTTTCCCACAAAGCCCACTCACCCACACATCTCTTTCTTAAAAGGGCAAATTGTACATAATAACTTATTTATCTTAACAACTTCCTCCTGTCCCCCTCCTCTTACTGCTGACCCCATACAAGTTGGCAATTAACTATACATGACTAATTCGTCTTTCCCTTATTTGGACACGAGATAATTAATCAATTGAAAGCGCCTTTTGTTTTCCGTCGTTTGATTTTCTTGATTAATTACCAAAGATATCCGAAATGGCATTTCCAGAGGATATGTAAAACACTTTATATATATATATAAGAAATAAAGAGCTAATAGCAATTGGTAGCAAAAACAAAAAACAATAAAACCTTCCAGACACAAACAAATCTAATCTTGCAAAAAAACAAAAAACAAACAAAATGACTTCGTTTATGGGTTTATAGTTTCTATCTAGTTTCAATAGTCATCAGTTTTGGTTTGGTTGTTTCTTTTGTTTTATGCTTTTAGGGGGCCATTTAATACTTTTAACCGGTCCATTTAGCATAATGGTAAGAGTGTTCGCTAATGGGACAAAAGAGCGGGGTTCAATCCTTGTTGGAGTCATACCAAAGAATTAAAAGAAAATGGTACTTGGTGCCCCTCTTGCTAAACTAATAGGGTGCCTTCGGATCACCCTCAACTATAGCCGGCCACTTAGATTTAGCTAAATACTAAATTAAATTATTTTGGTTGAAAGAGATGGGGGTAGAGGAAAAGAGAGAGAGAGAGAGAGAGAAAGATGGAGACATAACTTGTCAATACATTTAGTTACCTTTACGCCCGAGTGCTCTTTGAGAAATAACCTCATTTTACATCCTCCTGCTTAAGTTATCAGCCCAAAAGAGACAGCATTCTCTCAGCCAGAAAGTCACAAAATTTTACCAACTTTCGTTTCTGGGGTCACATCTGACCTCTAGGTAGCACTTAAACTTTTCCGTTCAAACTTACAGGCTTGGTTACGTAATATTTTGTGAACGAATCTATGATTGGAGGCAGGTTTTCAAGCAAATTTTTTTAAGGCTGTTTTACATAAACATGGCTGAAGCAATACGATATTTTAACACAAACTAACAAACGCTTATCCTCGAACGGCTTGATAAATCCTAAACTATCAGTAAAAATAAGAAAAAGAAAGACAAACTTAAAGTGCAATTTGTTTTGGCTACTGTAGTGGTTATTTAAAAAGATTGTTTTATTTTAAGAAAGTAGATGACTAATAAGATGTAATATTTGGCCAGCAGGAGAGAGAGAGAGAGAGAGAGAGAGAGAGAGAGAGAGAGGGGGGTCGAGGAGATGTTGATGGGAAACGCTGTGATACAGAGTAAGACACAACGGCATTATAATTTAAACAAACACTTTTTTGTTTGGAATAAAAAAAAAAAATTAAAAAAAAGGAAGTGATTTTTTTTAACACCTGAAAATGGATTAAAGCTATTTTAAAAATAGTGCAAGTTTTTTTTTTCTGTTCAGATAATTTTTTTTTTTATAAGTACAAAAAAAAAAAGAAAAAAAAAAGGATAATATCAGGATAGAGATATAAATATGTTTTGCAAGTATTAAGTTACAGTTACTTATCAGATTATTTTATGAATCGTCTGTGTTGGAACTGCAATGATAAGAGAAAACCCCAACCTCATGACCGATTATGCAGGCCAGCCACAAAAAGAATATATACCGCTAGCTCTACTATTTTATAAAAGTATGTGTAAGTTCCTTTCTCATAGGTTCCAAAACTGCTCAGCCTATCTTTTGCAAATTTCACACAAAGCTAATTTATATCTCTGGCAGTGTTCTTAGACATGTTTTGTGCAGAAATTCCTCCAATAAGTATCGATAATCGAAAAAAAAAATCTGATCTTAAAGATAGCCTTATAGATAAAAAGGATTTTTTTACCGGGAAATATTTTACGTTACACCGGCAAGGGAGATAATAAGATTACAGCAAATCATATCTTCTTGAACAAAAAACAAAAAATATTCATTATAATCTGGAGATATAGCTTAGTGGCAGAGCATTCGACTACGGATCGAATGACCCACTGTTCAAGCCCGGTTATACCTTACCATTGTATTTTATTTTTTTTTCTCTTATCAATGTGTTCAATTAATGATAAAAGAGGTACTATTTAAAATCGCTGCAAATCATTTCTCCGTTTGCTTATTTTAAAAGTAAATATTAATCAAAAGTGACTTTTCCAGGGCATTCATCATAAAGCCCAAATATCAGCTGACAAACGAAATTTGATGAACGACATTATCATTATTATTTTTAAATTTTTTATGCAAATTAGTCCACCGGACAAATTAATCCTTGTAGTATATGATACTCAATAGTGGATTGATTCTATAATAAATTATTATACTTAAACATGATATTTTAATTTATACAGATTGCATATGTATTATTATTATTAGTAATAATACATATGCAATCTGCATAAATAAAAATATCATGTTTAAGTGTACTGTACGACCAGACAACGCCGGGCTGCCAGCTAGTAATATATATATATATATATATATATATATATATATATAATTATTTATTCGAAGATAAACAGTTACATATGGTCGCTACAAACAGCCATCTGTTTCAGTCAATGAGACTTCATCAGGCGACCCTGAACCCATCGATGCCACAAAAAAAGCAACGAAAAAAAGCCCTTTTTTGTGGTGTCAATGGGTTCAGGGTCGCCTGATGAAGTCTCATTGACTGAAACAGACGGCTGTTTGTAGTGACTATATGTAACTGTTTACCCTCAAATAAATAATTAAAAATATTTTGCTCTTGTTATCTAGTACCATCTAACAACCTCGTTGTATTCATTAGTCCCGACTTTTGAACATCTCAAACCTGAATATATCTATAATATAAAGTTGAACTCCTATATAGTTGACTATTATAGAAAACTGATCACATATAATGATAGAAGATGTATCGAGATACAGGAATGGGCATGTTTGATCTGGCAGAACGGTGGTTCATTAAAATTGTGGAGTTTGCATTTGCGCCTGGTCCACAAAGTATGGAAATAAAAAATTAAAAAAAAAAAAACGTTTACAAGTGTTTTTGATATAGATGTACATAAGAATACTTTGATAAATTTGTTTTAACTTAAATAGGGATGGTATAATAAAATTGTGGGGTCTGTGTTCGCGCCTGGCCTCCATAGAATGGAAATAGGCACAAACTTTAATAAAGACTTTTCATATCTATCTGCGTAAGTATACTTTGATAATTATGTTTCAGTTTGAAGAAATATGGTATAATAAAATTATGGGGTGTTCGTTTGCGCCTGACCTCCATAGAATGGAAATATGTCACAAAGTTTAACAAGTTTTTTTTTTTAATATAGATCCACAGAATATTGTGATAAGTGTTTCAGTGTGAACAGGTATGGTATAATAAAATATGCGGTTTATCTATTTTATTTTTACTTTCATCATACTTTGCTTTGGTTTTGATACTCCCGAATTCAAAGCTATCTCTTTACAACCCTTCCTTTTCATAACCTATCATACTTTCATAAATCAGAGTCCATTTTCTGTAGGCTGTTTTTGAACCCAGTCAACGACGGGTACTTTTGCTAGTATATATATAGAGAGATAGATAGATAGATAGATAGATAGATAGATAGATAGATAGTGCATAAGGTATTTGAGGATACTTATATTTTTGTACTTTAAATTAAAAATATATTAATCAATGTTTTTTTTTTTAGAAGATCCCATGGAAAATACTACCATAACTAACAACATGAAAAGACATGCTGTGATTGTGTTTATAACAGCGAAACACAGCAATTTAGAAATTGCAAGATTTCTTCAAAGTCGCAAGTGATGGTTTTCAGTGTTGTTAGTTTCGAAGGGCACATGATGCCGCATCATTTTGGTTTTCAACAATGCCTTAGTGTCAATGCAGATAAATATGTAGAGACTCTCCGAACCACTGTTAAGCCTTGGATACACAACGTAGCTAATGAAACGGCCTATGTCTTCCAACAGGATTCAGCACCATCCCATAAAGCTCTCAAAACCCAGAATTGGATGGCTGAGAATTTTCATGATCATGTCACACCAAACTTATGGCCTCCTAACTCATCAGACTTAAATACTTTTTTATTTCTACGTGTGGGGCGTCGTTGAAAAGGGAGTTAATAAGCATTCTCGTAACACCACATCCTCTCTGATGGAGACAATAGCCCAAACAACAATGGAAGACCATCTGATCAAATCTTGCAGTCACTTTCGAACTCGAATTGAGCCGGTGATAGAATACGAAGGAGTTGTATACAGAATAAAACTTAGATTAATATCGTATTTATTTTTGTTACAAGAAATTGTAAATTTCCACGAATTAACAGATTCATTTTCTGTTTTTCTAAATGTGTTTACCATGTCCTCAGATAGCTTATGCACCTTGTATATGCTGATGGTAAAATATGCATTTTTCAATTATATTTCATCCTTTCTGTATACGAATCCTTTTGGTTTAGAAGCTCAATGTTTTTTTTTAAATATAACAGAGCATATCTAAAGAGTATAGCTACATTCCAAGTTCCAAATATTTATTTTCCCTCACTAAACAGATCTTTCAGCATATTTTTGGTACATCGTTTTTTTTACAGATCTGTTTCGTTATGCAGAAACAATAAATTATTATGTCAATATAAAATCGTTTCATGTATATACTCCTTAAAACATAGAAGTTTTTTTTAGAATATTTCTTTCTAACCAAAACATTCTTTTTCTAAGGAGTAAACACATGAAAAGATTCGACATTGACATAATAATATTTGATTGTTTCTGCATAATTTGTAGCCCATCTATGAAAATGTCTGATACTACTTTACGCATAGGTGGCAGAATTTAAGCGGTCAGTGACCTGTTGGTCAGTACACACACCCGTCACCTCTACATCTCACTGGCTCTACTCTTTCACTGGGCGTACAACCTTCAGCCAGTACCCACATCTTTCATTACAATGAAGAAGGTTGCAGGAAGTGATCGAAAAATCCTGTTATTTTAATTTTTTTCTTTAATATATTCTGTGGAAAATAGCAAGTCTCATCACACTCACCCACTAAAATGAATTTGGAAAAAAATTCTTTACTATATAACGTAACACAAGTTTTACACATGTAGGGACCCAACACGTTCTAGACTCCGTCGCAAAAGAGACAAAGACAAGGAACAGGGGTGAAATTCAACTTGCTGTTTTAGGTTTTAAGAAAATACTTTTATTCTTTATTTTCCTGCCATGCATGACTTCTTGTTATGGCTGTGACATCACGCACGTCTCTAATATGATCATGATCCTCTTGAATATGATCCCCAGTCTCCAGTCTTTTCATAACCTTTTCTTTCTTCCTTGCCGTGACGTCATCTCACACACGGTTCACTCATTTGCATGCAGTTACCATATGCGCATCCGTGTTCTGTTACAACTATTTTCAAAATGAAACGGTTTCTCTTTCTCTTTTTCCATGCCGATTGATAAGTTTTCCTTTTCCCTTAAGTTTTCCAATTTGAGACGTTTTCTTGTTTCTTTTTTAACTTCATCGATTATGACGTATTACTTTCTTTTAATATCAGTGCGAACACTAGTGGAGCATAATTTTTTTTCCGTCTCTCACTTTCTCTCTCTCATTTTGTTCCAAAAGTAATGGATCCCATTTTTTTTAAACTAACAAACCTGGCATGAAGATACTTTTTCCTACAAATAAACCCTGACTAAATATTCAAAATAACAAATTTGTATTCGAAGCCCAAACAAAATCCCGCCCCTCCTCCCAGTATAGCTATCACGCACTTGCTTAAACAACGATTGGTGTACCTCCTATAAGTTAGATTCCCTAAAGTAACAACACTAAGTTCGATATTCTACCAGATTAGATGAATTCTTGTCCTGGAATCCAGCAACACCAAGAGAGCAAAATAAATGTGTGTTATAAGGTTGTTAACTGGTCAATAAGTGGGAGGAAAATTAATATTCCTAATAATATTATTAACTCAACGGTTGGGAGATAAAAAGGTAACTAATGGAACATTCGGATATCTATGTATCTCGTACAGACATCAAGTGTTAGACCCCTTGAAAGGGATCTCTTAATTTTTTAGAAATTTAATTGAAGTAAAAAGAAACAATAAAGTAAATATAAGTGAGAGCCAAATAAAAAAAGCAGAGACAAAAAGAAGCACAGAGAGAGAAAGAGGGAGAGAGGGAGAGAAAGAGGGGGAGACAACAAAGAGAGAGACAAAGACAGCAAAGAGAAAGAAAGAGAGAGAAAGCAAAGAGAGAGAGAGGGAAAACAGAGAGAGGAGGGGAGACAGCAAAGAGTGGGAGAGTCAGCAAAGAGAGGGGCAGCAAAGAGAGAGAGACTGAAAGGAGAAGAGAGAAAGACAAAAGGGAGAAGAGAGAGACGGAGATAGGAGGGGACAGCAAAGAGAAAGAGACAGCAAAGAGAGAGAGAGAGAGAGAGAGAGAGAGGGAAAACAAAGAGTGGGAGATACAGCAAAGAGAGAGAGACAGCAAAGAGAGAGGCAGCAAAGAGAGAGAGAGACTGAAAGAAGGAGAAGGAGGAGAAGAGAGAAAGACAAAAAGAGGAGAGAGAGAGAGAGAGCAAAGGAATTTAAAAAAAAGAGATAAAGAGCGTATATCAATAGAGGGGGTGGGTGGAAAAGGAGTTGGAATCTTCATAAAAGGCCTAATAGATGCAAATACGATTTCTTTGAAGAGGTTTGGATGGAAAGATCAACTTTTGTTGTTCATGCAGGATTTTATTATTTTGAGATACGAAGACATTGTAGACAAAGTAAATTTCTCAGCACAAGTCGATAGAAATTTATCCACATCAGAGTATGTGTATGGGGATCAGTGCATTTAAGTCGAATTTCTTTTTTTAGAAAGGTTGCGCGAGTGCAGTCAAGTAAGAAATTGAACAATTGTTGAAAAAAAAATCAATCAATTAATCGGTTCTTTTTTTGGTGATCAACGAAGAAAAAGATAATTGTTAAACAATAAAATGATAGAAATTGTTTATTAGCGTGAAATACTTAGACAAATTACGTGTGTGTGTGTGTGTGTGTGTGTGTGTGTGTGTGTGTGCGTGCGTGTGTGATGGAAAAAGAAAAGGCGGATAAGACGGGACAAGGAACAAAGAAAGTTAATCCCAAAAACAGAGTAAAGAAAGAAAGTGAAGGGATGGTAAAAATAAAGAAAATGAAGGGGTGGTAAAAAGTAAAGAAAGCGAACAGGTGGTAAAAAGTAAAGAAAGCGAACAGGTGGTAAAAAGTAAAGAAAGCGAAGGGGTGGTAAAAAATAAAGAAAGCGAAGGGGTGGTAAAAAGTAAAGAAAGCGAAGGGGTGGTAAAAAATAAAGAAAGCGAAGGGGTGGTAAAAAATAAAGAAAGCGAAGGGGTGGTAAAAAGTAAAGAAAGCGAACAGGTGGTAAAAAATAAAGAAAGCGAAGGGGTGGTAAAAAATAAAGAAAGCGAAGGGATGGTAAAAAGTAAAGAAAGCGAAGGGGTGGTAAAAAGTAAAGAAAGCGAAGGGGTGGTAAAAAGTAAAGAAAGCAAAGGGGTGGTAAAAAGTAAAGAAAGCGAAGGGGTGGTAAAAAGTAAAGAAAGCAAAGGGGTGGTAAAAAGTAAAGAAAGCGAAGGGGTGGTAAAAAGTAAAGAAAGCGAAGGGGTGGTAAAAAGTAAAGAAAGCGAAGGGGTGGTAAAAAGTAAAGAAAGCGAAGGGGTGGTAAAAAAAAAAAGAAAGCGAAGGGGTGGTAAAAGGTAAAGAAAGCGAAGGGGTGGTAAAAAGTAAAGAAAGCGAAAGGGATGGTAAAAAGTAAAGAAAGCGAAGGGGTGGTAAAAAGTAAAGAAAGCAAAGGGATGGTAAAAAGTAAAGAAAGCGAAGGGGTGGTAAAAAATAAAGAAAGCGAAGGGGTGGTAAAAAGTAAAGAAAGCGAAGGGATGGTAAAAAGTAAAGAAAGCGAAGGGGTGGTAAAAAGTAAAGAAAGCAAAGGGGTGGTAAAAAGTAAAGAAAGCGAAGGGGTGGTAAAAAGTAAAGAAAGCGAAGGGCTGGTAAAAAGTAAAGAAAGCACAGGGGTGGCAAAAAATAAAGCGAAGGGGTGGTAAAAAGTAAAGAAAGCAAAGGGGTGGTAAAAAATAAAGAAAGCGAAGGGATGGTAAAAAATAAAGAAAGCGAAGAGGTGGTAAAAAGTAAAGAAAGCGAAGGGGTGGTAAAAAGTAAAGAAAGCGAAGGGGTGGTAAAAAGTAAAGAAAGCGAAGGGGTGGCAAAAAATAAAGCGAAGGGGTGGTAAAAAGTAAAGCAAAGGGGTGGTAAAAAATAAAGAAAGCGAAGGGATGGTAAAAAGTAAAGAAAGCGAAGGGGTGGTAAAAAGTAAAGAAAGCGAAGGGATGGTAAAAAGTAAAGAAAGCGAAGGGATGGTAAAAAGTAAAGAAAGCGAAGGGATGGTAAAAAGTAAAGAAAGCGAAGGGGTGGTAAAAAGTAAAGAAAGCAAAGGGGTGGTAAAAAGTAAAGAAAGCGAAGGGGTGGTAAAAAGTAAAGAAAGCGAAGGGGTGGTAAAAAGTAAAGAAAGCGAAGGGGTGGTAAAAAGTAAAGAAAGCAAAGGGGTGGTAAAAAATAAAGAAAGCGAAGGGGTGGTAAAAAGTAAAGAAAGCGAAGGGGTGGTAAAAAGTAAAGAAAGCGAAAGGGATGGTAAAAAGTAAAGAAAGCGAAGGGGTGGTAAAAAGTAAAGAAAGCAAAGGGATGGTAAAAAGTAAAGAAAGCGAAGGGGTGGTAAAAAATAAAGAAAGCGAAGGGGTGGTAAAAAGTAAAGAAAGCGAAGGGATGGTAAAAAGTAAAGAAAGCGAAGGGGTGGTAAAAAGTAAAGAAAGCAAAGGGGTGGTAAAAAGTAAAGAAAGCGAAGGGGTGGTAAAAAGTAAAGAAAGCGAAGGGCTGGTAAAAAGTAAAGAAAGCGAAGGGGTGGCAAAAAATAAAGCGAAGGGGTGGTAAAAAGTAAAGAAAGCAAAGGGGTGGTAAAAAATAAAGAAAGCGAAGGGATGGTAAAAAATAAAGAAAGCGAAGAGGTGGTAAAAAGTAAAGAAAGCGAAGGGGTGGTAAAAAGTAAAGAAAGCGAAGGGGTGGTAAAAAGTAAAGAAAGCGAAGGGCTGGTAAAAAGTAAAGAAAGCGAAGGGGTGGCAAAAAATAAAGCGAAGGGGTGGTAAAAAGTAAAGAAAGCAAAGGGGTGGTAAAAAATAAAGAAAGCGAAGGGATGGTAAAAAGTAAAGAAAGCGAAGGGGTGGTAAAAAGTAAAGAAAGCTAAGGGATGGTAAAAAGTAAAGAAAGCGAAGGGATGGTAAAAAGTAAAGAAAGCGAAGGGGTGGTAAAAAGTAAAGAAAGCGAAAGGGATGGTAAAAAGTAAAGAAAGCGAAGGGGTGGTAAAAAGTAAAGAAAGCGAAGGGGTGGTAAAAAGTAAAGAAAGCGAAGGGTTGGTAAAAAGTAAAGAAAGCAAAGGGTGGTAAAAAGTAAAGAAAGCGAAGGGGTGGTAAAAAGTAAAGAAAGCGAAGGGGTGGTAAAAAGTAAAGAAAGCGAAGGGGTGGTAAAAAGTAAAGAAAGCGAAAGGGATGGTAAAAAGTAAAGAAAGCGAAGGGATGGCAAAAAATAAAGAAAGCGAAGGGGTGGTAAAAAGTAAAGAAAGCGAAAGGGGTGGTAACAAGTAAAGAAAGTGAAGGGGTGGTAAAAAGTAAAGAAAGCGAAGGGGTGGTAACAAGTAAAGAAAGTGAAGGGATGGTAAAAAGTAAAGAAAGCGAAGGGGTGGTAACAAGTAAAGAAAGTGAAGGGATGGTAAAAAGTAAAGAAAGCGAAGGGGTGGTAACAAGTAAAGAAAGTGAAGGGGTGGTAAAAAGTAAAGAAAGCGAAGGGGTGGTAAAAGTAAAGAAAACGAAGACGTTGAATAATACGTAATCGGCGAAAAATTATTTTTGCAATCAAAATACGTTTATATTCATAAACGAAAAAAAAGGGATCAGTAAGGATCAGGGTAATACCCGAGGGACCAGCATTTTTTTTTTTTTTTTTTTAAGTACCTGGCACTCAAGAATTCTTTTGAAACCTAGAAATACAAACAGAATTACAAAATATAAATAAATAAAAATAAAATAGAATTGTGGTAAAGCACCCAAGGCCAACACTTCATAAACAATTCGGATGAAGTTGGATATCTGTCACCTGTTTGATTTCAGGTTCGAACATTTGCAAGTGAACGGACACATGGAGTTTTCAAGGTTCTCGTCCCTTTAGAATATACTGTTTGAAAGGTCTGATTGCATAAAAGGGGCCCAACAGAAAATAGGGGTAATTTGTTCAAATTGAAGTCATCATTAACCCTTTAATATATACATATATATATATATACATATATATATATACATATATATATATATATATATATATATATATATACACACACACACACACACACACACACACTAGCATGCCGCCCGGCATTGCCCAGTTTAAAATGCGCTGCTTAAATACGATATTTTGATTAATGCCGATTTAGTATTTATTATTATACTAGCATGGATGCTCAGCGTTGCCTGGGTGTTTGGAGGCGTGTTGAGCAAAAAAAAAAAAAAAAAAAAAAAAGTAGTAGTAGGCAGGCTCGAACCCGTACCGCGTAGTAGGAAAACAATGTGGAAAAAAAAAGTGACGTGTTTGTTGTTGTACCCATCGCCAAACCGGAAGTAGGTTTAAATTAAGGCTAGACAATCGAAAAGAAGGGATGACTTTTGAAAATATCGGCGACAAAAGCGACCCCTCCCTGTAAAAATCTGCCGAGTATATGGAGAAGGAATTAATGTTTTTAGCCAATTTTTCGATATCTGTCATCCGAAGGGTCGAGCTTCAAAATGATACCGATTTCGTGAAAATCCAGGCCTCTGTCGAAAGTTTGAGGCAGACATACAAACATACATACATACATTTAAACAGACAGGTGTGATTTATATTATATTTATTATCATATATATTTATATTATAGATTATATTGGACCCAATATATAGTAATGATTTAAAGAGTTGCTTTACGCATGCATATTCGTAATGCCGTCATTTGACCTTCACCTGGCAAATTCCATTTCTTTAATTTTCACACTCCCCCCCCCCGGTTAAAACCAAAATATAAAGTTTTGCATGGGTTCGAATACCTATATGAATTTTCATGTCTGTAGACCAAAAACTGACAGAGGAGTTTGGTAGGCATTTTTTTAAACAAATATATATATACGCATACATAAATATATATAGAAAGAGGTTTGTGGTTACTATAGTCTTTTTACGCAAATATTAGTTTTATTCTCTTTTTAAATAGATAGAAAAAAGGCTGGCTTTTTTTTTTGTTTTTTGTTCTTGGCTTTCGAGCCAGGAAAAGTTAATTGGTCCTTGGTCAATGTAGAGGGAACCCCTCATACTGAGACAATTACTACTTTTTGGATACTGCCAGAGTTCCCCACATATTTTGCCCTTGTTTTAGGGGAGCTGCCCCTATTATGTTTTATCATAAAGAGGATCGTGTGTGATCGTCTAGTCAGAGTTAACGTTGTGTGATCATCTAGTTGTTCATATGCTGTTGTGTGTGTGTGTGTGTGTGTGTGTGTTACATGTATTTTTCAACATATCTTCGCGCGTCGTCGATGTTGGTCCATCTGGAATCATCACGTGTCTTGGAGGGAGACTGGTACCTGTTTTGGACAAAGATTCATTTCACTCCAAGACAAGGAATTGGTTTTATAGTTTATTTCACTTTCCAGATGTCTCGCAGAAGGATGGAAAATGAATCCCTGGCTTGCGTGGTTCTCTTTGTCTCATTTCTACACACGTCAGCGCCCTCCCCCCAGTGAAGAGGAGACGTCTGTGACTGCCGTCCATCGCCTTCTAAGTCCAAACCAAATTTCCACGATTCAGCTAACCTGATCACGTGACTCACATGCAATCCTATCAGCTGACCCTGACTTCCGGCCAACGTGTCTCAATATAATTTACACACCTCCATCTCTCTCTCGATCCATTCTCCAACACCCCCCCATTAAAAACGACCTTGTGTCACATTTGCTTTCGTGGGGAAGCAAATAAATACTAATAAATAGAAAAAAGGCGTTTAATATGAATATCAATATACAGAAAAAGTAAAATTTCTAGGAGAGTGTGTGTGTATATATATATATATATATATATATATATATATATATATGAGAGAGAGAAAGAGGGAGAGAGAGGGGGATGGTAAAAACACAGTTTAGTGGCCTGAATATAACGCAAAATTGGGTACAATCAATAAATATTATTTTATTTTGTTTCTTGTCAAATATTAATAAATGAGAAACAATTTGAGTTAAGATCTACTTAGTACTTGCTGATAGCCCGGCGTTGCCCGGTCATACAATACGCTTAAACATGATATTTTAATTTATGCAGATTGCTTGTGTATTATTGTAGAATCAATCCTCTGTTGATTGTTATATTACGAGGAATAATTTGCCCGATGGACTTATTAAAAATAAAAAATAAAAAATAAAATAAATAAATAAAATAAAAACAAATGAAATAATGATAATGTCGTTCATTAAATTCCGTCTGTGTTTGTTTGCAATATCACGTCAGCTGACATTTGGGGTTGACGATGAATTCCCCTGAAAAAAGTCACTTCTGATCAATGTTTAGTTTTAAAACATGCAAACGAAGAAATGATTTGCAGCAATTTTAAATGGTACCTCTTCTTTTATCGTAAATTGAACTCATTAATAAGAGAAAAAAGATAAAATAAAATGGTGAGGTACACTCAGGCTTGAACAGATGATCTGTAATCGAATGCTTTACCTATCTATATATACTTATCTATATCTCCAGACTATAATAAATCTGTTTTTTTAAAGAATGATTTGCTGAAATTTTATTATCTCCCTTGCCGGTGTAACGTAAAACATTCTCTTGAAAAAAATTATTAATTTCATTTACAAGAGAGAAAAGCTATTTTTAAAATACGATTTTTTGGATTTTTGATACTTATCGGGTGAATTTCTGTACAAAACATATCTAAGAACACTGCCAGACATATAAATTAGCTTTATGTGGAATTTGCAAAAGATATGCTCAGCCGTTTCGGGACCAATAAGGAAGGAAATCTCACACACACAATACTTTTATATAATATTAGAGATAGAGCTTACGCTTGCATTTTTAAGAGCATGCTTGAAATGTGTACATACGCCGGAATAATTGCTAGAAACACAATGGAGTCTTCATACAAATTGAAGTTAGCGATTATTTGGCTTTACTCTCCCTCCTTCCGATGGAACCCCTACTCCCTGGTCATTTCAGGTTGCCTGACTTGCTTTCTTGCTTCACCGCTTAAAATAGTTTCGCTAGAAGACTAGAAAAAAACGTTTTTTACTCGATAACTTTTGTATGACGAAACGGATTTATATTTATTTATAAGTAACGACGCCTTGGTCTTTATTATGCAATGAAGAGTGTAGATATGCGTGCGTGCACATGCGTAAATGCTATTAAAAAACTTTACTTATATCATCCTTTTTTCTTCTTTCTACCCCCTCCCCTCTGCTTTTTTTTTTTTTTGTATTTATTAATAATTTATTTATTTATTTATTTATTTATTTATTTATTTATTTTGTGTGAAGGTTTAAATAAAGCCAACCGAGGTCCTCTTTCCTTAGCAACTCATGTCAGTTGTCCCGGCTGCAGAAACCGATTCTGCAGTCAGTCTTATTTACCTACTTATCAGGACATGAGTCATGGACACCGAGACCAAAGTCACGCCAGAATAATAAGTAGGTCACATCTACAAAGTTTCATTGCATGTGTGTCAGTTTTAAAGTAGGTCATACATATTTCGTCTTGTTTGTGTCAGCTTTTGTTTATTCAGTCTTTGAGGGTCCGGACATTTTAGGTGCTGACTTCACAGAAGGTCAACAAAGACATTATAACTAAAGCAATACGTTTTACGGCTTATCAACCCAAGGTAGTAATTAACTATTAGAGACATAAATTATTTTAAAAGGGAATACCGTTGCGAACTTAAAAACAAATTTAAGAAATTTTGCAGTATAGAAAACTAAACGAAAAACTGGTCAATATATATATAACAAATATACAACATGGATAAGTTTTTTTTCGTGTGTGTGTTTAAAGTTATTTTAAAGCGTGCATTTAGTTTTAAACACAAATAGCGCCGTGTGTTAAGTTTAAACAAGAAAAATAGTGGACATGATATGTGACATTTATTAGTTGGGTTTCTACCAGTATTTTAGTTAATTTTCGATTTTTAAGCCATTATCGAAGTCCCCAGATGACGCAAGATCTGGTGTAGCAGTCTGTTCCCAGGCATTTATCAAGAAAAGGGACTTCATCAAAGATAGAGGCATTCATTTCAACTGAAGCAAAATAAGGATCCAAGCCGTGATGTTGAAAGAAGAGCACAGCACCTCAACTAGAATAAAAATAAAATATGGCCCTTATGCACTTCTGTTACCGCGCTAGTTTTTTTTTTTTTTTTTTTAAATAGTATTTTCTAGTTAAATTCAAGTTTTACGAAATCTTTTTTGAAATTAATTTTTTAAGTGAAAGTAAAGAATAGTTAGAAAACATCCTCCTCTGCCCATATTAAGAATGGCTTTCTAAATAATGACGTTACTGTTTCAACACGATAGCAAAAGTGCATAAGTACCTAAAATACTTATTTTTAAACCAAAACGTCAGTGCTAACTTCTGGTGCTACCAGATCAGGTTGTCTGAAGATATCGACTTCTTGACTTAAATGCACCAAACATTGATGTTATTGCGTTTTCTTTTTCATTTCTCTTCGCAAAACTTAATGTTCTGCAAAGCACAAAACAAAACATTCTCCACAAAACAATCAAACCAAACACCATGAATAAATATTTGAAGATATATAAAAAAAAACTTTTAACATTAAAACTGATTGAACCCGACAAAAAGGGATGATATGCCGCAAAACCAAACTAAACCAAACACTATGGCCAAATATTTGAAGATCTCAAAATGACCAGATCCAACATCAAATAACCCGAAAAGGGCTGATATGCCGTAAACACATTGACCCCCATCAAAAAAAGTTCAAACTGAACATTTTTCTACATTTAAATAGAAAAAAAAAAAAAAAGCTTTTTAAAACCAGCATAGAATTATTTTTCTTTTTAATGTGTTTTTCAGTATCTTCTTGCAATTTTTCTCCCACCCCTCACAAACCGTCTTGGAATTAAACATAAGGTTACCCTAGTAGATCTCAGTTGCCCCCCATCCTCACAGTTATCTCTTAGGGATTCTGAATTCCACCCGTTCTCCAAACGCTTACATTTTGAATTGTTATTTGTTGTTGTTGTTGTGTGTGTGTGTGTGTGTGTGTGTGTGTGTGTGTGTGATAGACATCTTTTACAGAAAAGAAAAGTCGTGAACATATTTGACACATTTTCTTGAAAGTTTTGTTTTCTTTGGGATGGTGGGAGGGGCTAAAGTCATGCAAGAATTAGAAAAAAAAAAAAAAAAAAAAACATGAATCCATATAAATGTCATCGGCAGTCTGGGTATAGATATTATTACACATGTACGTATTTATAGATGGGCAAAATATGTATGCGTTAATAATTTTAATCCTTACTAAGATTTACGAATCTGTTTTTTTTTTTTGTTTTTTTTACTATGTGTGCACGACAAATTAAGGCGCGGGACACGTCACTCGAGCAATCTTACGTCAAGCACAAGAAGCAATAGAGTTTGACTTAGGCGGACTGACATCCTATCATCCCCCCCCCCCCAGCTAAAAAATCTTTGTAGATCTTCCCCCGATTTCGGAGAATTAAATTTGTCGATTAATTTACTTTTCATTGCTATTATTTTTTTTTAAACATTTATTAGATATACAAAAAAAAAAAAAATATCATAACAAAAATAAATAAAAACATTATATATACAACCCCCCCCCCAAAAAAAAACCACCACTATTTGAGACGAGACAGTTACGTAGGTACCATTTGTTTTACTCGAAATTCAATTTTTATTTTCGTTTGTATAATAGAGAAGCGCTATGAATCCTTTTGAAAATACATGTAACCATAGAAGATAACGTTTCATTCTTACTATACTATTGTGTATGGTGTTATCTAACACACATCCGATAATTATGTCACACACACACACACACACACACACCATCATCATCATCATCATCGGCTGTCACTCGTGTCCGAGTAAGACTGTCCTCCGTTGTGGCTTCTGTGGGTCCTCAGGTGAGCATAAAGCCCAATCCTAGACCCAATTTGTCTTGTGCAATTTGGGCAGATAAAGGTAGTGGTGGTGGGGTGGAGTTGGGTATGTCTGGTTGATAATCTGTCCTTTCTGTGCTTGCGTTTATCCTCAGCAGCTTGATTTAGGTCACTACTATAAAGCGCAGCACCTTCGTGGACAGCGCTCCTCCATGCCAACCTGCTCCCAGCCACGTCCTCCCATGTCTCAAGGTCCATGTGAAACCGCTTTAGATTTGCTTTGATGTTGTCCTTATACCTCATCTTTTGGCCACCCTGGGCACGCTTTCCCTCAACAAGCTGAGAGTAGAAAATCTGTTTTGGGAGGCAGAGATCCGGCATTCGGACAACATAACCAGTCCATCTGAGCTGGCGTTGAGCAACAATAGCGGTGATAGTGGGAATGTCAGCCTCACTCAGGACGCTGGTGTTGGTGCGTCGGTCCTTCCAACTAATTCTGAGGATTTTTCGGAGGCATCTTTGGTGGTACGTCTCCAGGGGTTTTACGTGCCTCCTGTATGTGATCCAGGTCTCCGATCCATAGAGAAGAGTGGGCAGCAAGACAGCTTTATATACCATGATTTTGGTCTTTGCCAGAAGGTCACGGTTCTCAAATACTCTCTTCCTTAGCCTTGAGAAAGCCCCACTGGCACAGCTGAGACGGTGTTGTATTTCATCATCTATGTTGACTTTTGATGATAGGATGCTGCCTAGGTATGGGAAGTGGTCCACATTTTCCAGTCTAGCGTTGTCGATGAAGATGTTTGGGGGTGAGACTGGAGTACTGTTTGGTGGTGATTGATGGAGGATTTGGGTTTTTTTATATTAATTGTTAGTCCTAGCTGTTTGTACGCCCTCGTGAAGGCAACCAGTGTACACTGTAGGTCCTCTTCTGAGAGGGCTACAAGGGCGTTATCGTCTGCATACTGTAGCTCCATAATGGATATGGTGTTCGTTCGACCTTTGGCCCTAAATCTGTTGATGTTAAAAAGTCGCCCGTCAGTTCTGTACATAATCCGAACTCCATGGGGAAAATGTTTGTCCGTGAGATGGAGGATAGCAGTAATGAAGATGGAGAACAGGGTTGGGACAATGACACATCCCTGTTTCACTCCCGTGTCAACCCTGAAGGGCTCTGTTTTATCTCCACTACTACTGAGGACTGTAGCTGACATATTGTCATGTAGCAGTCTCAGTACCCGAATGTACCTCTCTGGGCATCCAAACCTTGCAAGAACCAGCCAAAGGGCTTGACGGTTCACAGAGTGAAAGGCTTTAGTAAGGTCTATAAAAGCCATGTATAATGGTAAATTTTGCTCCCTGCACTTTTTTTGGAGTTGACGAGCAGTGAAGATCATGTCCATCGTGCCTCTATTTGGTCGAAAGCCACTTTGGGACTCAGGAAGGATGGTTTCTGCAAGGGGTGTAAGCCTGTTGGCCAAAACCCGAGCTAAGGCTTTCCCTGTGGTAGAGAGGAGAGAAATGCCCCAGTAGTTCCCACAGTTTGCCTTGTCTCCCTTCTTAAAGATGGAGACAACTAGGGCATCTCTAAGTTGTGCAGGGATTTTCTCTTGTTCCCATATTTTGAGCAGCAGGGCGTGGATGTGTCTGAGAAGATCAGGCCCGCCTTTCTTCAGGATTTCTGCTGGGATGCCGTCAGAACCAGCCGCCTTATTGTTTTTCATCTTCCTAATTGCATCCCGCACCTCTTCCAGACTGGGTGGTTCTCCCATGCTCTCAATTATGGGCTGTTGGGGGAGTTTTTCAAGGGCCTCCATCTCTGGAGTGGTGTCCCTGTTCAGAAGATCCTCGTAATGCTCTTTCCATCTATTCGTTATTTCTCCCTTTCCTTTCAGCAGCGTGAACCCATCCTTAGACCGAAGGCGGGGTCAGAGAACGGTAGCTGGGGCCGTATACCACTTTTGTGGCTTCAAAGAATCGTCTGGTGTCCCCAGAGTCAGCAAACTGCTGGATCTCCTGAGCCTTCTTCATCCACCAGAGGTTCTTCAGCTTCCTGACTGTCGATTGGACAGCCGCTTTAGCCTTGGCACACACACACACACGAGAAACTTCGATGTCTACTAGACACTATCCTAGAGTGTCTAAGGTCTGGATTTGTCAATACAGTTTTGCATGTGGATACGTTTTCGTACAAGTAAACTCTGACAAAATATTAAAAAAATCACGTAGTATTCGTGGCCCAAATAAGATCTTCTCGGTATGGCTAGCGAAGACTGGATTTTACAAGGAATGGTTCACTTTCTCCAAGTGATGTTACCTCAAGTAACAACAATAGCTGAATACTCAACTAGACAAGAAGAATTTTTGTCCTGGGATTCATTAACACCAAGAGACAATAAATAAATAAATAAATACTATAACATATTTAAATAGACAATTGATGGAGAGGGGAGACTATGTTCTTAACTTCTTTACTAATTCAGTGTTGAGAAATAAAGGAGAACTTTACTGAAATTTTCGAATATCTATGTATCTAATATAGGAATCAAGTGCTAGCCCCAGGAATTGGGGACTCTTTGATTCCTGAACACTTCATCTGAAGTAAAATGCAACACAAAACATATTGTTCACAACACACATTGGTTAAAACCACTTCTTCCTCTTTATCAAGAAGAATTCGTAAAAAAAATCGCACGAAAATTATCGGACGACATTCAAACACAAAATATATCTGAAAACACTGCCAGATACATAAAGTTCATTTGTATGATATTTCATAAAAATCGTCCCAGTCGTTTTGGAGTCCATAAGGAACGAACTCACACGCACAAAGTTCCCTTTTCTAGATCTAAACCCTGAATAAATATTCAAAGTCATAGTATTCGTGGCCCAAATAATATCTTCTTGGTATGATTAGCCTACGCTGGCTTTTACGAGGAATGGTGTATCTTCTCAGGTAATAGCACGAAGCTGAACACTCCACCAGACTAGATGGATTACTATCCTGAAATCCAGTGAAACTAAGAGACTAAAAAGAAATCTACTATAACATATTAAAATGGTCAGTTAGGGAGAGGAAAATTATGTCCACATCTTTACTACCTCAGTGTTTGAGAGATAAAAAACTTTAATGGAATATTCGAATCAGGTGTTAACCCCAGGTGGGGGGGGTTAGATTTCTGAGAAGGAATATGAAACAAAGAATAACGAAAAGATAACGAAACACCAACGTCTTATGTAAAACATGAAAAGAAACTGGAATCTTAGGAATACCTCCATCATCCCAGTAATTTATAGGAGCAACCGGACTCATGAAAAAAATTATCTGGCAGATATATGCGGCATACCAAGTGCAAGAGAGATACAAACAATTGCACTTACAATAACAGTCAGAATCTTAGGAAAATCTATCGGTTGGAATATATGAGATAGTGGATGGATTTTTGGCATCCGGTAAGAACCAGTGTGCCAACGTGATTACGCCGTTCAACAGAGAGAGAGAGAGAGAGAGAGAGAGAGAGAGAGAGAGAGAGAGAGAGAGAGAGAGAGAGAGAGAAAGTAAAAACAGAGTAAGAAAGAGAGAGTAAGAAACACAGACTGAGAAAGATAGAGAGAGAGAGAGAGAGAGAGAGAGAGAGAGAGAGAGAGAGAAAGAGAGACAGAGAACCGCTTTCCTCGAAATCATTTTTAAGCTTCAAAGACAGGAGAAAAAAATCTCCAAGAAAATGGTATAAAAAAGGAAACGGTATTACCAAGAGAATAAAAAATAAAATAAGGAGACCATTGTTCCCCAAAGCGGGGAGGGTAAACAAACCTAGAGATCTTGGGATAGATTTCATTAGTATGTCAACGAGATAAGTATATTGATGAGAAAAAAAAAGCCCATCAAATGACATTTCAAAATGTATAAGTGTTGGAAGAAGAGTGGAATTTATAATCCCTAAGTGATGATTGTGACAAAGGATTGAGACCTACTGGGGTCATATTTTGTATACAATCCCAAGAGAGAGGTGGGGGGGGGTAAAAGGTATTATTATCATCCCATATTGCACCATAGGAGGCAGAGTGAAAGATAAAAAAAAAGAAAAAAATATGAAAGTAAAAAAAATGGATGAAACGAAAAGAAATGGATGACAAAATAATGAAAATAAAATGAAAGATAGATAAGAAAAATCCTGAGTGAAAAAGAAAATGAAAAAAAAAAGATGGTAAGAAAAAATGAGGAGAAAGGGTGTGTGGGAGAGAAAAAATGAGGAGAGAGAGTGTGTGTGGGAGAGAAAAAAGAGGAGAAAGAGTGTGTGTGGGAGAGAAAAAAGAGGACAGAGAGTGTGTGTGGGAGAGAAAAAAGAGGACAGAGAGTGTGTGTGGGAGAGAAAAAAGAGGACAGAGAGTGTGTGTGGGAGAGAAAAAAGAGGACAGAGAGTGTGTGTGGGAGAGAAAAAAGAGGACAGAGAGTGTGTGTGGGAGAGAAAAAAGAGGACAGAGAGTGTGTGTGGGAGAGAAAAAAAGAGGACAGAGAGTGTGTGTGGGAGAGAAAAAAGAGGACAGAGAGTGTGTGTGGGAGAGAAAAAAGAGGACAGAGAGGGGAGAGATAAAAGAGGACAGACAGGAATAAATAGAAAAAGAGGATAGAGAGGGGGAAATAAAAAAAGAGGATAGAGAGGGGGAAATAGAAAAAGAGGATAGAGAGGGGGAAATAGAAAAAGAGGAGGAGAGAAAAGGGAGAAGAGAAGAGGAAAACGAAAAAGAGGAGAAAGAAGGGAAAGAGTAAAGGATAAAGGGAAAAGAAAAGAGGGGGAGAAAAAGAGCGAACAAATTATTTTTAATAGCAAAGCACACAAAAGGCGAAAATAAATGAAGGCGGAAGAAAGAATAGAATGAAAGAACAAAAAAAAATAGAAAAGGTTCACCATTTTTTTTAATTAATCGTCGCTGAAAGCTTGTCAGCTTAATTATCGCTAATTTCCACAGCCCCCCCCCCCTCCGAATACAAAAGGTTATAATTTCATGATATATTTTTTAATATTCTTTCTATCCCTCTGCATCAGGTTCTTTCAGGATGTGAATAATAATGGTTGGTAACAGCTTAATTGGTAAACTTATCACCATTGTATTACGATAGTTACCTTTTCTGGTTGGCATCGTCACAATTTAACCTTCTAGATGAGATAGAGCTCAGTCTGATCTTTTTTATGGTTTAAAGAATGTGTGGTGTGCACTGGCACTGCATAATATGATGGGATTTTACAAAACGCATTTCAGGTATAAACATTATTACATACTTACGTGTCATGTCGAAATTAGTACAAAATCCAAAAATTATAAAAAATGATAGAGTAGATCTGCTAGACCTTTATATTCATTTTTACAAAAAAATAAAAGTGGTTCGCCATTTTCTTTGAAATGGCTGATTTGTTAAAATCATAGATTGCAGTTACCTCCCCTGGATATTAAGAACTCTTTAACATTAAACAATACGAGTAAACTATAATTCAACAAAAATATTTTTACTTGTAATTATTTTTCTACTCGATCTTTTTTTTATCATTTCTGTAACTTTCACTAATTTCGACATGACAAGTAAGTACGTATTATAAAATCGGGATTCAAGTTCTACATGCCAATTGGTATTTTTTCTACCATAGCAATGTGTGGCACAAGGCCGGATGGTTGGAGAAAACCAATATCCTTTAATGGGGGGGGGCACTCTGGTCAGGTACAAAACTAGCTGTGACTGGTACCAGTAACTTATCGGTTGAAGTGAGAGGATGACCTTTAAAGATGGAGCTGAATAAGACCCCAATCTGACAAAGAATGGTCTAACAGTTCAAATCAGCTTCAGTTTTATGCAAGGAACCGTTGCACATCCTAGGCTATAAGCCCCTCTCTTTGGGTTGAGCACTGTCAAATGTATTTCACCCGCTGCTTATTTAGTTTATTGAATAAACCAGTAGATCGAGTACTGTTAAGCGAATCATTTGTGAACACCGATCCATGGTCTTGTGGTTAGAGCTGCCAACTGTTAACGCGATGATTGCAGGTTCGATCCACAGCTAGAGAAAGGTGCTAGTCTAGCCGCACTGATGGGTTGTGATACAACGAAACAGTACTGTATGTGGGTGATACATATAAGTTTTTAAAATGTATATGACAATTAAGCTACATAGAATTTTCTGTGTTTCATCATCGTGAGGATTCGTCAGGCTATTTTCAAAATTTACTATTTAGCTCTACTTAGGTATTGAGCACCCTTGAAAGAAATACTGAAAATAGATGCATAAATGATTATATATTTTATATATATATATATATATATATATATATATATATATATATATATATACACACACAACAATTTTTAAATAACAGAGAGCTTCTGTTTAATTATACCGTTTTAATTCTTTCGATTTTTCTTATCCTTTTTAAGAAAAAAAAAAGGGTATATATATATATATATATATATATATATATATTCCATAGGTGTCATGAACGTTTTCAATTCCGAATCGAATCATTTTCGGATAAGAGGCAAATGAACGGAGAGCTAAGAAAACTGGAGAAGAAAAGAATCTAGTGGTCCACATGATACGTATTCAGTGAATGTTATAGCCATTAGTTGCAAGAGTTAGATCTGGAGAATAGGGAGAGTGTGGAAGCAATCCGGAGTGAAATTCATGACATGGTGCACTGTCTTGGTGAAAGAGCACTTGTTCCTTCTTCATTTGTGGACGTTTTTTTTTTGGGAGGAATTTGTTCCTTCCAGAAACACTTTCATATGGTCCGTCCCGTAAGTACTCACTGCCTTTCTAGACAGGATTCTAACTAGAAAGATATGGGGGAAACGAAAACCAACAATAACGATTCGATTCATTTGAAATGAATGCATCATGTTGAACAACAATGACAACGAGTTTCTGTGACTATTTTCATGCATTTATATTCGAAGTTTGCAAAACAAGTTACGTGTTGAGTTATTACAGTCAATGTAAGGCGATTTGTGTGACCTCAGAGGTCAAAACATATTGACAAAGAAGTGCAGATTCCATTGAGACACATGCCACAAAAGTAGAAACGGGCGACCTCCAGAACTTGACATTTCCTGGCGTCTTAGAAAAAAAAAAAAAAAAGAAGTAAACTTAGAACGAAAATAAATTCACGATAAAAATAGTGTTCATTAGCCTTGTAGTAGGAATGGATTACTTTTATGAGTACTTGGCCTTCGGGACAAGATCAAAGTGTAGTATCTGTTCCGGCAGATACTGCAAGCTATGACTAGCAAAGACCAGATGTGGGGGCAACCCCACATGCCTGACCTTTAACCAGCTCCCATTTCCCACCTCTCGGGAGTTGGTCCCCTTTTCCCTTCCCCCTCCCTTCACTCCTCACATTAAAAATTGGCCTTGTGCCTAATTTGCTCGGTGGGGGAGCAAATAAATACCATCTGTTCTTCAGATGCTGCACTTCTATTTCTTGTTCTCTTTCGGTGGAGGAGAAATCCTTCACGACTGAGACAATTTTTATTTTTGTACCTTTTCTCCACGTTAAAAAACGACCCTGGTGTCTAACTCTGTCCCGTGGGGAGGCATAGTAAATAGGTACTTTTATGAGTTCGTGTATTGAGTAAAAGGAATTTAAAAAAAAAACCCGTTCCACTAAACTGTTGACTAGCTCAACATGAAACTAAAATATATACATGCGACTGGGGACCGTTTGTGAATTTAATATTCCTTCGACACTTCCTCCTTTGGAGGAAGCCGGTTCAACCCGCCTAGGGTGAATGCCGCTGGCATACATAAAACTAAAAAAAGATCATAATTAATGCAATTTTGAATTTTTGAGATGAGATGTGAATATTTTTGATTTTGATTAATCGGACAATTATTCTTGGGTGTTATTGGCACGTTTCGGTCGCTGCAACCTGCGACCTTCTTTGGGTGTTGAATACATGCTTCCTTTTTCTCTACTAAGGCAAAGAGGTGTTAGCTCTGCATTGTATTTTTTTATAATCAACGGACCCACTCTCAAACCCACGGTTCGAATTATTGCAATGCAAAGCTAACCCCTCTTTTCCTTAGTAAATAAAAAGAAACATGTATTCAATACCCGAAGAAGGTCGCAGGGTGCAACGACCGAAACGTTGTGCTAATAACATCCAAGATGAGAATAATTGTTCGATTAATCAAAATAATACAAACATCAAAATTAATGTCAGTTTGTCTCCTAGCAAAGGAATTGTGAGCGGCAAAATCAGTATTGTTGGGTGTTGACCGGGCAACGCCGAACAGTGTGCTGGTTGATGATTGTTACGATTATTGCAGTCAAAAAGTTTTGGCGGCTAAAATACGTTTTAGAATAAAAAAAAAATTATTTAGAATAAATATTTATGTACATTAATTTGGGAATGTTAACTTAAAACTGTTATAACAATGACAACTTAAAACTGTTATAACAATGACAACTTAAAACTGTTATAACAATGACAACTTAAAACTGTTATAACAATGACAACTTAGAAATAATGACATGTAAAAACATCAGGTGATTATTTTAGTGACGTATACTAATGACGTCATTTAGAAAGGGGTATATGATCTTTTTGAGATACGCGGAAATTAGTTGGAGAAAATAGTTAGTCGAAATTAAAAGAAGAAAGACGGTCGACAGATTGTGATGGCTTAGAGAAGAGGATGTCAGAAATGAAGATAGTCAGAATGTAAAGAGGAGTTAGATCAGCGTGTATTTTTCAAGAGGTGGAAGAACACTGGAATAAAAGGTTGTCAAAAATTAAACCTGAGGCTCTGTTATTCTTGGGGAGAATTTTCATTGCAGCTTTTCCGTCAAGACAAGATCCAAGATGAACCAGATATGTTTCATTATTGGCCAGATGTTGAAACCACAGGTAGTCAGAATGGCGCATCGATAGTACCAAAGGTAGTCAGAAATGGCATATAAATCGTACCACCAATGGCCGGAATTGCATAGAGACTACCACAAGTGGTCAGAGTGACATACCGATAATATCAGCCATAGTCATAGTAGTGATGATTACACGTTCTACTAAAACGTAATTGCTTTTCTAAATCTTTGAAGTTAAATGTTAAAGTAATTCTGCCGTCATAATATTTGTATGAAAACCATAAAATTCTTTTCTCAAAATTTATTAAAAATTTTTTTAAAAAGAACAAAAAAAAAATTTAGATTATGATTAGTTTTCATCACTAAATATTTTTATCAAACAAATAAAAAAAAATCAAAATAAAGCAAAAAATGTTTTGTAGACATTTTCTACAGAAATTGATTTTCTCAAACGAAAAGTGACAAATTCAATTTATTCATATTATCTGGATTTTTCTAACTACTGTTCTCACTTTGAGTATTATTTTCACAAAGTTTCCGTCGATTTAACCTCCGACCTTCTTCAGGTGTATCTTGTGAAACTCTGAAATCTGCACGGAATTTCAAACAAAACCCTTTATTTAATCCACGGGGGAGGAGGGCATGCGCTTGTTCCATCAGCAATCAGAAGTCCTAAGTACCTATTTACTATGCCTCCCCACGGGACAGAGTTAGACACCAGGGTCGTTTTTTAACGTCTAAGTAACTTGTAGTTGTATTTGTGAATGTCGCTCACACTGAGGATTAAAGGGTGTAATTTACAACTGAATTTACCAAGTACTTTATCCACTCCTTGCATTATGAAAAGAACACTCAAGATGAGAACCATAGTTCAACTGTTACAAATTATCAATCTTCATCTAAAAATTTAATAAACAGAATTTATGTTTCGCAATTTTTGAAAATGCGAATTGATAAGTTTGGATTATTCTGACTACTATTCTCGTCTTGATTGCTTATATATATATATAGTTTGTTTATTACACAAACATTATTGGTTACATGTTATAGTAATATAAAAAAATTTAAATATTACAGTTAAACATTTTTGATATTTTAAAATCGTCGAAATCAGAATTGATAATTGTATTAGAACTGGAAAAATATTGGAATCGTCCCACCACTAAGACACACACTATATATACATGATAAATATTTTTAGTCATTGATTTTATGATACAGACAATAGAAAAAAAACATTTAAAATAAAATTTAATAAAAAATAAAAATACTCTTCAAGAAAGGTTAAAAATACAATACAAAAAAAAAAAACAAAAAGCAAAAACAAAAAATAAGCATGCACTCTGACTTAGCTATTATTCAAGCTATTCAAAATTTAATCGTATATCGATTCAAATTTTAATCGATTGATTAACCAGCTAAGCTCTTCTAGAGAAATCTATTTTTAACAACAACAAAAAAAATCTATTAAAATTGATCTTTCCTTTGTTATCCCCGAACAAAGAACGCAGTTGTTGAAAAATGTCTCCACATAGAAAATAAAAATGTTTTTGTAGATCAAAATAGTAAAATATATATTTTTTTTCTATTACACACATGGGAGAAGGAGAAAGAAGCAACTTTGGTAGAAGTTAGAGCCCTCAGTGATGCTGGGTTAAACAGGGGTGAGAGGGGAAAAATATAACAGAATACCAAGCTCTTCTGTACGACGTGAAAAGAAATTGGAACCTTAGGGAGATTTCCATCATTCCATTTATTAGAGGAGCAATCGAATTCATGAAAAAGAATTTCAAAAACTAATTTGCAAATATACCTGGTGAACCAAGTGCAAGTAAGATACAAATAATTGCACCTAAAAGGATGATTAGAATCTTAAGATTTCTCGGTTTATATGAAATAGTGGATGAATGTCTGACATCTGGTAGGATGCCCCATCCTCAGCTAGAACAAAATAAGAAAATTTAAGTGTATAATATATATTTCGAATCTCGCTAGATTCAGCCCCTCTGATGAATCGTAGACGACGAAACACGTATCAGTGGATAATTATATTTTAAAAACAATATATATACCGCTCCCTATGTGGGGGTACCAAATTGGTGAAACGGAAAATTATTCCCAACTCGCATTTAGGTAAAAATGCACTTTCGTAAATAATTGAATTTATTCAAAACGTATCGCAAAAACAAAAACAAATAACATATATATATATATATATATATATATATATATATATATATATTATTCCTATAAATTCGTTTTTCTTTTGCGTGTATTGATATTCATATTAAAAACCCTTTTTTCTATTTATTTAAAAAGAAAATACAATTTTCTTATATATGGGTTGTGCAAAAGATCTAGCTAATTTTCATATTCTTTTAAACATTCATTTTCATTTTAATTCCCTATTAGTTTTTTCGGTTTCTTATGGGATGATCATCTTTAGTTAACTATTACGTGTAATTATATTCATGCAGATATTCTACTTGATTTATACTTGCATAATATTTGCGTAAAAAGTTTATAGTAAACACAAAATTGTTTCCATATATATTTATGTATACATATATATTTTTGTTTAATCCATCTATCTATCTATCTATCTATATATCTATAAAAGTGAACGTGTCTGTATGTCTGTGTGTATATTTCCCTATGCAATAACTTTGTCAATTTTCAGTCTACACACTCGAAATTTTATATACAGGGTACGGAGATTTGGGAAAATCTGTAATTCGTTTTCAGCCAGAAATTTGGCTATTAAGGGGTCAAAGCTCAACGATTTAACCTTTGAGAACTATACCAAACTCCTCCGACAATTTTGGGTCTAAACACTTGAAATTTTAGATATAGGTTCCTTGGACATGGGCCTAACTTAATTTGATTTGAGCCTAAACAATAAATGTTAAGGGGTCATAATAGGGGTCAAAATTTTTAAAAATATTGACCTCTGCGGTTTCTACCAAATTACTCAGACACTTTCTGGTCTAAACACTTGAAATTTGATATAAAGGGTATTCAGAGATAGGGCAAGCTTTTTCATCGGTTTGGGTCGAAAAATTTTAGTTCCTAATATATAAATGTATGTATGTATGTATGTATGTATCTATGTTTGCATGTCTGCCTAAAACTTTTAACAAAGGCGACGGATTTTAAAAAGATCAGTATCGTTTTGAAATTCGACCTTTCAGACGACAAATATCGAAAAATTGGCTAAAAACATTAATATCTTCACCTTCAACTAGGCACTTTTCTACAGGGAGGGGGGGTCGCCTTTTCGCTGATATTTTTGAAAGTTATCCTCTCCTTTCTATTGTCTAGCCTTAATTAAAACCTACGTCACTTCCGGTTTGGCGGTGGTCGTGACGACAAAGACGTCAGGTTTTTTTCCCCCCCCGTTCTTTTCCTCCTTCGCGGTACGAGTTCAAGCCTTCCTTTCTACTACCACTTTTTTTTTTTTTTTGCTCAACACACACATCCAAACAGCCGGGCAACGCCGGGCTGAAATGCTAGTATATATATATATATATAATTCGGCAGCAAGTTGTTGTCAAAATATATCTGGTTGAAAACAACTAAGTTTTTACAATCCCCCTATATATATATATATATATATATATATATATATATATATATATATATTAGTAATACAGAGGAGAATGCTGCTATATTGTTAGCAGTAGGTGTTTTATGTGGTTGGCATTTCTTGTGAAGAAATGACTTATAATGTACTTTGGGGTAGGGGTAATTGCGCCAAATCCGGCGGTAACTGCGCCTACTAAAAAAAAGTGCTCTTTATATGCGTAATTGCCAAAAGAGCACTTTTAGTTAGTTGGCGCAATTATCCCGGACTTGGTGCAATTACTCCAAAGTACGGTATAATCTTATTTTTATTATCAACGTTATTGTATTAAGTTACATCGGCTGAAACGTTGTTCAAATAACACTCGAAATAAGAACGGTCACCTGAAGACTCCAAATAATATCGATTGTTCTATTGTGTCATTAAGTCTTATTAATGGTTATACTAAAGCATTTACAGAAGTCTTTAGGGCAGGAGATTTATCCGGAAGGTCGCACAGTCCTTCCACGTATTTCACTTGATATTTCCAAACTATCACCCATCTCATAGTGACTAGACTCATTATCGCTTAACTTTGGTAATTTGGTGAGAACGAATGTAAAAATTGCCTCAGTCTAGAAAGATTTCTCCTTTATTGGCTGGTGATGCCACATATCTTTTTCATTGATGCAGTAATACTACTGGGAAAGGTATGAACCAAAACATCTTATAGGTTATGATTAAAATAGCAACTTGCATTCAACTAGTCGTCTACAAGTAATCGTATATCAAAATTCGGTTTCACTATCAAATTGTAACTTAAGTAACATAAAAGATTTATTTTCTTCCACTAATCAATGTTCCTGTTAAGCGATTTGGCACAAGCTGACCAATCAACTTCTTTAGCTTATTTGGAATTGCTGTTGGTCAGTAGAGAAAGGCACCAGGAAGCAGCAAAGACATCCATCCATTCTCTCTATCGCTCCTATCCTTGTCCATCGGACGCACCAGCATCGATGATCTTTGCCTGAAGAAAAATAGAGGCTTATTTTCTATTGCAAATCAATATCCCTACTATAAGATTTGACCACACACTGACCAATCAGCTTACAGGGTGCATTGATTCCATCTGTCCCATGAGGAATTTCTTTAGCCCCTTTGGGAATCATGATCAGTCCGCAGAAAGAGAACCTAGTCAGCAATAAAGAAAGACATCCCTTCTCTCTCTCCTGTTCTGGTCCACTGGACGCTCCAGCACTGACGATCTTAAAATAATTTTTTTTATTTCTTTATTTTTTTTGTGTCTCAATCTAGATTTCCCATTTTGGAGAGTTGTACTCCTTATTAAAAACTGATCTTTCCTTACTCTAATTTTTCCTTTGCAGGGAAACAATCTCCAATGAAGTTAAGAGAAAGAAGGATAAATAAAGACCTGGCCAGAGATAGTTTAGTTTGGAAGTTAATTTCTTAGGGCCGTATAACACATGCCAACATGGACATTAAATTGAGTATTATAATGATGATTTCAACAAAATCTGTATTTTTCAAAAATATTTGTCGTCATGAATATCGGGAGTATCTTTCAAATATTACACCAGCTGGCTGATGTATATTGGCAATGCTATCGTCTCAATTTTCAGTATAAAATGTAAAAATCTTCAGTTAAATGATACAATCAGTTTCATTCATTATTCTAACAAAATGTTTTAGTGTGGGTGCCACTTAAGGGATTCTTCTTTTAGGACTAGAATAAGTAACCATATTTCAACATTTGTATTTGGTACCCCCACCAAGGGGGAATTGGATCTAGTATAAAAATGCCAGAGTCTCCTTTGACTGAAGGCAGAACAGATACCAGATCTTGATCACAGCTTGAAGAACAAATAAGTCATCAAACTGTCGATTAAAAATTATTTTTTAAACCATAAGGTCGAGTTAAGTTTCTCGGTTGCTTTGTAACCAATAAAAAAACAGAATACGGCTTTCAGGAGTCTTGCTATAATGAATTACCTTCTTCAGAACCAGCAAAGAAATTAGCCCCTTTTTGTTTATTTAAGAGGAAGGTACGGCCCGTTGTCTAAGGAGTCCTTATTCATAAGGGAATAATGACAAAACCATACAGTGTATTTTGTTCTCACCTAAACTGCCCATATACAGGGAGCTATATTCTCCAAATTAAAACCCAACTTTATGTCCAAGTTTTCCTCGTGGGGAGGCAAGTAAATTGGGACAGTATGTTTCGACGGCGCCACTATTGTATCAAAGAACGATCATTTTACGCACGGAATCTTCAGAAAATGATTTCATGTAGTAAATGTATCCTAATTATAGACCAAGAGAATGTCATTAAAGTCAGCCTAACTTTGATCGGCTGGGCGCCTTCTACACTTGACGGCAAACATCAAAGAGGGTTTTGTAGGCTGCATCATTGAAAATTATGTCAGCAAAGTGCATTGTTACCGACGATTTAATTTTAATGGAAGACGCAAGACGAAAAAAATTCTTTACCTTAATATGGAGGCAAAGAATTTTTACGTCACGTAATCCAAGACACGCACACACACACACACACACACACACACACACACACACACACACACACACACACACACACACACACACATCACTAATGAGGGGAGGGGCGGCCGGCTTTACCCAGGAGTAAAATACGCTTAAATATGATAGTTTAATTTGTTCAGATTTTATATATATTATTATAGAGTAGTAATTTCAAAAGTAAAAAAAAAAAACGTATTTGGGTGCCATCAGCTGGAATCGAAACCAGAAGCAAAACTGTAGCATTCAAAGCTGGTGACGTTACCACTGTACCAAACTATATGGCATATGAACTGATTAAAAATTAATAAACTAAGATGAATGTACAAAATGTATAACGATTTTTTCATTTTGACCCATTTTTAACCCCTTAAAAACTATTTTTAACCGGCTAAAACCCCCATAAAAGAACAGTCCATAAAAAATCCAATCATTTGAGACATCTGTGACTTTTAGTTTTGGAAGAGAAAGAATTTGAAAATATGGAGACAGACAGACATATAGTCTTTTATATATTAAATTAAGAAATTTGAAAAAAAAAATGTAAAAAAAAAATGTAAAAAAATAACAATAACCAAGAAGCAGAATTCTGTTATCTTTAACAATGTCTGCATAAATGAATGAAAGAACGCTGCCTAAATACAAAAAAGAATCTACCTGCCATTCGGCGGCTATTAATCTAGCTTTAACTATTCTTTGTTTAATATATACTAGCCGAACCCGTGGAAAACTAAAAAAAATAAAATAAAATAAAATGAATAAAAAATAAAACAACGACGAATTTAAAACAAATTTTTTAGCAATTGTTTTAACTGTTTATAGCTAAAAAGAATTGATTTAAAAATTCAGTTTTTTTTCCAATGAAAATTCAATACAACACATTGTTTTCTGAATATTTTTTATACAAATTATAAACGGAACAAATCTCAATCTACTTGCACATTTTTTTTATTTTAAAAAATAACAAGAAAACTTAGTCTCCTCAACATAGCTTTTTTTAATTATAAAATAAAAATAGCCAATTTGAAACCGTAAACAGACAGCCATGTTTTTTTTGTTTTTATTGCAATTTTTGAAGAGGAAATTATTTTAATAATTTTGAACTGATAAAGATCGACTATGAAGGGAGGTAATCTGTTCATCATTAATTGATGTTTGCGATGATTATTATTTTTTTGTGACAGTGGACTGTACATTTTCTGTACGAAAAGTAATATTTAAATGACTTATATAAAATATCTTTATTATAAATCTATTTTTTTTTAACTAATTGTTTTCATTTAGTTACCTCCCTTGGAAATTAACTGATATTTCAAGATCGATTTTGGTAATTTATCTATCATTTCTTTTTTATTAAAGCAATCTAAATAATTGTAGATATCGATAAAACTATTGCACATATATAGGAAAATAGGGCAATGAAATTACACATGAATAACACCAAAAGTGTATCTATTATAAACTGTTGAAAAACAGTTATGCAAATATCTGTTTTTTGGATCTTTACTATATATATAGTATTTCGAGAGACTATATTGTATTATAGATTAAAATAACAGCGAGTAGGTTTTACTGTAATACAGATGTGATGGATTAAAAAAAAAATTGAGGCGGGGGGGGGATGACAATTTTTTAAAAGCTAAATATAAAATGACCTCTGCCCCTTATTTTATTTTTCGACCAGTCTTTTGTTAAAGAAGAAACCATTTTACGTCAAACTTTTATGAAAAGCCGAGTGGAAAATAAACTTTGGGTTTACTTTCGGCAGCCTTGAAATTCTAGCTTCCCTTTGTACTTTAGTTCTCACATTCCATGATCTGACAAAGGGGAAAAATTGCTGTTTTCGGAGTTGGAATTGATCCATCTAAAACTTATCGTTAGCTAGTTTTTGATAGTTAACTAGTATTTTTTTTTAATTTCTTACATCAAGTGGCTTTATGCTTTGTTTAAAGCAATTTCCATATATACTAAAAAAAAAAAAAATGAATAGGTAAATAGGTTAGAAAATAAAAGTTCATTTAAAAATCTGAGAATTTAATATTCAAACGCCTAAGATCAAAATGTATCTGTTTTGGATCTTCCCCATATTCTTGTATCTAACTGTTCTCGTGAAAAAAAGCAGGTAGGAACACGATTAAAAAAATCCGATAAACTAACTAACCCTCGACCCCCAAACCACCAGAGCTTGGGCCATTGTTGAGATAACTTGTTGGTTGAAGTACTGTTCGTATAGTTCTAGGTGGTCCACCCTCCCAGGCTTTGCTTTTTTCACCCTTTGGAATGCCGACCGGATTGACCGGGCATTGATTTGTAAGGCAGAATGCTCTTCCTCTAGTATACTGGTTTTTCACATCCCACTTTCCCGAGCTGGAGTCATATCTTCCCACGGTGGGAAGAAAATATTTTTTAAATAAATATATTACAGATGAGGGAGAGGGGTGCCGTATAGACACTTAGTTCTTAACCCTTGAATTGTTCACGTACTTCGTCATTTGTAGTAATGTTCGCATTATATCAATTGGGTAAGAAAGCGTTTCTTGTCGAGTAGATAAATAACTTCCTAGTTAAAAAAGCAAGCAAACGTGTATTCAGTCAACAGCCAATTTCCGGCTTTAAGTGAACAGTGTACCGAACGGAAGCGTTACGATGACACAACGTCAGTTCACATTTAGTTGCTTCCTCGTAAGGACATAGTTAGAAAGAGCGAAGTCTTTTTTTTTCATATGGAGAAAATCCAGTTGCAATAAACAAAAAAAGGGGGGGGGCACTCTAGATTGGGACGTGTTTGTTGTAATTGTAAAACCCGAAGGTGGGTCTCGAGGACTGATTAAGGTTTAAATTTAGTTGAGACCCTATTTACTTGCTTTCACCACAATAGTAGAATGTATCGGTCTACACCTTTAAAGAAACAAAAACAACAAAAAAGAACGGTATAATTACATTTTCACAGATCCAATACGTCGTAGACTCAGTCGCAACGAAACAGAAGAAAGTAAAAAAAAAAAAAAAAAAAAAAATTCGACTGACTTTCTTTTTAACAAAAGCCTTTATATTTGGTATTTCCAACAACGCATTTTTTTCTAAATATTTAAACAGTTCATTTCTTCTTCACCAGTTGCGTGTGACTTTTCGTCCCTGCTATGACGTTACCCACGTGGCTCGAACACGTAGTTCTTTCGTCACGTGTCGAACACCATTGCTTCTCTGAAAACCTGCTTTGTGCTATACACGTTATTTTATCTCTGCTGTAACGTCATTTTGTGCGCCCGGCTTGGTCATTTGCATATCTTTATGCGGCAGCTGCTGCTGCTGCTCCCAGCGTCAGCAGTTCTGTTACAAAAGTTAGATAAAACATATGTTTTTTAACGAAAGGGAAATCCAACTCTCCAAAAAGAAAAAAGGAGGAGGCCACTCTGGATTTTCGCCCCCCGACAAAGCATGAAGCCAATTGATGTACGGTGCAAAAAAGATAAAATAAAATACTTCAAACTAGCCGACGATAAGTGTTAAATCAGGGGGCTTCCAGCTAGTGGATCGTGACGCCTTGGCAGGTGAGCGTGTAGCCTTGGGGATAAGATTAATTTTATTTCATCAATTACATCTTTCAAACTCTTACATTTTTTGTTTAGATGCAAAGCAAAACGTGTGCTACAACATTATGTGATATTATGGGTGTATGAATGCTTGTGGCTGAAATGTAACATATAGCTTTTCACACCTATATGACAATATTATTTTTAAGAAATATATATTCTTTTTTATGAATTCACATTAGACTAATGTGCTCTAATTTCGTAATAAATACTTACAAAATTTTTAAAAAATCTTTTTTTTTTTTAGATGTTTCTTTCTGTCCTTCACAGAAAATAAAAAATAAAATTAAGTTGCTGATAGTAAGTCCTAAGTAGGAATTCCCACGGGTTTCAAACTTTTAAGTAAGGGGTCGCGAATGCCAAAAGGCTGGAAACTCCTGTGTAAGATGGATACATTTTGAATCAGAAAACAGTAATTCCTCCCCTTTTATCAGAAACATTAATCATGGAATACGAGGACTAAAGGACAAAATAAAGGAAACTAGTCACGAAGCTGCAGAAAATAAACTTAAGGTCCACTTTGTGAAAAAAAAAAAAAAAATTCCAGATTGCCTCAGTCTAGAAACACCTCTCCCTCACCAACCGATGACAATACAGATGAAGTACAGTATCAAAACAGATACTAGACTTCGATCTCAGCGAAAAGTTTTTCGCCAGTTGTCCTACCAGTCGAGGTCCACCCTTATCATTCCAGCAACAAAGATTAACTGGAACCATCAGATCTTTCTTTGTCGAAATGAGATCCGGCTTGGTTATACATGATGTATCCTTTCAGGTATTACCATCTCATTTGGGAGGGAATTGGTTTACCATCGATCGCCTGGAGCGCACTTAACAGGGAATGTCATCTGGTTTGTTTACAGCTATTTTGATACGTGACCAAAATGCCTTTTTTTTTCACAACTTCCGGCCTTTGTGCCATACCTTACTGTATCAGAAAAAAGCAAATCCCAAAGTCATTCATTGTTGTCTATCGAGCTGCGTTAACACACGTATTACCAGACATGCTACAAGGAGAAGGTCTATTAATAGACAAGATAAACACAAAGAAATGTTAAACTTTACTTCTGATTGGCCGATTTTCATTTGGTATCTCTGTACATCGGCAATTTAATAATGTACTTATCTAAAAATTATTTATTTATTTTACATTACTTAATCAGGCTCAGACCGGTTCAGACTCTTACTAATCTAATATATAAAAGGCTATATGTCTGTTTTTCAAACTCTATCTCTTCCGAAACTAAAAGTCGCAGAGCGACGCTAGGGGTCTCAAATGATTGGATTTTTTTTATGGACCGTTCTTTTAGATAAAAATAGTTTTTAAGGGGTCAAAATTGAAAAAAATCGTTATACATTTTGTAGATTCATCTTAGTTTATTTTTAATTTTTAATCAGTTCATATACGCGTCACGTTTGTACAGTGGTAACGTCACCAGCTTTGAATGCTACAGTTTTGCTTTCGATTTCGATTCTAGCTGATAGCACCCAAAACACTTCTTTTTTTTTTTTTTTTACTTCTGAAATTACGACTCCATAATAATATATCTGAAATCTGGAAAAAAAATTAAATATCATATTTAAGCGCACTTTACGACCGGGCAAAGCCGGGCGCACCCCCCCCCCCACGCCCCGCTAGTATGAAATATTTTTTAAATAGTCACCTAAACATAAAACAATCAAGAGAGATAAGTAATTTTAAACCGTTGAATATAATCGAAGTTGTCTATCTCAAGTTTAAAAATTGTGCAAACAAATAAAAATCAAGAGGCTAATGTAGTTTGCTTCAAGCATTGTCTAATGTGTATATAAAGAGAAGGCAATACAGTGCAGAGGTGTTACTGATCGAAATAAACTGAAACAAATTAACACAAATGGGTGGAACATGTTATGCATATTTACGTTTTATTAATGTAATGTAATATATATATATATATATATATATATATTGCATTAATAAAACGTAATATATATATATATATTGCATTAATAAAACGTAATATATATATATATATATATATATATATATATATATATATATATATATATATTATATATATAATATTTTAATAAAAAGGAAAGGTAGTTTGCTTGAAGCACTGCTGGTAAATAAATATGCAAGAGTATAAGAAGGAAACCGGATGTTGAAGTGATGTGACGTATTTTTGTCCATACACCACATTACTTCAACACTTTGTTCCATGCATTGCTATAATCTTATACTCTTCCATATTTTTTTTTTATACTTTTAACATTACATTGAGTTCTTATTTGCCTCAGTATAGTCTGATAGAAGTTCCGTATGTTATGATATTTCGGGAAAATCTACCTTCATTAAACATGTGTTCGACTTTAGTTGAAACGTGCATTCACGGTCTGTCGTAAACGTGAAAAGTTTCACGGTAGTTAAAATAAAAAATTTGAAAAATAAAATGAATCACAAGTTGTAAACAAATTAACTAATTAAAAAAAAAAATAAATCCTGATAATTTGAAAATTATTAGTGCTTAATCAATCTGCATTTTTTTTTTTTTTTTTTTTACTGTTACCACCAGGAATTGAACTCTCGATATGTTGACGAGTGAATGAACAAATTAAACCACCCTTACTGTCACGGTACTGACTGCCATTTTTAAGCTGCTTTTTGCATTCTTAAAAACTACGAGTATAATCAGATCCACTTCAAATTTCTTATATTAAAACGGTACTTCACATAATGCGTAATATGTACAGAAAAAGAAAAGGCTCCAAAACGTTCATAGTCTAATTAGCTGAATTCCAATTAATAAACCAATTATAAAATCCATTCGCTAATGAAGTGCCCGAACTTCTATCAAAATAGGATAATTCTTTGACCCCGATTTCTTTTTCATATCTGTTTAACATGTGAGTAAAGTAGCGATTATTTGAAATGCATTTTTTGTTTAACAAAGGAGTCACCACATATCAAGGCCCGGAGGCCAGTCGAGTATAAGGGTTAATGTGTGTATGATAAGCATTTGGGACGATAGCGTAGTAATTGCTTGTAGTGGAAATTTGGTATGATTTAAGACTACGGTTCAATAAAAACTTGTTTACGTTGGACTTGAAGATGACAATGCAGTAGTTAGCTGGAAAGCAGACCACCGGAACAGTTCTCCAGGCGGGCAATTCTAGGAAAGAAGCTTTTGTACATGAAAAGATTGAACCTATTAGGGTGTGTCTGTATGGTCCCTCTTGACAAAGTATTTGATCGAGAATTTAAAACAAGCAGGGTAGTCTAATTGGGAGTGGGGTGATTTACTAGAGGATGTGGACAGCAAATATTAGGGGGGGGTAATGTGGGTGGAAGGTGAACTCTGAGCAGGGGAAGACCGGAGACAAAAAAAAGAAAAAAAAAGGGATGCATGGGTTCGGCAAACTTGGATGTTCTCTAGTACTTAAAAAAAAAAAAAAAAAAAAAAAGTAGGAACTGAATCTCATTTGTAGCACCAGTCAAAAGTCTTTAAGAGCTAAGCTATTCTAACAGGATGGGTTCCAAAGAACTCAGGACCGCATGTGCCATACTTTATGGAGGGAGCACGAATTTGAACCTGGCTTCTAGATGGATTCATAAACTAGTGTTATGCACCCACCTTATATTGAAGTCCACTCAAGACAACCTCCTCCAATCACGTCTGATTTTCACTTCACGCAAATATTTAAAGAAAACAATCAGATTCTGATCTGGAAAAGATGTCCCCTCGCAGACCTTTTTGAGGTGGATGATCCAAGTCACTGTTCTCCCTATTGCTAGGATGGCCAGCAAAATCATTCTTTTTTCCCCGGATAGTGGTGGATCTATATTGTCTATAACATACGTTGCGTCAAGAGAAAGTGAGCGCTTGGCATCAATGCGAGCCGTTAACTCTTTGACATACTCTATGAGCCCCAAAGTCAGCTGCAATAGAAAAAGGTGTGCTCAATTTTATGGTCAATGAGTGATGCTTTAGTCTTCTTTATGAAGTTTTTCAAAGAGGGGCAACGTGTTCCAAACCAGTCACCAGGTAAGGGAAAACTCAGAATTATTAAGAAAGTAGAATTGGGCATTGAGATGGGACTATGTGCGGATGTCATCCTTTAACCATCCCAGCCGCTCCCTAAGGGGATCTGAAGCGGTACCCACCAGTAGTGCCCAATGAAGTTTCTTCTTAGGCTGTGAGAGAGTACAAGTCCCTGGCACAGCTCTAAGCACAGCTCAGCATTTGGCAAAGAACCTTGATTCTCCCCTCCCCTTAGCCTATGACGGCCTTTGATTTGAGAAATTCAACCTCTCAGCATGTCTATGACATTGGAGATCGGGCAGTCTCAGGCCTTCCTTGCTTCGACTTTGAGTACAGGGCTTCCTGTGAACATAATGCTTTCCCTTCTCTTACAAAAACAAAGAGGAGCTCTGTTAAAGCTGGGAGGCATTTCGTACGAAGAGGCAGTACAGACAACCAGTAAACGATAAGCTTCAAAGACAATCTCCTTTGAATCCAAGTCTCCATCGACGATTCAACCTTTGTACTTCCAACCAGTTTTTATCCAGCTGTAGACCCAGTCCGAACCAGACACTGAGAACACAGACCAGGCCATCAGTCCAGTTGAACATGCCCGAAGGCGTAGATTCACCACTCTAGGCCAACAGACTTGCTGCGGTTGAAGACGGGCTCTGTTACTTCTTCGTAGCGAGCAAGCACCTTAGTCACCATTCTGACTCTGTGCGACCCCCCCCCACACACACACACAGTGACGTCATCAGCAAATGGAGGAAACTTTGGCTCGTGTACGGCCAGGAAGAGCTATCCCGCGCAGGGCTGATGTAACCGCCTCGTCCCTTAACTTCGAAGGAGGGGTTTCCATCACCAGGATGCACTCACTGAAAGACGGCAAAAGACTTTGAAAGCCTACTGTTGATCTTATGTGCTACTGTCGGCCTGTGGTACAGAATGGAGACCCACTTGCAGAAGTCCAGATTAAAACCGGCGGCCTCTAAAACAGATCCCAAGAAACGATAGTCAACCCTATCGAAAGCCTTGGACTGATCTAAATTGGTCAGCACAGCTTCAGTGTTGTTTTCTATTCCTTCTATGATCGTGCAGATCAAATGCAGATTTGATTGAATCGATCTCCCCTTCACAGTGTAGCTCTGGTTCAATCGATCAAGTCAGTGATGACAACCTGCAAGCGTTTTGCAAGAATCCTTGGCAAAATCTTCAATTCTGTGATTAGCAGAGTCAAAGGTCTGTAATCATCTAAATTTTCCTCCCCACCATACCGTTGACCTTTCCTCAGCAATGTGATCACGCCCTTGGTCACCTGCCCTGAAATGGAGCCTTGAGCAAACCAATGGTTGAACACATTCCAACACGGGCTCAAGTAGAATTTGTAGGGAAAACCATCAAGTCCTGGAGACTTGTTGTAGCCGACTTGCTTCAATGCAGCAATGATCTCATGCTCTGTGACTGGACCATCACAGCTAGTCGCTCGAACCGCCATGAGGTGGGGCGAGTCAACCAAATAGCTGCCAAACTCCTTGACTGAGTATGGATAGTTGTGTGAAACAGTGTTTCACTGAAACACTTCGATAAATGCTCCTGAAATCCCTCGCAGATCCCCCGCATCGATACGCAGGCCATTTATTTTCTATATGTACCCGTCCGAACCATGACGTAGAGCAGCCTTACGCTCAACAGCGTCAAATGTGATATTGGCCAGGAGGCCAACAAGAACAAATGTAAAACTTTAAGAACGTCGTAAATTGTCTCCCCTATTCCGAATGAAGTCTTGAAAATAAAAACAAAGAAAGTATCCTCAAAAATTAAAATGCACAAATGTCCATTTTTTTTTTTTTTTTTTTTTTTTTTTTTTTTTTTAAGAGTTCCACTTGGGGCAAGGGACGACAATCACGAAATTTATTGAAACTTTTCGTAAACAAAATTGCCAACCATATATATATATATATATATATATTTTTTTTTTTTAATTGGATTTAAATGGGAAACTTTTTGGTAAATATATATATATAAAAAAAAAAAAAGATAAAATATCAGGACCTAAAAAAATGATCTAAACATCATACCGATTGTGATAGAAACAACTAGCCTAATAACAAAGAATCTTCAGAAATACTTAGACGCAACCCCTGGAAGACCGAACTGTAACGAAATACGGATAGCAGCCGTCTATTCTTTAAAGGGATTTCAGATATAAATTTAATTTGTAATGGAATCAAGTATTAGTTCCAGGAGGAGTTAGTTCCCTTGATCTGAACTAACTGAAGTAAAAAAAAAAAAAAAAAAAAAAAAATAGAAAAAAGTCAGTTATACGAAAGGGTGATATCTTGTATTTTTTGTCCAACTAAAAAATAAAGCAAAAAAACAAAAAAATATGTAGAAAAAAATGTGTTGAACATCCCAGCCATTGAAACTTTTATAAAAGATAAAAAATAAAAAAGAAAACATTACAAATAAATAAAATAAGTTGCTAAAAAAAAAAAAAAAAGTAATAAACAACTAACGCTAACACACATTTGACTTTTTCAAACCATTCACAAAACAACGCGACACGTAGTAAGTTATCTAAACCACACACCACACCACGCCATTCATATAATTACATTTGAAATGAAATGTCAGTAAATGTCCATAAAAAAAAAAAAAAAAAAAAACCCCAAAGATGTGAGTGAGGGTAAAATAAAGAAAAATAAATATTAGGGGGGGGGGGTCAGGCCTATAATCCGTTTCTGCAGTTTAAGCGTGTGCGGGTTGGGTGGGTAAACAGGCTTTCAGTCTCGAGAGTCAATACCCCCCCCCCCCACACACGGGTACCTACTTTGGTAGTATGGTGTAGCAAATGTTACGTAATCACTAACCGCACCCTTCCTGAACCGGCTTAGAATACAGTGGCAAACAGTCTAGAACGATTAGAAATAATGCAAAGATTGACTTTTGGGCTAGGATTATAGTGTAGTACATGTTCAGTCTTTGGTCGGAACAAAAAAAAAAAAAAAAAAAAAAAGAAAGAGAAAAGATTCTTGACTGGAGAAATTTTAAGCTGTGCCCCATCCGGAATTCCTCTTATTTGGGGGCGCATGGTATTCTCCACATAAAACGACTGCGTCTAACTTTGTTTTAGTGGCGAGGTAAGTAAATAGAAACTGGTTTTATTTTGAAATTTTCCGGCAATTGTGCAGTATGGTTAACAAGAAAGAAAAACCTATTTCGTACAGAACAGATAATACACTTTGATCAAACCTAAATGCCGAGATTACACTCAATACATAAAACGATATCTGTCTGTCCATCTCCATATTTTCTAACTATCTCTTTCGAAACTAAAAGTCGCAGAGCGGCGCTAGTGGGCCTCAAAGGATTGGATTTTTTTATGGACCGTTCTTTTATCGGTCTTTAACTGATTAAAATAGTTTTTAAAGAGTCAAAAATTAAAGTATCCTTATACATTTTGTACATTCATATGCGTGTCACGTTCGTACAGTGGTAACGTCACCAGCTTTTAACGCTAGTTTCGGTTTCGATTCTAGATGATGGCACCCAAATACTTTTTAAACTTTTGAAATCACGACTCTATAATAATATATACAAAATATGAACAAATTAAAATAACATGTTTAAGCGTATTTTACGACCCGCCCCCCCCCATCGCTAGTTAGAATATAAATTAAAATTTTATTTCAGGAAAATACAACTTCAAAACCCTAAATATTTTTTTTTTATTAAAAAAGTAACTACCTCTATCTGGCATTACTCGGGGGTCTCTACTTTTAGTTTTGATACGCTCGACCCCGAATTTCTTTCCCTAATAGAATTTTGAAATTTAATTTATTTTTTAACTCGATTGTTTAGTGATTAAATTATTAAATAAACAAAACTGTTAAATAATTTCGTTCTGGCATTTTTTTTTTTTTTTTTTTTTTGTCTATGCATAAAATTATTTGATGCAAAGACCTTCCAAAATATTCAATCTTTTAATAACGTGCGGATTTGCTAAGAATGTAAAGCCATGGAGGACTTTCCATTTGACAGCTTAAATGCTTCCAAATTCCTTTTTTAAATTTCGAAGAGCCGCGAATTCACTGGTCAACAAATTTGTTGTCTGCGTCTTTTCAGCTAATTAAGGATGAATCTGATGCGCTGAAAAAAAAAATCATTAGTTTTGCTCAATCAGGTCAAGTTTTTGAGCTACGGCCACATATCGTTGTTTTACGTTCTTTTTTTTACATATGTGCATGTGTGGAGCATTTTAGAAGTTGGGGCAGAGTAAAATGCCGTGTCAAATAATTGTTTTGATAGGAAATGATTATTTTAATAGCAAAAAAGCATTCAGGTTCGATAGTTCTGGGTGATTATGTTAAAAAAGGGATCAGTTTAAATCATAAAACCTCGAAATCTTCCAAAAATTGATGCGGCATCGTGTTCAGCATTACACAAAGGACTGGCCTGTGTGTTAATTGGTGCCTTGCAAAGAAAGGAACGTCATCAACGCCCCCTGGTGGTCAGAGACAGAATACTCTTCCCACTGCTGCGCATCAAATTTTGCTTAATCAAGCAGTTCACCAAGGCTCTGGACAAAGATGGTGACTGCGTCACTTATTTGTGCCAGGCTTTCACAGAATTGATCACGGAGAAGTTGAAAGATGGCGTCTTCGAAGATCTTCAGATTCGGCTGCTCATCATAGATTCAGAGTTCGAAAACTCAATGAAAGAAGTGGAACTGGGAACGTAGAAGACATTTGTTCTAGTAGTGACTAACTTTCTTGGCAACAATAAGGCCAGAAACTACGCAGAACTTTTCAACAACATGCTGAATGCTTTAAGAAACCTGGGCTGCATCATGAGTGTCAAGATGCACTACCTATGGATTTGTTTCCTGAGGATCTGTGTTCAATGATTGACGATCAGGGGGAGAGATTACATCAGAACGTGAAAGAGATGGAGACCAAGTAGCAGAGTCGCTGAGATACAGTTATGATGGCTGACTACTGTTGGAATCTGAAGAGAGACATCTCTGCCGCTGAGCAGGCCAGGAGTTTGAAAAAAACGGAAGTTCAAGTGCTGAAGTTTGAACAATGGCGAAGCAACATGCAATTTACGTGTATTTACCTTCATCAATGGTCATCATTCAGTTTACAATAATCTGGGGGTTTTTTTTCAAGTAATCAATATATGTTGTTAAAACATTTTTTTTTTATCTTAAACATTTAGGATGATATTTGTTGCCAAAAAAAAAAAAAATCAGCTGATAATACCACAAAAATATGATCAATTTTGTTACAAGATATTTTTTCTTTACAAGTTAACTTGGCAAAAAAAACAAAAACAACAAAAAAAAAAAACTGATCTGACGGAGAGAAACTGAGACCATTTCCCAATTCAGCAAAAATACCCTAAATCAATTGTAGAAATGTAGACAACATTCAAATAGTTAAAAAAAAAAAAAAAAAAAAAAAAAAAAAAAATGATGCCCATTGATTATTTTAACAAAAGATTAATTGATTTGCTCACGAAAAAGTAGATATGCATTCTGGTGGATTTCGTAACTAAATTGTTTTAAAGTAGGTTTTTAAAAAAATGTTTGATTTTTACACTATTTTATCTATATATAGGATAGCGTGTGTGTTTTTTTATTTTGTGTGTCACGCTTACACCCGAGTGACTGTCGTTTAATTGTTATGGACTTCCATTTCTTGTAATAAATAATTTTACCAAGAATTCTTTATAAGTTTTGGTTTCGGTTTCGAATCTATTTTTCTATAAATAACTTAAGAATTCTTTGAGTTTTCATAAGTTTTGGTTTCAAGTCATATATATATATATATATATATATATTTGAAATCGCAACTTTATAATATATCAAAATCGATAAAATATTAATTCTATAATCATATATACGAACTCTGCAAGAATTAAAATATCATATTTAAGGGTACTTTACCACCGGGCTATGCCGGGTGTCCCTGCTAGCTTAGATAAATACTTTTGCAGTTTTAACAAAAGAGCTACAATCTATTCTTCAGATGCGACACTTCCTTTTCTCGTTCTTTTTCAGTGGAGAAGTCCTTCACAACTGAGACAATTTTTTAAATTATTTTTGTACCTTGTCTCCTCGTTAAAAAACGATGCTGGTGTCTAACTCTGTCCCGCGGGGAGGCATTGTAAATAGGTACAATAATATCAGATCGTCTCCATTTACGCTGAACATCTACGAATGTCCACATCAATATATTACATGTGAATGAGTTCCCCTGTGGAATTTCCACAGGTCCCGCTAGTTTCAATAAATAATCGATTAATGATTAATAATAAAAAGGGATTTGCACAATTTAACATCCCACAGCAAATTTAGAAAGCCATTCTTAACATAGAGAGGAGGGGCTTTATCAACTTCTCCCTTGCCGGTAAATATTAAACTGCACAAGCACCAAAAAAACAAACAACAACAACAACAACAACAAAACAATGTCTATCTTTACGATTACCGTTTTCACGTCACTTCCGGTTGCTTCTTCGTTTTTAATTGATTTTACGGTGTCTTGTTTATTAGATTGTTAAGTGAAAGTACAAAATAGATAAGGAAAGACCCCTCTCCTCGTGTCAAGAAGCGCTTTTTAAAATAATAAGGTCATTTCGAAAAGAAAAATATCCTTAAGGTGGAAAGAGCAACCGGAAGTGAAGTGGAAACAGCAATCTTAAAGATTGCTAAAATAATCAGTGTGTAAGTCACATGGAGACGAGAAACACCAGCATAGACACGAGAATGTCATTAATAAAATGATTTGTGTGAAGATAAAGCGAAATAAACGAGATATTTCAACAGTCCCCTATGCTACAATTGAACAAAAAAAAAAAAAAAAAGGAGGGAGGGAGAGGAGGGAGTTGAGTCGAAAATAAAAAAGTGAGTCATCAAACGAAACTAAAAAAGTTGCATTGTGATAACAAGATAGGCAACAAAAACATTTTATCCTTACTGTTGTTGATACTGTCGGCATTTTTCTTCGTTGAATTTTATTTGTTTAAAAGAAACCTATTCGTTATTAGCTGTTAGTAACGAAATAAATAATCCACGAGACATGGAAGTCCTTTTACTTTTCTAAGTTTAATATTACTTTTCATGCTCCCATTTTTCTAATCTGGGGTTGTTGTTTTCCAGAGGTTACGTAACCAATCGAGATTAATACAAGAGTATTCAGTACCGAAGTAGAGCAGGGTATATTCTTTATTTGTTTTTCAATAAGCAAGAATATGTTGATACACAGTTATGAGCATGTTTCGGCCAGCTAGCTACTAGTAACTAGAGACCTCTTCAGGCGATACAACAGTTACTGGCAGCTAGCTGGCCGAAACATGCTCATAACCGTGTAGCAAAATACTGCTTATGTAAAAACAAATGAAGAATATATATTGCCATTTTAGCGATTTTAATAGTAAATTATAGCCATTACAAGGCTAATTTTCATCTTAGTAATTCGAATTGAGTGGTCTCCCCCCCCCCCAAACTGATTAAACACGACAGTTTAATCTCGCTCGCCATCAAATTTGATTTTCTTAGTTAAAAAAATTTATTTTATTAAATATATGATTTTTGGAATATGACATTTTTGTTTCGTAACATAATCAAAGATTTTTCTGTATTGTTTTTTTTTTTTTTTTTTTTTTTAATTAGATTGGATTCTGGACTTGCACCAATATTTATTTATGAATTCCCCCCCCCCCCCGAAAGTTATGTCTATGTAGAACAGACGAGTAGAGAGTAAATGCATTTCTATCTCCCTCTTCCTCTCCCGGGGGGGGGGGGCTGACTCCCGAGATACAGCTGCAACAAGATGCTTCTACAGTTGGCATTCGCCGTAAGAAAAAGAAAGAATTTTAAAATGACAAACAAACCGAATTGATAGATAAAAAAAAAAACATTTTCCAAGATTTACGTTTTTAAAAAGCTTTGTTTTCGATAAAACTTTTACTCCCTCCCCCCCGCTATCAACGAACAACAAAGACAACTGAGAGTCTATTTTTGTTTGTTTTGTTTTTCGTGCGATTACGTCAACATACATGGCACAATAAAAACGGAGGATTATAGATTTTAAAAAGGACTTTACTATAAAAATATAACGTAAGCTGATAACCCACGTCTTGAATGTTTGATAATATTCAATACTAGCATTTCAGCCCGGAGTTGTCCGAGTGTTTGGAGGTGTATGTTGAGCAAAAAAAAAAAAAAAAAAAAAAAAAAAAAAAGCGGTCAATTTTTAACCCCTATTATGACCCCTTAAAATTTATTGTTTGGGGCTCAAATCAAGTTATTAAGGAACCTATATCTAAAATTTCAAGTGTTTAGACCCAAAATTGGCGGAAGAGTTTAGTAGAGTTCTCAAATGTCAAATTGTTGAACTTTGACCCCTTAACAGCAAAATTTCTGGCCGAAAACGGATTACAAAGATTTTCCCAAATCTCGGTAATCTGTATATCAAATTTCGAGTCTGTAGACTTAAAATTGACAGAGTTATTGCGTAGGGAAATGTACACAAACACAAACACGTTCACTTTTATAAATATACTAGTATTTCGGCCCGGCGTTGCCCGGGTGTTTGGAGGTGTATGCTGAGCAAAAAAAAAACAAAACAAAAAAACGGTCAATTTTTTTTTTAACTTTGACCCCTATTATGACCCTTAACATTTGTTTTGGGCTCAAATAAAATTATTAAGTTAGATCCATGTCCAAGGAAACTATATATAAAATTTCAAGTGTTTAGACCCAAAATTGTCGGAGGAGTTTGGTAGAGTTCTCCTTAACGGCCAACGCCTGTGGAATTGTCTTCCGTTTTCCTGCTTTCCAGCTGTCTATAATATGGTTGTCTTCAAGTCCAACGTGAACAAGTTTCTGATGAGCCGTTCCACTTAAGTTAACAAATTTACCGAACTTCCATTACTATTGATTACTATATTGCCCTTTTGACTACTCTACACTCTTTAACCCTTATCCTTGAGTGGCCGATCGGTCTTGATAAGTGGTGACGCCTATGTAAAAAAAAAAAAAAAAAAAAAAAAAAGAAGAAATTTCTGGCCGAAAACCGATCACATCGATTTTCCCAAATCTCAGTACCCTGTATATCAAATTTCGAGTCTGTAGACTGAACATTGACAGATTTATTGCGTAGGGAAATGTACACAGACACGTTCACTTATATATATATATATATATATATATATATATATATATATATATATATATATATATATATATATATATATATTTGTACATGTATATATATACATACAGACAGACAGGCACGTTCACTTTTATAGGTATATAGACAGGCTTATGTTTGAATAGACAGGATTTTCAAGTTAAGATACCGTAAAAATTGAATTTTATTAAATTGTTAAATGAAAATGCTAAGTAGTTAATCTTACGTCAACAACGGATTTCTAAATAACGTTATTTCAGCACGGTCCGTATTCTATACAAGTACCTAATATTTACCAGGAAAATATTTTTTTTCTTAGGATCTCAGATAATTACGTAAACAAAGCAAAAATCCAAATACTAGAATAATCAGTGGATCGCTGACTTTCAGACCAGATAACATAAGAGAGTACGGGTAACCATTTTTTCTCAGCATTGTCTTACGGATAATTTTGAATATACTAAATATTTCTGGATATGGCAAAAACTAGTAAAATTTAGCATTTGTGCAGTTTGACATACCCAAGCAAATTTAGAAAACTATTCTTAATATAGGGAGGTGAGGAGACTTGTTAACTCTTCCTTTGCGCGAACGAAACTCCAAATGGGAAAAATAAAGATTGAGAGTGTTAATCTGCACTAAATTTTGAATAAATTTAATGTAAAATGATCACCCAATTTCAAACCAGATAGCGTTTGAAAGGACGATTATTCATTTTTTATATACCCTGAACACTGTTCTATGGTTTGTGTTCGTAATTATATATTTATTGCCAATGAGTTTGCCAAGTAAACGGCGAGACATCTTTAAGATTGAGGACTATTGTTAAAACTGCACAAATTTGGGTGCTAATGCACTTACTGATCCGCGCTATTTTTTAAATCGTATTTCCAAGTTTAATTAAAGTTTTATGATATGTTTTTTTTTTATTCAATTGTAAGGTTAAAGTACAGAATAGGTACAAAACACCCTCCCCTCCCCATGTTAAGAATGGCTTTTAAAATAATAACGTTATTATTTCAGCACGGATCACTCTCTGCATGAGTAACCAAATTTGATTTTTTTTTTTGACGGTTTGAAAATTTGTTAACATTAGACTTGAAGACGACTATGTTGTAGTGTGGTATGGTGTTCCACATACACCAAGTTCTTGGGAAGAAACTCTGGGGTGCTAGTTTAGATTCAGGTACACAGAGGTATATTCTTTGTCGCGAAATAAATTACTAAGTTTTCATTTCATTTACCCCCCACCGCCCAATCGAAGAAATGGTACTATCCGCCAGACACACGAGGTGAAACCGAATTTAATGTTTCGAACTAAATATTTAAAAAACTACCAAACTTTAAGGTTCGCATTGGGGTTTCATTGTTTTTTTTTGTTTGTTTTTTTTAGATGAGGATTGATAATTCGTATTATTTTGGATTATTTAGACTACTGTTCTCATATTGAGTGTTATTCGGACAACGTTTCAGACGATGTAACCTTCGACCTTCTTCGAATGTATCTTGGTGAAGCCGTTAATATTTCTGTCGAACTCGAAAATTTGCAACGGAATTTCGATTGGAACCCTTTATTTAATCCACGAGAGTAGCATGCTCCCGGGATCCGTGCGTAATGGATAAAGGATAAAAATATGACCGAAAAAGGTCGGAGGTTATATCGGCCGAAACGTTGTATGAACAAACACTCAAGGTGAGAACAGTAGTTCGAATAATCCAAATACGAGTATGTTTTCATCCTCAAATTCAAGGATTACTTTTTAGTGGTCAAAATATTCCCCCATCCAAGAGGTTAAGCTATGTCAGTCAATATTTTGTACAATCTAAATTCGATTAGATATCTCCGACCTATGCATGGTTGGCACAGATCATAAACAGCCCAGAAATGTTGCTTTGTAGTTGCAAATTGGCAACTGGGTCTGATCAGGTTCGACGTCGCGTAACATCGGTTATCTTACGGAAACCGGCGAATCTGTGATTATCGACGCATTTGTTGTGCAATAGCAGTTGAAAACTAAACAGGAAAATAAAATAAAGAAAAAATATGGCCGTCAGTGATGACAAAAGGGTGGAACGATAAAATTGTCGCCATAGAAAAAAAAATCACAGAAAAAAAAAAACATGATTCACTTTCCGTTTGATGAAAACCGGTTTTCTCTTTTTTTTTTTTTTTTGTAGAACATCTACTAGTTCGCCAATAGTGTACAAATCCCAAGATCGATAAAAGCTTTCTATCATGTCTGAAAGTGACACAATGTTCAACAAGCGATCTCGGAGATACGCCGCTGTACAACTCATGCTCTCTACTGATCCAAGTTATGACAACAGGACCATTGCCAGCACCCTCAAAATACATCGCTGGATTGTCACAGATAACAGGGGCGTGCCCAGGGTGATGAAAACAGTTTCCGGCCACAGTTGTGGTTTTTGATGTGGTTTCAAGTGAGGGCCACATCATGCCACCTCACATCTTTGAAGTCGGCTTGAAAGTCAACACCAAAATGTACCTGGATGTGCTGAAGAGTGTGATGTGGTGATCCCTTGGTGCAATCAGGTGACCGTTAGCAGACCCTGGGTATAGCAGCAAGACTTAGCGCCTGGCCAAAGTTCAAAGAGGTCCAGGTTTGGCTTCAGAAGGGGTGCTACGACTTTGTACACATCTCTCACTGACCCCCTCCCTGAACCCGCTGGACTACTTCGTTTGGTCATACGTCGCAAACATCACCAACATGACCTCCTACCACACCAAAGACAGCCTGATCGCCGCCATCCGCCGAGTATTCGCCAAGCTCCCGTCGGCGCTTGTGGAAAAGGCATGTTCCCAGTTCCGAGCCCATATCGTGGTGGTGATTGAGGCTGAAGGCGGCTACATTGGATAGATGTCAGCTCTATATATAATGAAGTTACCTGAATTGAGTTTTTTTTTCAATAAAAGTTTTAAAATAAAGCTGTAGTGTTGTTTTCTTTTAGGGCGACATTTTTATCGTTTGATCTTATTATAGTCACTGAATTAAAGTTTCATTCTGAAAAATTTGAAGTAAATTTAATTTATTTCCAGACAAACAATACATCCCCGAGTACCTGGATCTAAACGAACACTCTTGAGTTTCTTTACAAGAACTTAGTGTCTATGGAACACAATACCACAGAGCTGCTTACCAGCACACTACAACAGCTGTTTTCAAGTCCAGTTCAATTTCTGCACAGTTTTTATTTCTGTTCCAATCCAGAGTGCCCCTTTTGGGGGAGCTGGGTTTTCGCTATAAAAACTGACTTTGTGTCTAACTTTGCCTCGTGAGGAGGTAAGTAAATAGTAACGCTTATCCTCAAGTTACTGTTGGATTTTGATAAGCGGTGACTCATCAGTACAAAATGAAATAGATGTTATCTCAAACGTGGTCGGAAAACATGAAATGTCAAGCATTGCAACAGTCCCTATAGTACGCTTGAACCGCCAAATAAATGCAAATTTTATAATACATTTTAAATTTTATAATACACTTGGCCTTCGGGACAAGATCAAAGTGTAGTATCTGTTCCGGCAGATACTGCAAGCTATGACTAGCTATGACTAGCAAAGACCAGATGTGGGGGCAACCCCACATGCCTGACTTTTAACCAGCTCCCATTTCCCACCTCTCGGGAGCTGGTCCCCTTTTTCCCTTCCCCCTCCCTTCACTCCTCACATTAAAAATTGGCCTTGTGCCTAATTTGCTCGGTGGGGGAGCAAATAAATACCATCTGTTCCGGCAGATACTGCACTTAAGATAATTTGTACCAGTCAATGGAGGGGAAACCCTCTATACTGGGACAATTATTATTTTTGGTAACCAGAGTGCCCCCTTTTTGCCTACTTTTAGGGGAGCTGGTTTTTACCTCACATTAAAAACGGCCTTGTGCCTAATTTGCTCTGTGGGGGAGCAAATAAATACCATCTGTTCTTCAGATGCTGCACTTCTATTTCTTGTTCTCTTTCTGTGGAGGAGAAATCCTTCACGACTGAGACAATTTTTATTTTTGTACCTTTTCTCCACGTTAAAAAACGACCCTGGTGTCTAACTCTGTCCCGTGGGGAGGCATAGTAAATAGGTACACTTAAAATTTTATAATACATTAAAAAAAACAGCTTTCGTTAAGAGTCGCACTTCTTTGTTTACAGGCAAGTAATAAAAAGGTGCTTGTATAGTTCAATCAAGACATTAAAAAAATGAAAATATTGAAAAAAAAAAAAAAAGTTATATTGTACGTACCCGTTATGGAATTAAGTTCTCGGCGGCGAAAAAAAAATAAAATAAATAAAATAAATAAATAAAATAAAATAAAACAATTCACTTAGTTCGATCAAGTAGTCTTTTATTTATTTTATTTTATTTTGTTTTTTTTTTACAGCGGAAAAAAAATGACAGTGAGCTGAAGGTAGCCATGCTTGAATTTTTGGACCACGAGGAAGGGGGGGGGGGGCAATCTGAAGATAACTTAGTCTAAAGCACCGGCACCCCTTCCCATGGGGAGGGGGTGCCGGTGCCGGTTAAATAATAGATTCTCTTCATTCCTCGTGGTCTAAAAATCGAAACATGGCTACCTTTTGTTCGGTTTCATAAATTGTTTTTACCGCTATAAAAAAAAAACTACTTGATCAAATTAAGTGAATTTATTTTATGAGAACTTAATTCCATAACAAGTACATACACTATAACTTTTTTTTTTTTTTTTAATATTTTCATTTTTTTAATGTCTTGATTAAACTATACAAGTACCGTAATAAATATAAATATTGGTGCTTACCTATAATTACATTTATGATGGAAATTTGAAGAAAATGCAGAAAAGTCTTTATGGGGTACATATCCGTCACGGAACGAAGATGGCGTATTCCAAAAATCACGTAATTTGATAAGAGATTTTGCTTGTATTCAAAATGAAGAAAAAAAATCGCTAGAAATCGGAAACTTGATTTCCTTAAATAAAAAACAAACAAAACTACTTGATCAATTTTTGTGATTTTTGGAATATGACATATTCATGCCGTGACTAGTAGGTAGTGGTACTGGTACACCATAAAGGTTTTTCTAAAGTGTAAATCAACATCAAAATATTTAGAGTATACAAAAAAAAAAAAAAATACGAATGAAACTAGGTAACCCATTTTTATTTATTTTTTTTATTTTAAAAGAATGAGTGTTAAAAAAAAACGTTAAGAATGAAACAAAGATGATCAATCTTTTGCGAAATGCTTTCATAAAGTTTCGAGGTTTACAGTTGCTTGTCATTATTTGCATTAATTTAACTGTTTTTGTAACTTGGAAGAATTTATCATAATTAACCTACACACAAAAAAACAAGTTCTTTTTTTTTTTTTAATCGTGTCACAAAAAATAAATAAAATAAATAAATAAAGAAAGAAAAGAATGGATAATTTTCTAGTGTTTGCCCCCGCTCTGTTAATTCAAAAATATAAAATGAGATTCTATTTTATTGTCACGATTACACGTTAACACTCCGAAAATATTTTAAACGTGCAAAATGTGTGTGTGTGTGTGTGTGTGTGAATGAGAGAAGGGGGTGTTTAATATTTAAATATCGCGTAAAATAATTCAAAATTCTTGATCACGCAGCGTAGACGAGAACAAGTAACCATTTTTTTATATTTGCAAAATGGCCACCGTTTTAGAAATATATAAAAAAAATGGTTACTCGTTTTACGCTGTGTGACCAAAAATTGTATGATCGATAACTTATTACTTTCTACCAAGAAAAGGATACCTCCCCAAAACAATTTTATTATTATTTTTTTTATTTATCTATTTTTAAATATTTTCTAATATATTTTGATATTTGAATTTGATCTGTAATAGTACAAAAAAGAAAAAAAAAAAGTAAAATCTCATTTGTATTCTTTCTATAAGAGCGTGGAGTTTGCGTGTGACATTGACATTCTGGAGAAAATTAGCCGGGTTGCGGAAATAAGATCGATGCTTGCACGGATCTGAATCAAGCCGACTTTTACCAAACAACATCTAAAACTTAGGTGAGGATTTAAAAAAAAAAAAGCGGGGCTTAAATTCTATAGAAATACCAAATAAAATTTTATTGGTTATCTTTACGGTTACTGTTTCCACTTCATTTCCGGTTTAATTGCACCCCCCCTTTTTTTTTTACAGAATGAGAATGTTTTGTTTTAATAAACAAAACATTCTGTTTCTGTCATTGTTCGGTGAAAGAACAGAATAAGTAAAGGAAGCCACACCCACTTCTACCCATGTTAAAGGGTTTTCTAAATAATAACCTTATAAACCAACTCTTAACATGTGGAAGAGGCAACCGGAAGTGAAGTAGAAGCAGTAACCGTAAAGATAACCATGGATTGATTAAGTTGAATACGCGTTTTTAACAGCTTTTGACGCTAGAGTTGTAGCGTGCGTGGCCTTTATGAAGGCCACTATTGTTGTAATAATACAACTTGTAGTGCAAACACTGACTTTTCTAAGATACCCATGATTATAACAATGAAATGCGCGAGTTAATGCCAACAGTTTGCAAATAACAACGAAAAGCATTTAGTTTTATTTTCGAAATGAAAATCTTTAAAAAAAAAAAAAAAAAAAAAGGTTTAAATTTTACCATTTTTCCCCACACTGTCAGAATAGAATAAAAATAAGATTTTATTTGTTTTTCTTCGTACGGAACAAATACTGGCGTGTGCGTGTGTTTATCGCCTCTGTGTTACTCACGTCTTATGCTTTTCACTATATCAATCGAATATTTACTGAAATCAAAATCACTACTTCTACTGAATTTGAACCAAACTATTTTTTTTTTAATCCTTATCCAAAGTTTTAGTTTGCTAAAAGTTTATTCAGTTCGCTTCAAATAATGTTCAAACGTAAAAAAAATAAATAAAAAACAAGGTAAAACGAATTTTTAAAAAAATATATTTAAAAAAAAAATGGGTATATAGGTACTTTTACAGTTTTATCGCCGAAAATGGACACGCCATTTTTTTTCGGACACCTGTCGTTAAAATCAGAGGAAGAAATCAGTATTTTAAACTGACCGATATAGGAAATTTAAAAAAAAAATACAAAATCGTTTTAAAATAATATTTTCTTACTACGAAGACTTTTCAATTATATTTTGATACGTTTTTATATAATAAATGTTTTGATTTTCAAATGGCAATCGCCCAGTTTAAATAATTATGAATATTTCATTTTCTATTTTTAATGATAAAAAAATATATATTTCATGAAAAACTTTCCCGTTTTCGTTAATTAAATCGAAGCATTTCTAATTTACGGGTATATGTTCTCTTTCACTTTCTCTATTTACTTTTTTGTATAGTTATTTCCGGAAGTAATTAGTTTAATGTTTTTGTTATTTATTTCTTACTTCGGCCATAGTTTCAAATACTAATTTCTTCCTGATTCTAGGACAGGTGCCTGAAACAAAATGGCATCTCCATTTTCGGCGATAAACTGAGTACCAATGTATATATTTGAATAATTTTTCTCCAAACTCTTTGCTCAGACAACGCCGGTTACATCGTGACCTTACGTTAAATACACGTTATAACATTGTATGCCCATTTTTCGTTTCTACGTGACATCTATTATTAATTGAAATAATAATAAAAAGAAATAACGTTAACGAAAAATAAAACGAATTAAAAAAAAAAACTTTAAAAAATTACAAAATTAAATCCACCAGAATGCATTTCCGAATTTTATTGCAGAATAGAAAGCCTCTATTTACTCTCGTCTCCACGAGGGCCGAGTTCGACATAAGTCAGTTTTAAACGCAGAGAAAATCCAGGTTCTTCTGGATTCAGACAAATTTCAATTGCCTCGGTCTATAAGGATTTCTCATTCACTGGCCATAGACACTCAGAACAGAGCAGAGAAAGTGTCAGAAGAGGCACACACGAACAGATATATGTTGTTCTCGTTAAATAAAGTTATTAAAACTGGGTTAAATAACAAAGCCTTATGTGTTTAAAACATTGAAAGTTTGAGAAGCTATTTGCATTCAAGAATTTCATAGAATAAAATTATGCAGAATACGGACCGTACTGAAATAATGTTATTGTTTAGAAACATTCTTAACATGGTGAGGGAAAGAAGTTTTGTAACTATTCTGTACTTTCACCCAACAATTTAATAATAAAAAAGAATATCGTAAAACATCAATTAAAAAAAATAACACGGTAACATAAGTGCATAAGCACCTTTTAGAAAAATCATTTTTCTGTACTTATTTTTTTAAAAAGTAGGTTGAGTTTCTTCAGATGCTGCATTGCTGCACTTCTATTTCTTGTTCTCTTTCGGTGGAGGAGAAATCCTTCCCGACTGAGACAATTTTTATTTTTGTACCTTTTCTCCACGTTAAAAAACGACCCTGGTGTCTAACTCTGTCCCGTGGGGAGGCATAGTAAATAGGTACACAAAGAAAAAAAAAAGATACCTTAAAAATTGAATACAAGTTACTTAGTTAAATTTTTGGGGAAAAAGGATTCCAGCAGAGTGCTTTATTATACGGAAAAAATCTGAAAATAACAGCGTATTATTTATTTATTTATTTATTTATATAGAATATGGGTATCTAAAACGGTCCCTATTATCAGGTTTGAAACCGACGGTATCGATGACTTTTCTCATCTAAAGTTTGTAAATAAATATAGAGAGAGGGTGGGAGGGAGGGTGTGTGCATAGTCCGTATTCTGCATAAATATCAAATTGTAAAATGATATCATAATTAGATTTAACTTTCAAAATCATATTAAAAAAAAAAAAAAAAAAAACTCTTGTAAGAAAGAAAAAAAAGGGGGGGGGGGAGCAATAAAAAATTCCCGGAGAACGCCGGATGGGGAGAGTTAGTAAATAATATTAAATTGAAAGCATGCCGAAACGACAGAGTTATTAGGTTGTTGCAAAAATAATGTTTTTTTTTTGTTTTTGTTTTTTTGACGTTCAACTTCATGTCAAAAAACATTTTTGCATCAACCTAATAAATTTACAAGTTAAGCAAAAATAAATATTCGTTAAGAAAAGAAAAAAAAAACAAAAAAAACTTACCTATGGTTAGATCAGTTGGTAAGAATTAGAAATCCGTTTCGTAAAACATTTCAAACTTCAACTAGAACTCAAACTTTCACGTGTTGAAAAAATATATATCTGCTATGTATCCAAATAAATTCTAGATTCAATAATTATACAGGCTTTACACGTTTCAAAATATGTATTTTGCTTCCAACTTTATTTATTTATTTATATCCCGGGTGGGTTTTACTGGCCTATTACGATTGCAAATCATTTGTTTATTGTGAATGCTAGCTGAACATGTCTTTATTTTTCTCTCTCGCGGCTTTAAAAGCAACACGGACACGTGTTCTAATCATTTTTTTTTTAAACCAAAAAAAAAAAAAAAAAAAAAGTGCGTGTGTGCTCTAGTTTTTGTCTATTTTTATTTATACTATGACTAACCCTGATACTAAAGCCCTTGAGCTAATATCAGAGTGCAGTATCTGTTCTAGTCAGTCTCAGATGGCCATCTTCCCAAACATTACATCCTCCTTCAAAGTTTTATTTATTTTTTTTTTTTTCTTTATAGTCAGGTTTCCTGAGGCAAGCAATGCCGACAGGTCTGATAAAGACCTTTTCTTTTTCTTTTTTTTTTTTTTTTTTAATATATAACAAGCCAAAATGCCCCTTTCTGGATGAGGCAGGATTTACGCACACTAGAACCGACCTCGTCTCGCATACATTTCCCGAGATGAGCCTTTTGGCAATGGGGTCGATCCTGAAATGCCCGGTCCGTAAGATTCGTTTACTAAAAGTATCTTTGTTTATTTTATTTATTTATTTATTTGAGTGTGTTTCAGAAAGAGGCTGTTAGAGACCCTTCCTGCTGATTATATATATATATATATATATATATATATATATATATATATATATAAATCAAGAAATTAAATAATCCACTATAAAATAGTCAATCAGATCACAGTGAAAAATAACGCTCGAATCTCAAATATTTACGATGCAGTGCAGTGGTGTGCGAAACTGCATGTCTCGTGTGCCAGGAGGCGTTGATTTGAGTTTCAGAAAATGCGGAGCAAAAGCAATGCTCTTAGACTACTATATGTATTTATGGAAAACAGTTTGAAACCCAAGCAAATTAAATGTTATTTCAGCTTTTGTAAGCAATTTTCATACTTTTAAAATCGCAATGTATCCAATTCGCGGAAAAAAAATACTGACTACCACATCACAACAAGTAGTAGCCAAAGAATATCGTTCACCAAGAAAAAAAGGCGGCTTTCTTTCAAATTTTCCTAAAATATTTCTTTCATGCCGAATAATTATAATCCGTATCCTGTCTTTGTTAAGCCTAATCCATGGCAGCGTTAAAAATATGGGGGTTTGTGGTATTTATTTTACAAATCCGGCTTTTTAAGGGAGGCCTCGTTGGTTTGGACTTCGTTTTTTTTTTGTTTTTTTTTTTCCCCCTGGTTTTCGACGTTGTCGTTTTAAACAACAAAACAACAACAATTACTACGACTACTACTATAAGAAACAATAGTAGTAGTAGCGACAATAATAATCATGAGACCCGTTTTTCTCGATTTGATTTGCTTGCTTAGAAAACCCCTCTTTTTGTAGTTGTAGTAGCAGCGTGAAAGGGTTGTTGAGTCTGACTACGAGAAACCTCACTAGAGAAGGAGGAGGTGGAGGAGCGGGAGGGGGGGGACCTCGTAAAAGAATACCATCACATCACAGCATCATCATCAGCGGCGGCACGGTCAGCAGCGTCATTTATCTATCATAAACGACAACAAGAGTGCTGCCCGTTTAAACCCTTTCCATATCACACAAACCAAGTCCGCTTTAGAGAGAGAGAGAGAGAGAGAGAGAGAGAGAGAGAGAGAGAGAGAGAGAGAGAGAGTGTGTGTGTGTGTGTGAGAGAGATTATTTGAAATAAAAAAGAGAGTTGTAAAGCTTTGCACCATGATAGCGTAAACGAAAGTCGAAAAAGATAGATACTACCTATGTATGTATGTATGTATGTATGTATGTATGTATGCATGCATGCATGTATCTATTTATCTATTAGATAGATAGCTAGTTTCTCGGGGGAGGATTATTGAAAATAAAAATAAAACGAGCTAGGAAGCTTATATCATAATTATATATATATATATATATATATATATATATATATATATATATATATATATATATATAAGTTTAAACTGGAGGAAGGAACGGTTGTAAGAATGTGTGTGTGAAAGAGAAAGAAGGAGAGAGCGGAAAAATTATTGGTGAAAAAAAAAGGGCGCATAAATAGTGAGAGAGGAGAAAAACTTGCAATGTGATAGAGTAAAAAAACAGAAAAAAAGGACAGAGGAGTTGGACAGAGAGAGAGAGAGAGAGAGAGAGAGAGAGAGAGAGAGAGAGAGAGAGAGAGAGAGAGAATAAGGGAGGAGAGGAGGGGGGGGCTTACATCAAGTAGTCGCTTTGGCACAGCTGCAGTTTCGTTGAGATGCAATAATGTTGAAGACCCTAAAGTTGGGGACTCAAAACAACTGTAATTCCATCGTAATTATTCATTCGTTTCGTTGGTTGAAGCGTCGCCCCCCCCCTCCCGAATTTTACGACTTCTCTTGTTTTCGGCTCCCAGTCTCGGCTCTTCTTAATTTCGAGAGATATTAAGTAAAATATAAACCAAACGTAAGAAATATTCACATTCAGTTAAAAATATTGTTATCGGAAAGAAATATATAACAACCATTTTTTTCATCTTTTTTCCTTTCGACTTAGAAACATCATTTTACACGCACACACGTACGTGTGTATATGATCTATATGTATGATATATGAATATATGAATATATAGACACATACACACCACACACACATATATATATATATATACATACATATATATATATATATATATATATATACGTATATATACACGTAGATATATATACATATATATATATACATACGAATATGAACATATATACATATATATATACGCACATATATATGTGTATATTCATATATACACACATGTATATGCATATAAACACACACACACACACATATATACATGTATGCACACATAAAATATGCATATACATATGCACACACATGTATATATACATATATATACACATTTATAAATATATTTACATACATATATACACACGTGTGTGCATGTGATCTATATGTATGAAGTATATGTATATACAATATATATATGCATACATACACACGCATATATGTGCATAATTAATTATAATTGTATATATTTATATATATATATATATATATATATACACGCACACATAAACACACGCACACACACACACACATATATATGCTTGTATTTTTATATAAATACTTATTACGTACAGACACCAGTGTTTCTTGCTTACGCAATCTTCAGTGTACGAAATGATAATTACTGCCGGTTGAAGTATTTGAACCCAGTTGCAAAGTCACCTTTAACTGCAGTCTGTTATTCAACACACGAACAGACAAGCAAATACACATACACATATATATTAAAGATGAATACACACACACACACACACACACACACACACACACACACACACACACATATGTATTAGTGTTCTGTATCGGAATTGGAAAAATTGGTGCCTATTTTCCGATGCCAAAACGATTCTTTTAATTGTCTTTTTTATATTATTTTGTTTGAAGCAAAATCTTCCATTGCTGTTAATAATGATAAAATAATAAATATTTATTGATTTTAAAATATCAGTTACAGTAAAATCTATAGATTATCCTTCACAAGTGTAATTTTACGGAAAATATCTGCATATTTAACATGTGTGTGTGTTTTACAGAAATCGGGGAAAATAACAACTCTATAGTTAAAAATTCAGAGATTCATAAAGAATCGGAATCGGTAATTGTATCGGATTCAGGAATTTAGTACGGAATCGGTAATTGTATTGGAATCGTCCCATCACTAATATACATCATGCCATCTTACATCTACACATTGAAACAAACTACAAATATGAAATTAATCATATTTGCATAAACAAGTTATTAAACAGTTAGTGACAGTTTATAGGTTCAAAATGAAAACATGAAATAAGAAAAGGGGAGAAAAGGATTCGGTAAAAAAATCTATAGAGTAAGAAGGTATATATTTATTTTATATACATTTATTTTATATATATTTATTTTATATACATTTATTTTATATATATTTATTTAAAAACTTTTAATGAAAAAATCAATTCATCTAACTTGATTATCTAGTAGAGCTAACATCTATTTATTGTGAGCATATCTTTTCTACAAACGCCGACAGGAGCTCAGCAAATACTTGGCGGATGGCGGCGATCAGGCTGGCTTTGATGTTGTGAGAGGTCATGTTGGTGATGCTCTCGACGTATGACCAAACGAAGAAGTCCAGCAGGTTCAGGTCGGGGAAAAAGGATGGGGGGCAGTGAGGGAAGCGTACAAAGCCAAAGCACCCCCTCTGAAGTCAAGCCTGGGTCTCTTTGGACTTGCTCCGAGTTCTTCTGCCACACCCAGGGTATGCCAACAGCCACATGATTGCACCAAGGGATCACCACACCCTTTTAGCACATCCGGGTACACTTTAGTGTTGACTTTCAAGCCAACTTCGAACATGTGAGGTGGCATGATGTGGCCGCAAACTTTGTTTTCATCACCCTTGGCACGTCCCTGTTATTCGTTACAATACAGCGATGCATTTTGAGGGTGCTGGCAATGGTCCTGTTTTCATAACTTGGATCGTTAGAGAGCAGGAGTTGTACAGCAGCGTATCTCCAATCTCGCTCGTTGAACATTGTGTCATTCTCAGACATGGTAGAAGGCTTCTATCGCTCTCAGGATGTGTACACAACTGGCCAACTAGTAGCTGGTTTGCAACAAAAAAAGAAAGCCAGTTTTCGTCAAACGGAAATGGAATCATGTCGTCTTTTCAAAGACGACAATTTTATCATTCCACCCTGTAATTATAAATATAAATAATTATTTTCATACCTACAGATACTAGCGTTTTATGCTTTCGCAAGTATTGGTTCAGTAACTAATAATTACTACTGGTCTAGAGATTCGAACCCAGCTACAAAATTACCTGTGACTCTATTTACTAGAACGTTATCTTTAGGCCAGCATCAATTGCCACAAAAATTAAGGAAATTTAACATCTATAAATGATAAATGCAGACAAACATTAAAACAACCAAGAGTGTTCAATTGAGCGGAAGTCGTAAACATTGCATAACGCTAGTTGATTGACTTTTTGTTTGTTTATTTTCCAGACAGGGCTCAACTTTAATAATCCTAAAGGGTCAAAATAATCATAAATACTTATAAGTATTTTATACCTACCTTCGCAATCATCAGTACAAGAAGTAAGAATTAGAGAGAGAGAGAGAGAGAGAGAGAGAGAGAAGGGGGGGTAATATAAATATAAATAAATAGAAACATAAAAGAAAAAATATATATAGAAAGAGAAAGATATGAAAAGAGAAATATATATATATTAGACATTAAGAGGAGATTATAGATAGATATATAAATTCCCGTTCACATACACCTTTCACGATAAAGCTAGAACCCAGAATTAGATAGAATCGAGCAATTGCATCGACAACGGACA